>NC_132931.1:2400000-3000000 GCF_047675955.1 Chlorocebus sabaeus | reverse complement strand
CAGGCACTCTTTGAAACAACTATGGCTGTAATGAGATGTTCATAAGGCGAGGTGTGCACTGTGGGAAGGAACTGAGGGCGGCAGTCCCTGTTGGAACGTGTGAAGCTCTGTTCCCAGGACCTTTCTGATTCAGTAGGCTCAGGGAAGGGTATTAGCGACCTCTCCTCTGTGTGTCCTCCCTGTCAATACATTTTCCTCCTCCTCTCTGTCCTTTTCCAAGAGACTCACATTTCTCCTCTCAGTTAATTCATCACCAAAATGACAGATGAGATTCTTTTATCCCATAATTAAATTCAATCTGATCTTGGACTCATTCTCTGATGGCTTCATCTTTTAAGCAATGCATCATCCAAACACCTTGTCATTATGATGCATTGTGCCAATAAGGCACCCGTGCCCTGCTGGCGTGACGGGGCTCCAGCGAGCTATTAGCATGTAGGAGGCACCCCGGTCGTCGCCGGAAAACGCAGAAGTGAATGACACGCAGCAGCCTCTTGGCTTCCAGATGCTATCATGTAAGTGTCGGAGCTCAGGCAACGCAGCTTTTGAGAGCACATTGAAGTTTTGCCCAAGAAAAGATGACTTTGGTGCAGAAAACAGGCCTGAGATTTTGGGAATATGCCTCTCCCATTTGATAAGAAGCAAACTCAGTCATCCCTTTCCATCCACGAGAACCCAATACCTAGAAATCACCATGGGGGTCAAATCAGGGGATCTGTAGACCTTGTGGAAAACAGAGTTGGGGGACTGAAGACAGATACTTTTTAAAAAATTAATTATATATTTCATGACAGGGTCTTGCTCTGTCACCCAGGCTGGAGTGCAGTGGTGCAGTCATAGCTCACTGCAACCTCAGTCTCCCAGACTACAGATGCACGCCACCATGCCTAGCTAATTTTTTCGTATTATTTGTACAGACTGGGTCTTGCTATGTTGCCCAGGCTGGTCTCAAACTCCTAGGCTCAAGAGATTCTCCCGCCTCAGCCTCCCCGAGTGCTGGGAGTATAGGTGTGAGCCACCACACCTGACCCAGATACTGTTGATGCTGAGAAAACCTGCTGCACACACAAATGGGAGATGAGACAGAAAATAGGAGAGGAAATGCTGATGGTGTTCCGTGTATCTGAAATTCGACACCACAGAGGTTCTGAACCACTTATTTTCATTTTCCATTTTCAATCTCTTATGCCATATTTTTTAACATCCCTCCTTTTGCATTCCAATGCAACACTTATGAATTCGTCCTACCTCATTGCATGCAGATAGTGAATATTAACAGCCTTTTTTGTTATTGTTGTTGCTCTTCTGACTCATCTTCTCTCAAAATATTCAAAATGTTTCCGATTTTATTACTTTGGGTTGTTAGGTCCCGCCTCCCAGGCCCTGCCTCCATCAGCCTGTGTGTATACCCCTGGCAGCCACCCTCTTTGCAGACCTCCATGCAATGCAGTTTTACATGCTTTCTGCTTGCTGAGATTTTCCCGAGGCTTTGGGGGACCCAAGCCTCTTTCTCTGCCATCTGCTTTGCCTCTCTTTTCTATTTCCAACCCCCAATTCCGTTTTTCTGATTATCCCTGAGAAGTGGTCCATGTACAGAAAACAGGAAGGCTTGAGTTCCTAAATATTTCCTGCTGATATATCACCTAAGTTTATGAAATATTCTAAATATTCTCTTGTGTCATTTCAATACTATTCACAACATCTTCATCAGGAGTAGATTCCGTCTCAAGAGACCACTGTCTTTGCTTATCCATTAAGAAACAACTCTGGCCGGGCGCAGTGGCTCATGCCTGCAATCCCAGCACTTTGGGAGACGGAGGCGGGCAGACCAAGAGGTCAGGAGATCGAGACCACGGTGAAACCCCGTCTCTACTAAAAATCCAACAGCACCTGCTCACTCCAGTCGCTGTGTCACATTTTGGTAATTGTTGCAATATTTCAAGCTTTTTCATTAGTATTATATCTGTTATGGTGGTTTGTGATCAGTATCTTTGATGTTACTATTGTAATTATTTGGGACACTATGAGCTGCACCCATACAGGACCGCGAACGTAAACCATAAATATGTGTGTTTGACGGCTCCACTGTTGGACCATTCTCCTATCTCTCTCCCTCTTCTCGAGCCTCTCTGTTCCCTAAGACACAGCAGTGTTGAAATTCGACCAATTAACAGCCCTATAATGGCCTCTATGTGTTCAAGGGAAAGGCAGTGTTGCAGGTCTCTCACTCGAAGTCAAAAGCTTAAAATGGTGAAGATTAGGGAGGAGGCTGGACGCAGTGGCTCACGCCTGCAATCCCAGCACTTTGGGAGGCCGATGCGGGTGGATTACGAGGTCAGGAGATCAAGACCATCCTTGCTAACATGGTGAAATCCCATCTCTACTAAAATATATATATATATATATATAAAAAAAAAAGATTAGGGAGGAAGACATGTCAAAGCCAAATAAGGCTGAAAGCTAGGCCTCTTGTGCCAAATAATTTGCCAAGTTAGGAATGCAAAGGAAAAGTTATTGAAGAAAATTAAACATGCTACTCCAGTGAACACACGAATGATAAGAAAGCAGAACAGCCTCATTGTTCATAGGGAGTCGTTTTAGTGGTACGGTTAGACCATACCCAGCCATAACATTCCCTTAAGCCAAAAGCCTAATCCAGAACAAGGGCCTAGCTCTCTTCAATTCTATGAAGGCTGAAAGAGGTTGAGGAAGCCGCAGAAGGAAAGTTTGAAGGTAGCAGAGGTTGGCTCATGAGGCATAAGACGCAGTCTCTGTAACATAAAGGTGCAAGGCGAAGCGGCGAGTGCTGGTGGAGAAACTGTAGCCAGTTCTCCGGAAGATCTAGCTAAGATCGTTGTTGAAAGTGTCTACATTCAACAACAGATTTTCAATGTAGACAGAACAGCCTTCTATTGGAAGAAGGTACCATCTAGGACTTTCCCACCTAGAGAGGAGAGAGTCCGTACCTCACTTTAAAGCCTCAAAGGACAGCCTGACTCTCTTGTGAGAGGCAAATGCAGCTGGTGACTTTAAGTTGAAGCCGAAACTCATTTACTATTTTGAAGATCCTAGGGCCCTTAAGAATGTTGCTGATCTACGCTGCCTGTGTCCTGGAAATGGAACAACAAAGCTTGGATATCAGTGCATCTGTTTACAGCATGGTTTACTGAATATCTGTTTTTTTTGTTTCTTTTTTTTTTTTTTTTTTTTTTTTTTTGAGATGGAGTCTCACTCTGTCGCCAGGCTGGAGTGTGTGGCGCAATCTCGGCTCACTGCAACCTCTGCCTCCCGAGTTCAAGCGATTCTCCTGCCTCAGCCTCCTGAGTAGCTGGGACTACGGGTGCGCGCCACCACGCCCGACTAATTTTTGTATTTTTAGTAGAGACGGGGTTTCACCAGGTTGGCCAGGATGGTCTTGATCTCTTGACCTCATGATCCGCCCTCCTTGGACTCTCAAAGTGTTGGGATTACAGGCGTGAGCCACCGCACCTGGTCGGTTTACTGATTATCTTAAACCCACTGTCCGGACCCACTTCTCAGGAAAAAATATGATTCCTTTCCCAATATCACTGCCCATTGATAACGGTCACCCAAGAGCTCTGAGGGATATGTACCAAGAGATGAATGTTGTTCTCATGCCTGATAACACAACATCGATTCTGCAGCCCATGGATCAAGGAGCAATTTTGACCTTCGAGTCGTATTTAAGAAATTCATTTTGTAAGGCTGTCACTGCCATAGATAGTGATTCTTCTCATGGGTCTGGGCAAAGTCCATGGAAAGCTTTTTGGGAAGAATTTACCATTTTAGATACCAGTAAGCATGTTTGTGATTCATGGAAGGCCAAAATAGCAACATGAACAGGAGTGTGGGAGAAGTGGACTCCAACCCTCATGGATGACTTTGAGGGTTTCAAGGCTTCAGTGGAGGAAGGAACTGCAGACGTGGTGGAAACAGCAAGAGAACTAGAACTGAAATGGAGCCTGTAGAGGGGACTGGTTGCTACAATTTCGTGATCAAACATGAACAGAAAAATAGTTGTTTCTTAACGGATACGCAAAGACAGTGATCTCTTGAGATGGAATCTACTGATGAGGATGTTGTGAATATTGTTGAAATGACACAACAGAATATTTAGAATATTCCATAAACTTAGGTGATATATCAGCAGCAGGGTTTGAGAGGATTGGTTCCAATTTTGAAAGAAATGCTACTGTGGGTAAAACGCTAGTAACCAGCATTGGATGCTACAGCGAGTGATTTCATGGAAGGGAGACAAGTCGATTCATGCAGCAAATTTTGTTATTCTCTTGTTTTAAGAAATTGCCACAGCCACCCCAACATTCAGCAGCCACCACTCTGCCACCCTAATCAGTCAGCAGCCATCAACATCAAGCCATGACCCTCCATTAGCAAAAAGATTACAGCTTACTGAAGGCTCAGGTGATCCCTAGTATTTTTAGCCACGAAGTATTTTTAAATTAAGCTATGCACATTTTTAAAAGGCATGCTACTGCACACTTAATAGTCTACAGTATAGTGTAAACATAACTTTTTATGCACTGGGAAACCAATATATTTGTGTGACTTGCTTTTTTGTTGCAATATTCACTATTTTGCACTGGTTTGCAACTGAACCTGCAATATCTCAAGATATGCCTGTATTTGATTTTGCCTAAGGAAGACTCAGGGTTAAGGAGGAATTACTGTACTATTTCTTTCCTGCCAGAATGGATTGATGAGCTATTCTTTCCAGGAAATCACAACGACAGACATAAATTGTTTTCCAGTGGAGATTGTGAATTGAGAGTTTTGTGTCTTCTTAGAAGTTTAGCTGACTTTTCTCCAGGCACAAAAAGTCATTCAGGCAGGTTTTGTGTTCATGTTAGGCTTGAAATAAGGAACTCAGATTGAACAATAGAGTGGCAGCCATGTCACCAGCTGAACCTTTCTCCGTTGCCCAGGGATATTGAATTCCACAGCCAAATAACTGAAAGTCACTTCTGCTCCTCTTTTTAAATTATTTTATTTCTTCTCTTTCTTCTCTTCTCTTCTTTCTTTTCTTTCTTTCTCTCTCCCTCTCTCTCTCTCCCTCTCTTTCTTTCCTTCTTTCTTTCTTTCCTTTCTCTTTCTTTCTTTCTTTCTTTCCTTTTCTTTTCTCTTTTCTTTTCTTTTCTTTTCTTTTCTTTTCTTTTCTTTCTGAAACAGAGTCTCTCTCTGTCACCCAGGCTGGAGTGCAGTATCACAATCAGAGCTCACTGTAGCCTCAACCTCCTGGGTTCAAACAATCCTCCCACCTCTGCCTCCCAAGTAGCTGGGCCACAGCCACACACCACCATGCTTGGCTGATTTTTAAATTTTTTATAAAGATGGGGTCTTGCTATGTTGCCTTGCTGTGTTGACCAGGCTGGTCTCAAACTCCTGGCCTCCCACAATCCTCCTGCCTCAGCCTCCCAAAGTGCTGGGATGTATAGGTGTGAGTCACTGTGCCTGGCCCTTCTTTTTTTACCAAAGGCACAACAGCATTTCAGAGAGTTTGAAAAACACAAATTTAAATCATCCATATCCTGCCACCCTGCAACAACTATTATTATTACTGAAGGTTACTTTCAGCTTTTCTGTTTTTCAAAGAAATATGTTGATTTGTTAGGCTGTCTTTATATCACTGAATTAAAAAGGAAACAACGTCACTGTTTCTGAAGGACAAGGAGGGGGACGTAAAGCCTCCTGGTGGATATGTATTTAGTGCCTTACTCTTTACGCTACGAGGCTCAGCAGAGCCATGCAGAACCTCACAGTAGCCTCATCACTGACTGATTCACAGAGCTTTGATTTCTCCGTGGAAGAGATAATCAATAATCTGTTGAATGATTATTTTCAGTAAGTTCATGGTGATATATATACACACACATACACACACACATAAAAGAAGTTACATAAACAATTTTATTATATATACACAGTGTATGTATATAAGTACTTTTCAAATTTATTTATTTATTTATTTATTTTTTTTATTTTTGAGACAGCGTCTTACTCTGGCACACAGGCTGGAGTGCAGTGGCGTGATCTCAGCTCACTGCAACCTCCACCTCCCGGGTTCAGGTGATTCTTCTGCCTCAGCCTCCCGAGTAGCTGGGATTACAGCTGCCCGCCACCACGCCCAGCTAATTTTTGTATTTTTAGCCGAGATGGGGTTTCATCATGTTGGCCAGGCTGGTCTTGAACTCCTGACCTCAGGTGATCCACCCACCTCGGCCTCCCAAAGTGTGTGAGCCACCGCATCGAGCCATAAGTACATATTTGTTACAGTATATACTTAGATGTATACCTATATATTTATAGTGTCAGTATTCAGTGGAAGTGGATCATCATAAAGTTCTTCATCCTTGTCTTCTTCACACACTGTAAGTATATAGGTATATATTTAAGTATATACTATAATATAAATTGTGTGTGTGTGTATATGTGTGTGTATATATATATGGAGACAGGACCAAAACTGCAGTGTGGGATCCCAGATTGGAACCTGGGAAGAAAATCCATATTTGTGGTTTTGATGTGCATGTCCCTTCAATGATAGACTGGATTTAAAAAATGTGGTACATATACATCATGGAATACTTTATAGATATAAAAAATAGTGAAATCTTGTCCATTGCAGGGACATGGATGGAGCTGGAAGCCATTATCCTTAGCAAAGTAACACAGGAACAGAAAACCAAATAACTTCTCTCTTCTAAGTAGGATCTGAATTATGAGAACACTTGGACACATAGAGGGGAACAACACACACTGGGGCCTATTGGAGGGTGTAGGGTGGGAGGAGGGAGAGGATCAGGAAAAATATTAAATAACTAATGGGTACTAGGCTTAATACCTGGGTAATGAAATAAGCTGTACAACAAACCCCCATGACACAAGTTTACCTGTGCAACAAACCTGCATATGTACCCCTGAACTTTCTAAAAAGTTCAAAAAAAAAAAAAATCTATAGGAAAGAAAATAAGTTCTTGGTAAAGCTGGAGCAAGACTCAGTTGTTCAATGGTGGGTGAGGTCGGGAAAGCTAATATCCACATTTGCTTCTAATTATTTTATTTAATCTCTATATTAGTCCATTTTCATGCTGCTGATAAAGACATACCTGAGACGGGGCGATTTACAAAACAAGGAGGTTTAATGGACTTACAGTTCCACGTGGCTGGGGAGGCCTCACAATCATGGTGGAAGGTGAAAGGGACGTTTCACATGGCAGCAGACAAGAGAAGAGAGCTTGTGCAGGGAAACTCCCCTTTATAAAACCATCAGATCTTGTGAGACTTATTCACTATCTCGAGAACAGCACAGGAAAGACCCGCCTCCATGTTTCAAGTACCTCCCACTTGGTCCCTCCCACAAAACATGGGAATTGTGGGAGCTGCAATTCCAGATGAGATTTGGGTGGGGACAGAACCAAACCATATCAATCTCCATAAACGCCCTATGATGTAATCTACAATCACCCGCCCCCCCCCCCCCATTTTTTTTTGCAATGGAGTCTCACTCTGTCACTCAGGCTGAAGTGCCATTGCACAGTCTCAGCCCACTGCAACCTCTGCCACCTGGGTTCAAGCAATTCTCCTGCCTCAGCCTCCCGAGTAGATGTGATTACAGATGTGCACCACCATGTTCAGTTAATTTTTGGATTGTTAGTAGAGACAGGGTTTCACCATGTTGGCCAGGCTGGGTCTCAAACTTCTGACCTCAAGTGATTTGCCCACCTCGGCCTCCCAAAGTGCTCAGATTACAGGTGTGAGCCACCGTGCCCAGCCATTATCCCCATTTGAAAAATGAGGAAGCGGAGTCCCATAGGGCTAAAGTAATTGGCCCAGGACCATAAAATCATTAAGTAGCAGAGCCTGGATTTCCTAAGCAGACCCCAGAGTCCAAGTCCTTAACCATTATACTCTCCTGTCTCTCTAATGACACAGCAAGGCCAGAAATGCTGCTCTAGTTGGCAAGTGAAGAAAGTGAGCTCGTTGAGCCGTGGTACAGAAAGCCAGTGCTTGCTAGCATGTCCACGCTGCACCAGGTTACAGTCCTCCCTTCCCATTTCACATAGACAGACAAAAAAGAAATTCATGTTATCAGCGGTCTGTCCTATTGAGAAATAAAGTCTTTGCTTCCTTAACCAATTCAGCAGTCAGAGGTTTGCTTTGAAGATGTGCTTATGAATATCCTCCTGATCCCCTAGAAGTCGGAGTGGATTAAGCATTCCCTCTCTCGCCCAGCTCTTCCAGCTCCCGTCCTGGTGCCCCGCACCAAGAAAGGCCCCAGGTCTCTCCACAGGCCATGTGGGCCAGATCCTGCCTCCATCGGAACTGCCCCGATCTATCCACTCCTAGAACTGTCTCTGCAAGAAAATCAGCCTGAGGTTTTTGTGGCACAAAGATGTATCCCCATTCATTCCAAGTAGCAAATGCATTTTCTGGAAACATAATGCTTGAATCCAGCATGATGAGTCATATGGCAGAAGGGAGAAGCCAGCGGGGAAGGGCCCTTGGGACCATCCCAGTCCCCAGGAGCTGGTCCTCTCTGCAAAAACCATCTGGTTCCATAGCATGCTTTCTAAGCTCCCATATATATTTTTAAATCAACTATATGGACGCATAAGGTAAATACAATACAGCAGCATCCATTTAAAGTGTGCAATCTGATGAGTTTTGACAGGTGTGTACACCTGCGAAGCTGCCCTTGAAATCAAGATTCAGAACATTTCCATCTCCCTCAAGGATTTCTCATGCTCCTTTTCTAAACCAAGCTCTCAGGCAGCCACCACTTGTCCACTGTGAGACATTTATTTTCTATATTCAGTTTGGGATTGGGCATTTGGGATTTTCCAAAGGCAGCGTCCTCTGTAAATGTCTAAAGGCCACTGGAGACAGCATCTTCTCAGGGCTGTAAACTCCATGCCTGGGACTTGGTCCTTGCTCTCAGGATAGCCTGGAGGGGCTCCTGTCCACTGCTGAGCTGCCTCTTTCTTAGCTTGGCCCAGCTTCGTAAACACCCAGGACAGTGAAGGAGAAACTCTGTCAATTTCAAGAATATGCGCATGTTCTTGCAGTCATAAGAAACCATTCTTCTGGGCTTTAACCAAGTAATAAATAAATTTACTCCAAAGCAGATCTGAATTAATGGAATATATCTCTCTGTCTCTTGAGTAGAAGCTGGGAAACCTGAACTTTTCTTTTTTGGTGTTTGTTTTAGAGATAGGATCTTGCTCTGTCACCTAGGCTGGAATGCAGTGGTGCAGTCATAGCTGACTGCAGCCTTAAGTTCCTGGGCTCAAGCAATCCTCCTGCCTCAGCCTCCCGAGTAGCTGGGACTACAGGCATGTGCCACCATACCCAGCTAATTTATTTTATTTTGTTTTTATAGAGACAGTGTTTCACTATGTTACCCAGGCTGGTCTTGAACTCCTATCCTCAAGTGATCCTCCTGCCTCACCCTCCCAAAGTGCTGGGATTGCAGGTGTGAGCCACTGTGCCCAGCCAAGAAACCTACATTTTGCATTTAGCCATTGTTTTCTACACTGACTGCTGGATATTGAAATCAGGAGAAAGGTCCTTAATAGGAAAGCAATTGCAAGCTATGTTTTTATTGATAATCTGATGGATTTTGCTGTGTTCTGGAGTCATTCTGCAATTATTTATCTGATTTTTGTTTATCTGGCTATAACCTGCGTATTCTAGTTTTATTTCAAGGCTGTTAAATTTGGGTTAATAGTTGTGTGTGTCTCTTAGATCATCCCAAATGGAAAATTCTTTCCCCCTAAATGAGAATTAATTGTGTTTGAGCTCAGAGGGTTTTTTCCTAATGCATTAGGGTGTGAATAATGATGTTCACTTCTCCTCTTGAGCCCAGGAGCCAAACCTAGAGTAATCCCATTCACTTCCAAAGACATTTATAGAGCATTTGATTTTTGCAAGATACTTTCGTTGGTCCTTATGTTGGATAAAAATGAGTAGAATGCTGCTAAAAATAACAATAACAAAAACCTATAGCAAAGAAAAACACATTTATAAAATATGAAATTATGTAAGTTGGAAGAATCATATCTGGGTGGGGGCTATATGGAGCCAGTGGAGACAGGGTGGGGCTAGGGAGAGAATATCCTGCTTATACAGGGAAGGCATCCTGGATGGTCGGCCGTTGTTGAGAAACCTCATATCATCTATGAGAATAAGCCAGAAAAGCAAGAGTTATGCCTGAAAAGGTAAGTTGGACCATAGAGTCAAAAGTCATGGTAGAAAGTTTACTCTTAAATTGGTGGACCATGGGAGCAATGGAAGGTTGAGGCAAGGAATGGGATGATTATAACCTGCAGGACTGGGTAGGGTAGATGAGAACTGGGATGGTCCGGAGGCAAGAGGACCATTGATAAAGATCTGTCTTTATTTGCATCTGTCTCAGAATAGTAAGAATATTCAGGTCTCAGAAGAGTCTGGAATTTTGGGAGGAAATATTTAGAGGCGGGAATTGGAGGATGTGCAAGTTTGTGGATGAGAAGGATGAGGGAGGGGAAGGGTGCAAAGTTGATTCAAGTATGCAAGTCTAGAGCTAGGGGATTCTGGGTGCTAACAGGGAACTAATTGTCTATTGGCTCCACACTGCAGGAATGAGAGTCACAAGTTTCAGGCAGTTATAAACTGAGAGAAGGATGCATTACCCATCCTTCTCCTCCCACTAGCAGGATTGCCTTGGCAACAGCCAGCATCATCATACCAAGATGGTAGATTTCACAGATAGTGGCTTGGCCATAATTTGGTTAATGAGCATCACAGTAATGAAATAGCTTTCAATAGTACAGTACATTAGATACTTCGAAGGGTCTCCCTGCTCTCATATAGGCAGATTCTAGATAACCTACAACAAACATTATTTACATTTTTTTCTAGGCTCATAAGAAAGTGGTTGCATCAGCCAGGAGTGGTGGCCCCTGCCTATAATCCCAGCACTTTGGGAGGCCAAGTCAGGTGGATCACCTGAGGTCAGCAGTTCAAGACCAGCCCGGCCAACATGGCAAAACCCTGCCTCTACTAACAGTACAAACATTAGCCAGGCATGGTGGTGGGTGCCTATAATCCCAGCTACTCAGGAGGCTGAGGCCAAATTGCTTGAATCCGGGAGGCAGAGGTTTCAGTGAGCCGTGATCACGCCCTTGTACTCCAGCCTGGGTGACAAGAGCGAGACTCTGTCGAAAGAAAGAGAGAGAGAGAAAGAGAGAAAGAAGGAAGGGGAAGGAATGGGGAGGAAGGAAAGAAGTTGTATCAGGGAGCTTTTGCTGCATAACAAATTATCCCAAGACATTTTCAGATAAACTAAATCTGATAGTGTGTCTGTCCTATGACAGACAGTCACCAAAGGAACTTCTAAAGAATGTACTTTAGGAAAAAGGAAAATGACTACAGAAGGATATCTTGAAGCAAGAATGATTTGTAAGCAAAGAAATTTATAAACACATCAATAAATCTATGCAAACATACAACCAAAGTACTGAACAGTTAGAAGGAAGTGATCAGATCTGGTATCCTAATGCCTTTGAATTTTATCGAGGGGAAGCAGATGTTAAGATATTTTATAAAATTAGATTTTGCAAAGTTGTCAGTGGTTAAACTTCAAGAGTAAACAATAAAATAATGGAAATGGAGTGTGATTTTTAAATCTGTAGAGGGGAACAATGAAATATGATAACGTTTCAACAAATCATCCAAACACAACTAATCCAAGCAAAGGCAAGTAGAGGAGAAAGAAGGAAACTGAGGAACCTGGACATACAGAAAGCACAAAGAGAGATGGCAGAAATAAGTATAAATATATCATTAATTACAATGAATATGAATGGATTTAACTCTCCAGTTAAAAGACAGAGATTGCCACCTTCAATTTTGAAATCTCTAGCTGTATTCCATTTTCAAGAGACACATAAAAACCTCAGGAGAGCACCGGGCACAGTGGCTCACGCCTGTAATCCCAGCACTTTGGGAGGCCGAGGGGGGCAGATTGCCAGACCTCATGAGTTCAAGACCAGCCTGGGCAACACGGTGAAACCCGGTCTCTACTAAAATACAAAAAATTAGCTGGGTGTGGCAGCGTGCACCTATAATCCCAGCTACTCGGGAGGCTGAGGCAGGAGAATTGGTTGAACCAGGGAGGTGGAGGTTGTAGTGAGCCAAGATCATGCCACTGCACTGCAGCCTAGGCAACAGAGCAAGACTCCATCTCAAAAAAAAAGGCCATGCTCAGTGGCTCACGCCTGTAATCCCAGCACCTCGGGAGGCCAAGGCGGGTGGATCACAAGGTCAAGAGATCAAGACCATTCTGGCCAACATGGTGAAACCCCGTCTCTACTAAAAGTACAAAAATTAGCCGGGCGTGATGGCGCGCCTGTAGTCCCAGTTACTCCGGAGGCTGAGGCAGGAGAATCGCTTGAACCTGGGAGGCAGATGTTGCAGCGAGCCGAGATTGCAGCGAGCTTGCAGCGCAGCGCAATAGGCAGAGGTTGCAACGAGCCACTGCACTCCAGCCTGGGTGACAGAGCGAGACTCCATCTCAAAAAAAACCAAAACCCTCAGGAGAATGAAGTGTTGAATTAAAAAGGTGGAAAGGGTTATGTCAGGCAAATTCTAAAGAGCAGAAAGCTGGGGTAACTTCATTAATATCAAACAAACTAGCCTATAAAACAAAATGCGTTATTAAAGATGAATGCAGCCTGGACACAGTGGGTCATGCCTGTAATTCTAACACTTTGAGAGGCTGAAGTGGGAGAATCATTTGAGCCTAGGAGTTTGAGGCCAGCCTGGGGAAAATAGTGAGACCCTGTGTCTATGATTTTTTTTTTTTTTTTAATAACCAGGTATTGTAGCATGCACTTGTAGTCCCAGCTACTTGGGAGGCTGAGGCGGGAGGATCATGTGTGCCCAGGAGTTGGAGGCTGCAATGAACTATGATCACTTTACTGCACTGCAGCCTGAGTGACAGAGTGAGACCCCTGTCTCAGAAAAAAAATAATAAAGTGAAGTATGTCAGTGTATGATGGTAAAAGATTCTGTTTTCCAGTAAGATAGAATAATTCTTGGCCAGGCACAGTGGCGCACACCTGTAATCCCAGCAGTTTGGGAGGCCAAGGCGGGCAGATCACTTGAGAAGGAGTTCAAGACCAGCCTGGCCAGCATAGTGAAAGTCCATCTCTACTAAAAATACAAAAAATATATTAGCCAGGCGCGGTGGTGCACACCCGTAGTCCCAGCTACTCAGGAGGCTAAGGCACAAGAATCGCTTGAGCCCAGGTGTCAGAGGTTGCAGTGAGCAGAGATCACACCACTGCACTACAGCCTGGGCGACATAGTGAGACTCCTTCTCAAAAAAGAAAATAAAAAAAAAAGAATCATTCTTAACTTCTTAACTACTTAAATTAACTTGTATGCATTCTCAAATCTGTCTTCTTCTAACCTTCACTGTCACACTTGAGTTCAGACCTTCATCCACCCCTCTACTTCCACCCTCATTGCAGTTCATTCTCCACTCAACAGACAGTGTGGTCAGCCTAAAATTCAGATGGCTCTTAATGAGAAAGCCTCTATTCCTGAGCTTGATAGACTCCATCTAGTGGAGTCTCATCTGCACTAGACCCAGCTCCTCCACCTCTATACTCCATCATGGTGAAAGCTATGCTTGGATTCTCCAAAACACCACATTTCCTCTGGTCTCCAGGCCTTTAAACAGCTGCTCCCTCTTCCTGGTCTGATCTATTTTTCTCTTACTTGCCTAGTTGGCTGACTCCATCAGGGCTTGACTTCAATGCCTTCTCCTCTGGGAATCCTTCTTTGACCTTCCTCTTTTGGATAGGGCCCCATCCTATTCTGCCTTTATGAACACTCTTCGTGTATTTCCTGGCAAGATTCCACATTTTGTTATCATTGCTATCATTGCCTTTTTACTTGCCTGGCTCCAGTGAGTAAGCTGTGAACACCTCGAAAGCAAGCACTGTGTCATTCATTCATGATGTCACAGAAGTTTATCAAGCACCTATTATATGCCAGGCATTCTTCTAAGAGCTAGAGATAGAGCAGTGAACAAAAAAACTAAGCAAACACACCCCTGCCTTCATGCCACTCTCATTCTAGCCAAGGGAGCCAAACAACAAACTGGGTAAGTAGGGAAAATAAATGGTTTAATAGAAGATAATAGGTGTTTACAGAGAAGTAAAGCAAGGAGAAAGATAGGGAGTAAGTGGTGCACGTGAAATTTTAAATAAGATGATCAAGGGCAAGTCTCAGCAAGAATATGACATTTGGCCAGGCACGGTGGCTCACGCCTGTAATCCCAGCACTTTGGGAGGCCGAGGCAGGCAGATCACCTGAGGTCAGAAGTTCGAGACTAGCCTGGCCAACCTGGTGAAACCCTGTCTCTACTAAAAATACAAAAATTAGCTGGGTATGGTGGCGGGTGCCTGTAATCCCGGCTACTCTGGAGGCTGAGGCAGGAGAATCACTTGAACCTGGGAGGCGGAGGTTGCAGTGAGCCAAGATCGTGCCATTGCACTCCAGCCTGGGCGACAGAGAGAGACTCCATCTCAAAAAAGAGAGAAAAAAAAAAAAAAAGAATATGACATTTAGGCAGAAACTTGAAAGAGGTGAGAGAGTGAGCCATTCAAACATCTGGAGGAGGCACTCCTGGATATCTACCCAAAGGAAAAGGCATCAAAAAGATGCCTGCACTTGTATGTTCATCGCAGCACTATCCACAAAAACAGTCATGGAATTAACCTAAGTACCCATAAAGAGTGGATGGGATAAAGCAAATATATATATATACTTATATGCACACATATATACACATATATACACACACACATATATATATATGCCATGGAACACTATGCAACCATAAAAAGGAACGAAATTATATCCTTTGCAACAACATAGATGTAGCTGGAGGCCATTATCCTAAGTGAATTAACAAAGGAACAGAAAACCTAATACCACATGTTCTCACTTATAAGTGGGAGCTAAACATTGGACATAAAAATGGAAACAATAGACAGTGTGGACTACCAGAGTAGAGAGAGAGGGAGGAGGGTAAGGGTTGAAAAGTGTCTACTGGGTACTATGTTCACTATTTGGGTGATGGGTTCAGTAGAAGCCGAAACCTCAGCATTATACAATATATCCATGTAACAAATATGTACATGTACCCACTGAATCTAAAATTTTTTAAAATATAAAAAGAGAAAGATATCTAAAGGAAGAGTATTCAAGAGAGAAGGAACAGCCAGTGCAAGGGCTCTGAGCAGGAGCAGGCATGGACGGTTCACAGATCAGCAGGGAGGCCCATGTCGTTGGATTAAATAAGAAGATCAAGGAAAAGTCTCAGCAAAAAATATGACATTTGGCCAGAAGTTCTGGAAGCTCAGAAAGCTATTATTGGATTGCAAGACCCATCGCAAGGATCTTGGACTTTTATTTTGGGTGAGATTGGAAGCCTCTAGAAGATTTTCAGCAGAGAGATGGCACGCCCTGACTCCAATTTAAAGTAACATCATTTTAAATAATATAGTATTTTAAAAGCAGTCACTCTGGATAGTGTGTTGATAAGAAAACTGAGGAAGGCAAGGAGGCGGAACTGGGGAACGAATCAGAAGGCCATTGCCCTAACTTTATCAAGAAAGGAAGGTGGCTTAGAACAGGGAGGTGAAATCTGGATATGATTTGCTAATGGATTGAATATGGTGGATCAGAGAAAGGGGTAAGTAAGGTGTTTGGCCTAAGCAACTGTAAGGATGGAGTTAGTACCAAGAAGGAACCAATGCTGGATGAGTGTATGGGTGATGGAGGTTACACAAGAGGCTGAGTTCAGTTGGGTCATCTAAATTTAAAATGCTTATTAGACATCCAAGTGGTATGTCAAGTAGGGAGCTGGATATACAAAGTTGGAATTGAGGGAGATTTTTGGTTTGGAGACAGAAGTTTCAAACAGCCAAATTAGCATGTAGATGCTATTGAAAGCTCTGAGGATGGGAAAAATCTCCAAGAAAGTGACTACATATAGGACAAGTTATATCAACTGCACTCAGCACAGAGCCTGGGTGCAATTGAAGAAAAAGCAATTGAAGTTTATATTATAGATCCTGCTTTATTAGGCTGTTCTTGCCTTGTTTTATTTATTTATTTATTTATTTATTTATTTATTTATTTATTTTTGAGATGGAGTCTCGCTCTGTCGCCCAGGCTGGAGTGCAGTGGCCGGATCTCAGCTCACTGCAACCTCCACCTCCCGGGTTCACGCCATTCTCCTGCCTCAGCCTCCCGAGTAGCTGGGGCGCCCGCCACCTCGCCTGGCTAGTTTTTTGTATTTTTTAGTAGAGACGGGGTTTCACTGTGTTAGCCAGGATGGTCTTGATCTCCTGACCTCGTGATCCACCCATCTCGGCCTCCCAAAGTGCTGGGATTACAGGCTTGAGCCACCCTGCCCGGCCGAGCTTGCCTTGTTTTAAAGAAATACCTGAGACTGGGTAATTCATAAAGAAAAGAGGTTTAATTGGCTTATGGCTGTACGACATGTGCTCCGCTTCGGTGAGGCCTCAGGGAGCTTTTGCCCATGGTGGAAGGTGAAGCAGAAGCAGGCACATCACTTGGCAAGAGTGGGAACAAGAGAGTGAGGTGAGAAGGTCCCAGACTTCTAAACAACCAGATCTTGCATTAACTAACTAAGCAAGAACTCACTTATCACCAAGGGGGTGGTGCTTAAACCATTCATAAGGGATATGGCCCCATGATAGAGTTACCTCCCATCAGATGCCGTCTGCAACACCGGCAATCACATTTCAACCTGATATTTGGTGGGGACAAACATTCAAACCATATCACCTGATGACCTTTAAAAGGGCAATTTCAATAAAGTAACAATGGCAGAAGTTAGGTTGCAAGGCATGAAAGGTATGAGAGAGATGAAATTCAAATTAAGAGATAAATAGAGCTGTGGCTAGAGACATAAAGATCTGGTTATATTTGTAGCTTGATTGAAGAAATGAAAGAAAGGAGCGAGTAATGGCTTAGGGTACCTACAGAGTGGGGAGAGGGTCAGAGACCGAAGGAAATGTGAGTGAAGGAAGACAGGTTTTTGAGAAGTAAGGGAGACAACTTTTCAACAAAATGGGAAGTAATATTCTCTGAAGGCAGTGAGGGCCCAGGACACCAGGATAGGAGATTGAGGAGGAAGGACACATTTTTTAAAATCCAGACTCTAGCAGGGATGGGAGGGGTGTTGGCTGACAGAGAGTCACATGAGGCGAATGAAAAGATGAAGAAGGGCCCAGGCACAGTTGGAACACAGGTAGGTCTCCAGTGGGTGTAGTCAGTTGGCACCTGTCCCTGGCCCTGTGAAAGCAAAGACCGAGGAGACTTGTAAAACCTGCTTTTCAGAGTGACCATGAGGTACCTGGGTGACTGGTGTGATCACAGAGGTGTATTAAACACACTGCTTGCACTGGCAACGAACATTCTGAGAAGGGAATTAAGAGAACAAAACCATTTACAATAGCATCAAAAAGGATTAAATGCTTAGGAATAAATTTAGCCAAAAAAATGCAAGACAGGTACACTGAAATGACAAAACATTATTGAAATAAATTAAAGATCTAACTAAAAAAGATATCCTTTGTTCATGGATTAGAGGACTTAAGAGTGTTAAGATGGCAGTTCTTCCTAAATTGATCTAAAGATTCAATGCAATCCCTAGCAAAATGCCAACTGCCTTTTTTTTTTTTTTTTTTTTTTTTGCAGAAATGGAAAAGCTAATCCTAAAATACATATGGAATTCAAGGGACACAAAATAGCCAGAACAGTATTGAAAAAGAACAAAGTTGCAAGACTCACACTTCCCAGTTCTAAGACTTACTACAAAGCTATAATAATCAAAGCAGTATAGTATGGCACAAAGATAGACATGGAGATCAAAGGAATCACATTTAGAGTCTAGAAACAAACCCTCACATTTATAGTCCATTGATTTTTGACAAGAGTGACAAGACAATTCAATAGGGAAAGAATAGTCTTTTCAGCAATGGTGCTGGGACACAGATATCCACATGAAAAAGAGTGAATTTGGACCCCTACCTTATACTATATAGAAAAAAATTCAAAGGGCACCAATGACCTAAATATAAGATGAAACTATAACATTCATATAAAACATAGAGGTAAATCTTCATGGCCTTGGATTTTGCAATGGTTTCTTAGCTATGACTTCAGAAACACAAATAACCAAAGAAAAAATAGCTACTTTGTATTTTACCAAAAATAAAAACTTTTATGCTTCAAAGGACATTATCAAGCATGTGAAAAACAACCCATAGAATGGGAGAAAATATTTATAAATCATATGTCAGAAAAATATCTTAGTATCCAGAATATGTAAAGAACTATTATAACCCAAAAATAATGACCTTTTTTTAATGGTCAAAAGATTTGAATAGACTTTTTATCAAAGAAAATATAAAATGGTCAATAAGCAAATGAAAAGATGCTCAACATCTTTAGTCATTAGAGAAATGCAAATCGAAACCACAGTGGCCACTTCACACTCACTAGGATAGCTAGAATCAAAAAAAGCAGACAATAACATGAGTTGGCCAGGATGTGGAGAAATTGAAACCCCGGTTCATTGCTGGTGGGAGTGTAAAATGGTGCAGCTGCTTTGGAAAACAGTTTGGCAGTTCCTTAGAAAGTTAAACATAGAGTTACCATATGGCCCAAGGATGAGTAATTCTACTCTTAGGTGTATACCTCAGAGAATTGAAAACATATGTTCGTATGAAAATTGTACCTGAATATCCACAGCAGCATTATTCATAATAGCCAAAAAGTGGAAACAACCCAAATGTCCATCAGCTTGAAAATGAATAAACAAAATGGTCAAGATGAGGAGACCACACCTTGAAGAGACACATGAGAGCAGCACAGACATCCAGTTGCTCCAAAGACCTGAAAGGAGAGGTCTAGGGGCTGGAAGACACTGTGTGTAAGAGAGAATCACACTGAAGCCTAGGAAAGTTGAAGCCAGAACATTCTAGAGGAAGGCCAGTCAGTAGCATCTCCAGGCAGAGAAACACACCTAGACAAAGACTTAGAGGCAGGAAAACCTGTTGAATGTGCAGAGAACAGGAAGAAGAGATCCTCAAGGAGACAGCATGAGGGATGAGGAGTCATGGTAGGTAGACAACATCACAGAAGCTCCTGGTTCAGGACTGGGGCAAACTTGGAACATTTGGTTGACAGCAGATCCAAGGGTTCACTACCCGCCTGCCTCATGGTAGAAAAGTGGATGTGAGATCTGTTTGCCTAACTTTAGCCCCATCATCCTTCAGACCACAGTACTGGCTTCTAACTTTCTCAGAAAAGGAGGCAAGTATTGGTCCCTTGGCCAGACCAGCAGAACCTATGCACATGACCTAGTAATTTCAGTGTGATAAATACCTTCCCCTAGAAAGGAAATCCCATCCAGGGCCCTCCTCGCCTGCCCCAGCCTACCCTGCATGCCTGCATGGCTTAGGACTGCCATGTGGCCTCTGCAGGTCCTGGTATTCTAGGTCTGATTGTTTCATTCCCTGACAGACCTCAGAAAGGAGAACCTCTAACTCCCGGTGGCATTTAGCTTCCCTCTTTAAACATCTGGGTCACAGATATGCTCAGTTAATTAATGTTCTTAGTGCTGCTCATCTGCCTGCTGGATAATAGATTGATTCATAATTTCAATAAGCAGCTGTGTATATCTTTTCCCTGAACATAAAGGCAGCTTGCTGTCATTCATCACTTTGCATTTGGAGAATTTAAATATATTCAGGGAGACATTGTTTAGGCAGGGGGAGGGAGGGCTGCTGATTTTCTTACCATTTTGCCTCCAACAATTACTTTGATTTGGAACTAATTGGGGTTTAAAGCACATGTTAACTGCATCTCTCTCAAGGGCACTTAATAAACTCCCTGTCCCTTGTTCAAGGAGAGCAGCCAGGCCCTCCTTTTGGGATCAGAGCCAAGAGCTTCCGAGTAGCTTTCACCAAGAAATGAGAACCCCATGCAGAGAATCTTTTCTGCCAGAAAAGAGCCACTCCTGTCCCTGAGCAGAGCTACTTATTTCATTCCTGGGCAGAATATGCTCAGGCTCTCTGGAGGAGGTGGGGTTCCCCCGGCAATCTGGGAGGGGGCTCCTCTGCTGCTCAGCTGCTGGGCCATGGCAGCCAACCATCAGGTATTTGGTGACCAAAAGAAAGCAGCCAGCACCCAGTCAGCAGACCAGATATCATCATGCCTCAGTTTCCTCATCTATAAAATGTAAATAATAATAAAACGTATCTTGCAGAGTTGTTGTGAAAACTGCATTATCTATTCTCTTTACAATGGTTAGAAATGATGCAGAGTGTTTTTTTTTTTTAATTTATTAGGCAACAGCTGTGTAGATGTGGCTGCGTTTTTAAATGATGCCATTCACCGCATTTACGTGCTCAACCCCAAACACATTTTGAGCACTTGGTCTGTGATTTGCTGCTAGTAAGAAAGGAAATTAATTAGGCACAGCCCCTCCCTCTCAGGTGTGTGAAAGATGGGTGAATGCATTTTTTTAAATTTTAGAATATGATTCTTAAACAATATAATTTTCCTTCCCCAGGACAGTGAAGACAGCAGAGGCAAGGCTGCTAGCCTAGTATGGGCCCTGTTGTGGGAATGGTTGCCAGGCAACACCTTCCCTGTATCAGTTAGGAATTGCTGCATAACAACTACCCCACAACGTAGTGGCTTAAAACAATGTGCATTTTTTTTATTGCTCACGAGTCTACAGGTCAGCTGGATGATTCTATGATCTGGACCAGGCTTGGCTGATCTAACTGGATTCATTCCTGCATCTCCTATCAGCAATTGGCAGGTTGGCTGAGGGCTGCCTGATCCAGGTTGGCCTCATCCATTTGGTTAACTGGTGGTTAACTGGCAATTGATTGGGCCACATGACTCTCATCCTCAAACAGGCCAGCCTGGGCTTACTGTTCCAAGAGACTGAAAGCATGCATACAAGGCTAAAAGTCTAGTCTAGGAACAGGCACATCCTCACTTCTGCTCCATTCCATTGGCCAAAGCAAGTCACAGGACCAACCAGTATTCAAGGGATGGTGAAATAGATTCCACTTCTTGATGGAAATTGCTTCAAAGCCATCTTGCCATGGGTGTATAGAAGGAATAGTGGATGATGTGGTCGGTTTTGCAACCTACCGTAATCATCCAGCCTTTGTTGTTGTACATAGAGCATAAAGCAAGCACTAGGATTTTGTTGCCCACTTATGATATTTTTGCTCTGCTCTTTATTATAAATTCTGTTGCAATAAATACCCTACCCATGAATTTTTGTTTGCAATTCTGATTATTTCCTCCTGCTAGAGTTTATTAGTCCAGTCTCATGCTGTTAATAAAGACATACCCAAGACTGGGTAATTTATAAAGAAAAAGAGGTTTAATGGACTCACAGTTTTACATAGCTGAGGAGGCCTCATAATCATGTCGGAAGGTGAGGGAGGAGCAAAAACATGCCTTATATGGTGGCAGGCAAGAGAGCATGTGCAGAGGAACTGTCCTTTATAAAACTATCAGATCTCATGAGATTTATTCATTATCACAAGAACAGCATGGGAAAAACCTGGCTTCATGATTCAATTACCTCCCACCAGGTCCCTCCCACAACACGTGAGGATTATGGGAGCTACAATTCAAGATGAGGTTTGGGTGGGGACACAGCCAAACCATATCATGGAGTTCTAAAAATTGATTCTTTTTCATTTATATTTTTATTTGATTCAGAGGGTACATATACAGGTTTTTAACAAGGGTATATTGCAGGATGCTGAGGTTTGGGGTATGCTTGAAATCGTCACCCAGGTAGTGAGCCTAATACCCAATAGATAGTTTTTCAACTCTTGCCTTCCTTTCTCCCTCCCTCCTTTTGGCATTCTCAGTGTCTATAATTTCCATCTTTATGTCCATGAATACCCAATGTTTAACTCCCACTCACAAGTGAGAATATACAGTATTTGGTTTACTGATTCTGCATTAATTCTCTTAGGATAATGGCCTCCAGCTGCATCCATGTTGCTACAAAAGACATGATGCTGTTCTTGTTCATGGCTGTACCGTATTCCATGGTGTATAGGTACCACATTTTCTTCATCCAGTTCACCATTTATGGGCACGTAGGTTGATTGCATATGTTTGCTATTGTGAATAGTGCTGCAGTGAACGTGTAAGTGCGTGTGTCTTTTTGGTAGAGTGATGTCTTTTCCTTTGGGTCGATACCCAGTAATAGGATTGCAGGTCAAACAGTAGTTATACTTTTAGTTCTTTGATAAGTCTCCAAACTTCTTTCCACAGTGGATGAACTAATCTACATTCCCCCCAACAGTGTATAAGCATTCCTTCTTCTCTGCAGCCTCACCAACATCTGTTATTTTTTGGCTTTTCAATAGTAGCCATTCTTGCTGGTGTGAGATGGTATCTTATTGTGGTTTTGATTTGCATGTCTCTGATGATTAGTGATGATGAGCATTTTTTCACGTGTTCTGGCTACTTGTGTGTCTTCTTATAAGAAGTGTCTTGTCCTTTGTGCGTAAAAGTGGATTAATTGAATCAAAGGCCATGAACGTTTTAAAAGCACAAAGCATATATGTAGAAATCTGCTTTTTGAAAGGTTGTAGTAATCTACCCTCCCTCCAGCCCAATAGCGCGAGGGCCCATCTTAGACTTAAGTCACCAAAATGTGAATAAGTTCTGATTTTAGTTTCAGTTTTTTGGGAGTTTTTTTGTTTTTTGTTTTGTTTTTGTTTGGTTTTTGTTTGTGTTTTTTTTTTCTTTGAGGCAGAGCCTCACTCTGTTGCCCAGGCTGGAGTGCAGTGGCACGATCTCGGCTCACTGTAGCCTCCACACCCCCAGGTTCAAGCAATTCTCCTGCCTCAGGCTCCTGAATAGCTTGGATTATAGTTCTGCGCCACCACACCCGGCTGATTTTTGTAGTTTTAGAAGAGACAGAGTTTGGCCATGTTGGCCAGGCTGGTCTCGAACTCCTGGCTTCAAGTGATCTGCCTACCTCAGCCTCCCAAAGTGCTGGGATCACAGGCGTGAGCCACTGAGCCTGGCCTACTCTCTTTCGTAAAATGTGGTATTTCATTATTTTAGATTTTTGTTTCTTTTCGTACCTATGAGGTTGAGTACTGTTTAATGTCTCTTTTTCTTCTTCAGTGAATGGCTTCTTTGAGCCTTTTGCACCAGGGTAGATTTAGTCAATCCCTCTTGATAAGTGAGGAGGAAATGGAGACTCAGCGAGGTTAAGTGACTTGTTCAAGGTGGCCCAGCCAGCTGAAAGTAGAGCCATTTAGAGATTAGACATCCAGCTTCTTCATCTATTCCTTCTCCCCGACGTTGCTGAATAGAAGACTAGGTCCTAAAACACTGCCTGAGGATATGCTTTGAAAAAAGATCAGGGCCAGGTGCGGTGGCTCACGCCTGTCATCTCCGCACTTTGAGAGGCCAAGGCGGGCAGATCACGAGGTCAGCAGTTCGAGACCAGCCTGACCAACATGGTGAAATCCCGTCTCTACTAAAAATACAAACATTAGCCGAGCATGGTGGTGCGCGCCTGTAATCCCACATACTCAGGAGGGTGAGGCAGGAGAATCGCTTGAACTTGGGAAGCAGAGGTGGCAGTGAGCTGAGATCGCGCCACTGCACTCCAGCCTGGGCGACAGAGTGAGAACTCCATCTCAAAAAAAAAGAAAAAAGAAAAAAAGATCAGAGAGTTGCCCTGGGGACTCTGTATCCAGGCTCAGGAAGCCCGGGAGGCTTTCTGGAATAGGGCTTTCCTGTGAGCTGAGCATACAGTGTGAGTGACAGGCTGGGATGGTGGCCAGGACTGCAGTATTGACAGACAGCAGGGGTGACGCCGGCCGACCTGAGCCCCGCTTCGTCCCATGGTCTCACTCCTGCCTCTCACTCCCATTCGCCTGCTGCTCTGGTCTCTCGACAGCTTGCCCGCTACACCAAGGAAGGCTTCCTGCACTTGGGCGCCCTGGGGACCACCACACTCCTCCCTGACACCCGCTGCCTGGTGGATAACTCTAAGAGTCGGCTGCCCCAGCTCCTGGACTGCGACAAGGTCAAGAGCAGCCTGTACAAGCGCTGGAACTTCATCCAGGTGAGTGCTGTACAGACAGGGCCAGCGGTCAGAGGCTGCAGACCACAGAGGGGAATCCAGCTTCCCCAGGGATCCCCAGCAAAGATCAATCCCGAACCCAGGTCTCCCTGCCCGGGGCTGGGCTTGTGGACCCCAAGCACTTCCTGGGGGCAGCTGTGGAGTTTCTGCATGGAGTAGCATTTCTGATTCCTACATCAGTGCTAGGCTGGTTGAGCTCTGATCAATCCTGAGAGAGGAGTGAGGGGGGACTTCCTTGAAATCCACTAAGTACCCACAGCCAGTGGGGTTGAGACCATCAGACCAAGAGTATCCCGGGAAACTTCCCGTCCCGACCCCATCCCTCACCAGTGCTCCTCACCTGATTCAGATACTCAAACCAGGTGAAGCTTATTTAGGTTCTGACTTCAGAGTCCCCAGAGGAGGTCCTCGTGCTTCCCTGCCCCAGCCCCATGCAAAGAATGTTGGTGGAATTGATTCTCTGCAAGAAGGTGTGTGGCAGGTGCCATGATGGTTAAGCCTCTCTCTCTCTCTCTCCTTCTGTTACTCTCTCTCTCCCCCTCTCTTCCTCTCCCTCTCTCTCTTCTCTCTCTTGTCTCTCCTCTCTTGTCTATCTCCTCTCTATGTTCTCTCTTTCCATCTCCTCTCCTCTTTTTTCTCTCTCTCTCCTCTTTATCTTTCTCTTTTTCTCTCTCCTCTCTCTGTCTTCTCTCTCCTCTCTCTTCTCTCTCTTCTCTCCTTTTCTACCCCTCCTCCCTTTCTTTGTCTTCTCTTTGTCTCTTTCTTTGTCTCTTTCGCTCTCTTGTCTCTTTCTCTTCTGTCTCTCTCTTCTCTCTTTCTCCTCTCTCTCTTGCCTCTTTTTCTCTGTCCTCTTTCTCTCTGTCTTCTCTTTACCTCTTTCTCTGTCTCTCTTTCTCTTCTCTCGTTTTGTCTCTTTGTCATTTTCTCTCGCCTGTCTCTCTTTCTCCTCTCTCTGTATCTCTCGCTGTTTCTCTCTCCCTCTCTCTCTCCTGTCTCTCTTATCCTCTCTTCTCGATTTTGCCCCCTCTCAGAACGGAGCCATCATGAACAAGGGCACGGGACGCTGCCTAGAGGTGGAGAACCGGGGCCTGGCTGGCATCGACCTCATCCTCCGCAGCTGCACAGGTCAGAGGTGGACCATTAAGAACTCCATCAAGTAGAGGGAGGGAGCTGGGGCACTGGAGCCTGGCCCCCAGGACATGGCTGCTCCCTCCAACCTCTGGACCAGCCGCCCTGGCGGAGAGACAGCAAGGGGCTGGCAAGTACTTGATGGACCCCCCAGGGCTTCTCCAGGGCAGCACAGGGACCCTGGATGGAGACTCTGTCCCCCCTCAGGCATTCAGCTGCCCGCAAGTTTCCTGCACCCTGGAAAAGCCCCCCAACCCCTTCTCTGGGAAACCGAGAGCTGTCTTCCGCAGCCTCTGATGTGAACCTGGTACTGAGGAGCAAGACTGTCCAGTTCTCCTCCACATCTCCCATCCCAGAATCAGGATCTGGGACTGGCAGGGTCCCCTCCTGTGTCTCATCTCTTGCAGCAGCAGCTGCTGAACTCCAGCCATCAACACAGAGGGAGGCAGCAGGGGCTTCAGCCATGTCCTAGCTCCCCACCCTAAAAGGAGGCAGTGAGGGCACTGTTTCCTTCGAGGTTACTTCTGCCCACATGACACCTGTCTGTTCATGCCCCAAGGCAGCCGCCGCCCCTAACCCTTCCCACCATGGTGGCTTTGGGTACTGCAGCTCTGTACTTTTTTGGCCCCTCCCGAGATGACCTGGATGGAGCTGATGCTTTCTCTCCTAATCACCTGGGCACTAGGCTCTTATCAGTGTGCTTGGGCCAGCTCTCCTGCCTGTGTCTAGAGGAAGCCAGAGACAGAAATAGGCTAAGCCTGCAGCAGGGTCTCAGCTGCGAGGGCCCCACAGGAATGGAGCTGGGTCGAGGACCAGGGAGTCCTGATCCCGGAGGCTGCCACCGGGGAGCAGCACCGCTCCTCCATCCAGAACCTAAGGGCTGAAGCAAAGGCTGCCAGGACCCTCGAAGATGCTTTTGGCTCGCCTCATTTCACCCCACGCTCTGCTGGCTGGCAGAGCAGAAGGCAGTCGTTTCCTCTCTGAAGAGTATTAATTTTTTTCGATTGCCCTCTGGTTAGGGTGCACATATAAATCAGAGTTAATATATGAACGCGTGTGCATGCACGAGCGTGTGTGTGCCTGTGTGCTGTGTGTGGCAGTGTGTATGTGTGTGTGTGTGTGTCTGGCTGTGCGTTCCAGAGCGTGCGACGATGCTGACTTAGCTGTGTGGCCTTGGGCTTGCTGCTTCATTACGCGCCTGGATGGGGACGAGGGATGAGAAGGGTGTGGGTTTGGCCCCATGTCACTGGCCGGAAGGATGTGTCTCAGCCCTGCCCTGTGGGGTGCCCCCGATGGGAGGCTGTCCCATCTCCCAGTTCCCATCTCTTTTCCCCACTCTGTCCCTGGACAAGCCCTGCCCAGAGCTGAACCCTGTAGCTGCCCCCTTGCCCTGTGTGGGATTCACAGTGTCTCATTTGGTGACATCTTATTGGTGACCATCTCCTCACCCCATCTCCCACCTTGTGGAATAAATACATGTTAATAGCACTTCCCAGAACGGCCTCCTTTGTGTCTTGATTTCTCCAGAACTGGAGGTGGGGAGGGGAGTGATGGAGACGCCAGGGGAGAGCTTATTTGGCTTTGAGGGTTTAGTGTTATTTATTTAACGATTTATTTATGAGATGGGGTCTTGCTCTGTTGCCCAGGCTGGAGTGCAGTGGTGCAATCATGACCCACTGCAGCCTCAAACTCCTGGGCTCAAATGATCCTCCCACTTTAGCCTCCTAAGTAACTGAGACTACAGGTACGCATCACTGTGCCTGGCTAATTTTTTACAAAATATTTTTGTAGAGATGGAATCTTGCTGCATTGCCCAGGCTGGGCCTGAACTCCTAGCCTCAAGAGATCTTCCCACCTTCGCCTCTCAAAGTGCTAAGATTTCAGGTGTGAGCCACTGCATCCAGCTAATTTAAAAAAAAAAAATGCAGAGAGGGATCTTGCTATATTGCCCAGATTGATTTCAAACTCCTGGCCTCAAGCAATCCGTTCACCTCAGCCTTCTGAGTAACTGGAACCACAGGCACAGGCCACTAGACCTGGCCAATTTTTGAGAAACAGGTTCTTGCCATGCTGGTCTTGGATTCCTAACCTCAAGTGATCCTCCCACCTCAGCCTTCTGAGTAACTGAGACTACAGGTACGCATCACCGTGCCTGGCTAATTTTTTACAAAATATTTTTGTAGAGATGGAATCTTGCTGCATTGCCCAGGCTGGGCCTAAACTCGTAGCCTCAAGAGATCTTCCTACTTTCGCCTCTCAAAGTGCTGGGATTTCAGGTGTGAGCCACTGCATCCAGCTAATTAAAAAAAAAAAAAAAATGCAGGCCAGGCACGGTGGTCACGCCTGTGATCCCAGCTCTTTGGGAGGCCAAGGCGGCCGGATCATGAGGTCAGGAGATCGAGACCATCCTGGCTAATACCATGAAACCCCGTCTCTACTAAAAATGTAAAAAATTAGCCAGGCGAGGTGGCGGTCGCCTGTAGTCCCAGCTACTTGGGAGGCTGAGGTGGGAGAATGGCGTGAACCCGGGAGGCAGAGGTTGCAGTGAGCCGAGATCGCTCCACTGCACTCCAGCCTGGGCGACAGAGCAAGACTCCTTCTAAAAAAAAAAAAAAAAAATGCAGAGAGGGGTCTTGCTATATTGCCCAGATTCGTTTCAGACTCCTGGCCTCAAGCAATCCTTTCGTCTCAGGCTTCTGAGTAACTGGAACCACAGGTGCAGGTCACTAGACCTGGCCGATTTTTGAGAAACAGGTTCTTGCTATGTTCCCCACGCTGGTCTTGAATTCCTGGCCTCAAGTGGTCCTCCCACCTCAGCCCCTCAAAGCGCAGGGATTACAGTGTGAGTCAGTGCACCAGGTCTGCGTTTGCTTAGTAAAGGCAAAAGGCCCACACACACTGGGGCTGACTAAGGCGATGCCAGTCTACCCTCGTACTCACCTCTTCCCCCTCAAAGCAGGACAGAACTGGACACCTGACCCTCGCTTACGAACCCTTGTGTGTCCCAGGTTAGGAGTGTCAGGTTGGCACAGAAAGCTGTAAGGAAGGGGAGACTTACCATGGGACTTGGCCTGATCTAGCCCCTTCCTGCCACCATCCAGCAAATTCCACTTTTTTTTTTTTCACTGTTGTCGCCCAGGCTGGAGTGCAATGGCACGACCTTGGCTCACTGCAACCTCCACCTTCCAGGTTCAAGTGATTCTCCTGCCCCAGCCTCCTGAGTAGCTGGGATTACAGGTGTCTGCCACCACGCCCTTTTTTTTTTTTTTTTTTTTTTTTAGAAGAGACCGAGTTTCATCATGTTGGCCAGGCTGGTCTGGAACTCCTGACCTCAAGTGATCCTCCACCTCGGCCTCCCAAAGTACTGAAGTTACAGGCATGAGCCACTGCATCTGGCACCCCCTCTTTTTTTAGGACCACACGGTGGCTGGACAAGATGGCCCGCTGTGCTTGTTTATGCGGCATGGGGGATGCTGGCTCAGGACCCTGGGAGACTCTCTGGTACCAGCACATGTGCTCTAAGCTCTGACCTTGGTTACAAGGTCCAGTAGCCTGGAGGGACTATTCACATCAGCACCATCTGTCAGCAGCTCCCCACCATGGGATCAGGATACCCGGGAGACTGCTCAGAGCATGAGGTCAGCATCCCAGGGCAACACCCTCTTGACCCCATGGGGTCCCATCTAAGCCTGATGGCACTGGGAGTGGCCATGGGCCAAGGGAGGGAAGAAGAATTAACGAAGCAGGAGAAAGGGAGGAAGAGAAAAGAGAAGCAGGACCCTGGTGGGGAGGAAAGGATTGGTCCTAAGTCCTTCGGGAGAATTTAAAAGCTCTGGATGGCCGGGCACGGTGGCTCACGCCTGTAATCCCAGCACTTTGGGAGGCTGAGGCGGGCGAATCACTTGAGGTCAGGAGTTCAAGACCAGCCTGGCCAACATAGTGAAACCCCATCTCTACTAAAAATACAAAAATTAGCCAGGCATGGTAGGATGACCCTGTAATCCCAGCTACTCGGGATGCTGAGGCAGGAGAATTGCTTGAACCCAGGAGGCAAAGGTTGCAGTGAGCCGAGATGGAGCCACTGCACTCCAGCCTGGGCGACGGGGCGAGACTCCATCTCGAAAAATATAAATAAAATAAAATAAAAGTTCTAGAGACCCCTAGGAGTTCGAGACCAGCCTGGACAACATGGAGAAACCCTATCTCTACTAAAATATACAAAAATTAACTGGGCGTGGTGGCAGGCACCTATAATCCCAGCTACTCAGGAGACTGAGGCAGGAGCCCAGAGGCAGAGGTTGCAGTGAGCCAAGATTGCAACACTGCACTCCAGCCTGGGCGACAGAGTGAGACTCTGTCTCAAAAACAAGGCCGGGTGCCATGGCTCGTGCCTGTAATCCCAGCACTGGGAGGCCAAGGTGGATCACGAGGTCAAGAGATAGAGACCATCCTGGCCAACATGGTGAAACCCTATCTGTACTAAAAAAAAAAAAAAAAAATACGAAAGTTAGCTGGGCATGGGGGCGTGCATTTGTTATCCCAGCTACTCGGGAGGCTGAGGCAGGAGAATCGCTTGAACCAGGGAGGCAGAGGTTGCAGTGAGCTGAGATCACGCCAACTGCACTCCAGCCTGGGTGACAGAGTGAGGCTCTGTCTCAAAAAAAGCAAAACGAAACAAAAAGTTCTGGAGACCCCGTATCTCTGCACAGGGATGGCAGGGCAGCAAACTCCAAGCCTTGAGCTGAAGGGAAATCTCACACTCCGTTATGTCAGCCATTGGCACCATCTATAGTCTGAGAAGTGACAGATCGTTTCCTGATCTGGGCACCCTCCATGGTCCCCCTCTGCCGTGGGGGAGAACGCAGGACAGGACAGGAGGCTGGGCTCTGGCTATGTCTCCCTCCTGTCCTGCCCAGCCCCTTCCCCTCACACCAGAGCTCCTGCCCTCCCCTAGCTGTGACCGTTTCTTTCTCTTTCCTCTCCTTTTTGTTTCCACTCAATGTATATGGGAAACAACAACAACAACAACAAAGTTGCAGATGGGAGTCCTGGTAAATGCCCAAGCCGTCAAAGCCAATGTTTTTAAATCTCTGTTATATCAGAAAGCTCTCATATTTTATTTCTGGTTAGATGGACGCTGGGGGCTAAAGAAGGAGAAGAAATAGAAAAGACAGAGCCAGCGCACTGGGGGCCAGATGCCGCCCTTGTAAGCCACTCCGAGCCTTTTTATATGGGTTTCTGAAGCCATTTTTTTGGTCTGATACTTTTTTCTACCATCCTTGAAAAACAACCCAGTTTCATAAAGTGAGGCCTCTGGGCAGAGCAGGTCACTCGCCCAGGGCTTCAGTGAGTGAGTTTTCATTGATTGACATGCTATTTCTCCTCCTTCCTCTTTGCCAATGCTTTTCTGGGAAGGGCGGGTTCACAGCCAGCCAGGAAAAGGCTTGCAAGGGGCTTGGAGCCTGTGTAGGGAACCAGGCAGTTCATGAAGCCTTCCCAGGCTTCAACAAGCCCAGTGGCTGAAGCCAGGAGCCCAGTCCCTGCTGAGCGTCAGCCTCATGTTTCCGTCTGAGCTCCCCGTGCCTGCAGATGACGGGTTCCTGATGTCCCACGATCATGAATCTCTGAGTGTCTTGGCTTCCCTGTTTTCTCACTTCTCAGGTAAGTCTCCTTCAACCCAAGTTTGGGAATCACTCCTCATCCTGGAAGTGCAGAGGTGCATTTCAGTTCTGTTCAACAAATACATTCGGACACTTCTGTGGTTTGCTCCTTATGATTTCTTCTTTCTCTGTCTCTGTCTCTGTCTCTGTCTCTGTCTCTGTCTCTCTCTCTCTCTCTCTCTCTCTCTCTCTCTCTCTCTCTCTCTTTCTCTCTTTCTTTCTCTTTCTTGATGAAGTCTTGCTCTGTCCAGCCCAGGCTGGAGTGCAATGATACGATCTTGGCACACTGGGACCTCCACTGCCCGGGCTCGAGCGATTCTCTTGCCTCAGCCTCCTGAGTAGCTGGGATTACAGGCACCTGCCACCTTGCCAGTCTAATTTTTGTATTTTTAGTAGAGACAGGGTTTCACCATGTCGGCTGGTCTCAAACTCCTGACCTCAAGTGATCCGCCCGACTCAGCCTCCCAAATGCTGGGATTTCAGGCTTGAGCCACTGCGCCTGGCCCTTATGATTTCTTGGAAAAGGAAAGAAGAGAGAGAGCAAGAGGGGATAGGAGGGAGGGAGGAGATTGAGCTAAAATGCATTAAATGCAAAGCGCTACGATGAAGAAAGAAATGTCATGGTTTTTGCCCTTGGAAGCTCCTGTTTGAGAGAAGAAAGCAGATACAATATATTGGGCTTCCGCCCTGTAGCCCAAGCAATCATGATATGGGGTCTATGCCTATTGGCATGAATAGGGCTCCAGGCATATTAGAAAATTCCAGCGTTCTTTCTCCTAAAGAGGCCCCAGCCAATGGATGGACCTCACACATGTGGCTTCCAACTTGACCTCCTCTGCTTGATACTTGATACAAGTATCAAGTATCTTGCTCCAATTTGATACAGCATCTCTATGCTGATTAGCCAAAAACAAGGAACCAAGGACGGAAATAAGGAGAGCCAGACGGGGATCAATCAATGATGCTATGGATGGTTCCAGAAGACAGGATACTGTCCAGCCTCACCAGAGATTATTATCATCCTTAATACATGGTTGATGGCTCATATTCCTCCAGGAACACAATCACATCTTACCCACTTCCCTAGTGGATGCCTGCCTACCAGTCCAAGTAATCACTCAGGATCTGCTTGATTTAAACTCTAGAGACAGGTTGTTCTAAGGCAGGAAAACCCTTACAGTGAGCCAAGCACGATCTGAATCTCAAGAACATCTTCCCACTGTCCCTCCCTCTGGAGGCTGAAGACAAGACTAAGCTTTCTGTCACCTGATGAGATTTAAACCTACAGTAAGGGCTGGGCATGGTAGCTTACACCTGTAATCCCAGTGATTCCAGAGGACAAGGCGGGAGGATGCACGCTTGAGGCCATGAGTTTGAGACCAGACTAGGCAAACTAGTGAGACCTCTGGCCAAGTGTGGTGGTCATGCCTATAATTCTAGCTCCTTGGGGATGCCAAGGAGGCTGGATCAGATGACCTGAGGTCAGGAGTTCGAGACCAGTCTGGGCAACATGGTGAAACCCCATCTCTACTAAAAATACAAAAAAATTAGCTGGTCATGGTGGCACACGCCTGTAATTCCACTTACTCAGAGGCTGAGGCAGGAGAATCACTTGAACCTGGGAGGTGGAGTGTTGCAGTGAGCTGAGATTGCACCACTGCTGTGCAGCCTGGGTGACAATGGGAGACAGAGCAAGATGGTCTCAAAAAAACAAAACAAAACAAAACAAAACAATACAATATAAACAACAACAACAACAAAACCCAAATAGTGAGACCTTGTCTTTACAAAACAAAAAATTTAAAAACTACCCCGGTTGCAATGAGTGGTGATAACATCAGCACACTCCAGCCCGGGCATCAGAATAAGACCCCTGTCTCTAAAACACACAAAAAATTTAAGCTACAGGATGCCTCAAAGGCAGTGGACCCCTTTAAGCTTGAACATGGCTGCCGTAATTATAAGGGGAACAACCTCCATTCCGTGGACAGTGCCTTGATCAGTGGATAGAATTCACTTCTGCCACCTGGAGAAATAGTTAACTTTCTTGGTTAGAGAAGCCATATGCCATTTCCTGCATGATGGGGTATATATTGTTGACAGTTTTAATCTAGTGTGTCCTTTTTTCTTTTCTTTTCCTTTTTTTTTTTCTTTCTTTTTTAAGGCAGTGTCTTGTTCTGTCACCCAGACTGGAGTGCAGTGGTACAATCATAGCTCACTGCAGACTTGAACTCCAAGGCTCAAACGATCCTCCTACCTCAGCCTCCCAAGTAGCTGAGGCTACAGGTGCACATACTGATACAGGAGTTAAGAAGAAATTACTTAGGCAGATAGTGAGGGCGAAGAAGTCCTCGGTAAAGTTTTCCTTTTAATAAAAAGCAACCCCCAAATCATTTTCTTTTCTAACAAAGAGCAGCCTGTGAAATCAAGCTTCAGACAGAGACAAGCAAGCTGGAAGCTTGCACTGGTGAATGCTGGCAGCTGTGCTAATAGGATAAGGCTACCTGGGAGTAGGCATGTCCAACACGGTGGCTCCATCTTCCCTTCTCTTTGCCAAATCATGTGGACAGTAAGGAGAAGACAATATGGCACCAGCCAGGCAAAGACCCCATTTGCATAATAAGGTTAGAATGGGGTGACCAGCCTCCCCCACACACTGTGTAAACGTTACACCTAGCTGAACCAATCTGTGGGCCTTATGGAAATCAGACACCATCTCCTCAAGCCTGCGTATAAAATGTGGTGCAGTCCAAGGGCTGGATTTTCTTTATCAGGAACCCCTCTCTCACACAAGGGAGAGACCTGTTCTCCTTTCTCTTTCTTTTGCCTATTAACCCTTCACTCCTAAACTCACTCCTCCTGTGGGTCTGGTCCGTCCGTGTCCTTAATCTTCTTGGCATGAGACAATGAACCCTGGGTATTTACCCCAGACAATAACACTGCTTCAATACCACCATATCTGGCTAATTTTGTTTTTCTTTAGTAGAGATGAGATCTCACTATGTCACCCAGGCTGGTAGTATTTCTTAAGTAGAGGAATAGGTGGCATCCTTCTAAAGAAAAAAAGAAAACTCTCACAGACCCTCAGGGCTGACCTAATTTATTTTTTACCATGGTGTTTCTCAAATACATGTAAACATAAAATGGCTTCTACTCATAGGTCTATTGCAACTATAAAATATGAATAAATTTACAAGTCAATATGAACAAACCAACAAAATAGGTAACATTTCAGTTAACAGTATTCATTTAACCTGGTGGCACTGTCACTCACCGAAATGGAATCGTTGCTGCTTCAGATGTGAAAGTGGCACCAACTGAGCCAGCAGATGTTCTTCTGTGCCTCATGATAACCTGATTCTCCCTCTAGTGTCCTGTACTCTGGAGTATTTTGGAAATGTTTACTCATCATTCATTCATTCACCCCATATTTATTGAGCACCTACTTTCTCTCTAGGGTGTAGTAAATTAGTAAGCAAAGAGGATGGAAATCCTGCTTTCTGGGAATTTATATTCTGGCAGCTTTCCTGAGCAACAAACACATTTCTATTAAAATCTCCACCCTCAGCTGGGCGCAGTGGCTCACGCCTGTAATCCCAGCACTTTGGGAGGCCAAGGTGAGTGGATCACCTGAGGTCGGGAGTTCAAGACCGGCCTGGCCAACATGATGAAACCATTTCTACTGAAAATGCAAAAGTTAGCTGGGCGTGATGGTGGAGACCTGTAATCCCAGCTACTTGGGAGGCTGAGGAGGAGGTTGCAATGAGCTAAGACTGTGCCACTGCACTCCAGGCTGGGCAACAAGAGTGAAACTGTCTCGAAAAAAACCAAAACCAAACCAAAACAACAACAACAAAAAAACACCACTCTCTTTTTCTTTTTATGACAATTCCTGTAGAACAACTTAGCCCCAGGGCTGTTGGCACATAAGCACATGAACTAAAGCCACATTCAGTACTCACCTGGGCCATCCAGGTAATGCAGAAGATGCTCATATTATTTTTTTTTTAATTTTTTTTGAGACAGGGTCTCACTGTCATCCAGGCTGGAGTGCAGTGACATGATCTAAGCTTACTGCAACCTCTGCCTCCCGGGTTCAAGTGATTTTCCTGCCTCAGCCTCCTAAGTAGCTGGGGCTACAGGCGTGCGCCACCACACCCAGCTAATTTTTGTATTTTTAGTAGAGATGGGGTTTCACCATGCTGGCCAGGCTGGTCTTAAACTCCTGACCACAAGTGAATGGCCCACCTCAGCCTCCCAAAGTGCTGGGATTACAGAGGTGGGCTACTGCACCTGACCTAATTTTCCGATAATCACCAAAATAAAGACAAAAAAACTTTGAAAATCTTACATGCATCTTGTACATGCAAAAGTCAGAGGCTCCCTAGATGCCTGCAAATCCCCAGTTGGAGAAGCACAGCTTGAGTCACTTTCCATTACACACACGTCCTTTTATCTTGTTAAGGAGTTTGATAAGGAGGTGCTACCAACGAACCAACAGCAGCTCTTATCTCTAAGAGAAAAAATTACCCACAGAGTGGTGTTTCTAACTCTTGCTTTTCTTCCTATCTTACCTTGTGGGGAAAGAACTGTCTTAGTCCATTTGAGATGCTATTATGGAAAACCTGAGGCTGGGTACTTTTATAAAGAAGTGAGGTTTATTTGACTCACAGTTCTGCTGGCTGCACAAGAAGCATGGTGCCAGGATCCACTTCTGGTTAAGGTGTGGGCATGTGTGCAGAGATCACCTTGTGAGAGAGAGGGGGACGAGAGAGAGATGAGGAGGTTCTAAGTCCTTTTAAACCACCAGCTTTCACAGGAATAAATACAGCAAGAACTCACTCATTATCCAAGCCATTCATAAGGGATCCCCTGCCACGACCAAAACACCTCCCAACCAAGCTCTACCTCCAACACTGGGGATCACACTTCAACATGCGATTTGGAGGAGGCAAATATCCAGACTGTATCAAGAACAAAATCTCACAATTTGCTGCGTAGGACATTAAAAAGCATGGTCAGAGTGAGGTATAGGGATACTTGGTGAACTTCATCAATATCGATTGTCCTAATCTTTTTCCTGAATACATAGTTCATTGGTAGCTAATATTATATCTTCTCCTCCAGTCCTGAGAGTCTGGGCTTTGCTTCACTGTGTCACTTGGAAAGGCAGAAAAAGTAAAGCTTTTGGTGGGACTGTTGCAAGAGGGCCTGGGCAACAGCATGAGCTTTGGGTATTGAGATTTCTACAGAGGGCTGCGGCACAGCCACTGGTTAGTTATAAAGCAGAGCACTTGTAATTCCACCATGAAGATAACAAAAAAAGGAAGATATAGGCTGCTCAGTTTTTTAATTATTCCCCAGACATTTTGCCCTTGAAAATACACAAAGAATGAAATCTCCAGGCCCAGCTCAAGGCACCAAACCAAACTTCTAGTGCTAGAGGCTACCCTTCTTGATTTCTCTGCCTCAATACAAGCTGCAGCCTCTTTGATTCAGAATTTGTGATACTTGAGTTTAAAATATGCCTATACATTTGCTCATATGAATAAAGCTCAGGAAATGAAAAGTTTAAACGAAAAGCTATTTACCTGTGTGTCTTCTCAGTGCTTCAGAGGCCCCCCTTAGGATGGATCCTACCTCTCTGCTATTTGTACCCACTTCTTTGAAGAGCGTCCTCCGCCTGGGGCTCAAGTGGGAACTAGAGGAAAGTTCCGGTTCAGGCGTACCCTGAGACTGCGCTGATATTACCACTGCTTAATAATTCAAATTCCCTTTGCCCCCAAAAGCTCAGACCCAACCTCCTATAAACTTGCCCAAATTAATGGGGTTCTAAGTACTTATCAGAGCCATTACCATAATTATTTTATTTTATTTTATTTTATTTTATTTTATTTTTCAGAGAGGGGATCTTGCTCTGTTGCCCAGGCTAGAGTGCAATGGTGCAATCATAGCTCACTGTAGCCTTGAACGGCTGGAATCAAGCAATCTGCCTTGGCCTTTGGAGCAGCTGGGACTACAGGCACACACCACTGTGCCTGAATAATTTTTAAATTTTTTGTAGAGACAGGGTCTTACCGTGCTGTCCAGATTGGTCTTGACCTCCTGGTTTCAAGCGATCCTCCTGCCTCAGCCTCCCAAAGTGCTGGAATTACAGGCGTGAGCTGCCACACCCAACCTCACAATTCATTTAGAGGGTAGAATCAGGCGCTGGCCCCTGGAAAGAAGCTGTTTTTCTTTCTGGAGAGTTCGCATGAGGTTCTAATCGGTAACCAGCTGAGGCACAGTGACAAAGCAAAGGAAACCCGCAGGAGGCTGGGAAGAAAGAAAACCAGAGACTCCTGATTCCCATCCGCTCTGCCAGCCTCCAGAGATTGAGGGAGGAAGATCGCTTGAGCCCAGGAGGTCAAGGCTGCAGGGAGCTATGATCACGCCACTGTACTCCAGCCCGGGCCCCAGAGCAACGCCCTGTGGATTAGTCTATTCTCACACTGCTATGAAGAATCTATATGCAGCCATCCATGACGACCCTCCATGCTCTTCCCAGCTCCCCCAGTGCATGTGACAATATCCCAGAGGTGTCATCCAAATTCGTGCCTCACTCTTGATTGCCGTGAGATAAGTATGAGTGACGACAGCTTTGTGGAAGAAAGCCCTGCGATCTCACGGGGAACACAGCCTCTGCTTTCCATTGGTGTCCTGGGAGGAAATTGCTGTTACGTGTTATTGTTTTGCTTTAAGATATCTGCTTTTTAAAAGAATTTCCCAGAGGGATGAAGAAGTTGAGGGCCAGAGGCCAGATGTGGGGGAAGGTGACTGTTTCTGTCAAAGACAGGGAAGGCTTTTGGTTTAGTTTGGGATTGTTTTGTTTGTTTTGTTTTGTTTTTTATTGCTTTCCCTGTACTTACCTTGTGGGTCCGCTGGCTTGTTTATCAGGCTGCTGTTACCTGCTGTCGCCTGGGGATATTTTCTGATAGAGTAGATTCAAGTATGGTGCCCAGTGAGGAGGGCAGAAAAGGATAATTGTCACTGTTAACCATAAGTACCACCATGATTTGAGCACTTCCTATGTGCCAGGCACTATGCAAAGGTTTCATTTTTTTGTTTTTGTTTTCGATTGTTTGTTTGTTTTTTTTTAACAGAGTTTTGCTCTGTCACCCAGGCTGGAGTGCAATGGTGTGATCTCGGCTCACTGCAACCTCTGCCTCCCGGGTTCAAGCAATTCTCCTGCCTCAGCCTCCTGAGGGACTACAGGCACGTGCCACCACACCCGGCTACCTTTTTTTTCTTTTTTCTTTTTTCTTTTTTTGTATTTTTATTAGAAACAGGATTTCACCATGTTGGCTGGGATGGTCTCCATCTCTTAACCTTGTGATCTGCCTGCCTTGACCTCCCAAAGTGCTGGGATTACAGGCGTGAGCCACTGCGCCCCCCTGCAGAGTTTTTTTTATAAGCACCTTCTCTTTTCATCCTCCCAGCAAGCTTATGGGCAGGTACTATCATTTTCTCTTTATAGATGGGGACACTGAAACTCAGGGAGATTAATAACCGGTCTCAATATCACGTAGTCTGTACCTGGCAGGTTTGGGTTTCAGACCTCGGTCTGTCTCACTCGAATCTCTTGTTCTGGGCTGGGCATGGTGGCTCATACCTGTCATCCCAGCACTTTGGGAGGCCAAGGCAAAAAGGTCACTTGAGGCCTGGAGTTCAAGACCAGCTTAGGCAACATAGCAAGACCCTGTCTTTACTGTAAAGAAAAATCTCTTGTTCAGTACCACTCGACTCTACTGCCTGTCATGTGGCTTTGCTCTGCTGTCCCTGTTCCAACATGAAAACGTTAGATGAGAGAGGAGGAGGGGAGTGAGGATCTGCAGGAATATGTCTAGATATATGGCTGTGGACCCTTAAATGCTAAAGGAGCAGAGAGATTCATGGGGGGGAGTGTGTGTGTGTGTGCGTGCGTGTGTGTGCGCAAGCATGCGCACGCGCACCCAGGCACTGGGAGGAGCTTCATTCCAAAGAAAAAAACAACAGCCTAGCGCTGCCTCAACCTCCAACCTCCTGTCACACGTCTGCTTCGGTCTTTCACCTTAAAGCACCAACAAATGTGCACTTTAAGGATTCCCAAAGAGTGATGAGTTCTCCCTGAAATAGCTCAGAGAGTCCTCAGCAGGCTGAGAAAATAGTCTGATTCACGCAAGATTAAAAAGTTTTTTGGTAAATTGCAAAATAATTAAGAAGATCATTCAAGAAAAAATGATAGTTCAGGTAAGTAATAATGGAAACAAAATAGCATCAATAATCCTACCACCCAGAGAGATTTAAACTACGGTTTCACGTCATTCTGAACCTCCTTTCCCACTAAGCCCTGGGTGTAGATGCATACAACTTCATATACATATATGATATGCAACAGGGTCAGGACACAATTATGTTTAATGGAACACCTTTAAGTTCCTGCATTTTTGTCCTAAAAACCAGCTGTACTAATGCAAACTAGAGGAGCTAGGGCTGAGCGAGCATCTGATATAAAATGAGATGGGCTTTATTTAAGTTGCTTCAATGAGTCAGCCATTTCCTTAAGAAGCCTGTGGGGTCTTAGGGTAGAAAATCCAGGATGAAGTCCTGGTGTGTGGCTCACGCCTGTAGTTCTAGCACCTTTAGAGGCCAAGGTAGGAGGATCATTTGAGGCCAGGAGTTTGAGACCAGGAGTTTGAGGCAACATAGTGAGACTGTCTCTACAAAAAAATTAAAAAATTAGCCAGGCATGGTGGCCCATGCCATAGTCCCAGCTACTGTGGAGACTGAGGCAGGAGGATTGCTTGAGCCCAGGAGTTCAAGGCTACAACAAGCTATGATCACACCACTGCACTCCAGCCTGGGCAACAGAGCAAGACCCTGTGTATTAGTTCGTTCTCACACTGCTATAAAGAACTACCCGAGACTGGGTAATTTATGAAGAAAAGATATTGACTCACAGATCCACAGGCTGTACAGGAAGCATGATTGGGAGGCCTCAGGAAAATTACAATCATGGTGGAAGGTGAAGGAGAAGCAGACATGTTTTTCCATGACTGGAGCAGGAGAGAGAGAGAGTGAAGGGGGAAGTGCCACACACTTTTAAACAACCAGATATCATGAGAACTCACGTACTATCATGAGAAGAGCAAGGGGGAAATCCGTCCCCATGATCCAATCACCTCCCACCAGCTTCCTCCTCCAATGTTAGGAATTACAATTCAACATGAGATTTGGGTGGGGACACAGAGCCAAACCATATCACTCTGTGAAGAAGAAGAAGAAGAAGAAGAAGAAGAAGAAGAAGAAGAAGAAGAAGAAGAAGAAGAAGAAGAAGAAGAAGAAGAAGGAGGAGGAGGAGGAGGAGGAGGAGGAGGAGGAGGAGGAGGAGGAGGAGGAGGAGGAGGAGGAGGAGGAGGAGGAGGAGGAGGAGGAAAGAAGAAAGAAGAAAGAAGAAAGAAGAAAGAAGGAGAAGCAGGAGAAGAGAAAATCCAGGAGCCACCTTGACGTCTACTCAAAAGAGAACAGCTGGGGTGTTAATAAGCCTGGAAGTCACATCTTACCAATGAAGAAATCCAGAACCAAGTGCATTGGGCTGGGGGGAATCTGACTTGGGCAGATCACCATCAGTGCCTTGAACAATCAGTGGGCCATGGTAGGGGTGTGTGTGCAGATGAGAACATCATTGGCAGATGATATGAATTTGTTCTTTATGACCTAGAGAATAGGAATGGGACCAAATAGATGGAAGCCAGGCAATGGTTTTGACTCAATGAAAGAACGTGCTTTATAACAGAGCCATGCTCCCAAAGCTGGGATGGAGGTTTCAGGAGGGAGGGAGCCCTGTTTGCCTGGAGAGGTTCATGCAGAGGTGGGCAGCCTTGACTGTTAATGCTAATCCCATGCTTACATGACCCCACTGTTCTTAGGTGACCCTTCTGACAGCTCCCTGTCCTAGCATCCAAGTGCTGATAAGAATGTGAGCTGCGCTCAGGTGACAGAAAGGGGTATCAAAGAGCCTTCTTTTCATGGAGATGTGCACAGCAGCTGGGAGATGAAAGCTGTATTTGTTACATGTCGCTTGTGGAGAGGAGAACCAGACTTGACAGTTCAAAGTTTATTTGCCTGGATGACTCCCAAAGGGGAAAACACACTATTGATTTTAGAAAAAAGTTACTTAATATTTAATGATGGGCAAAGTCAAATGTGCCTTCCTAAGTCTTTTGTTTCAAGAAAATGCAACAGGCATATTTTAGGTCTAGCAGAGGGAGAGGAAATGATCATAGACTCTTGGCTGTTTCAAAATTTCTTCTTGAGAAGCAGCAAATCTCATATATAGAAGATTTCCAAATAAATTATGTAGTTACTTTACTTAAAGGAGGGGGAACACAGCTGTTCACTCCTCAAGTGTGGGCTGTGCATAGTAACTTTCTTCCTAATGGAAGAAATACCTAAGAACACCATATGGAAAGGTAGAAGAAAAAAAGATTTACCGTGGAGAAAGCTGACACACACTGTGTTAGCCAGGTGATCAAAGTCAACATCAACTGTCAAAAGTCTTGTCCATAACCTGTTCCCTTGATGCGATGTGATGAAAATGGCACTTTCCCTCTGCAATCTTCCTCCCCAAAAAACCATAACTACAGTTTAATCATGAGAGAACCATCAGAAAAATTCCAACACAGGGGTACCCTATAAAATATCTGACCAGTACTCCTTAAAACATCAAGGTCATTCAAAACAAGAAAAGCTTGAGAAAATGTCACCTCTTCACCAAGAGGCACCTACGGAGATATGACAAATAAATGTCATATAGTATCCTGAATGGGACTTGGAACTGAAAAAAAGGATATGAGGATAAAAGTCAAGAAAATCTAAATAAATGACAGACTTCAGTTAATAACGATGTATCATTCAGCCTGGCAAACATGGTGAAATCCTGTCTCTACTAAAAATGCAAAAATTAGCTGGGCATGGTGGTGTGTGCCTGTAATCCCACCTACTCAGGAGGCTGAGGCAGGCGAATCACTTGAACCGGGAGGTGGAGGTTGCAGTGAGCCAAGATTGCACAACTGCATTCTAGCCTGGATGACAGAGTGAGACTCTGTCTCAAAAAAAAAAAAAAAAAAAGGTTTATCAATATTGGTTTATTAATTGTAACGAATATATCTAACTCGTGTAAGATTTTTATGATGGGGAAGTTTGTGTGTGTGGTGGCGGGGTGTAAATTAGGAGAACTCTTTGTACGATCTCACTCAATTTTTCTGTAAATCTAAAACTGTTCTAAAGTAAAGTCTAATACTAATTTTAAAAAACATTCCATGGGCATTGTCTCATGTAATCATCTCAGGCAGCCCTGGCCAATTCTGGATGCCAGGGTCTGAAAAGTGGTGATCCATTTGCCCAAGAGATATCACTGTCCCTTTCTAACACTCGGCCATTATTAGCTATAACAAAGGGGCCAGTGGCCTTGGGGTGTTCTTCTCAGCAGAGCCATAAAAGTGCAGTGATACAGACACTTTAGTCAATACCATTAATAGCTATTACAGAAAAGCCAATTGGGACTTGGATCTGTGGGAATCCATCTTTCTGCTCCCTTAGAGAATAAGAGGGTGTGTCAGAGACTGCTGGCTGCCTACCCACGTTCCTCTTCTTCTTGGGTTAGACAGCTCTATCCCATATTGCTGTGTTCCACAATGTGTGCAGCTGGGAAACCACAGTTCCTGGCCTCCTTTATAGGCAGGCGTGGCCAATGAGAGGTAAGTGGATGTCATTTGGGTGAGTTATGGGAATGCTCTTTAAAGAGGATAATTCAGCTGTGTGATACACCCTTTGGCCCTTGCCCTCTCTTTTTACTGCTGCCTGGAATACAGACATAATGGCTGGAGCTGCAGCAACCGCCTTACAAACCATTTTGCAAAGACAAAAGTGGCTTTGAAACAGTGCAGTAGAAATATCAAGGCTCCTGATGAAGCTACCGTACTAACTCTGGCTTGCTGACTTAAGGGTTCCTTTACAAGACAGAAAAATAAAGTGAAAAATGAACCTTTGGTTTATGCCACAGTCATCTGGATTTCTTCATATATACCATCGAACATCATCATTACTGATCCAGGAGCAAGGAGCTGATTCAGAAACAGTGTAGTCTAAACTTTGGATGCAATGGTTTGACCTGAAGATGAAGATGTAGTGTTGTGTGGGGACATTCTGGAGCTCATAATTTTGTAGGTGAGTTAGAAATAAATCAGCCACTGCACCACACAAAAGCCACTCACTGAAGCAGACCAAACACTCTGTTGAATCTACATCCTGAGTAGAAGCAGTCCAGAAGAGAGAAGATTCTCCCAGGCTGTGGTTAGGCAGCATGAGGACACATGGGCCAGGTACAAGATGAAAAAAGGATTGGGAGGCTGAGGCAGGTGGATCACAAGGTCAGGAGTTCGAGAACAGCCTGGTCAACATGGTGAAACCCCATCTGTACTTAAAAAATACAAAAAAAATTAGCCAGTCATGGTGGCAGGTGCCTATAATCCCAGCTACTTGGGAGGCTGAGGCAGGAGAATCACTTGAACCCAGGAGGTGGAGGTTGCAGTGAGCCGAGATCACACCATTGCACTCCAGTCCAGGAAACAGTGGGAGACTCCGTCAAAAAGGAAGGAAGGAAGGAAGGAAGGAAGGAAGGAAGGAAGGAAGGAAGGAAGGAAGGAAGAAAGAAAGAAAGAGAAAAGCAAAGTAAAAAGGAAAGAACTTCTCAGTAGACTTCTCAGTAGATAAGTCCCTGATAATTTCAGTGTCAGGAGAGGTGACATGGGGACGAAGAGCCCAGGTAGGTCCAGACTCCCTAGGGCCAATATACATTGAGTAGTTTGATGCTAGGCCTGTACTATGCATTCTAAGATTAGAGCCACCGTCAGTAGATATAGCTCTCAATCTCCTTAGAAAGTAAGTGGAAACATGTGATATAATTTTCCCCAAGAGAGGCCAGGCACAGTGGCTCATGCCTGTAATCCCAGCACTTTGGGAGGCCTAGGTGGGCAGATCCCTTGAGGTCAGGAGTTTGAGACCAGCCTGGCCAATATGGTGAAACCCCATCTCTACTAAAATACAAAAAAAAAGTAGCGGGGTGTGGTGATGCACACCTATTATCTCAGCTACTTGGGAAGCTGAGGCAGGAGAATCACTTGAACCTGGGAAGTGAAGGTTGCAGTGAACCGAGATCTCACCACTGCACTCCAGCCTGGATGACAGAGCAAGATTCCGTCTACAAAAAAAATAATAATAATAATAATAATTTTCCCCAAAAGAATGTGAGTAGATATCATAGGTAGTGGGGCTGTGCTTTGGTGGGAGTGAGTTTGCCTTGACCACACTCCCTTTCTCCTTCTGGGCTGGATGCAGACAACAACCGGGCCTTAGGGGATAGTAGAGCCATAAGGGGGAAGGAATCTAAGTCCCTAAATATCTGCATGAAAGAGGCCCTCCTTGTTCATCTGAATACCAAACCAGGATTGTTTTGTTGAGCCCTTTCATGTCTGGAGTTATTTGTTACTGCCATTGAGACTACTCTAGCTAACACATCTTTTACATATTGTGTTAGTTATCTATTTCTGCCTAATAAATTCTCCCAAAATCCAGTGACTTAAAACAACAGCACTTATCAACTCATAGTCTCTGGGAGTCATCTCCTGAAGGCAGCTCTGGGGACTCCTTTGCTTCAGGGGCCCTCCCAGGCTGCAATTAAGACGTTGGGTACAGCTGGAGACATTTCAAAGCTCAACTGGGGGAAAATGCCTTTCCAAGATCCACGAGAGTTGTGACGATTCAGTTGGCCTGAGAGCCTCTGTTCTTTGCTGGCTGTTGGCCAGAGGCCAGAGGCCTGAGTTCCTCACCATGTGGGCCTCTTCACAGGGCAGCTCATGACAGTACAGTTCCATCAAAGCACGTGAGCAAGGAGCACCCGGGAGAAGAGCTGGCCGGACGGAAATCAGTTTTGTGTAGCTGAATCTCAGAAGTGAAATCCCATACTTTTGCCATAATCTTTTTGCTAGAAGCAAGTTTCTGTTTGGCCCATCTTAAAGGGAGGGGATTATAGAGGGGTATGGATAACAAGAGGCAGCAATCGCTGGGAGCCATTTCCAAAGCAGGGCAGGATGACTCACGCCTATAATCCCAGCACTTTGGGAGGCCAAGGTGGGCGGATTGCTTGAACTCAGGAGTTTGAGACCAGCCTGGACAACACAGTGAGGCCTTGTCTCTACAAAAAATACAAAAATCAGCCAGGTGTGGTGGCGTATGCCTGTGGTCCCAGTTCCTCGGGAGGCTGAGGTTGGAGGACCCCTTGAGTCCAGGGAGTCCAGGTTGCAGTGAACCATGATAGCACCACTGCAGTCCAACCTGGGTGACAGAGCAAGACCATCTCAAAAAACAAACTCAAACAAACCAAAAACCCCACACTGTCTTTCATACACAGTAGTTAGTCTCACAAGAACCCTGTTTAGAAACAAGATTTAATCTAATTTGGAGAGGCCCATTTAAACAAGGAAACAGACCCAGAGATGTTCGGTACCTTATCCCAGGTGACTCGGGTCATTGGTGGTAGGAGAATGTTCTGTGAGATGCTAGCACCTGTGGATTTGCACACCACCACCGGTGATGCAGGCTGCCTCATGCCTGTGGTGAGGCTGCCTGGAGGAGGAGTCGCAAAAGGGCCTGCAGTATTCGAGTATGGAAGCAGTGATATAAGAGGCTGCCCACCCACTGCAATGCCTGCCGCTGCCCGGGTTTCATGAGCTGCAGGGCTGGCCCCCAGTCTCAAAGAGCTGCAAGCTTAGGAAAAAATCATGAGTGTGTGAATGTGTGTGTGTGTAACAGAGAGAGGGAGAGGGAAAAGGAGTAAGAGAGAGGCAGAAAGGGACAGGAGAGATGAAAAGAGATAGAGTACAGAGTGACAGGGAGAAATAAACAGGGCATTAGAAAAATAGAGACAAGAGAGAAATAGTTACAGAGAAAGCGAAAGAGAGAGGAAGGAAGGGAGGAGGGAAGGAAAGATAAAAGAGAAGGGAAAGAAGGATAAAAAGAAAGAAAGGGGACAAGGAGGAAGAAAAGAAAGGAGGGAGGGAGGAAAGTAGAAAGGAAAGAGGGAAGAAAAACAAAGAAAGGAAAGAGGGAAGGAGGGAGGAAGGGAAGGAAGGAAGGAAGGAAGGAAGGAAGGAAGGAAGGAAGGAAGGAAGGAAGGAAGGAGAGGGAAGCGCAGGGAGTGCCAATCTTGCAAGGAAGGCATGCAGGCTGGCTATCTCTGCACCTGCAGGCGCAGTGCCCCTGCTGGAAATCTGAACTGCATTCTGGTCGTGGCTTCCCTCTAATGTCCTACCACCTGTTGAAGGGAATGCAAATTTTAAGGTCTACAACGGCAGCAAGCTGCGCAGCGGCCTGGACTGCTTGAGGCCGGGTCTGGTCTCAGTGAGCCGTGTGTTTGCAGCACCGCCAGACCCCCGGGAAGGAGGCGCCCTGAGCAGGCATCTTCAGGGAGCGGCCACAGGCTCCTTGGACGTCCCGCGCGGGAGCTCAGTGGGGTAGCCGGGCCCTGAAGACCGATGCTCCGGCGCCCCCTGCTGGCGCCTGGCCTTGATTCCGCTGCTTCCTTTCCCCTGAAATGAAGGCGAGCAGGAGGGTTGTGAGGCTTCCGTGATTTCTCCCGGGGGCGGAGCAGTGATAAGGGTGGGAACGAGGGGTGGTCAGGGGAGACCAGAGCTGGCGAACACGTTCCCTTCTGTGCCCTGGCCTGTGCTGCGACGCATGGTACCAGCTCTGGGTTGGCTGTGTACCCCCAGGCATGTGGGGGCCTTCCAGAGACAGGAGTATGGCTTGAAATCAGGAGTTCCAGATCAGCCTGGGCGATATAGAGAGACCCCATCTCTAAAAAAGAAAGAAAAGAAAAGAAAAGAAAAGAAAAGAAAAGAAAAGAAAGAGAGAAAGAGAGAAAGAGAGAGAGAGAGAGAGAGAGAGAGAGAAGAGAGAAAGAGAGAAAGAGAGAAAGAAGAAAGAAAGAAAGAAAGAAAAGAAAGAAAGAAAGAAAGAAAGAAAGAAAGAAAGAAAGAAAGAAAGAAAGAAAGAAAGAAAGAAAGAAAGAAAGAAAGAAAGAAAGAAAAAGAATTATCTGGACATGTTGGCCCACCTGTAATCCCAGCTACCTAGGAGGCTAAAGTGAAAAAATGCATCACTATAAAAAAAAAATCTAGAGTTTAACACTGTGAAATTTTATTAGTCTGTTCTCACACTGCTGTAAAGATACTACACAAGAGGCGGGAGGATCGCTCAAGCCCAGGAGTTCAAGGCAGCTGTGAGCGAGGATGGTGCCACTGCACTCCAGCCTGTGAGACAAACTGAGAACTTGTATCTCTGAAAAAAAAAAAAAAAAAAAAAAAAAAAAGGCCAGGAGCGGTGGCTCACGCCTGTAATCCCGGCACTTTGGGAGGTCAAGGCAGGCGGATCACTAGGTCAGGAGATCGAGACCATCCTGGCTAACATGGTGAAACCCCGTGTTTACTAAAATACAAAAAAAATTAGCCGGGCGTGGTGGTGGGCACCTGTAATCCCAGCTACACGGGAGGCTGAGGCAGGAGAATGGCGTGGACCCGGGGGGCGGAGCTTGCAGTGAGCCGAGATCGCGTCACTGCACTCCAGCCTGGGCGACAGAGCGAGACTCCGTCTCAAAAAAAGAAAAAGGAAAAGAAAAAAAAAACAAACAAATAATGTATACTTTATTAGAACTAGATGTACTTTTGATTAATGCATTAAATAGACTAAGTGATGGGTCTAATCGCTATAATTTCAAAATTGTATGAGCATCAATGTTACAAGATTTCTGCAGCACCTATAATTTGACAAAAAAAATCTGTGATTTCTGTTGGTGACAAAAGGTCAGGTTCTTTTTTGTCTACAGTGGTTTGCTGTTTACATTAATAATTAAAGGAAATATTATCTTTCATTTAGAGGTAAAGGAAACAAAAGGGAATCGTTTTCCCGTCCAAGCTCACAGATTCCCTGAATCCTACACATGGAACCCTGATGAGTCCATGAACTTGTTAAGAAGCTGCAGAGGGCTGGGCACCATGGCTCATGCCTATAATCTCAGAGCTTTGGGAGATCAAGGTGGGAGGATCACACGAGGCCAGGAGTTCAAGACCAGCCTGGGCAACATAGTGAGACCTCATCTCTATTTTTATTTTTATTTTTTGATACTAAGTCTCGCTCTGTCATCCAGCCTGGAGTGCAGTAGTGTGACCTCGGCTCACTGCAGCCTCTGCCTCATGGGTTCAAACGATTCTTCTACCTCAGCCTCCTGAGTAGCTGGAATTACAGTTGTATACCACCCCGCCTGGCTAACTTTTGAATTTTTAGTAGAGATGGGGTTTCACCATGTTGGTCAGGCTGGTCTCAAACTCCTGACTTTGTGATCCGCCCACCTCGGCCTCCCAAAGTGCTGGGATTATAGGCATGAGCCACCGTGCCTGGCCTTTATTTTAAAAAAACAAATAAATTTTTAAAAATAAAAAAAGAAGCCGATGAGGTCTAGTTCTTACTCAGATCTTACCTTGCTAGGGCATGGCAAGATGTCAGACACCATCCTCAGAGGTGAAACCCCCAAAAGTACTAAAGGCAGGTGGCAATTCAAAGTATGGATCCCCTGGTCACTAAGAATCGTAACAGCAATGCATTTTTAAAGAATAGCTGCCAAAATGTCTTATGTGCTGGAAACCATGCAAAGGACTCTATTTCATTCCATCTCTCCACCCCAGACTTCTTAACCAGCCCAGGTAACCTGACAATATCCCAGGCTAATTTCCTGGATCATCACGGCCAGCTTTCATACCTGGGTCCCTGGAGGGGGCTGTGGACAGAAGAGCCTGTTTGTCACCTTGGATGTGCTCCAGAGTGATTCAGCCATGCCCTGGGAAACCTCTGCAGGGGGCTCTCTAGACTCTGTACTGATAACAGAAACCTCCCATTTTGTCTTTGGTTTCAGCTTTCTTGATTCTTAGCTTCAAATTTTGCCATATACTGGATCAAAGATATCTGCCTGGGCCAGGCACAGTGCCTCATGCCTGTAATCCCAACACTTTGGGAGGCTGAAGTGGGAGGATCACTTGAGGCCAGGCCTTCAAGACAAGTTTGGGCAACACAGCAAGATTCCATCTCTACAAAAATAAAAACAAAATTAGCCAGGCATAGTGACATACACTTGTAGTCCCAGCTACTCTGGAGGCTGAGGTGGGAGGATGGCTTGAGCCCAGGAGTTCGAGGCTGTAGTGAGCCAGGATTGCACCAGTACACTCTAACCTGGGCAACAGAGTCAGACTCTGCCTCAGTAAGTAAATAAATAAAATAAAATAAATGCCCACCTCTATGACCATATCCTTCAGATACAACGGATCAAGTCTTTGGGCTGCAGAGCAAGGATCAACACTTGCGGCTATAACAAGAGCGCTGAGGTCATGAGCTATCCAGGAGCTGGTTAACTCTGCCCATCAGGACACTCAAGCAAAGGCCATTCCTGGTGCCCCACATCCCAAAGGCAAGTATGAGGAGGGAAACCCAAACCCGCATACAATTGCTCTTACAACAGGGTTATGTGCTTCAGCAAAACTCTTAAGTTTAAATATGGCATTCAAGGCCCCCTGGACACCATACAGAGAAATCCAGAGACAAGCCACTGAACAGAGGAGATTTGTACATTAAAATCTTCTTGCCACCGAAGTCCTGCCTGGGTCTGCGAGTTTCCCATCGCCTGGGTTTCCGAAGCAAGCACTGCAGCAGTGCCATCTAGTGGGCAAAAGGCAAAGTGTCACAACTAAGAGGATCCTCCAAGAGGAAACAGAAGTTATGGAATTCAGGGTCTAGAAAACGATTGACCTAGACTCGGCTTGACTGGACTTTAGACGGGCTTCTTGACTCTCACCCCGGCCTCCCTTCTCTTCTACCATTAACTTTAAAAACCACTATCAGGCATGGGGGTGCGCACCTGTAGTCCCAGCTATTCAGGAGGCTGAGGCAGGAGGATCGTTTGAGCCCAGCAACCACAGATGACCCAAGCACAGAAAAAAAATTCGCAAACTCAGGAACAACTCAATGCACTTGGCACATCCCACCGAGCAACCTTACCCCCAACGTCCTCCAGGACCTTTGCACTAGGGCATGGTGTCGGCAGAGTCGGAGTTAGCCTCCCCTATCGTCTTGAATAACATCTTCCTTACTGGCGTAACTCTGTCTGATGCAAATTTTCTTCGACATAGCTTTTCTGAGGACCCATCCTAGAGCTTGAAGTCCACTCCCACACCCCCAGGATGCTTCAGAAGCAACAGAGCTGCCCTTCTCCTATCCATAAGATAGACATTCTGGCCGGGCACGGTGGCTCAAGCCTGTAATCCCAGCACTTTGGGAGGCCGAGGCAGACGGATCACGAGGTTAGGAGATCAAGACCATCCTGGCTAACATGGTGAAACCCCGTCTCTACTAAAAAATACAAAAAAACTAGCCGGGCGCGGTGGCGGGCGCCTGTAGTCCCAGCTACTCGGGAGACTGAGGCAGGAGAATGGCGTAAACCCGGGAGGCGGAGCTTGCAGTGAGCCGAGATCGCGCCACTGCACTCCAGCCTGGGCGACAGAGGGAGACGCCGTCTCAAAAACAAAACAAAAAACAAAAAAAAGATAGACATTCTGCCTACACCCCCTGCTATCCTATGCTACCCCCGCCTTCCCCTCCACCCCCCTACTGCCCCAACTCACGCCCATGGTACAGAAGTTGAAAGTTTACAAAGTCAGGAACACAGCTTCTGGGCTCCCTGGGAGAAGGTTTCATTGCCTAGGTTCTCACTGATTTTTTTTCCCCCTTTTTCTTTTTAAAGCTTTCTTCTGGCCAGGCTTGGTGGCTCATGCCTGTAATCCCAGCACTTTGGGAGGCTGAGGCGGGTGGATCACCTGAGGTCAGGAGTTTGAGATCAGCCTGGCCAACATAATGAAACCCCGTCTCTACTAAAAATACAAAAATTAGCCAGGTGTGGTGGTAGGCACCTGTAATCCCAGCTACTCGGTGGACTGAGGCAGGAGAATCCCTTGAACACAAAAGGCGGAGGTTGCAGTGAGTCGAGATGGCGCCACTGCACTCCGGCCTGGGTGACAGGAGTGAAACTCATTCTCAAACAAAAACAAAAACAAAACACCTGTCTTCTCTGTCATTCGTGGGATTCCTGGTAGAAGGAGGGTAGTCAAGTGTTGAGGCCACCTGCTTTGACGCCATTCCCGCATCAATGACTGTAAGGCTTTCTCAATACACACAGAGGTTGCTATTCTGAAATGCAGGTGGTATTCAGGGCTAAAGACATTCTCTTTCCTGGGACACCACCCACCAGCTCAGTTAAAAAACATCTAAGCAACATCAGGGTTCATGGTCCCTGGTCTCACTTGTCAATCCTAAAACTTCTAAAGTTTACATAGCTGGGTAGTTGTATTAAGAGCCATCTCTAGAGGCCAAGTACAGGGCTCGTGCCTATAATCCCAGTGCTTTGGGAGGCCAAAGCAGGAGGATTGCTTGAGCCCAGGAGTTTGAGGCTGCAGTGAGTTGTGATTGCACCACTGCACTCCGGCTTAGGCAACAGAGGGAAACCCTGTCTCTGAAAAGGAATTTAAACTTTTTAAACATAAAATAAATTTTTTAAAAAGCAAATTTGGGGCTGGGCGCGGTGGCTCAGGCCTGTAATTCCAGCACTTTGGGAGGCTGAGGTGGGCGGATCACTTGAGGTCAGAAGTTTGAGACCAGCTGGCTGCATCCATGTGACTGCAAGAGACATTAACGTGTTCTTCTTTATGGCTGTGTACTATTCCATTATGGTGTATACATACCACATTTTCTTTATCCAGTCCATCACTGATGAGCAACTAGGTAGATTCCGTGTCTTTGCTATTGTGAATAGTGCTGTGATAAACATACTCGTGCAGGTGTCTTGTTGGTAGAATGATTTATTTTCTTCTGACTATATACACAGCAATGGGATTGCTGAGTCAAATGGTAGTTCAGTTTTAAGTTCTTTGAGAAATGCCCAGACTGCTTTCCACAATGGCTGAACTAATTTACATTCCCACCAGCAGTGTAGAAGCATACATTTTTCTCTGGAGCCTGGCTAGCATCTGTGATTTTCTGACTTTTTAATAATGGCCATTTTGACCTGTGTGAGATGGTATTTCATGGTAATTTTGATTTGCGTTTCTCCGTGATGTTGAGCATCTTTTCAGGTGTTTTTTTACCCATTTGTATGTCTTCTTTTGGGAAGTATCTGTTCATGTATTTTACCTTTTTTTTTTTTTTTTTTTTTGAGACGGAGTCTCTCTCTGTCACTCAGGCTGGAGTGCAGTGGTGCGATCTCAGCTCGCTGCAAGCTCCGCCTCCTGGGTTCAGGCCATTCTCCTGCCTCAGCCTCCCGAGTAGCTGGGACTACAGGCGCCCAACACCACGCCCGGCTAATTTTTTGTATTTTTAGTAGAGACGGGGTTTCACCGTATTGGCCAGGATGGTCTCCATCTCCTGATCTCATGATCCATCTGCCTCGGCCTCCCAAAGTGCTGGGATTACAGGCCAGAGCCACCTCACCCAGCCTTTTTTTTTTTTTTTTTTTTTTTTTTTTAAATGGAGTTTCGCTCTTTTTGCCTAGGCTGGAGTGCAATGGCGTGATCTTGGCTCACTGCAACCTCCACCTCCTGGGTTCAAGCGATTCTCCTGCCTCAGCGTCCTGGGTATCTGGGATCACAGGCATGCGTCACCACGTCTGGCTAATTTTGTATTTTTTTTTTTTTTTTTAGTAGAGACAGAGTTTCTCCATGTTGTCCAGGTTGATCCCGAACTCCTGACCTCAGGTGATCTGCCTGCCTCGGCCTCCCAAAGTGCTGGGATTACAGGTGTGAGTCACCAGGTCTAGTCTTTACCGTTTTTTAACGGGCTATTTGTTTTTCGCTTGTTCAATTGTTTAATCTGTTTAAGTTCTTTGTAGATTCAGGATATTAGACCTTTATTGGGTGCCTAGTTGTGAATATTTTCTCCTATTCTGTAGGTTCTGTGTTTACTCTGTTGGTAGTTTCTTTTGCTGTACAGAGAACATATTGTAGAGAAGTTCTTTAATTAGGTCACCCTTGTCGTTTTTTTGTTTCTCTTGCAATTGCTTTTGAGAACTTAGTCATGAATTCTTTCCCAAGGCTGACGTGAAATGGTGTTTTCTAGGTTTTCTTCTAGGATTCTTATAGTTTTAGGTCTTATATTTGCATCTTTTTTTTTTTTTTCCGGAGTCTCGCTCTGTCTCCCAGGCTGGAGTGCAGTGGCACGATCTCAGTTTACTGCAACCTCTATCTCCCAGGTTCAAGCAATTCTCCTGCCTCGGCCTCCTGAGTAGCTGGGACTAAACGCATGTGCCACCACGCCTGGCTAATTTTTTTGTATTTTTAGTGGAGATGGGATTTCACCATGTTGGCCAGACTGGTCTTGAACTCCTGACCTCAAATGGTCTGCCTGTCTTGGCCTCCCAAAGTGCTGGGATTACAGGCATAAGCCACTGCACTCGGCCACATTTACCTCTTTGACCCATCTTGAGTTAATTTTTATATATGGTAAAAGGTAGGGATCCAGTTTCATTATTCTGTATATGGCCATCCAGCTATCCAGCACAATTTATTGAATAGGGAGTAATTTTCCTATTGCTTATTTCTGTTGACTTTGTTGAAAATCAGATGGCTGTAGGTGTGTGACTTTATTTCTGAGTTCTCTATTCCATTCCATTGGTCTATGTGTTTGTTTCTGTACTAGCACCATGCTGTTTTGGTTACTGTAGCCTCGTAGTATAGTTTGAAGTCAGGTAACGTGATTCCTCTGGCTTTGTTCTTTTTGCTTAGGATTGCTTTGACTATTAGGGCTCTTTTTTGGTTCCATATGCATGATTTTAGAATTGTTTTTTTCTAGTTCTGTGAAAAATGATGTTGGGACTTTGATAAGAATAGTGTTGAATCTATAAAATGCTTTGAACAGTATGACTGTTTTAATGATTTCGATTCTCCTAATCCATGAGCACTGAATGTTTTTCCTTTGTTTGTGCCATTTATGATCTATTTCAGCAGTGTTTATAATTCACCTTTCACCTCCTTGGTTAGATGTACTCTTAGGTATTTGTGTGCCTGGGTGTGGCTGTTGTAAATGAGAGTCTATTCTCCATTTGGCTCTCAGCTAGAATGCTATTGAGGTATAAAAATACTACTGATTTTGTACATTGATTTTATATCCTGAAACTTTACTGAAGTCGTTTATTAGTTCTAGGAGCCTTTTGGCTTTCAAAGACTCTTTAGGGTTTTCTAGGTATAGAATCATATTATCAACAAAGAGAGATAACTTGACTTTTTCTTTTCCTATGTGAATTACTTTTGTTGTTGTTGTTGTTGTTGAGACAGAGTCTCGCTCTGTCACCCTGGCTGAAGTGCAGTGGCCCGATCTCCACTCATTGCAAGCTCCACGGCCTCCCGGGTTCACGCCATTCTCCTGCCTCAGCCTCCTGAGAAGCTGGGAGCACAGGCACCCACCACCAAGCCTGGCTAATTTTTTTTTTTTTTTTTTTGTATTTTTAGTAGAGACGGGGTTTCACCGTGTTAGCCAGGATGGTCTCCATCTCCTGATCTTGTGATCCGCCTGCCTCGGCCTCCCAAAGTGCTGCCTGGCTGTGGATTACTTTTATTTATTTCTCTTGCCTGATTGCTCTGGCTAGGACTTGCAAAAATAAAAAATAATAATAATAATAAAATTAGTTTGAGCATAAAACCAAGTTGTTTCAAAACTCTGGGTGGGAATTTATACACATACTATGTACCCACAAAAATTGAGAATTAAAACTGGAAGATAAAGAATAAAATTTAACAGTGGTGTGGTGTGGGGGCTGGGGGCAACTCCAGGTGGGGGGGCTTGCCAGTGCCTCTTACTTGGCTTGTAACCTAGACAGTCACTCCCTTGCTAGAAGTAAATAGTCATTCTTTCCTTTATAATGTGATATGGTATCACGTGTCCCCACCCAAATCTCATCTTGAATTGTAGCTCCCATAATTCCCACATGTTGTGGGAGGGACCCGGTGGGAGATAATTGAATCATGGGGGTGGATTCCCCTACACGTTTCTCCTGGTAGTGAGTAAGTCTCATGAGATCTGATTTATAAAGGGTTTTATAAAGGGTTTCCCCTTTTCCTTGGCTCTCTCATTCTCTCTCCTGCCTGCTGCCGTGTAAGACGTGACCTTCGTCTTCTGCCATGATTGTGAGACCTCCCCAGCCACGTGGAACTGTGAGTCCATTAAATCTCTTTTTCCTTTTAAATGACCCAGTCTCAGATATGTCTTTATCAGCATCGTGAAAACGGACAAGTACACAATGCCTAACTGTGTGCTTGCTTAGGGTTTTAAAAACTCCAAGAACTAGCCTCAAAATAAAACCAAGGCTGTGAAAGGTCCACCCCTAGAAAAATGCTGAGCAGTTCATCTTCAATCTTGCTGCAGTCTAGCTGATACCAGCTGGGCCACCAGATGGCCCATTACTCAAGATAATCACTGGAAAAAGACATGCTGACTCGCATGTAGGCAACTTCTGTACAGAGTTTGCCTGACTGTCTCCCTTTAAAACCTCTTCAGCCAGCCCAAGAAAGGGAAGATGGCCTTTGCAATGCAAGTCTGCCATCCCCTGAGGTTATCGGCTCCTGAATAAACCTGCTTTTCTTTCCACCAAACCTTGCCTCTCAAGTTTTGGCTTTGAAGCAGTTAGTAGCTGAATCTGAGCTCAGTTACAGGCTCATGGAGTCACCAGCAGATTTTATTGTTGAACCTGGGGAGCTCTTCAAAATTTAGATTCCTGGAGCCTCACTCCAGCCCTATTAAACCAGAACTTTCCAAGCCTGGGCACCTTTGCTTTCTTCCAGTTCTGCTGGTAAGTCCTGTGCAACTAACCTAGCATAAGCTAGTAAGAACCAGCCCTGATGTGGTGGCTCACACCTTTAATCCCAGCACTTTGGGAGGCTGAGGCAGGTGGACCTGAGATAAGGAGTCTGGGATTAGCCTGGCCAACATGGAGAAACCCTGTCCCTAATAAAAATACACAAATTAGCCAGGTATGGCAGCACACCCCTGTAATTCCAGCTACTCAGGAGGCTGAAGTGGGAGAATCACTTGAACCCGGAAGGCAGAGGTTGCAGTGAGCTGTGATGGTACAAGGCACTCCAGCCTGGGCAACAGGAAAAAAAAAAAAAAAAAAAAAGAACCATTAAGAGGCAATACCGTTTTGGGTGGAGGTAGTTCTAGGAGTATGTCAATTGTTGTGGGCATGAGTGTGTGCAAGGTAGGGGTGGGGCAAGAGCAAGTGCATTTTTCTTTGTCCTCCAACTTGGTTACTTAGGCAATCTCCGTGCTTGCAATGATTTTGGTCTGGCTTTGGTGGCATACATAACAGGGCATGTCCTTGACCCTCCAAGCTTTAATCTCCAGTCAGCATGAAGCACAGCATCCTGACAGCAGATGTATTAGTTTAGCTTTTCCAGTGAAACAGAACAAACGAAATGGATGGATGGATGGATGGATATGTCTGTGAAAGGGTTGTATATACAAAGCAGCCGCCAAATGCCAAAAAAGCAAGGGAACCAAAAAATGAGGCAGACAAATTCAGTTTGTTGGTCTTGGGTGATTTATTAAAAGAGCTTACAAACAGGCCGGGCGCAGTGGGTCACACCTGTAATCCCAGCACTTTGGGAGGCCAAGGTGGGCGGATCACGAGGTCGGGAGTTTGAGACCAGTCTGACCGACATGGTGAAACTCGTCTCTACGAAAAATGCAAAAATTAACTGGGCATGGTGGCGGGAGCCTGTAATCCCAGCTACTCGGGAAGCTGAGGCAGGAGAATTGCTTGAACTTTGGAGACGGAGGTTGCAGTGAGCCAAGACTATGCCACTGCACTCCTGTCTGGGTGACAAAGCAAGACTCCATCTCAAAAGAGAGAGAGAGAGAGAGAGAGAGAGAGAGAGAGAACTTACAAAGAGAAGCACAGCCTTGAGTGGCTGCAAGACAGGTAGGTCCCCGCACTGCAATCCCCTAGACCCAGGGCTTATATTTTGGGGAAAAAAGCATAGGTGCTGTAGAAGGAATGTTCAAGTGGCTGTGGGCATCCAGCTTATCATTTCTGTAACAACAAGGGCTGTCTTGTAGGAAACTTACAATGAATAGGTGTTCCTAAATAAAGAGCTATACATGACTTAGACGTTTTGGAGGCATTTCCAAACTTGGGGTTGGTCAGAGGTTACGTGACAGACTAACATTTAAGATAAAGTGATTCTTGTCCCAGTAGATAGATAGATACATAGACTTACTTTAAGAAATTGGAGGCTCATGTGAGTATGGAGGCTGAGAAGTCCAAGATCTGCCATCAGCAAGCTGGAGACCCAGGAGACCCAATGATGTAGCCTTGGTCCTAATTCAAAGGCCTGAGAATCAGGAGGGTCAATGATGTATCTTCCAGTCCAGATCTGACTCTGGAGGCAAGAGAAGACTGATGTCCCAGCTCAAAGGCAGTCAGGAAGAACGAGATAATTATTTCTTACTTATCCTTTTATTTTATTCATCCCTTCAATAGATTGGATAACGTCCACTCCCATTGGGGAGGGCCATCTATTTTTCTCAGTCTACTGATTAAAATGTTAAGTGATACGGTTTGGCTGTGCCCCCACCCAAATCTCATCTTGAATTGTGGTTCCTATAATCCTCACATGTCATGGGAGGGACCCGGTGGGAGGTAATTGAATCATGGAGCGGTTACCTTCATGCTGTTCTCACAATAGTGAATAAGTCTCATGAGATCTGATGGTTTTATAAAGGGGAGTTTCCCTGCAGAGGCCCTCTTGCCTGCCTCCATGTAAGACATGCATTTATTCCTCCTTTGCCTTCCACCATGATGGTGAGGCCTCCCCCAGCCATGTGGAACTGTGAGCCCATTCAACGTCTTTCCTTTATCAATTACCCAGTCTAGGGTGTGCCTTTATTAGAGCACGAAAATTGACTAATACATTAAGCTTATCAAAACAAAAAACAACAACAAAAAAAAACACCTTTAGAGACACACCTGGAAATAATGTTTAATCAACTATTTGGGCACCCCATGGCCCAGTTGAGTTGGTACCTAACATTAGCCATCACATCAGGTATAGATTCCTACATTTATAGCTTACTGGAGGCCAAGTACTCCAATGCTGTTCTTACCACCTGGTCCATACTTCTTTGATGACAATGAGAAAGCCCTTCTCTTTTCAAGTGCTTTGTAAAACTATCAGGCATACTGTAGAGTGAGAAGGATCATCAATTTTATTAACCCCACAAGGCAGTGTTTTGGTGGTCCCAAGGTTACCCTTGAATTCAATGATGGACTCCTAGGATGCAGAAAAATTGTTACACTCACAGTTATGGCTTATTCAATGAAATGTTACAGACTAGAATCAGCAAAGGGAAAACGTGCAGAAGACAGAGCCCAAGAGAAACCAGGCACACACCCTTCCAGTTTTCTTCTCCCTATGTAGTCACAGGGACAGTGCTGATTTTTACCAGCAATGATGTATGATGACATGTATGAAGTATCGCCAACCGGGGCAGCTCACATGAACCTTGAGACCCCAAATTCTTATTGTAGATTACACAGGCACAAAACACCCACATGACCGACCTTAGCTGTTCTGCTTCCACCACCCCACCCACCAGAAATCAAGTGAATACTGCATGGTCTAGGGCCCCAGGCAAACAAAAACTGGCATTCATCACAAATCACATTGTTTGCATAAACTAAACAGCATGGCCCATGTTCTCAGGCTGACAAAGACACTCTTATCAGACAGGAGATCCAAAGACTCAAAGGTTATCACCCAGGGACTGGTCAAAAGCCAGTCCTGAAGATCTTTGGAAAGTTCAAGGTTTGGGGCAACCCAAACATGGTGACTGGCGGGCAGGCACGGCAAGAATTACTATCAACGTCCAACACAAAGGGAGACAGATAGAAATGTACACATTGTCACAAGGGAAGACAATTGCAGAAATGAGACAAGAAGTGGGATTTCCTACTGCCAAATCAATACTCTTGCATACCAGAGGGGTATAATTCAAGAGAGAAAAAGTGTGTGAGGAAGGGATTGAGTGAGATGAACAGTTCCAACCCCCTCCCTGGGGTGGCATGGGGGTCTTGCTGGTAGAAGAATTGAGCAATAGGCAGCATCCTTGCTGCTAGAGCTGTCCTGGGTGGTGATTAGCAGAGCCAGGGTGCTGAGAGCTCCAACCTGCAGCCTGGGAAAAGAGGATTGTTTATTTCGTTAATGGGACTTGGACTTCTAAGCTTGGGAAGACTGTGGGCATTAGAAGTTTCATCATTTAAGTAAGACTGAGATGACCTTAAGGGTTTGGTTTCTAATTCTAGGAAAACCAAGGCACAGGGAGGCTTCCCCCTATGGCAGTTGCCCAGCAAGGCTGAATGAAAAGGGGAGATTTACTAGAGTGGTCCAGGTGTGGTGGGGGAATTGCATGGCCCAGAGGTTGGCAGAGGTCATGAAGCCCCCTGCACTGTTGGTCAATATGCCTTGAAGTGCTTCTGTGAGGAAAAGTATGACCCTAGCATTGAAGTGAGGAAAAGTGCTAAAGGAACATATCTATGCCGAGAGCCTCTGGTTGGCAACCACCCACACCAGCCACCTTCACTTATCACATTCCATCCTTGGATGCTTTGCTGGAGCTTTTGGTGCTGTGCTCAGAAATGTACCTGGTGTCTTAGTGCTGGCACTTTCCTGCAGGCAAATCTGCACCCATTTCTTGGGAACAAAGACCCAGAGATGCCAACGGAGTCTCTGCCTCTCACAGCCAGCCTCCCAGGGTACCTGGTGTTACATGACTCATGTTTATTCCCTTATGTGATTTAATCACTTACTCCTTGTTTATTAGGGTTTCCAGCATCTGTAGGCTTCACTAGTGCTTTCATGGAAGGTGAGGGAGGGTTGTATGGAAAGTGCTTGAGGGAGATCCACCCTCTCAAGGGTCTTCAGAATCTATTTTTCAGTGGCTTACATTGTTCTCATTTGATTCCTTGTGCTACCAGACAATGAAATGTGGCTGGTGCAAGGCTATTTAAAAGATTCAGGAAAATTGTTCTAATTTTTCTCATCATTTAAGTATTGCTGGCACTCTAAATCCCACAGATAACTTGGAGGCTTTCCAAATGTGGTCCCAGGAGTTGCAACATCAGAACTGCTACAGGACCACTAGGGTCATAGGCCCACTGGGCAGTAACAGACCAATTATACTGAGACAGCGGAGTTGGCAGCAGAGAAAGAGTTTAATGAATGCAGAGCAGCTAGGTGAGAAGACAGGAAGAACCCTCAAATCCATCTCCCCAAGGAGTTCTGGGCTTGGGATTTTAAGGGAATCATGGAAGGCAAGGGCCTGGAGAATTGGGGTTGTTGACTAGTCAAGGAAAGGGGGAATAATATTATCAGGATGTGGAAACTTCATTCTTTGGTGAGTCGGCTCCTTGTGGAGTCCTTCAGACCAGCTGATGTCAGTAGTTTTACTGGTATGCAGGACCTGAAAGAGTATCTCAGAGGGAAAACTTGACGTTTCCCAAAGCTTAAGTTGTTATCTATAGAGCAGTTAGGGGGAACTATAATCTTGTGACAGGAAACAACTATGAAGAAGTAGGTCAGAGAGCAAGCTGCTCTAATGATGAATGCTGAATGTGCTGCAAGCTTGGTTTATCTTCATTTCTTCCCTGACTAATTTTATAAAGTTTATAGGGAGGGTTTCAGAGTAACATGGAAACATGTTAGAAATGCAAATTCTCAGGCTCCACCTCAGACCCACTGAATCTGAGACTCTGGAGTGAGCTCAGCCATCTGTGTTTTTGCTTGTTTTTGTTTTGTGTTTTAGAGACAAGGTTTCATTCTATCACCCAGGCTAGAGTGCAGCGGTACAATCATACTTCCCTGCAACCTCCAAATCCTGGGCTCAAGTGATCCTCCTGCCTCAGCCTCCCAAGTAGCTGGGAATACAGGTACACATCACCACACCTGAATTTTTTTTTAATTTTTGTAGAGATGAGCTTTTGCTGTGTTACTTAGGCTGGTCTCAAATCCTGGCCTTAAGGAGTCCTCCTGCCTCAGCCTCCCAAATCACTGGATTACAGGTGTCAGCCACCACACCTGGCCTCAATCTGTTTTAACAAGCCCTGCAGGTGATTAGGATGCACTCAGCTTTGAGAACCACTGAGGTTGCAATTTAGCCTTCTCGAGGAAACATCCTCTCAGGGCTTTCTTTGAGTGTCCAAATTCCTTAGATGAAGGCAGAGATCAAATCAGTAGGGGAGTGAGGGTTCATTAAGAGAGAAAGTGATACCGGGAGCCCGGAAGCAGGCAACAACCACAGTTTCTTACATACCCTAACAGTTAACAAGCTCATTCACATGCTTTCACTGATTCTTCATAATGTAGCACTTTAATGATGTAAGCAAGCCAGGAGCTTTGAGCTTCCTGTACCAGGTAAGGACACTAAGACCAGAGAGAAAGACAGGCTAAGACTAGGGTTTGGGGACAGGAAGAACCTGGGTTCACCTCAGCCATGGAGGTTTGCCTGGAGAAGAAACAGGCAGGATTCAGTCAGAATGGCGATTATAAAAAGTCAAGGCCGGGCACGGTGGCTCACGCCTGTAATCCCATCACTTTGGGAGACCGAGGCAGGCAGATCATGAGGTCAGGAGTTCGAGACTAGTCTGGCCAACATAGTGAAACCCCATCTCTACTAAAAATACAAAAAATTGGCCGGGTGTGGTGGTGTGCACCTGTAATCCCAGCTACTCGGGAGGCTGACGCAGGAGAATCGTGTGAACCAGGGAGGTGGAGGTTGTAATGAGCTGAGATCGTGCCATTTTACTCCAGCCCGGGCAACAGTACCAGGCTCCATTTGGAAAAAAAAAAAGAAAAGAAAAAAAGTCAAGAAACAACAGACGCTGGGGAGGCTGTGGAGAAATAGGAACACTACACTGTTGGCGGGAGTGTAAATTAGTTCAACCATTGTGGAAGGCAGTGTGGCAATTCCTCAAGGATCTAGAGCCAGAAATACCATTTGATCCAGCAATCCCATTACTGGGTATATACCCAAAGGGATATAAATCATTCTGTTGTAAAGATACATGCACACGTATGTTTATTGCAGCACTATTCACAATAGCAAAGACATGGAACCAACCCAAATGCCCATCAATGATAGACTGGATAAAGAAAATGTGGCACATATACACGACTACGGAATACTATGGAGCCATGCAAAGGAACAAGATCGTGTCATTTGCAGGGACATGGATGAAGCTGGATGCCGTCATCCTCAGCAAACTAACTCAGAAACAGAAAACCAAACACCACATGTTCTTACTCATAAGTAGGAGCTGAACAATGAGAACACATGGACACCAGGGAGGGGAACAACACACGTCGGAGGTGGGGCGAGGGAGGGGAGAGCATCAGAATAAATAGCTAATGCATGCTGGGCTTATTACTTAGGTGATGGGTTGATAGGTGCGGCAAACCACCGTGGCATACATTTACCTGTGTAACAAACCTGCACGTTTTGCACACGTATCCCGGAATTTAAAGCAAAATAATTTTTTTTTTTTTTTTTAAAAAAAGAAATAGGCAGAATGATATTTCTAGGGCAACTACAGTGGGCGGCGTCGGATGGCAGAGGGCGTGGCCCTGTTGTTGGTACACACAGGTGTGAGGGCACAAGGCCACATTCTACGATGCTGGCTGAGGCAGAGGCTAGCCAAGTTCACCTCTCTCTTTTCAAATTTTATTTTATTTTATTTTAGACACGGGGCAACATGTGTAGGTTCCTTACATGGATATATTCTATCGTAGTGAGGTGCAAAGGTCACCTTTCTTTGCTTTTGGCTGCAAAATTATTAAAGCAGTTCGCTGTAGTCATACCTGTTGTCTCAACCGACCTCACTCTACCTGGAATTCTGATTTTTTTCCAAAAGGAAAAATGTTAAATGTCATTTTATTAAATGCAGAAGAGAGAACATTTCGCAGCACAGGGTCCAAGGAAGTGCAATACAACAGCAAAATGCAATGGCCGCGGCAGCTCAGTGATGGGCCGAGACTCGTCCCGGGCGGCGGAGATGCTGGCGTCCCCCTGAGGCTACAAGCGCTGAGCTTGGCTGCAGGGACCTGGCGGCCCCGGCTCGGGACAGGCAGATGCGGGGAGCCGGCGACTCGGAGAGCATTTTGCCGCTAGAGGGCGCTCGGTGCCCGGCGAGGGAGGCGGTCCAGGCCGGCGGGAGAGCGCGCGCCTCTCCCCTTGTACCCAGCTCTCCGCGGCCTCCTGCCCTTTCTGCTCCCCAGCTCCAGACACTGTGGTCGCAGCAATAGGAGCGGCGGTGCCTGGGCTGCTCCGAACCTAGGTCACCTGCTGGAGGAGGGAGAGATCGCCTGCTGCTCTGCAGGAGGGCTTTTGTCCGCAAGGTGAGCAGGGCTGGCTCCAGCGCCTCCTCCTTGCAGCCCTCCCTGCTACACCCCGGGCATTTCTTGCAGGCTCTCTGCCAACGCGTAAGACACCTGGGAGAACTGGGAGTTCATCCCCGGAGCCTGATGTGTCCAGGCTGTTGGTGTGGAAAGGAGTCTGTGCCAACAGACACCCAGGGTCACCGCCACCCCGGAAGCTGCTCTCACTCTTCTGAGGAAGGAAAAGTGTCCAGCAATGGGGAGCCTCTCCATTAGCCCAGCGGCCTCCTTAACTGCCAGTCAGCAAGCCTGAGAGGTAGTGCTGGCAGAGGAACCGTTCAGCGCGCGGGGCGGAGGTGGGTGCACCTCCAGCTCCGCCAGTCCTAACAAGGGGCAGCTGTGTTAGCCAGGGCAAGTCACCCGTCTTTCTGCAGTGCAGACCTCACCTGCAAAGTCTTAATTTTAGGATGGGATTTTCTAGATTGCTAGGGAAAAATATCTATGAAAATAAAGCCGATCTAAGGAGAAAAGGGAGAGAAGAAATTTTAAAAAAAAACAAAAAGCAAGGGAGATGTGGGAGGGCAGGAAAGGGGGAGAAATGGAGGCTGTCTGTCAAAAATCTAACCTTTGTCAAGATCATCATCTCTGGACCCTCTCCTTAGTGCCAACCACTGGCATTTTAAATTTTGTTTGTTTATGTTAGAAATGGGGTCTTGTCGTGTTGCCCAGTCTGGACTTGAACTCCTACACTCAAGAAATCCCCCTACCCTAGCCTCCCTAGTAGCTGGGACTATAGGTGCACACCACCATGCCCAGCTTCTTTCTTTCCCTTTTTTTCTTTCTTTCCTTCCTTCCTTCCTTCCTTCCTTCCTTCCTTCCTTCCTTCCTTCCTTCCTTCCTTCCTTCCTTCCTTCCTCTTTTCTTTCTCTTTTTCTTTTCTTCCTTTCTTTGCCTTCTTCTTTTCTTTCCTTCTCCTTTTCTTTCTCTTCTTTCTTTATTTTCATTTTCTTTTCTCTTTCTTTCCTTTCTCTTTTTCTTTTTTTTCTCTCTTTCTCTCCCTTTCTCTCTTTCTCTCCCTTTCTTTTCTCTCTCTCTTTCTCTCTCTGTCTTCTTTCTTTTCTTTTCTTTCTCTTTCTTTCTTTCTTTCTTTCTTTCTCTCTCTCTCTCTCTTTCTCTTTCTTTCTTTCTTTCTTTCTTTCTTTCTTTCTTTCTTTCTTTCTTTCTTTCTTTCTTTCTTTCTTTCTTTCTTTCTTTCTCTTTCTTTTCTTTCTGTTTTCTTTCCTTTCTTTCTTTCTCTCTTTCTGTCTTGATGGGGTCTTGCTATGTCACCCATTGCCCAGACAGGATTCAGACTTCTGGACTGAAGGAATCTCCCTGCCTTAGCCAGCAGAGTAGCTGAGACTCAGACACACATCACCACAGCAGACAACCACTGGCCTTTGAGTGCCTGGTCTCGCCCCCACGTGCCTCATGCCTGCCCCTCTCCTCCACCTAATTCCTCTCTATTCTCTTTCCTCCACACTGTTCTCGGAGCTTCTAGAGGGAGCCTTGATGGAAGAAGCAGCAGCCTTCTAGCTTGGCCTCTGCCACAGATTCCCCAGGGTGCATCTGTCTCCAGGCCTCAGTTTCCCCATCTGCTAAAAAGTCTTCTGTGACTTCTAAGTCCTTTTCTGCTCTGACATTTCAAAGAGTCAAACAGTCCAGGCTCTCAAATTTCCCTGGCTCAAACACTAAAACTGCCTGGGGAGCCTTAAAATATTATGGCCTGGGCACTTTCCTCCCCCTCCTCATTGAGAAGTAATCGGTCTGCGGTGGAGCGTTGCAGCAATATTTTTTAAAAGTTCCCCAGATGATTCAAATGTGCAGCCAGGGTTAGGAACCTCTGGCATCAAATTCCTGCTCCGAACGATTTGCATGTTCCTAGGAGACCCCAGGAAACCGTGAATTTCCCCACTCAGCTTATCTTTGATGATGGAATAGCAGGCAGGGACAAAGGTTTGGCGTGGTATTTTGGGACAGTCACCTCAAAAGGCTTGTAGGTCCCTTGAAACCCTCTGCAGCCCTAGGTTGACAATGGGCATTAGAAGGAGAGGAGGGGGACTTCTCTCTCTTTCCCTGACTCTATGCCCCTTACTTCAACCACTTCCTGTCTGCTTCTCCCCTCCCCTCCTCCCCCTCCTTCCAGTCTGGCAGCTTCCACCATCTGGAATAGCTTTCCTGCCTCAGCCTTTCCCCTAGCTTCTGTGTTATCTTTCGTTCTCTCTCTTTCTCTCTCTCTGTCTTTGTGAGACAGGGCCTCACTCTGTCACCCAGGCCGAAGTGCAGTGGCGCAGTCTCGGCTCACTGCAACCTCTGCCTCCTGGGATTAAGCGATCCTCCCACTTCATCCTCCCAAGTAGCTGGAACTACAGGCATGCACCACCACGCCCAGAAAATTTCTTGTATTTTTAGTAGAGACCAGGTTTCACCATGTTGCCAAAGCTCGTCTTGAACTCCTGAGCTCAACTGATCTGCCTGTCTTGACCTCCCAAAGTGCTGGGATTACAGGCAAGAGCCACTGTGCCCAGCAACTTCCATGTTCTCTTAAGACCCTTCCTTCTCCAGGATAAGTTCCTTCTTCTCCCTCTCTCAGTCCTCAGCCTGAAGTGGCAACCAGAACCTCGCAGCTAAGCCCTGTGAGGTGATGAGTCCCGGAGAGGGGAAAATCCCTCATGAGGACATTCCAGGGTCCATGCATGGAGGAAACACATCAGCATCTTCATTGGCTGGGCTGAAGCCGGACTCAGACTCATTCTGGGAAGTGGGAGATTCTGCGGCTGTCTGGAGGCTGAGAGGGAAAGTTGTGCACTGTGGGTAAGAGGCAGGGCCAGGGCTTGGGGACCTGGTTCCTGTCCTAGTTCTGCCATTAACTACTTGGTGCATAACCCTGAGCTCAGTACTTCTCTCTGGGTGATGTGGTTTGGCTGTGTCCCCACCCAAATCTCATCCTGAATTGTACCTCCCATAATCCCCATGTGATGCGCGAGGGACCTGGTGGAAGGTAATTAAATCATGCTGTTCTTGTGATAGTAAATAAGTCTCACAGGATCTGATGGTTTCATAAAGGGGAGTTCTCCTGCACATGCTCTTTTTGCCTGCCACCATGTAAGATGTGCCTTTGCTCCTCCTTCATCTTCCACCATGACTGTGATTTTTTTTTACTGGGTAAAAATCTAGGTTGATACTTTGTTCTCAGTCTTTTAAAGAAATTGCTCCACTATTTTCTAGAATGATTCCTGATGTCTTTAGTCATTCTTATCTTTGGTTCTTTGTGTATAATGTCGTCTTCTTCTTCTTCTTCTTCTTCTTCTTATTATTATTATTATTATTATTATTATTTTAAGACAGTGTCTTGCTCTGTCACCCAGGCTGGAGTGCAGTGGTGCGATCTCAGCTCACTGCAGCCTCCACCTCCTAGGTTCAAGCAATTCTCCTGCCTCAGCCCCTTGAGTAGCTGGGACTACAGGTGCGTGCCACCATGCCCAGCTAGGTTTTGTATTTTTAGTAGATATAAGGTTTTGCCACGTTGGCCAGGCTGCTCTTGAACTCCTGACCTCAGGTGATCTGCCCATCTTGGCCTCCCAAAGTGCTGAGATTACAGGCGTGAGCCACCACACCTGGCCTATAATGTCTTTTTTCCCCCTTGATGTTGAATTTTTTTTTAATCTTTATTACTTGATTTAAGCAACTTAGTGTAAAATTCTTCATGTTTCTTGTGTTTGGGATTCATTGAGCTGCTCGAATCTATGGTTATAGTTTTCATCAAATTTGAAAAAGTTTTAGCAACTGTTTCTCCCCAGATTTATGTAGGTACAATTGACAAATAAAAATTGTACACATTGAAGTATACAATGTGATGTTTGATATACGTGGATATTGTTAAATGATCACCACAATCCAGCTAATAGACATATTCATCACCTCATATAGTTTTTTTTTGTGTGTGAGAACACTTAAGATCTACTTACTCTTTCAGCAAACTTCCAGTATACAATCCAGTATTATTAACTAGAGTCAACATGCCAACCACCAGTTCTCCAGGACCTGTTCATCCTGCATAGCTGAAACTTTGTACCCTTTGACCTATATGTCCCTATCTCCCCTGACACCCAGCCCCTGGCAACCACCATTCTACTTTCTGCTTTTATCAGTTAGACTATTTTAGATTCCACATATAAGTGAGATCATATAGCATTTTTCTTTCTGTGTCTGGCTTATTTCACTTCATATAATGTCTTCCGGGTTCATTCATGTTATCACTAATGCCAGGCTTCCATTCTTTTGTAAGGCGGAACGATATTTTATTGTGTATGTACTGCACATTTTATCCATTCATCCATCAATGGACAGTCATGTTGTTTCCATATTTTGGATATCATGAATAATGCTGAAGTGAACATAGGAGTGATGATATCTCTGCGAGACACTGATTTCATTTCCTCTGGATATATACCCAGAAGTGCTGGATCATATGATTACTATATTTTTAATTTTTTGAGGAGTCTCCATACTGTTTTCCATAATGGCTGGACTTCACTAACATTGTGCAAGGGTTCCTTTTTCCCCACATATTTGCTAACACTTGTTTTTTTGCTTTTGAAAATAACCAGTCTAACAGGTATGAGGTCATATCTTGATATGGTTTGACCGTGTCCCCACCCAAATCTCATCTTGAATTGTAGCTCCTGTAATTCCCACCTGTTGTGGGAGAGATCCAGTGGGAGGTAGTTGAATCATGGGAGTGGTTTCCCCCATACTATTCTCGAGGTAGCAAATAAGTCTCATGAGATCTGATGACTTTATAAAGAGTTTCCCCTTTTGCTTGGCTCTCATTCTCTCTCCTGCCCTCTACCACGTAAGACGTGCCTTTTACCTTCCACCATGATTGTGAGGCCTCCCCAGCCATGTGGAACTGTAAGTCCATTAAACCTCTTTTTCTTTATACATTACTGAGTCTTGGGTATGTCTTTATCAGCAGTATGAAAACGGACTAATACATATCTCATTGTGGTTTTTATTTACATTTCTCTGAAGATTAGTGATATTGAGCACATTTTCATATACCTGTTGGCCATCTGTATGTCTTCTTTGGAGAAATGTTTATTTAGGTCTTTGTCCATTTAAAAAATGAGGTTATTTTGGATTTTTCTTTTGTTTGGGGAGGTTTTCTGTCTTTGGCTATTGAATTGTTTGAATTCCTTATATATTTTGGATATGAACCCATAAACAGGGGTGTGCTACGCAAATATTTTGTCCCAATCCACAATTCGTCTCTTCCCTCTGTTGATTGTTTCCTTTGATGTGCAGAAACTTTTCAGTTTGATGCAGTCCCATTTGTCTATTTTTGCTTTTGTTGCCTGTGCTTTGAGGGTGGTATCCAAAAATCATTGCCCAGGCCAATGTCATGGAGCTATTTGTCTATGTTTTTCTCCAAGTAGTTTTAAAGTTTTAAGTCTCATATTCAAGTCTTTAATTGATGTAATCAATTTTGAGTTGATTTTCATATGTATTGTGATATGAGGGTCCAATTTCATTCTGCATGTGAAAATTCCATTTTCTCAACGCCATGTATTGAAAACTGTCCTTTACTCACTGTGTGTTTTGGGCACCTTTGTTGAAAGTTAATTGATTATAAATGTGTAGGTTTATTTCTGGGCTCTTTGTTCTATTTCATTGGTTATTGCATCTATTTTTATGCCAGTGCCATGCTATTTTGATTAGTAAAGCTTTGTAATATATTTTGCACTCAGGTATTATGATACCTTCACCTTTTTTTCTCAAGATTGCTTTAGTTTATTTGGGCCTTTTGTAGTTCTATACAAATTTTAGAATTTTTTATTTCTGCAAAGTACTTCATTGGAATTTTGATGGGGATTACATGGAATCTGTAGATCACTTTGGGTAGTATGGACATTTTCATAATATTAATTCTTCCAGTCCATGTACAAAGGATGGTTTTCCATCTATTTGTGCCTTCTTCAATTTCTTTCATAAATGTCATACATAGTTTCTGGTGCACAGATCTTTCACTTCCTTGATTAAATTTCTTCCTAAGTATTGTATTGTTTTTGATACTACTATAAATGGAAATTTTAAAATTTCTTTTTCTAGGTAATTTGTTCTTAGTGTATATGGAAACACAACTGATTTTTGCATGTAAATTTTGAATCCTGCAACTTTACTAAATTTGCTTATTTGTTCTAACAGGTTTGTGGTCACGTATCTAGGTTTTCTATATATCAGATTATGTCATCTGCAAACAGATACCATTTTACTTCTTTCTCCATGATTCAGATACCTTTTATATCTTTTCTTAATTGCTCAGACTAGAACTTACAATACCATGTTGAACAAAAGTGGTAAGGGTGGGAATCCTTGTCTTGTTACTGATGTTAGAGTGAAAGCCTTCAACTATTCACCATTGAGGATGATGTTATCTGTGGGTTCATCATATGTAGGCTTTAGTATGCTGAGGTAACATTCCTTCTGTATCTAACTTATAGAGAAGTTTTTTTTTTTTTTTAACCATTAAAGGATGTTGTCAAATTTTGCCAATTTTTTTTTCTTTTTTCTTTTTCTTTTTTTTTTTTTTGCCAGTATTGAGATGATGATCTGATTTTTTTTTTTTTTTTTCCGGAGTCTTGCTCTGTCACCCAGGCTGCAGTGCAGTGGTGCGATCTCGGCTCACTGCAACCTCTGCCTCCTGGGTTCAAGCGATTCTCCTGCGTCAGCCTCCCAAGTAGCTGGGACTACAGGCATGACCCACCATGCCTGGCTAAGTTTTTGTATTTTTAATAGAGACAGGGTTTCACCATATTAGCCAGGATGGTCTTGATCGCCTGACCTCCTGATCTGCCCACCCTGGTCTCCCAAAGTCCTGGGATTACAGGTGTGAGGTGATCTGATTTTTATTCTTCATTCTATTAATGGGCGTATCTTACGTACTGATTTGTATAGGTTGAATCACCCTTGTGTCCCAGGGATGTATCTCATTTCATTGTGATGTATGATATTTTTGATGTGTTATTGAGTTCAGATGGATAGTATTTTGTTGAGGATTTTGACTGTAATTTTCTTTTCTTATAGTGTTCTTTCTGGTTTTGGTATCAGGGTAATACTGGCCTTATAAAATGAATTTATAAGTGTCCCCTCATCTTCAATTTGTTGAAAGAATTTGAAAAGGGTTGACATTAATTCTGTTTTAAATGTTTGGTAGAATTCACAAGTGAATCCATCTGACTCTGTGCTTTTCTTTTTTGGGCTATTCTGATGACTAATTCAGTCTCCTTACTCATTATTGGTCTGTTTTCTAGTTCTTTATGATTCAGTCTTTGTAGGTTGTATGTTTCTAAGAGTTTATCTATTTCTTCTAGGTTATCCAATTTGTTGGTGTATATTTATTTATGAGAGTCTCTTATAATCCTTTGTATTACTGTGTCATAAGTTGTAGTGTGTCTTCTCTCAATTATAATTTTTTTTTTTTTTTTTTTTAGCTGGAGTCTTGCTCTGTCACCCTGACTGGAGTACAGTGGTACAATCTTGGCTCACTGCAACCTCTGCCTCCTGGGTTCAAGCAATTCTCCTTCTCCTGCCTCAGCCTCCTGAGTACCTGGAATTACAAGTGTCTGCCACCACACCTAGCTATTTACTTTAGTTTAGTTTTTTTTTTTTTTTTGTATCTTTTAGTAGAGACCAGATTTCACCGTGTTGGCCAGGCTGGCTTTGAACTCCTGACCTCGAGTGATCTGCCCACCTTGGCCTCCCAAAGTGCTAGCATTATAGGTGTGAGCCACTGTGCCTGGTCTCATTTATAATTGTTAAATTTGCGTTTTCTCTCTCTTTCCTTGGTAATTCTAGCTAAAATTTGCCAGTTTTATTTATTTATTTTTAAATGACTTTTTACTTTTATTAAACTTTTGTTCTTCTAGTCTCTATTTCATTTATTGTTGCTTTCATCTTTATTTCCTTCCTTCTGCTGACTTCGGGCTTACTATGTTCTTATTTTTCTAATTCCTTGAGATGTAAATTTAAGTTGTGTATTTTAGAGCTTTCTTTTTTTCCACATAGGTGTTTATCACTATAAACTTCCCTCTTAGAACTTCTTTTGCTACGTACCATAAGTTGGCATGTTGTGTTTCCATTTTTGTTTGTCTAAAAGTATTCTTTGATTTACCCGTTGCTTTCTTCTTTAACCTACTTGTTGTCCTGGAATATGTTGTTTACACGCATTTGTGAAAATTCAAACTTTTCTCTTGATACTGACTTTTAGTTTTATATCGAAAAAGATAATTGATATAATTTCACTCCTCTTAAATTTGTTAAGATTTGTTTTGTGCTCGACATATGATCTATACCAGAGATGGTCTGTGTACACGTAAGAAAAATGTGTAGTCTGCTGCTATTGTATGAAATGTTCTGTACATGTCTGTTTGGTCCACTTGGTATGTAGTGTATTCCAATCTGTTGTTTCCCTACAGAATTTTCAGTCTGGATGGTCTATTCATTGTTTACAGTTGGGTGCCGAGATTCCCTACTATTATTGTATTGTTGTCTATTTCTCTCTTCAGTTCTATTAATATTTGCTTTATATATTTATGTGTTCCAGTGTTGAGTACATATATAAAGTTAGTATAACCTCTTGATGGATTTATCCTTTTAGTATTACACACTGAGCTTCATTAGCTGTTATAACACTTTTTGATTTAAAGTCTATTTTGTCTGATATAAGACAGCCAAACCTGCTCTCTTTTGGTTATGATTTGTGTAGAATAAGCTGTTCTATCCACTCACTTTCTGTCTATGTGTGTCCTTAAAGGTGAAGTAAGTCTCTTGCAGGTAGTTATAGCTGGATATGGTGTTTTAGCCAGTCAATCACTCTGTGTTTCTGTGAATTAAATCCATTCACATTTAAAGTAATTATTGATAGGTAAGAATTTACTATTGCCTTTTGTTAATTGTTTTTCTATCGATCTGGTGTTCCTTTGTTCGTTATGCCCCTCTTGCTGTTTTTCTTTGTGATTTGATAATTTTTTCTAGGGTTATGCTTTTATTCCTCTGATTTTTTTTTGTGTATCTAAGTAGAGGTTTTTTCTTTGTAGTTACTCTTAAACATATATAAAACATTTTATAGTTATAACAGTATATTTCAAGCTGATAACAACTTAATTTGATTACACACAAAAACATATTTATTTATTTCTGCCAACATTTTAAGTTATTGGTGTCACAATTTACATCGTTTATATTGTATGTCCTTTGGCAAATTGTTGTAGCTCTAGTTACTTTCAGCTTTATTCTAGAGTTTAAAGTGATTTACACACCACCATTAAAGTATTAGAGTATTCTGAATTAACTATATACTTACCTTTACCAGTGGGTTTTATATTTTCTTATGTTTTCATGTTACTAGTTAGCTTTTTTTAATTTCAAGTTGAAGAATTCCCTTTAACATTATTTTGTAAGGCAGATAGAGTGGGAATTAACTTCCTCACCTTCAGTTTGTCTAGGAAAGTATCTCTGGGTATAGTATTCTTGGTTGACAGGTTTTTTTTTTTTTTTTTTTTTTTTCCTTTCAGCACTTTAAAATGCTATCCCACTCTCTCCAAGCCTGCAAGATTTCTGCTGAGAAATTGACTAATAGCCTTATGGAGGTTCTCCTTCTATGTGATCATTTGCTTTTCTCTTGCTGGCTACATTCAAAATTCTGTCTTTGACTTTTGGTAATTTAATTACAATGTGCCTCAGTAAATATTCTTTGTGTTGATATAGTTTGGCAGCTTTGAACTTCATGAGGTTGAATGTCTATATCCCTCTCAAGATTTGGGAAGTGTTCAGTCACTATTTCTTTAAATAAGTTTTCTGCCCCTACCTCTTCTTCTTAGGTTTCTGCTATATATATATATATATATATATATATATATATATATATATATATATGTATATATAAAATATATATATTCTGCTATATATATATACTGCAATATATACAACTATATATATACTGCAATATATATAGCTATATATATACTGTAATATGTAGCTAGATATATATATATGTTTGCTTGATGGTGTTTCTTAAATCTCATATGCTTTCCTCATTCTTTTTTATTCTTTTTTTTCTTTTGTCATCTCTGACTGGATAATTTCAAATTATCTGGCTTTGAATTCATGGATTCTTTCTTTTACTTGGTGGAATCTGCTGTTGAAGTTCTCTATTGCATTTTTCATTTCTCCTATTGTGTTCTTCTCCTCTAGATTTTGTGTTTGGTTCTCTTTAATAATTTTTCTTTGTTGAACTTATTTTGTTTATGTATTGATTTCCTGATTTCATTAAGTTGTTTATCTGTGTTCTTTTGTAGCTCACTGAGCCCTTTAAAACAATTATTTTAAATTCTTTGTCAGACAGTTTTGAGATATCCATTTCTATAGGCTCAGTTAATGGACTATTATTGAGTTTCTTTGGTGATGATTTCGTTCACTGATTTTTTCATGTTTCTTGAAGTCTTGCATTGCTGTATTCACATATGAAGAAGTAGTAACCTCATCCAGTCTTTAATGACTGGCTTTAGAAGAGAAAAACCTTCACCAGTCAGCCTGACTTGTAATTTGGGGGTCTCTCAGACATTTTCATTTATATACTCTAGTCCTCTTGCTGTCTCTTGAGGAGAAGGTCTTAGGATTGTATGCCTTCTTTCAATTATGCAAAGGCAGGCTGGGTGCTGAGAGTGTCCTGTTATTTTTCCCCGGGCAGTTCCCAAAAGTATCCAAGGTTAAATGCCTTTTCCCAATCTAGCAGGGCTGAGACAGTTGTCTATCTGTGCTTGTGCATGACCTGCAGGTGCTTGAGTGTGCTATCAGTGGGAATGCACTCAGGGTATCAGCTGTGGGAAAAGAAGGGTATATGAAATACTGGGTGAGTGCATGAGTTAGTTGGGGAAATCTCCACGTGCTGCGTCCTAACTACGTTCATGGGTAGGCCTCTTGCTGGAGAAAAATGTGAGGTAGTTAGCAGAAACAACAGCCTTTTGTTGAGTTCTGTGTCCCAGATGCTTTGAGCCCCTGTCTCTTATTATTGCTCTTATCTGGTCCCAGACTATTCGGCTGTGCCAATCCCCTTCATGTTCTGGATGAGACAAAAAAGAAGTGGACATCTTGGACAGCATTCCACATGGTTGAGGAAAACAGACACTCACTATGTTTTTGCTTTCCCCTGTGGGAGAAACTAGAGGCCAAGGAGTTCTCTTGGCACTGAACTGTGCTGCCTTGGGGGTGTGGTGACATGAGTAAAGTGAAATTGTTCTTCTTACCCTTTTCAGTGCATCTATTTTCGTTTTTTTTGCTCCAGTGAGGTGCTGGGACCTCTCTGCTGGACTCCCAGGCTCTCACAAATGGACTCTCATCTGTGGGTGGTTGTCAAAATCAGTGTTCCTGTGGGTGAATGAGTACTGAAAACTCCTATTCTGCCATCGTGCTTGTGTCACTCCCCCTTACCTTTTTTTTTATTAAAGACTTATTACTTTAGAGCAGTTTTAAGTTCACAGCAAAACTGAGTGAAAGGTACAAAGATTTTCTATTTATCCCCTGCCCTCACACATGCACAGAATTTCCCATTATCAACATCCCTAAAAGAGTGACATATTTCTTACACTTGATGAACTTACATGGACACATCATTATCACCCAAAGTCCATAGAGTATATGAGGCTTCATTCTTGGTGTTGTATCATCTATGGTTTTGGATGTTTGCCCTAAAAATCCTCTATGCCTTCCCTATTCATTGCTATTTTCCCTTTAATTCCTGGCAACTACTGATCTTTTTATGGTTTCCATAGTTTTGCCTTGTTTTAGATTGTTATATAATTGGAATAATACAGTATATAGTCTTTCCAGTCTTGCTTCTTTCATTTACTATAGTAATATGCATGTGAGGTGTCTTCATATCTTTTTATGGCTTGCTAACTCATTTTTTAAAATACTGAATAATATTCCATTGCCTGGATGTACCACAGTTTATTTATTCACTCACCTATCGAAGGAGATCGTGGCTGCTTCCATGTCTTTCCAACTATGAATGAAGCTGCTATAAACCCCCATAGGCAGGTTTTTGAGTGGACATAAGTTTACACCTCCTTTGGTTAAATTCCAAGAAACAAGATTCCTGAATCATATGGCAAGAGTATGTTTAGTTTTGTAAAAAACTGCCTAACTGCCTTCCAAAGTGATTGTACCATTTTTCATTCCTACCAGCAATGAATGAAAATTTTTTTCCTTCACATTCTTGATGTTGTCAATATTCTGGATTGGAGCTATTCTTATAGGTTAGTGGTATCTCATTATTTTAATTTGCATTTCCATGATGACATACGATGTGAACATCTTTTCATATCCTTATTTTCCATCTGTATATTTGCTTTTGGGAGGTATCTTTTGAGGTATTTGTCTCTTTTTTAATTGGGTTGTTTGTTTTCTTATTGTTGCATTTAAAAATTCTTCGTATGCTTTGGATAATAGTCCTTTATTAAATGTCTTTTGCAAATATTTTCTTCTAGTCTGTGACTTCTTTCATTCTTTTGACAGTGCCTTTCACAGAGTATAAATTTTAATTTTAATGAAGTTCAGCTTATCGTTTCTTTCTTTTATGGATTGTGCCTTTGATATTGTATGTAAAAAGTCACTGCTAAACCCAAGGTCATCTAGATTTTCTCATATGTTTTCTCCTTGAATTTTATAGTTTTGTCTTTCACATTTAGGCCTGTGATCCATTTGAAGTTAGTTTTTGTGAAGAGTGTAAAGTCTGTGACTAGATTCTTTTTTGTTGTTGTTTTTGCATGTAGGTGTCCTGTTGTTCTAGCACCACTTGCTGAGACTATTTTTTTCCTCTATGTTAATTGTTTTTGCTCCTTTTTAAAAGAAAGGTTGACTATATTTATGTGGGTCTATTTCTGAGCTCTCTATTCTGTTCTAGAAATCTATTTGTCTTTTTTTTTTAGTTAATACCATACAATCTTGATTATTGTAGCTAGGTACTGCCAGTCCTCCAACTTTTTCTCAATTCATAATGTGGTGGCCACTATGAGTTTTTTGCTTCTTCAAAATAAATTGTAAAACCAGTTTGTCAACATCGCAACATAATTGGCTGTGATTTTGATTGGAATTGCATTGATGCTATAGATCAAGTTGGGAAGAACTGACATCTTGACAGTATTTAATCTTTCTGTCTATGAACATGGAATGGCTCTCCATTTATTTAGCTATTATTTGATTTCTTTCATTAGAGTTTTGTAGTTTTCCTCACATTGATCCTATACATACTTTGCTGTATATTATTTTGGGGGGTACTAATGAAAGTGGCATTGTGTTTTTAATACCAGTTTCCACTTGTTTATTGCTGGTGTATAGGAAAGTGATTGATTTTTTGTATATTAATCTTATATCCTGCACCCTTGCTATAATCATTTATTAGCTCCAAGAGTTGTTTTTGTCAGTTATTTCAGATTTTCTTCTTAGACTATCATGTCATCTGTGAATAAAGACAGTTTCATTTCTTTCTTACCAATCAGTATACCTTTTATTTCCTTTTTATGCTTTATTACATTAGGTACGATTTGTAGTATGATGTTGAAAAGCAGTGGTGGGAAGGGGTATCCTTGCCTTGTTCCTGATCTTAGTGGGAAAGCCTCATGTGTCTCATCAGTAAGTATGATGTTAGATGTAGGTGTTTTGTAGGTAGTATTTATCACATTGAGGAAATTCCTTTTTATTTCTAGTTCACTGAGAGTTTTTATGATCAATAGATATTGGATTTTGTCAAATGCTTTCTCTACATCTACTGATATAAACTTGTAATTTTCTTTTTTTTAACATTTAGAATGTAGTTTATTTAAACACTATAAATAGAGCCTATAGTAAAAATATTTTATTTAATAATAATAAACTAGTTGTTACCAAATGGATTTTATTGCTATCTATGAAACTCGAACTAATAGTTATCGTAATGCTGCCTCCCCCAGACAAAAACCCCACATACTAAAAATAAGTCATGTTGTGAGGCTGAGGATCTGGTGGATGTTGAGAAATTAGAAATGCTTTGACCACACTGGATCTCCTAATAGCTGGCCATGTACAGGAATAGGTCTTCATCTATAGGTGAAAGGTAATTCAATCTCCTGGTTTGATTTATTTTGTTTTATCATTATTGTTTCATAATTTAAACTTTTATTTTAGGTTCAGAAGGTACATGTGCCGATTTGTTACATGGGTATATTTCATGAAGCTAATGTTTGGGGTATGAACGAGCTTATCACCCAGGTAGTGAGCATAGTACCCAATAGGTAGATTTTCAGCCCTGTCCCCCTCCAGTAGTCCCCAGTGTCTATTGTTCCCATATTTATCTCCATGTGTACCCAATGTTTGGCTCCTACTTATAATCCAGAATATGTGGTATTTGGTTTTCTGTTCCTGCATTAATTCACTTAAGATGATGGCCTCCAGCTGCATCCATGTGGTTACAAAGGACATAATTTCATTCTTTAATGCAGCATAGTATTCCATGATGTATATATATCACATTTTCTTTATCCAGCTCACCACTGACAGGCACCTAGGTTGATTCCATGTCTTTGCTATTGTGAATAGTGCTGTGATGAACATACGGGTGCAGACGTCTTTCCGGTAGAATGATTTATTTTCCTTTAGGTATACACCCAGTAATGGGATTGCTGGGTTGAATGGTAGTTCATTTTAAGTTATTTGAGAAATCTCCAAAGTGCTTTCCACAGTGGCTGAAGTAATTTACTTTCCCACCAATAGTGTATAAGAATTAGCTTTTCTCTGCAACCTTGCCAACATCTGTTTTATTTTAACTTTTTCTTCTTTAGAAAGTGATGTGATGGATTACATTAGCTGATTTTTCAAATACTAAGCCAGCTTTGCATAACTTGGATAAATTCCATTTGATTGTGGTATATAATTCTTTTTACACATTGGTGGATTACACTGGCTAATTATTTTGAGAATTTCTGCATCTATCTTCATGAAAGTTATGCGTTGGTCTTTTTGATTGTAATATCTTTGCTTTGTTTTGATATTAGGGTGATGCTGGTCTTATAGAATGAGTTAGGAAGTATTCCCTCTGCTTCTGCCTTCTGAAAGAGATGGCAGAGAATTGTTAGAATTTTTACCTTAAATATTGGTAGAACTAACCTGTAAACAAACCCATCTAAATCTGGTCCATTTCCTCTATGCTGTTATTTTCACAAATTACACCTTTATATTTTATGTGCCCATTTAACATAGATTTATAATTCTCACTTTATGAGTTGTGTTTTTGATCAGACAGAAAAAAGAGTTACAAACAAAACATGCATTTATATTGACTTTAGTTTTGATCAATATAAAATTCTTGGTTCACAGTGTTTTATTTCCTTTCAGCATGTTGAGTATGTCATCCTAACAGCTTTTGAGTTTCTTGGTATTGATGAGAAATTAGCTGTTAGGCCCTAGGCTGTGTTCCTCAGATGAAGTCAAGGAAAGAATAGCAGATATCTCTAGGATAGAGGGCTTCTGATTTCCCAAAAACCACAGACATGGGCAGTAAAGGAAAGAAAAGGGCACTTACTATGTCAGAAAGGAAAGATGTAGGCTGTTCTATTTTAAGCTGGCTATAGACTCCCCATTGGTTGTAGGTTGGCAGAATTACTATGGTTCAGAAGGTAGCATTTAAGTTAATCATCCGTTGAATTTCTTTCTGGTTCTGTGGTTATCAGAAATTTTCTTCTAAATTTTTATCTTTGGTTTCCAGTGTTGAATTTTGTCCCTCTATTTGTACATCTTCAAGATCATTTTAATGGAAACATAGGAAAGAAAAATAATATATAATAATATAATGAAGCATTATATTTTAACTTCATTTATTTATTTTGCAGTTTTGCTCTGTCACTCACGCTGGAGTGCAGTGGTACAATCACAGCTCATTGCAAGCCCTAACACCTGGGCTCAAGCAAACCTCCTGCCCAGTCTCCCAAATAACTGGAACTACAGGTGCACACCACCATGCCCAGCTAATTATAAAGAATTTGTTTTACAGAGACGGAGCCTCACTATGTTGTGCAGGCTGGTCTTGAATTCCTAGCCTCAAACAATCCTCTCACCTTGGCTTTCTGTATTACAGGTATGAGCCACCATGCCCAACCTGCTTATACCTTCTTGAATGGCCTTTACACCACAAATAAATGATAAAGTAAGGAAAAGCATAGAGAAAATTACCACTGATGGAAAAATAGAAAATGGTTCCTAAGAATAGCTGTCCCTCTTTGCTTCATAGCGTGGCAGGCAAGAACGGGCTCATCAGGAAGAGCCAGGTTCTAATCCCTGTGCGTATATAAATCTCTGTGGTTCTGCTAAAATATATTTGGAAACTAATCAAGTTGTGTTGTGAGGCTCTCTCATATGTCTCATCAGTTTTTACACTAAAGGTTTCCGTCCTGACAAGTGAGCATAAACTGATTCTCAGGTCTTTCAATATGGTGACAGGTGTTAATACGTTGTTACACTTGGAAAATAGCTCGATGCTGAGACACTCTCATACAAATTCTGAAGCCTCCAAGCTTGCTGAGAGAAGGCTGGGGCAGTGGTCTTTCCAAAGTGATTCAACTGAAGACATTTTGCTTTTATTTTTATTTATTTTTTATTTCCTCCAGTAAAGGAGTTCAAAGCATATTTTATTCTGAAAGCGAAGCAAAGAAAATTCCCTCCATTGACGTGGATATTTGATTTTATACTTCTCAGGCAAGATAAACTATTCTTTGGTAGGGGCTGATGCTAAAACTCTAGCCAACATTCTATTTGGGTTTAATAGGATAGATTACCTTAAAGTTTCCTAGAGTCAAAATAAGCAACCAGCAGAGGTTGCTGAAGACAGAGCTATAAGGTCTTCCAGAAATCTTAGAGAAAACTCAAGTTAAGGAGCAAAACCACATGAGTTCAACTTGGAGAGATTCTCTTGCCTCAGTCTCCCGAGTAGCTGGGATTAGAGGTGCCCGCCACCATGTCAAGCTAGTTTTTGTATTTTTAATAGAGATGGGGTTTCACCATGTTGGCGAAGCTGGTCTTGAACTCCTGACCTAGTGATCCACCTGCCTCGGTCTCCCAAAGTGCTGGAATTACAGGCATGAGCCATTGCACCCGGCCCCACATTCAGTTTTCTAGACTGGTCACTTCATCCTCAGAGGAGAAGGCTAGTGGAGGGACCAGAGACTGGCACTGGAGAGACACCAACCAAGAAGAAGCCATTCCATGGGGTTATCGGTGCGTAGAGGCTTATACAGAGGGAGGAGCAAATGCACAAACCATTCCATGTGGTTCCTGTACATCAGAGGTTCAAATACATGGAGGGTCAAGTTGGGTTCTCTTTATTTCAGAAGGCTGGGTAGAGTTGAGGCTGAAGGAGACACATACTGAGCCCTTCTCTGGGATGGTGCACTCATGCCTGGTCTGACACTGCCTTCTGGGATGCTGGACTTTCTGCCCAAGACACCTGGGGAATAGCAGGGCTCTGCCAGCTGCCCCATTGAGGTTCACATATGCACAGGAGGCTCAGCATCTCCATCCCTCCACCTCTTGGGGAATCTTGCTGCTTTTCCTTTGCTTTTTGAGGCTGCTCTTTGCGTTTTCTTTTCTTTCTTTCTTTCTTTTTTTTTTTTTCTCTTTTTTCAGATGGGGCCTAGGTCTGTCACCCAAGCTGGAGGGCAGTGGTGTGATCAAAGCTCATTGCAGCGTCAAACTCCTGGGCTCAAGCAATTCTCCTGCCTCAGCCTCTCAGGTAGCTGGGACTTTAAGGGTGTGTCAATACAACTTTATTTTTATTTTATTTTTTTGAGATGGAGTCTTGCTTTGTCCCCCAGGCTGGAGTGCAGTGGTGCAATCTCGGCTCACTGTAACCTCTACATCCCAGGTTCAAGAGATTCTCCTGCCTCAACTTCCTGAGTAACTGGGACTACAGGCGTGAGCCACCATGCCTATTTTTTATTTTTTGAAGACAGGGTCTCACTATGTTGACCAGGCTGGTCTCGAACTCCTGACCTCAAGCAATTGTCCCACCTTGGCCTCCTAAAGTGTTGGGATTACAGGTGTGAGCCACCATGCCAGGCTATGCCTCCTTTCTTTTTCTTTTTATTTTTCTTTTTTTTTTTTGAGACGGAGTCTCGCTCTGTTGCCCAGGCTGGAGTGCAGTGGCATGATCTCGGCTCACTGCAAACTCCGCTTCCCAGGTTCACGCCATTCTCCATTCAAATTCAGTAGGTTTGAGGTGAGCTCTAGGCATCTTTACATGTATAAGGCACTTGGTGATTCTTATAATAATTGCAGTTATGTATTGATCTCAATATCCATCACTCTGAAAAAGTGTTACTAAGACAATGGTCCCTAAACTTGAGGAGCATCAGAATTACCATGGACTTGTGGCTTTGGGCATCTCCAGAGTTTCTGATTGCATAGGCTGTGATGTGGCCTCAGAAGATTAATTTCTAACGAGTTCCAGGTTCTGCTTCCCTGGAAAGCACATGAATCAGAAAGAGTAGGAGGAACTCACTGCCCTAGTTCTTTTTTTTGTTTTTCTCTTTTTTTATGAGACGGAGTCTGGCTCTGTTGCCCAGGCTGGAGTGCAGTGGCGAGATCTCGGCTCACTGCAAGCTCCACCTCCCGGGTTCACGCCATTCTCCTGCCTCAGCCTCCAAGTAGCTGGGACTACAGGCGCCTGCCACCTCGCCCGGCTAGTTTTTTGTATTTTTAGTGGAGATGGGGTTCTCTGTGCAGTTAGAATCTCCAAGTGAGCTTCTAAAATCCGTGAGGTCCAGGCTGCATCCCAGAACAATGAAGTCACCCAGAACAATGGAATATCTGGGGGTGAGGCCAAGACAATTCAGTATTTTATTTTACTTTACTTTACTATTGTATTTTATTTTATTTTATTTTATTTTATTTTATTTTATTTTATTTTATTTTATTTTATTGAAAGAGTCTCATTTCATTACCCAGGCTGGAGTGCAGTGCTGCGATCAGCTCACTACAGCCTGGAACTCCTGGGCTCAGAGATCCTCCTGCCTCAGCCTACAGAGTAGCTGTGATTACAGGTGCATGCCTGTACATTTTTTTTTTTTTTTTGAGACGGAGTCTTGCTCTGTTGCCAGACTAGAGTGCAGGGGCGTGATCTCATCTCACTACAACCTCCGCCTCCTGGGTTCAAACGATTCTCCTGCCTCAGCCTCCTGAGTAGCTGGGACTACAGGCGCACGCCACCACGCTGGCTAGTTTTTTTTATTTTTAGGAGAGACAGGGTTTCACCATGTTGGCCAGGATGGTCTCGATCTCTTGACCTCGTGATCTGCCCGCCTTGGCCTCCCAAAGTGCTGGGATTACAGGTGTGAGCCACCGCGCCTGGCCTATTTTAAAAACATTTTTGGAGGAAGGAGGAGGTCTTGCTGTATTGCCCAGGCTGATCTTGAACTCCTGGGCTCAAGTGATCTTCCCGCCTCAGCGTCCCAGAGTGCTGGGATTACAGGCATGAGGCACTGCGCCTGGCCAACAGTGATATTTTTTTTAAAAAACTCCCCAGGCAACTGTATGTGTAAGCATGGTTGAGAGCCACTGCCTGGAAGAGGTTTCTGAAGCTCAGCTAACTTTGAGATACCCCGAGAGCGGAGAAGAAAGATGCGGAAAGATTGAGAGGCCGAAGTCCCGAGAGCCAAAGTGGGACTATGAACCCCAGAGAATCCGAGACAGCATGTCATCTTAATGCGGCTCTGGAGATTCCTGGTGGTTGGTACCTGCGTCTTTCTTTTTGGTCCTAGGAAACTCAAAAATGAGAGCAGGGTTCTTGCCTGGTGCAGGCAGCCAGGTCCGAGCACAGCTGCAGGACGGATTACCAAAGACCACTGAAACCATAGGAGCCCTCTGGCCACACACTGACCTATGCTTGGGAGCTGGAGCACTGCCCCAGGTGCAGAGCACCAGGAGCTACAGGTGTGTACTTGGGAGGCTGGAACATAGCTGTTTCCTCTGCTCAGGGCACTGCCTGGTGATGAAACCCAGGTGTCCTGGACCGGGTATGATGGCTCATGCCTATAATCCCAGCACTTTGGGAGGCCGAGGTGGGTGGATCACTTGAGGTCAGGACTTCAGGACCAGCCTGGACAACATGGCAAAACCCCATCTCTACAAAAAACACAAAAAAATTAGCCAGGCAGTGGTGGTGTGCACCTGTAATCCCAGCTACTGGGGAGGCTGAGGCACAAGAATCACTTGAACCCAGGAGGTGGAGGTTGCAGTGAGCCGAGATCACGTCACTGCACTCCAGCCTGGGTGACAGAGCAAGACTCTGTCTTCAAAAAACAAAAAAAAAAAAAAAAAAAAAAAAAGAAAGAAAGAAAAGGAAAAGAAACCCAGGCGTCCTGTGTCATAAAACCAAGGAGTGCAAGACAGACCTTGGCCTCAGGTCCGCAGCAGTCAAGGTACTGATCCTTTGTCACTTAAAACAAAGCCCCTTGCTACAGGCAGACCTTCCAGATTCAGCAGAGAATCCATGCATTTCTAACGCGAATGTGGCTGAACCATAAACCTTTATGTGAAAGAAAAGCCTTTGAAGTTCATTTTGTTATGAAATCATGACAAAATTTTGGCCAGGCATGGTGACTGACATCTGTAATCCCAGCACTTTGGGAGGCCAAGGCAGGTGGATCACCTGAGGTCGGAAGTTCGAGACCAGTCTGACCAACATGGAGAAACCCCGTCTCTACTAAAAATACAAAATTAGCCAGGCATGGTGGCGCATCCCTATTAACCCCAGCTGCTCGGGAGGCTGAGGGAGGAGAATCGCTTGAACCTGGGAGGCGGAGGTTGCAGTGAGCCGAGATTGCGCCATTGTATTTGAGCCTGGGCAACATGACTGAAACGGCGTCTCAAAAAACAAAAAAGAAAAATTTCAATGGGATTGAAAGGTAGGTTCACATCTTAAGGGAAAATTTTGTTTTACTTTGGACATTATCCAGTTTGGGCCCACATTGGACAATGAGTCTTAGGGGTTCATTGTCCTCAGCTCAGTGTGCAAGGACTCGGAGACACTGAGTTCTGTGGTCAGAGCTCTGGTGAGCAGTTTGTTATACAGGAAACTCCTGGGGTGAGTTGCCCGGAAAAAAAGAATATTCATAACTAGGTGCTAGATTATAATAACAAAAATGAAAAACGACAGATTAGAGAGGATAACCTCTAAGTCATCATCTCGCTGGAATTTTCCAGAGGCCTCTTTAATGGGGTGAAAAGCATAAAGAAAAGTGTGCTTTATGCCTGAAACATTCTATTTTTAGGATTTTTAAAACAATAACAGATGCTTAGTGAATTCACCTCATAAGCTACCCCTGAGAAGGTATATAAAATGGAATATTTAAAACAGGGTGCCCGAGAGGATCCTGGAAGATCCAAAACCCAACTGGAAACTCAGTTTTTTTGGCTAAAAACAAGGCATCTGGAAAAATGTGAGATAACATTTTTGAGAAGAGAAAAAAGTATGAGATGCTTCATGGTTCTTGGAAACAGGAGGCCGAGTTCTGGTCCAAATTTGGGCAGTGAATCTGTAGTCCCAGCTAGCCAGGAGACTGAGGTGGGAAGATCACTGGAGCCCAGGAGTTTGACACCAGTCTGGGCAACAGAGTGAGACCCTGTCTCTGCCAAAATTAAAAATAAATATAAGCTGAGTGCTATGGGACGAGCCTGCAGTCCCAGCTATTCAGAAGGCCAAGGCAGGAGGATCACTTGAGCCCAGGAGTTCAAGACCAGCCTGGGCAACATACTGAGACCCCATCTCTAAAAAAATTTTTTTAAATTAGCCATTCATCATGGTGCCCACCTGTAGTTTCAGATACTCAGGAAGCCGAGGTGGGAGGATCTCTTGAACCCAGGTGTTTGAGGCTGCAGCGAGCTATGATTACTCCACTGCACTCCAGCCTGGGTGACCCTGTCTCTAAAAAAAGAAAAGAAAAGAAAAAGAGAGAAAAATAAAAAGAAAAAAAAGAAAAGAAAAGAAATTTTGGGCATGATCTCAGTTAGTGCCCTTAATCGAGTCACTTAACTTTTTCATCCCCTGAGTTTCCTTATTTAAGGAAATAGGTGTCTTTTTCTATTTCTAAGAAGCTCAAATAACATTAAAACTTGCAAAAGCTAAAGTAAAAGCTATACAATGCCTTAAAGTAATGTTAAGAAGAATTTGGCAAATGGAATCCCAAAAGGATGACACCATTAGCTTGGGTGTCGGCAACGTTTTTAAAATTATAATGTCTGCTCCCTAGCCAGAAGGTGCTTCATAATTCTCACCATATGTTCCACAGTCCACTTACTCGCCCTAACGCCAGTCATCTCTCTTTAGCATCCCAGCAGACAGCGAGATCCCGCGGCAGCTTTGTCACCTGTGGCTTCTTGGTGATGCCAGGCTGTCATTGAACAGACTGGTTGCCCTTTGGGGTCCCAGGAATGAGTTTCCTGACCCATTTGCAAATCAAACCACACATAATGAATGGAATCTCTCATCAAAAGAAAAAAAAACTTTTATTTTTTCTATTGCATAAATAATGGTAAATTAGACTCTTTTTATACAGATTATGTATTTACAGACAAGTTCGGTTAAAGAAAACATCTGGTAAATATGGCAGTTTTCCTTTATACACTAAGATAACATATTAATAATATATACTTCATTTGATTGGTAAGTTGCATGCTAAGTTAATTTATATTAATATGTACATTTTATATAAAGATTCTTTTTTGACTAGTCTGCTGACTTTCTCATCACTTAATAGCAGAAATCATCAACTAATACTGAATGAGAGAAAATGGGATGCTAATGAGGTAAATGGGAAGATGGTGATTGATGAGCTCCATCTTAGTGGCTTATTCTGGATACGAGAGCCGCCAAGCTCCAATCGTCCTGGCCGTGATCAATCCCCAGCTGTGCTTCTATTTACACCCAACATATTGGGGGCAATATACAAAATACAGTCATTTACTACTGTGCTTTGAGAGACAGCTCACGTCCCAAGTCTAATGACCGCTACAATCACAGCAACCTTCCTCCCCACCCAACAGATGACAGTTCACCAACCCAATGCCTGGACAGACTTTCTGAGTCTAATTTTTCTCCAAAGTTGTTGTTTTTGGTTAGTCCTTGGAGAAATAGCTTCTTCCTGGATTCAGAACTGGGGAAGAGAATCAGACCCCACTAAGAAGCCACTTGAGGACCCCTGAAAGCTGATTTTGAGTTAAGAAAGAGAAAATATGCTTTAATTTTCCTTGGAGAGAGTTGAGAGGCACTGGCTTGTGCAACTCTCCACCAGGAGCTGAGGGGATCCTTTCTTGGCCAATCTACGTCTTTCCCAGGGAGAACAACAGGGTTTGTTAGAAAAATAATTACTGGGATGTCAGTCTACTTTAGGAAGAGGGGAAAAAGAAGAGAATCTAGGGTTTTATGTTGCCTGGGGCAGAAGGGTTAGAGACTTGTGGATCCTGCAGTTGCTCTCTTCCTGCCCTCTCTCCCTGCTCATGGGTGGGCCACATCAAAAGCAGGCACCATTCAAAACTCAGCATCCCTCATTAGCCATTTAAAGAAATATCGCAGGTGGCCTGTGCCCCAGGACTCTTAATCTAATTCCTCACAATCACCAGAGATCATGACCACCTTCTTTCTGCGGTATTAGGAATAATTACAAGCCACTATCAACATATGCTGGAAGTGCTGTTATAGTGGCCAGAAAAAAAAAAAAAAAAAAAAAAAAAACAAAAAAAAACAAGGAAAGAAAGAAATAACTGGAAATTGTGCTCTTTATTCAGTAGCTTTCAGTAAGGCTTTCTCAGATGGAGAAATACGCATCTCTTCTTGGAATCTGCCATTGTTTCCTCCAACTTCCTCCTGAATTCTGATTCACCTAGCCTTTGGGGAGGTGACTGACTCCCTTTATTTTCACACTTGCCAAGACAAAGACAGAAAGCTCATCTTTGATGCTCCCTTGAGTCAGCAAGTCCTTAGGGAATAAACAAAACCTCTTGCCTGCAAGATAGGACACACTTGACATACACCAATTTGCATTGTTTGATTTACAGACAGCGGACACCAAAAGAGAGACTTTATCACAACAGCCTCTTGGGACTTGTGTTCAAAAAGGAGCTGCCAGTTCCTAGTGCAATTCATGGGGGAAATCCAGACCCTCTCAGTGGGGAGTATTCACTCCATCTTGTTTCAGACAAAACAGAAGGGAGGGCTTGTCTGGTTGACTTTTCCTCTGGCTTTAGAGAAACCTGAAGTCAGGGAGGAATGTCACTCAACGTAACCTAGATAGTGGGTGGAAGAGTCCTAACTCCTGGGCTTTCTCCAGCTGGTAGTACCAACCACAGTTTGAGTTCTTTCCTCTGCTCTCCTGGCCTCAGTTTAACAGGTCTGAGCGCCCTGGGAGAGGCATTCTGGGCTTGACAGACGTCAGCATCCTCCCAGGAATGGCGAGCTACCAGCCTGCTCTTGAAATCCACAGAGCCTGTCATGTGGATCAGACTGATGGGCAACCCCTTGACACTCAATGCTCTGCATGTTTCCAAAGTAGGCCAGCAATCCGGAGAAGAACTTCAGAGGACAGCATCTGCAGCCCTTTAAGAACTTTCTTTGACTCTCTCAGGTCCAGGGATGGAGCAATATCACAGTTGCACCTTGCATTCCCTGGAATATTTCTTCCTAATTAGCCTGCTCTTCTATCCCACCGGAACATTCCAGCCTCTGTATCCTTTCCACTTGGACAGTAACTTCTAACAGTGTGAGAAGCACTAGTTTGAAAGCCAACCCATCATACCTGAGGAAAAGAGATGGGTGAGTCTATGCCCGGCATGGGGGGTGTGCTCAACTGATGAACTACCCCAAGGTCAGGGTAAGGGCAGGTGACTGGGCGAGCTTTTCCACTTTCAGAGGACTGTCTCGTGGGTGGGGCTGGAAAAACCTCATTCTTTGTGATATATTTCCAGTCGATGGAATAAAATTAATTTTGCCTTGGAGACATTTTGAACAATATCATCTTGTCTCTCGAGACCCTATAAGGAGTCCCAAATGAATATGAAGGAGAAACCATGGCTGTCAAAGTGACCATATGCATTACCAACGACCATAGGATACTAAGAGAAATGCTTGGCTTGTTGGCGTCATTGATCTCATTCCTCCAAACCAATCACACACTTTGGATATTTGTTCCCTCCAAATTTCATGTTGATCTCCAATGCTGGAGGTGGGGCCTGCTAGCAGGTATTTGGGACATAGGGACAGATTCCTCATGAATGACTCGGTGCCCTCCCCGTAGTAATGAGTGAATTCTCACTTTATTAGTTCATGCAATTGTTGGTTGTTAAGGAGACTGGCACCTCCTCTCCTCTCTCTTGCTCCTGTTCTTGCCATGTGACGTGCCTGCTATTCCTTCACCTTCCACCATTAGTCAAAGCTTTCTGAGGCTTCACCAGAAGCCAAGTAGATGTTGATACCTTGCTCATACAGCCTGCAGAACCGTGTGCCAAATAAACCTCTTTTCTTTATAAATTACCCAGTGTTATAAATTACCCTTTATAGCAATGCAAAATGTACTAACATACACCTATTTATGCCAGGGCCAAAAAGGGCCAAAAAATTGAGGACAGTCCCCTGAGTGACTTAGTCAAAGCAAGTATGAAGTGAAACTGAACAGTTGTGACACTCAAATTATCATGGAGACAGAACCAGTAAGAGGCAGCCCTCATTCTCCTCTATGTTGCCATCACTTTAAATAATTTAAATGGAAAAGTCTTAGCTGGTGAATGCTTCTTTTTTTAAATTACTTTTTGAGATGAAGTTTTGCTCTGTTGCCGAGGTTGGGGTGCAGTGGCGTGATCTCGGCTCACTGCAGCCTCTGCCTCCAGGGTTCAGGTGATTCTCCTGCCTCAGCCCTCCAGAGTAGCTAGGATTACAGGTGCCCGACACCATGCTCGGCTAATTTTTGTTTTTTTTTTTTTTTTAGTAGAGATGGGGTTTCACCATGTTGGTCAGGCTGGTCTTGAACTCCTGGTCTCAAGTGATCCACCTGCCTAGGCCTCCCAAAGTGCTGGGATTACAGGTGTGAACCACCGCACCTGGCCCTTAATGCTTCTTTTCTATTTCAGACAGATTCTCCCCTTCTAGGGCAGTTGAGCAATCAGGTGTGGAGGGAAGATGGCTACGGTGAGGCCTTTAGGTTACGGACTCTTAGCTCCATGGGGATCACTGAAGAGGCCAGTGAGAATGTTCTGATTTGAGGTCTTTTAAGACAGATATTCTTCAGGTCGCAGCTCTGCAGACCTCCTGGTTATACAACCAGGATGTGCGATGTGCTGAAGTCTAAAAGTTTAATCTCAATTCATCTGTATCATCACGGTGATATAGGAAAAGGGGCCCTTCCTAGCAGGGGAATTCTAGACCCTCCCCGTATCTTGGTGACACGGTGAAAAATGTAATGACTAGGGCCTTTGGAGAAATAGTGTGGCAAAATGACCCAATAGGGGTCGAGACCTGCAGTTAGGAGGAGCAGAGCTTAGCGGCTTCTGCAAGGAAGGAGAGCAAGGACACAGTAAACATGGATCCCAGGACACGTGACCACACATGGCCAGGTCAGCCCAAACCGGGGAGCTGTCCTGGGTGGTTGCACCCTTCATTTTCTGTCCCTGCCCTCACAGGGCCTCAGGGAAACTGCTAGATTTAGGTGAAGAGCAATGTGCAAAACTGTCTTTGATTTATGACCTGAGTCTGGACTTAAGCCTTGTAGGAGGCATTTGGAATAAAAGGTAAATTTTTCCCTCTCAGTTCTGAAACATACCGCTTTATGATTCTATGAATGGGAAGTTGGGAGGGGCATTACTGTCAAAAGCAGCTGTTCATTTTTCATAGGCTCTTTTGGATAACTGCAAGATCGTAGACCATTTGTCAAGTGAAATTTGAGACAGGGCAGGTATCGAAAAAGGAGACTCGTAAGACACATCTTGTTCTCTGCAAATAAAACACCCAGACATTTCCGAAACCACTGGGTTTGCCTAAGACCACATGTAAACCTCAGTTCACCAAAGTTCACGCGCCTGGCTTGCGAGAGTGTGTCTCAACAGGCAAACCGTGACTTTTCAAGACTGGAGGCTTAAAATCTGGTTTGCCTTGCAAGGTGATATTTCTGCCTGTTTACCTAGATTAAGGGGTCCTGGCTCTGGACCCTGGGAGAAGGGGCTGGGAGTGGGGATGGGGAGATACCAGGGCTTACAGGTAGCTCCTGTTCTCTTGAGTAAATAGAAGGACAAGTTCAAATGCAAGACAAAAAGGCAGAGAAACCACCCAGATGCTTTAAGGGTAATTGCCTCTCCCAGCAGGATACAGAGGCAGAGAGTCAGGTTGCACTCAGGCTGAATTGGGAGTGTTCTTCAAGAAAATGTTCCCTATTTTTGTGTGCCTTGGCAAATTTGGAATGCAAGGGTTGCCATGGTAATATCCCTCTTTTTTTTTTTGTCAGATCAGTCACGTGGGACCCATGCACATTCTGGAAGCCACTGCTAATAGTTCCGATGCTACATTCTGTTTGGGGGCTTTGTTGGTATCTGGAACGGTGGGGCACAGCTTCTTTGGGGATCAAGGGAGTCAGGGTCCATTTCCCCTTCTCTCCCAAGGAAACTGCCTTCTTGATCATCACTTGTATTTTCTGGGTGTGTGTGTGTGGGGGTGTGGTATCTGCTCTTGCAGCAAGAATGAACCAACCTGCGTTTGTCAATCCCTCAGTCTCCCCACAGTTGGGCAGCCGAGGTCACTGGTGCCTAAGTCTATTAGCTAGAGGACAGAGCAAGGGGTGGGCTCTTCCCTCTCAATTCCTGCAGAAGTCACCTCCAGCTGGGGCTACATGGCATCCCTTGGGCATGGGAGACCAGGACCTTCTGGAACCTTCAGCCATTAGCTTCATAGCCACCATGATGGGGACACTGACTGGCATGGGGCCCTGGCATAAAATTTGTGTGAACGGCGCTGGGAGTTGGCTGCCTGACAAAGAAGCCTTCCTTATACCCAAGACAAAACTGTCCCAGAAAAGCAATCAGGGTGCAAGTCACCGGGAGAAACTCTGAGCTCCTGAAGTCTAAGGAATGCCGCTAGCTCAGGGCCGTCTCCACCCACTGTGTCCTTCGGTCCCTGGGTGCCACGTGGGGGGTTACCACGGTGGGAAGTTACCACGGTGGGAAGTTAACTCCTAAGTTGTCAGAAAGAATTCCGCATCTTCCTTCTTGCCGTCTTTCTCTAGCAGTCCACAGAGGAATGCATTCTCCTAGATTTTCCCCTGGGGAGGGTGGGCTTGCTTCCAGGTCACTGGGAGTGAGAAGAAGGGTCACTGTTAGGGAAGGAATCCTGCAGGCTTTGTAGAAAACAGGATGATGGCGCCTCTCCAGAACTCCTTTTCCTCCCTACTTGGGCACAGTGGCTAATCTCTCTGCCAATGAAATCTAACCCCCACCTCCTGAAGGGTCTCTGTTCTCCAGCAGGAGGCAGAAGAACTCGCAGAAAAGCCGCCTTCGAAGAAGTGCTCATTTTCTGCCCTGAAGACCAGCCTCAGCTGCGGCATTTCAGGCCCCTCTCATGGGGGAGGGGGCTTTGAAGAATCATCCCTGGGGTTTCTACCCAGTCTACTTAGGGTCCTGCACCCTTATCCCCAGGAGGACGTGGTTTGGTGGTTCAGGGGTCAGGGAAAGATAGGAAAGTATATCCCTTCAAGATCTGCTCTGCCCTCCCATCCAAATCCAGCTGGGAGAGGGCAAACTGCCCAGGGCAGATATTAAGGATGAGGTTGTTCGATGTGTTAGTATTCTGCATTTGGACCTGTTCTAGTTCAGAATTCCAATCCTAAGGGGACCGTGGTGAGTCAGCCAACGGGAGCGACAGAAGGGGCAGGCATGCAGTGTGCAGGCAGCAGGGCAGGTAAGGGGGAAAGGCAGGTTGCTGCCTCCTTGGTCTGGCCTTGCTGGGCTGAACTCCAGGAAGTTTTGCAGAGGGACCTGCAATCCCCCAGGCTCTTGGGAGCTTACATCTCCTCCCTCCTCCATACTATGGCTCAAACCCTAGTTTTACTTGTGCTCATCAGGAATATTGACACTCTCCCACAAAGGGAAAGTTTCTACAGCTGCCCCCAGGCTGTTGCCAGGAGCACTTGCAGAGGTGAATGAGAAAACTCTCATCGGAGACCTTGGGTGCTCCAAGTCTGAGAAGGCAGTAGGGAGAAAGCTGAGCAGGAAGACAGGGAGGGAGATCAGGAACACACAACACACCAAAAACCCTACCCACTGCACTGAGACAAGAAAGCTTCTGGTGGCTTGATACTGGAAGAAAGGGGGGAAGCACATAGTTTTAGGATGTAATCAAAAGAAGTAGGAGCAAGGTAATTCCATTACAAAATAAAGACCTGAGCTTGGAAAAGTACAAAGGGAACTATTACATCTAGAGATTACCGGCTAATCTGACTACACAAGCTTGAATTCATAGTAGTGGCTGACATCTAGGAAAAGTCAGGAAATTACAGACTTGGAATGGAGTTGAAAACAGATCCTTGGTTCAGTTACCTTCCCCAACGAAAGTATTCTGTAGGCAGGAGTAAATCACCTGTTCTGTTGGCTAAACTCATAAACATCTTTTCCCCCCACCTCCTGAAAATAAGTCAGTTGCAGAATCTGAAGGCCAGAAGATCTTATGTAAAATACAGTCGTTTGATCTCTCCATCTTTCCATTTTGGATTGCATTTCTCTTTTTAGCTGGGGAAGACTAACTAACAAAGCGAACTCCAAGGTAAGGGAAAGGTAAGATGCACAAGAACCTTAACTTACAAAGGTCATCCGGCATAGAGACGTGGTGGGTCTCCATGACTCCAGATGGCTGGGTGTGGGTGTCAAAACCTCACCGCCAGTCTCAGTCCCCTCCCCCTCAACCTGCCTCACCCCTGCCCCAAAGAAGCAGGGATGAGTGTGGGAGGGAGGACAAGCTTATATTAGGTGTAAGCGATTAGGGAAGAATGACGTCGCACACGAAGAAGCCAAATATATATATCTGTCTATGTTATAGAGATGCCCACGATTACGCTTCTTTTTTTTTTCTCTAATGGCAGCACAGGCGGCAAAGCTGGGAGAAAGGCTCTCTGCGGGTTCCAAAATGCTGGTGCGGGATGGGCTCTAGGAACAGAAAGCCAAGTGCCAACGGAAACTGAGAGCACCCCAGCTCTACCAATGGCAGTCCTCTAGAAAAGGCAGTAAGAACGGAAGCGGTGAGGGGTGCAGCTAAAGACCGCCAGGGACTGCACCCCACTTAATGGCTTTCCCCTCATGCCTTGGGGGGGTCTCCACTGGGTGGAGGAAGGAAGCCAGGGTGGGATGGAAAGCCCTCTCTTCTGTGGCAACCCAGAAGTCAGCCTCTTGGAACTGAGGGTTGACCTCAGCAGAGAGTCTCCTGTTGACCCTTGGGTTGAAAGAATGGGGAGTGGAGGTGACTGTGTGTTCATGCCTCTCTCTTGCTCTCTCACCATTATACCTGGATGGCCGCTGGAATTCCGAGATGAAGATGAAGTTTTTCTCTAGAGTTATGACTGATGGTTGAAGCAGTAATTCGGAAATCCTGGCTATTTATTGCATTAGAAAACAAAACCATTAAAGCACTGAAGACAGCCCTTTAGTGTCCCTGCCAAGGAGATGAAGCTGAAGTGCAACCCCAGTTGCACTCAACCTTGGGTTCTTTACTGAATGGTTCCATCGTCTGCATCCATCCATAGTCCATAGGTCCATGTCTGCTGTGTGGAGGAAGAGTCTGCCCGCAGGGCATGCACATGCGCGGTGAGCTGCAACACAGTGTGGCTGGCGGGAGGCTGCTACTCCATGCCGCTCCGGAGTATCTGGTTGGCTGCAATCAGCATGACGCTGATGATGAAGGCCATAGCAAAGGCGCATATGAGGCTCTTCCGGACGCAGGTCTGTCTGTTCTGCTTCTGGGAATGCACTGGTGGTGGGAGGAGCAGGTGTGGGAGGAAGGAAGAGGGGTTGGGAGAAGACAGAAGAGAGAAATGACACAGTGAGATAGGTTGCAACTCTTCCTCAACAGGCCAGCAGTGAGTCCTATAGGATGAGACTGGTCAAATTAAGTTGACAGGCACTTATGGGACTGTTACCATGGAGACTGCATAATATAAAACACCTTCTGGTGAAAGGTATGAAATGAGAAAACTTCTATAACAAGAACCATGATGGATGTGATGTTAAGCTTTCTGATAGAATAGAGCTAGAATGACTTTCAGAGCCAGGAAATATGGGACATTTCAGAGTCAGTTTCATAAAAGGCACCATCCAGTGATTGCTGTATCCATTTCTGCAGCTGATAGGAACAGAGTGGAAGTTCAGATGCTTCCCTACATCTCTGTGATCAGCTGGGTGCAGCTTACCTTTCCTGGACATTTTTTTTGGGTTTTGCTAGTCAAATCACTGTAAGTGACTTCTTGCATTATTTCAGACATACACATAGTAGTTCTACAGTGGGGTCGTTGGACAAGCAGCGTCCCCATTGCTGAGAGCCTGATAGCTTTTTTTTTTTTTTTTTTTTTTTGAGACAGTGTATTGCTCCATCTCCCAGGCTGGAGGGCAGTGGTACTATTGTAGTTCACTGCACCCTTAACCTCCTGGGCTCAAGTTGTCCTCCCACTTCAGCCTCCTGAGTAGCTGGAACTACAATTGTGCACCACTGTGCCTAACTAATTTTTTTTAATTTTCATTTTTGTAGAGATGGGGTCTTGCTATGTTGCCCAGTATAATCTCAAACTCCCCTGGGCTCAAGCCACCCTCCTGCCTCTGCCTCCCAAAGTGTTGGGATTATAGGCATGAGCCACCATGCTTGGCCACTGAGAGGTTTTTGAAAATGCAGATTCTTGACTGGGTTTGGTGGCTCTCATGCCTGTAATCCCAGCATTTTGGGAGGCTGGGGTGGGCAGATCACCTGAGGTCACGAGTTTGAGACCAGCCTGGTTGACATGGTGAAACCCTATCTCTACTAAAAATACAAAAATTAGCCAGGTATGGTGGCACACGCCTGTAATCCCAGCTACCTGGAAGGCTGAGGCAGGAGAATCGCTTGAACCTGGGAGACAGAGGTTACAGTGAGCTGAGATCATGCTACTGCACTCCAGCCTGGGCGTCAGAGCAAGACTCTGTCTCAAAAAAACAGGCAGATTCTTGTCCAGCCCCCACCCCAGATCTGCTGAATCAGAGGCTCTGGGAGCAGGGGCCCCATCTGTGTTTAACAAGCCCTCCATTAGAGCTGGGATGCTGCTGACGTTGGGGAAGTGGGGATTGCTCAAGGCTGTGGTGAGTTATGGTCACACCACTGTATTCCAGCCTGGGCCACAGAGGGGTGAGACCCTGCAGGAGAGAGAGAAAGAGAGAGAGAGAGAGAGAGAGAAAGGAAGGAAGGAAGGAAGGAAGGAAGGAAGGAAGGAAGGAAGGAAGGAAGGAAGGAAGGAAAGAAGGAAGGAAGGAAGGAAGGAGAAAGAAAAAAGAATGAGAAAGAGAAAGAAAGAAAGAAAAAAGAAAGAGAAAGAGAAAGAAAGAAAGAGAAAGAGAGAAAGAAACAAAGAAAGAAAGGAGAAAGAAAAAAGAAAAAAGGAAGAAAGAAAGAGAAATAAAGAGAGAAAAAAAGAAAGGAACACCCACTCCAGAGTTTTTCATTCAGTAGGCCTGGAGTAGGATGGAGTTGCTGGGGACAGGAGGGGTGTGTGTGTGTGTGTGTGTGTGTGTGTGTGTGTGTGTGTGTGTATGTGTGTGTGTTGTTGGGGACATTAAATCAGGGGTGTTGAAGAAGATGGCTCTTTACACTCAGCTGTTAAAGAAGACTGCGTAGCAAAAGAAAAACGTCAAGGTTGTATCCACATGCCTTTAAAGAATGTAAAAATCACTCAAGCTCAAAAGGAGAAAGAAAGAAAGAAAGAAAGAGAGAGGGAGGGAGGGAGGGAGGGAAGAGAAAGAACAAAAGAAAGAAAGAAGAAAGAAATAAAAAAGAAAGAGAAAGAAAGAGAAAGAAAGAAAAAGAAAAGAGAGAAAGAAAGAACAAAGAAAGAGAAAGCGAGAAAGAAAAAGAAATAAAAGAGAGAAAGAAAGAACAAAGAAAGAAGAAATAAGGACAGAAAGGAGAAAGAAAGAGAAAGAGACAGAAATAAAGAAGAAAGAAGGAATGAAGGGAGAAAGAAAGAGAAGGAAAGAAAGAAGAAAGAAGAGAAAGAAGGCAAGAAAGGAGAAAGAGAAAGAAAGAGAAGGAAGGAAGAAAGAAAGAAGAAAAGAAAGAGAAAGAAATGAAAGAAAGAAAGGCAGGGAGGAGAAAGAACAAAAGAAAGAAGAAAGAAATAAAAAAGAAAGAAAGAAAAAGAAAGAGAAAGAGAGAAAGAAAAAGAAAAGAAAGAAGGAAGGAGAAAGAGAAAGAGACAGAAAGAAGTAAAGAAAGAAGGAGAAAGAAAGAAAAAGAGAAAGAAAGAAGAAGGAAAGAAAGGAGAAAGAGAAAGAAGGAAAGGAGAAAGAAAGAGAAACAAAGAAAGAAGAAAGAAAGAAGAGAAAGAAGGAAAGAAGGGAGAAAAAGAAAGAAAGAGAGAAGGAGGGAAGAAAGAAAGAAGACAAGAAAGAAAGAAAGAGAGAAAGAAAGAAAGAAAGAAAGAAAGAAAGAAGAAAGAAAGAAAGAAAGAAAGAAAGAAAGAAAGAAAGAAAGAAAGAAAAGAAAGAAAGAAAGAAAGAAAGAAAGAAGGAAAGAAAGAAAGAAAGAGAAAGAAAGAAAAGGCTTTGATGAGGTGCATCGGGGATCCCAGGCATTGCATTACCTCAGGGGAACTGAGTGGACGTCAGAATGTCTTTCCCATCTCCTTCTTTTCCTCTATACTTTCTCCCTTGCCCTCTGTCCTGCAGTGGTGCACGGTTCCCCAATTAGCTTAGCGGAGACATCTGTGCCCTGGAGGTCGGCAGGAAGCCACCTACTCCAGAGCAACTGGCTGAAACAGCAGCACCAGTGCCAGCTGAGAGTTTGATACAAATGAGATTCTCAGCCCTATTGCAGAATTACTGAATCAGAGGAAGTTGGGAATTTGTGTTTTAATAAGCTCTCCAGGCAATTAGGCAATTGCTGAACACCCACTCTGGAGTTTTTTGATTCAGTAGGCCCGGAGTAGGATGGAGTTGCTGGAGACAGGAGGGGTGTGTGTGTGTGTGTGTGTGTGTGTGTGTGTTGTTGTTGTTGACATGAAATCAGGGGTGTTGAAGAAGATGGCTCTTTACATTCAGCTGTTAAAGAAGACTGCGTAGCAAAAGAAAAAGGTCAAGGTGGTATCCACATGCCTTTAAAGAATGTAAAAGTCACTCAAGCTCAAATAGCTCTCTCCCTTGATGTTAGTGGCTCATCCAAATTCCTGGTAATATTAATAACAGGGAAGAAGTAGGAAGCTGGCCATATTTCCAAAGGCAAACAGAACTTTCTTCAAGAGAAAGGGTCCCAAGGGCTTGTCAAAGGATCTCTAAAAATGGCATTGATCTTTTTTATGGCTGTGTAGTATTCCGTGATGTTTATGTACCACATTTTCTTTATCCAATCTACCATTGATGGCCATTTAGGTTGATTCAATGTCTTTGCTATTGTGAATAGTGGTGCAATGAACATACACACGCATGTGTCTTTATGGTAGAACAATTTATATTCCTCTGGATATATACCCAGTAATCGGATTGCTGGATCGAATGGTAGTTCTGGTTTCTAGCTCTTTGAGGAATCGTCACATTGCTTTCTACATCCTTTACAGGAACATTGATGGGGCTGGAGGCCACGATCCTTGGCAAACCAACACAGGAAGAGAAAATCAAATACCGTATGTTCTCACTTACAAGTGGGAGCTGAATGATGAGAATACATGGCGGCAAAGAGGGGAACTACAGACACTGGGGCCTACTTGAGGATGGAGGGTGGGAGGAGGGAGAGGAGCAGAAAAAAATCACTATTGGGTTCTAGGCTTAGTGCCTGGGTGGTGAAATAATCTGTACAACAAATGCCGGTGACACGAATTTACCTATAGAACAAACTGCACATGTACCCCTGAACCTAAAATAAAAGTTAAAAAAAATGGCACTGAGCAGGAAGGTGTCTCCAGAAAGCCAGGCTTCAAGAAAATGCACTTCAAATGCTGGGTGTGGTGGACAGAACTGCGACCTGGCACTAATTCATGCGTTTCTTGATAATTATTGAAGATTATAATGCATTTGCATTGTACCATATTTTTGTGTATTTATTTACTCTTGCCTCTTGCTGTCTATCATTTAGAAGTCTGTAATAGAAGACTATAGGTGAGCCTGGGACAAACTGTAAGTCTAAGGTCTGACTTACCGTGACCCAGCCACAGCCCCCAGCCCCCTCACCAATATGATGCTTGTGAATTCTTTCGCCATCGTCTCTTAGGTCTCATCTTGTTATCTTTATTCCTTCTGAATCCACTGATTTCTGCTTCCCTGGGGTGATTTAAAGTATCTGTGGCTCAGCTTTCTTCTTGCCGAGTTAAGCTTCCACCTTTTGCTACTAAGAACAATGCTGTCTAGGTGTGGGTCTCAGAATCTTACAAGTTCTCACCTGGAGGAAGACAATATCCCTGGGGTAGAGATGGGCTTTATCCCATCAGTAGGCAAACATACAAAGATGCCAAGTCCCAGGAAGGAAAAAGGAGGTGGCATTTAAGAAGGAAAGGCCAAAGCAGAAAATAAGACGAGAATGTGGAAGTAGCATATCCCTAACGTTTTCTGGCTAATTTATTCTGAGCAGCTTCTTCGCCTGGAAATGTTTCCGAAGGCAACCCTTTTCCATTCCATCTTGAGGGCCCGTGAAAGCTTTAGGAAGAGAAACATTGCATGACTGGCCTGAGGGAGGAAGTGTTTGCTGAAGCCCTTCTTTGTGAAGGTCAACCAGGAAACAAGGTTACCAGCAACAGGATTATCCCCCAGGAGAGGGGAGCTGCAACTTTGATCTAAAAATCCATCCAAGCAGTAGGAGGGGAGAGATAAGGACCGAGCAATTGCCTGGAGAATTTAGACCAATGTCCTATAAGCGGAGAGGGGCAGAGCCAGGTGCAGTGGCTCATGCCTGTAATCCCAGCACTTTGGGAGGCTGAGTTGGGCGGATCACCTGAGATCGCGAGTTCGAGACCAGCTTGGCCAACATAGTGAAACCCCGTCTCGACTAAAAATACAGAAAAATAGCTGGGCATGGTGGTGGGCACCTGTAATCCCAGCTACTAGGGAGGCTGAGGCAGGAGAATTGCTTGAACCCAAGAGGTGGAGGATGCAGCCGAAATTGCGCCATTGCACTGCAGCCTGGGCAACAAGAGTGAAACTCCGTCTCAAAAAAAAAAAGCAGAGAGGAGCTTCTAGATCATTAGTGGATCGCGGCAGCTCTGAAATAGACCGTAGTCTGAGTCAGTACCCTGTGCTTTGATGAAAATCATCTTATACTGCATTCTGACATCATCATAAATTGTGTGGCTAAGCAAAGAGGAATGACTCTGGAGCCAGACCAATATCTGGATCATGATTCTCTGTGTGACCTTGAGCAAGTAAATTTCCCTAGGCCTCAATCTTCTCATCCATAAAATGGGATAATAAGATCTATCTTGTTGGGCCGGGTGTGGTGGCTCACACCTGTAATCCTAGCACTTTGGGAGGCTGAAGCGGGTGGATCACCTGAGGTCAGGAGTTTGAGACCAGCCTGGCCAACATGGTGAAACCCCATCTCTACTAAAAATACAAAAAAAAAAAAAAAGAAAAAAAAAAAAAAAGAATTAACCGAGCATAGTGTGGTGTGCCCATAATCCCAGCTACTTGGGAGGCTGAGGCAGGAGGATCACTTGAACCCAGGAGGCAGAGGTTGATCGCGCCACTGCATTCTAGCCTGGGCGACAGAACAAGACTCTGTTTAAAACAAACAAACCCAAAAACAAACAAACAAAAGATCTATCTTCTTGTGGAGATTATGCATATAGGAAGAAACTGGAAAATTGTGCTTGATGAATGTGAGCTCCCTTGTATATGCCTTTTAAATGTTCCTATTTCCTGATTGAACACCAGCCTCAATGGGCTGGGTACTGTGTTAAGAGCTTTGTTGGTTCTATGTACAGAGGTCACAGAGCAGCATATCTCATGTGCAATGGGTGTGTCATCTTCATTTACTGCATGAGGAGCCTGAATTCCAATAAGTGAAGTTCAAGGTCATTTGGGAAAGGGTAGATGTGGGATTTGAGCCAAGAGCTTCCTGTAATACCCAGGTTCAAAACTTGTGTACAAATTCTTCTTGGTTTCCTGCATAGTAATAAACAGGTCCAAAGAAAATGCACTTCAAACGCCGGGTGTGATGGACAGAACACGGCACTAATCTCTGCATTTCTTGGTAATTATTGAAGCTTATCATACCTTTGCACTGTACTATATTTTTGGCGTATTTATTTACACTAGCTGTCTATGATTTAGAAGTCTGTAATAGAAGACTATAGGTCAGTCTGGGAAAAACTGTGAGTCCAAGATCTGACTTCTTCCCCTAATTGCCGCTTAGGAGCCCTGGACAAGTGAAGGAACTTCTACCAGCGTCAGTTTCTCTCTCTGTAAAAGGAGCTAATAATTGCTCTGCTCATCTCAAGAATTATTTCAAAGATCAATGAGCTAATCAAAGTGAAAGCTACATCCAACTGTAAATTGCCAGAGAAATACAAGATTTCATTCTTGCATCCCCCGAGGACAGGAGGGAACCCCTGCTGGTTTTTCAGCCTATTCCCTGCAACCTACAGCACAAGGCTGAGACTACCTCAGGTGCTCCCAATCTTTGTTTTCATCTCTTCCTTCATTAAGTCATTCAGAACTGCAGCTACACTCACCTTTCCCTGCAGGCTTCCTGCAAAGGCCCCCGTTGATGGGAGAAGCCTGTTCCATCCTCTAAGCTCAGCACAGAAGACCACAGCTCACTCTTCCCCACTTTCCGGCTCTATTCCTAGACCACCCTCCTCCCCTTCCGTCCCCACGGCCACCTCTGTTCAGCCAAGCAGGTCTCTCATTTTCTTCAGTGCAGATCAGTGGTGCCTTCTGATCTTGCCTCTTTTTCTTTTCTTTTCTTTTTTGAGATGGAGTTTCACTCTGTTGCCAGGCTGGAGTGCAGTGGCACGATATTGGATCACTGCAACCTCCAACTCCCTAGCAATTCTCCTGCCTCAGCCTCCCGAGTAGCAGGGAGGGGATTACAGGCACACACCACCACATTCAGCTAATTTTTGTATTTTTAGCAGAGACAGGGTTTCACCATGTTGGCCAGGATGGTCTCGATCTCTCGACCTTGTGATCTACCCGCCTCGGCCTCCCAAAGTGCTGGGATTACGGGCATGAACCATCATGCCCGACCATCTTCCCACTTTTTCTCTGGGGCCCAGCCCAAACTTTTCTTTCCTCTGAGGTTTCTTCTGAACACCCTGCTCTATAAAAGGGCCTGCTCCTTGTATTTATTCGTTGTAATGATCTAGCTTTCAAGATTTATTTATTTTTAATTAAGATGTAGTTCACATACCATAAAATTGGCCCTTGTTCGAAAATTATGTCCAATTCAGCAGCGTTTAACATATTCGCAAGATTGTGCAACCGTCACCACTACCTAATTCCAGAGCATTTTATCACCCTAAAAAGAAATCCCAGGCATCTTAACAGTCACTGCTCATTCCACTCGCTCTGCAGCCCCAGGCAAACGCTAATCTACTGTCTGTCTCTAGGGATTTGCCTACTCTCAATCTTTCAAATAAATAGGATCATATGGTAGGTGACCTTTTGTGTCTGACTTCTTTTAGCATAATTTTTCAAGGTTCCTCCAGCTGTATGTAGCATTTATCAGTACTTCATTCCTTTTTATGACTGGATAATAGTTTATTGTACGAATATATCACTCTTTGTTTATCTATTCATAAGCTATAAACATTTGGGATCCTTCCACCTTTTGGTTACTATGAATCATGCTGCTATGAACATCCATGCACATGTTTACATGTCAACATATGTCTTAAATTCTCTTGGGTGCAAACCTAGAAGTTGAATTACTGGGTTATATAGTCTCCCCTCCACTCCATTTTTTTTTGAGATGGAGTCTCGCACTGTTGCCCGGGCTGGTGTGCAGTGGCGTGTTCTCGGCACGCTGCAACCTCCACCTCCCAGACTCAAGTGATTCTCCTGCCTCAGGCTCCCCAGTAGCTGGGATTACAGTCTCCTGCCACCACGCCCGGCTAATTTTTTTGTATTTTTAGTACAGATGGGTTCTACTACATTGGCCAGGCTGATCTTGAACTCCTGACCTCATGACCCACTGGCCTTGGACTCCCAAAGTGCTGAGATTACGGACGTGAGCCACCGCGTCCAGCCTATGTTTCTTTCTTTCTTTTTTTTTTTGAGATGGAGTCTCGCTCTATCGCCCAGCCTGGAGTGCAGTGGCGCGATCTCAGGTCACTGCAAGCTCTACCTCCTGGGTTCACATCATTCTCCTGCCTCAGTCTCCCGAGTAACTGGGACTACAGGTGCCCGCCACCATGCCTGGCTAGTGTTTTTTTTGCATTTTTAGTAGAGACGGGGTTTCACCGTGTTAGCCAGGATGGTCTTGATCTCCTGACCTCGTGATCCGCCCACCTTGGCCTCCCAAAGTGCTAGGATTACAGGCTTGAGCCACCGCACTTGGACTATGTTTCATTTTTTTAAGGAACTGACCTTTTTGTCTCTTACTGAATATGTCATGCTGCTGGTGATCTTTTCTGTCTTCCCACTAAATCTTGGGCTCTTTTTCAGCACAATACTTGGCACAGTGGAAGCTCAGACAGTATTTGGGAATGAAACGTGAGTTGAGGAGGCTGCCGCGGGAGGACACAGGGGCAGAGTTTCCTGTTTTCCTGCAAGCTTGTTCACAGGCTCCATGCACGACAGACTGGTGGCTGCCTCAGCGAGACCTGGGTGTGCAAGCTCTAGCGACAGACTGCTGGAGTGTTGCTTTTCCTCTCTTATTTTAACAGCCATTCACACTGCTCCACTCGGCAAATGACAGGCAGTGGTTCTTGGCTTTTCTCCTGGAGACGGTCATCTACAGAGACTCTGCCACTCATCAGCCCGTGGCCCTGGAGACAATAGGTTCATAATCCCTCTGGCTTCAATCTCCACGTTTGGGAGCTGGGCTGCGCGTCTTCAGAGACACCGGCTTCCAAATGAGGCAAATCAGAGCCATGAAAATTCTGATTCCTTGCTCCGTGACAGACCGACAGAAGTCATATTATTTTTGGCAGGGAGCTGGGGGTGCAGGGAAGTTAAAAAACAAAACAGTAGCCATCCCAGCTCAGGTGATTCTTAGGATAACCAGAGCCACCAGGCCTGGGAGCTATTTTTGCTCTGCGATCCTTCCAGTTCTGATATTTTATGATTCTACAAAATTGGCTACTTATGCACCCTAAAACGGAACTAATTAAGAGCTTTTGAAAGAGAATTTTGTATACACCAATGATATCAGAAATGCCCAGGCACCCAAACAAAACCCAAAGGAAGAGATGGAGGATGTGGCTTCTATGGAATAAGAGTGAGGTTGGTATGTTTTAGGAAGCTTTTCTGAAGAGGAAGATAAGTCATGCTGACTTGTGGGGCTGGGAGCTGGTTTCTTCTCCCCTACAAAATCTCATGCCCCACATCTCAGGTTTGCTAGACCCCAGACAGCTGTGTTTTGCTTTGAGGGTCCTACAAGGGACTCTGGTGCAGTAGCCAGGCATTGTTTTTGTCTGTCTGGAAGCCCTACCCCTTGTTCTAATAACAAAATTCACCTTTGTGCTTGGGACCTGCACCACTCCATCTAGTGGAACTTAATTCCTGACTTCACCTTTTCCACCATCGCAAACCAGGTTGACCGGGTGTCGTACCCAAAGATTGTTCCACAGTAGGCACCTGAGTTAAACAGGTTTGACTGGCGCTCCTTTTTGGATGAAGACAGATCCTGAGAGAGAAAATCTTGAGACCTTGTGAAGACAGAGTCTACCCAAGAATAGAGCTAACAGGGAGTTAAAAAGGACAGAGAGAGGGAGAGGCAGACAGCAGGCAAGAGAGAGAGACAGAGACACACACATAGAGAGAGAGAGGAGAGAGATGTTGCTTGAACTCTTTGAGTCCAGGCCACCCAAAGTTGACTTCCCGACTTCCCCCATTATTTGAGCCAGTGATTTTTTTTTTTTTTTTTTTTTCCGAGATGGAGTCTTACTCTGTCGCCCAGGCTGGAGTGCAGTGGCGCGATCTCGGCTCACTGCAAGCTCCGCCTCCCGGGTTCACGCCATTCTCCCACCTCAGCCTCCTGAGCAGCTGGGACTACAGGCGCCCACCACACACCCGGCTAGTTTTTTGTATTTTTAGTAGAGACGGGGTTTCACTGTGTTAGCCAGGATGGTCTCGATCTCCTGACCTCATGATCCGCCCGCCTCGGCCTCCCAAAGTGCTGGGATTACAGGCGTGAGCCACTGCGCCCGGCCGAGCCAGTGATTTTTAGTTTAAAAGAATCTCGGTTGGCTTTCTTTTATTTGCAGCTGAAACTATCTTTTAATTATTTATTTATTTTTAGAAACTGGGTTTCACTCTGTCGCCCAGGGGGAATGCAGTGGCATGATCATAGCTCACTGCAGCCTTGATTTCTTGGGCTCAAGGAATCCTCCTGTCCCAGTCTCCTGAGTAGCTGGGACTGCACCATGCTTAGCTAATTTAAAAAAAAATTTTTTTGTAAACATGGGTCTCACTATGCTGCCCAGGCTGGTCTCAAACTCCTGGGCTCAAGTGATCCTTCCACCTTTGCCTCCCAAAGTGTTTGGATTACAGGTGTGAGCCACCATGCCTGGCCGATAAGAGTCTTTTTATTTTTATTTTCTTTTTCTGAGACGGAGTTTTGCTCTGTCACCCAGGCTTGAGTGCAATGGTGTGATCTCGGCTCACTGCAACCTCTGCCTCCGGGGTTCAAGCAATTCTCCTGCCTCAGCCTCCCAAGTAGCTGGGATTACAGGCGCCCGCCACCATGACCAACTAACTTTTTTTTTTTTGTATTTTTAGTAGAGATGGGGTTTCACCGTGTTAGCCAGGATGGTCTTGATCTCCTGACCTCGTGATCCATCCACCTCAGCCTCCCAAAGTGTTGGGATTACAGGCCTGGCCGAGAGTCTTGATGGATACGCTTGATATCCCCAATGTGGGTAGTGATTTGAGTCTAGGAATGAATGTGTCAACAGCAAGGCTCCCACCCCCTGCATTTGGTTCTTGCTTCATGAAGATGTGGCGCTCCAGCAGCAGCACATACTCAGCAATGTCTCCAGGTAAAAAAAATAACCAGAAGATAACTGAGGCTAGGAACTGGTTAGCCTTGCGTTTCATTCATTCACTTCCAGTGTTTACTAATGTGTTGAGTTTTGTACTGCATATTGTCATGGATGACGTTGTTTAATCCTCATAACAACTATATGAGGTAGATTGTATCATGATTCCCCTTTCACAGATGGAGAAAATGAGGTTCTCCATATTTACTCAAGTGCCTCACTCAAGTGAGTGCATGCTGGGGAAGGATTTTAAGCCAGGCTTGTCCCGGGTGCAGAGCTGGAGCTCTTAACCAGCTCTGTTTTAGTGTGTTTATACAAAAGAGCTCTCTGGGTCTCTGTTTTTTTTGCTGAGACAGAGTCTCGCTCTGTTGCCCAGGCTGGAGTGTAATGGTACGATCTCAGCTCACTGCAACCTCCGCCTCCTGGGTTCAAGTGATTCTCCTGCCTCAGCCTCCCGAGTAGCTAGGATTACAGGTGCCTGCCACCGTGCCCAGCTAATTTTTTTTATTTTTATTTTTGTATTTTTAGTAGAGACAAGGTTTCACCATGTTGGCCAGGCTGGTCTTGAACTCCTGACCTCAAGTGATCCACCCGCCTCAACCTCCCAAAGCACTGGGACTACAGGCATGAGCCACTGCGCCCAGCTGGGTCTCTATTTTGTGTTTCAGAATCTCATTGCTTCCTACAGGTTTGCTGCGAAGGGTCCCCAAACAGAAGAAAAATTCCTTTTTGTCTGAAGTTCCAAATCTCTTTGAAAACTGTCCTCTGTCTCACCACTGGCTACTGACCTCAGCTCCTTAACCTCCTATGTCTACCCAAGGAGAAAGGTTTTATTTCAGGAAATTCACCGCACAGGAGGACTGGGAACAGATGGCGTTGATGACATATTGTACCTTTTTCATTTAGATGGGCAGGAGAGAACCATCGTGCATGGCCAGCTGATGGGGCAGCTCTCCCCATCCAGGTGTGCACTTGATGGCCCGATAGGAATGCTGTGACTTCAGCGGGGAGGACTGCACTGGGAACCTTGGATTTGGCTGCAAAATTCCTTCTGACCTTCCACTGAGCCCAGAAGTTTCTGTATCTAAATATGACCATCATCATCCAGCCTTTTCATGGGATGGATGAGGAAAATAAGGCTCAGAGAGGTTAACCAACTTTCCCGGGGTCACACAGCTAGTTGGCAGAGAATCTACACCTCTTCCCCAGGGGGCTTCCTCGGGCTGCCTGGCTTGTGTCACCATCCTTGCCACTTGTTTCTTTTGTCCATCATATGGAAGTGCTGAGTGATTCAGAGGAGCTCTGCCTTGTCTTTCACAGAAACTATTTATTCCCCAGTTGGTGATTTCGCTTTACTTGCCTCTCCCGTGCCTGTTGTCAGAATGTCTAGAAAAATCTGACAGCTGGTATTCCATTTAGGGACAACACTTGGGGGATGTGTCTTGAGAGGGTGCACACACAGATCTTGCTGCGCTTCTACTCAACTTCCAAATATAATATGCTTTCGTCGGTGATGAAATGGAAAATGAGTATGGGTGATGAAACACCATTTTGTATGAAGACTTGGAAATGCTTACACCCACGGGACTGACCCAGGGTGACCAATGAAGACGCCAGGGCAGGCCATTGACAGGTAGATCCAGGTTACAATTCTTTTACTTTTGTTTTGATTCAGCAATTAAAAAAAAATAGTATTTTAAATTCCATGATACATATGCAGAATGTGCAGGTTTGTTACATAGGTAAACGTGTGCCATGGTGGTTTGCTGCACTTATCAACCCCTCACCTAGGTATTAAGCCCAGCATGCATTAGCTATTTATCATGATGCTCTCCCTCCCATCACCCCTGACAGGCCCCGGTGTGTGATGTTCCCCTCCCTGTGTCCATCTGTTCTCATTGTTCAACTCCCACTTAGAAGTGAGAACATGTGGTGTTTGGTTTGCTATTCCTGTGTTAGTTTGCTGAGGATGATGGTTTCCAGCTTCATCTATGCCCCTGCAAAAGACATGATCTCATTCCTTTTTATGGCTGCATAGTATTCCATGGTGTATATGTACCGCATTTTCTTTATTCAGTTGAAATTCTTTTTATAAAAACATTGAGACAGGATCTCACTCTGTCACTCAGGCTGGAATGAAGTGGCACAATTGTGGCTTACTGCAGCCTCAACCTCCCAGGCTTAAGTGATCCTCCCACCTCAGTCTCCTGAGTAGCTGGGACTACAGGTGCCTGCCACCACGCCTGGTTATCTATCTATCTATCTATCTATCTATCTATCTATCTATCTATTTATCATTTATCTATTATCTATCTATCATTTATCTATCATCTATTATCTATCTATCATCTATCTATAATCTATCTATCTATGTATCTATCATCTATCTACCTATCAATTATCTATCTATCTATCTATCATCTATCTACCTGTCAATTATCTATCTATCTATCTATCTATCTATCTATCTATCTATCTATCTATCTATCTATCTATCTATCTATCTAGCTGTCTGTCTGTCTGTCTGTCTGTCCGTCCGTCCGTCCGTCCATCCGTCCATCTATCTATCTACCTACCTACCTACCTACCTACCTACCTACCTACCTACCTATCTAGACAGGGTTTTGCCATGTTGCCCAGGTCGCAGGTTAAAATTCTTAGCCACTATTTGACTTGGGAAAAATTACTTCATTTTGTGGACCCTCAGTTTCCTCATTTACACGAAAATGGCAACAGAACTTGTCTCTCAGGGCCATGCAGAAGGGTCAATGCAATGTGTTAATATTAGGTTGGTGCAAAAGTAATTGTGGTTTTTGCCATTAAAATTCTTGCCATTGCTGGGCACGGTGGCTCACGCCTGTAATCCCAGCACTTTGGGAGGCTGAGGCCGGCAGATCACCTGAGGTCAGGAGTTTGAGACCAGCCTGGCCAACATGGTGAAACCCCGTCTCTACCAAAAATACAAAAGTTAGCTGGGTGTGGTGGCGGGCGCCTGTAATCCCAGATACTCAGGAGACGGAGGCAGGAGAATTGCTTGAACCCAGGAGATTGAGGTTGCAGTGAATTGAGATCACACCACTTCACTCTGGCCTGGGCGACAGAGCAAGACTGTGTCTAAAAAAAAAAAAAAAAAAGAAAAAGAAAAAAATTGCCATTCCTTTTAATGGCAAAAATCGCAATTACTTGTGCACCAACCTAATAAATGACCAGCACTTGGCAGGCATGTGTGACAGTTCTCTTCCACCCTCTTCCTCCTGGACAGCATCCATGTGGATTAAACAGTAAATATCCTGGAAGCAAGCATTATCAACCTTAATAGATAGTATAATGTGGCATGGGAATACTTAATAAGAATCTGGTGACCGGCAAATAGATGATTCAATCACAAAGACCACTGAATTCCATCGATGCCAGCAACTGGAACCAAATAATAAGATATAAATTTGTCTCAGTGTCATTGAGCTTATGATCTCTAAAATCAAGAATGTCTGGTGCCTAGAATGGGTGGAACTGAGGCAAAACATCTTTAAAAACTCCCTTATTCAGCATGAATGGTGAATAAGTACTTTCAGTAAACACACACTTAAATGTCCAACCTGTTATGGGGATATGGGCTTGGTAAGTTCTTTATTCAGAGTTGGGGTCTTGCTCTGCTGCCCAGGCTGAAGTGCATTGGTGCAATCATAGCTCACTGCAGCCTCGAACCCCTGAGCTCAGGTGATCCCTCCACCTCATCCTCCCGAATAGCTGAGGCTACAGGCATGCGCCACCATGCCTGGCTAATTAAAAAATTTTTCTTTTTGTAAGGAAGAGGTCTTGCTATGTTGCCAGGCTATGGTAATTTTTCCAAAAAATTAAGACACAAAGATTGACAAGTAACACAAAAGTATATCAAGCTGGGCACGGGGGCTCACGCCTGTCATCTCAGCAATTTGGGAGGCCAAGGATGGGAAATCACTTGAGGTCAGGAGTTCGAGACCAGCCTGGCCAACATGGTGAAACCTTGTCTGTACTAAAACACAGAAATTGGCTGGGCGTGGTGGCACATGCCTGTGAGTCCAGCTACTCAGGAGGCTGAGGCAGGAGAATTGCTTGAACCCAGGAGATGGAGGTTGCAGTGAGCTGAGATCGCGCCACTGCACTCCAGCCTGGGTGACAGAGCAAGACCCTGTCTCAAAATAAAGGAAGGAAGGAAGGAAGGAAGGAAAGAAAGGGAGAAAGAAAAAAGTATATCAAGCATATTTTATCGTAATTAGGGGATTCAGAGATATCTGAGAGACTGGGAGTGCATGAAAGTCATGCTTTTAACCAAATATTCTCACGAGTCTGGGGACATATGAAGTTCTAATAGTATGTAATGCCAGAGAGTTCCTGAATCCAGAGGGGCAAAATGAATTCATATGCACAAAGCACCCAGCACCACGGATGGAATGTGGTCAGCACCTGACTCAGTTTGAGTGATTTTCCATCTGGAAGCCAGGTGTGATTGATGGAAAGGTCGACGGCAGACCCCTGAGCTAAGGTTTTCTAGCCTCTTCCCTGCCTTCAAAAGGGTTTCTGTAGGGAACTCCTTTTGGCGCTCTAGGAAAATTAGTTCTATATGCAATGTGAGCCGCTGACACAGGGTTTTCTGGAGAGGTCAGGAAGACTTCCCTTCTTTTTTTTTTTTGACAGTCTTACTCTGTTGCCCAGGCGGGAGTGCAGTGGCACGATCTCGGCTCACTGCAACATCTGCCTCCCGGGTTCAAGCTATTCTCCTGCCTCCGCCTCCTGAGTAGCTGGGATTACAGGCACCCGCCACCACACCCAGCTAATTTTTGTAATTTTAGTAGAGACAGGGTTTTGCCATGTTAGCCAGGCTGGCCTTGAACTCCTGACCACAGGTGATCCTCCCACCTCAGCCTCCCAAAGTGCTGGGATTACAGGAAGGAATCACTGCACCCAGTCAGGCTTGCCCACTATCCAGCTTGGAGTTTCATCCCATTTCTTCTTGTCCCTTCCTTGGGAGACAATGAAAAAGTTGTTGCTTCCGTGTGACTGCAGGGTTCTCACACCACAAAGATAAGGCAGACTGGCTTATTGGAGGGGCTGTGTATTTGTGTGTGTGTGTGTGTGTGTGTGTGTGTGTTGTTTGTGTTGACCTAAAAATTAAACAAGTAAAGATAACAAAATCAAACCAAAACTAAAACCTTTCCCATCAAAAGTGCCACAATCTTTGGGGTCTTATCTTTTTCTTTATTCTTTATTCTTCCATTCTTGTAGAAGGAATAGTCAATATTGCTGACTTAATGAAGACCATTTACCTTAGTAAAATTATCAGACCCAAAATTCAGACAAATGAAAAATAGAATCATTGCTATAACATGGGCCAGCCACAGTGGCTCACACCTGTAATGTCAGTCCTTTGGGAGGCTGAGGTGGGATGATCACTTGAAGCCATGAGTTCAAGAACAGGCTGGGTGACACAGCAAGACCCTGTTTCTACAAAAGTAAAAAAATTAGCCTGGCATGGTGGCACATGACTGTAGTCCCAGCTACTCAGGAGGCTGAAGCAGGACGATTGCGTGAGCCTGTGAATTCCAGGCTCTAGTGAGCTGTGGTTGTGCCACTGCATTCCAGCCTGGGTGACAGAGCAGGACTCTCTTTATTTTATTAAAATAAATAAATAAATAGGCCGGGTGCGTTGGCTCAAGCCTGCAATCCCAGCACTTTGGGAGGCCGAGGTGGGCGGATCACAAGGTCAGGAGATTGAGACCATCCTGGCTAACACGGTGAAACCCCGTCTCCACTAAAAATACAAAAAATTAGCCGGGCATGGTGGCGGACGCCTGTAGTCCCAGATACTTGGGAGGCTGAGGCAGGAGAATGGCGTGAACCCAGGAGGTGGAACTTGCAGTAAGCCGAGATCACACCACTGTACTCCAGCCTGGGTGACAGAGCGAGACTCCGTCTCAAAAACAAACAAACAAACAAACAAACAAACAAACAAACAAACAAACTGACTGGGTGCGGTGGCTCATGCCTGTATTTCCAGCACTTTGGGAGGCCAGGGTGGGAGGATCTCTTGATGTCAGGAGTTCGAGACCAGCCTGGCCAACATGGAAAAAACCCCCATCTCTACTAAAAATACAAAAATTAGCTGGGTGTGGTGGCACATTTCTGTAATCCCAGCACTTTGGGAGGCTGAGGTGGGAGGATCACTTGAGGTAAGGAGTTCGAGACCAGCCTGGCCAACATGGCAAAACCCCATCTCTACTAAAAATACAAAAATTAGCAGGATGTGGTGGCACATGCCTGTAATCCCAGCTACTCAGAAGGCTGAAGCAGGAGAATCGCTTTAACCCAGGAGGCAGAGGTTGCAGTGAGCCGAGACCATGCCATTGCATGGGGCAACAAGAGCGAAACTCCCTATCAAAAAAATATATAAATAAAATAAAAAATAAAAGGATGCTGATGGCATTTTCAAGTCCTCCCATTAATCTGTAATCGAGTCCTTGTCCCTTGTGCTGCCCGCAGCAGCATTTTGAAACCTTTTCCACGCTCCAGATCTCAATCCCATCTCCAGCTCTGCTGAGCTCCCAGCCCTCTGATGTGGGATTCTTTAAATTCCATCTCTGCCACAGAATGTCTGTTTCTTTGCCCATCTCCTAGTTTCTGGTGAAGAGGCAGATGTGCTCTTCCAACTTCTGATGGCAAAGACCTTCCTAATTAGTGTGATTACCTGTTTGATCTAATGAGAGCAGCACGAAAGAGCTTCCTAGGGATGAGGGGTGGGTTAGCAAGAGTAGAGAAGACCTGAGTGGGTGCGCTCTGGGGCAGAGGGAAGAGGCTCAGCCCATTCCTTTCCCTCTCATTGGTCGTGTGGGGTTGCAAGGAGGATTCAGTTTAATGACAAAAGAATTTCATCACTTGGAAGAAATAAAGGAAACCACTTTGGCCCTTCATAGTTAGGTGCTAGATTGATCAAGACTTGGGATGGAGGGAGCAGACAGAGTGAGTCAGGGATCTGAGATTGAACCGTTCTGCCCCTATAAACCTTAGGAAATTAATCAAGGAAGAAGGGCAGGAGAGAAACAAAAATAAACCAAATTGCCGCACATTCAGTGTTGATCATGAGGTCAGCTAAAGCTCGCTTCCTCATAGGCGTTTGCTGCCTATTGCCCCAGAATCACATCGACCCTATTATAAGATTATAGTTCTTAATAATGTAATGATTTATATTCCTTTGGGAATATACCTAGTAATGGGATTTCTGGGTTGAATGGTATTTCTGGTCCTAGGTCTTTGAGGAATTGCCACACCATCTTCTGATAGATTGAATAAAGAAAATGCGGTACATATACACCATGGAATACTATGCAACCATAACAAGGAACGAGATCATGTCCTTGCAGGGACATGGATGGAGCTGGAACCCATCATCCTCAGCAAACTAACACAGGAACAGAAAACCAAACACTGAATGTTCTCACTCATAAGTGGGAGCTGAACAATGAGAACACATGTTGGGAGTGGGGGATGGGGAGGAGAGCATCAGGAAAAATAACTAACGCATGCTGGCTTAATGCCCAGGTAATGGGTTGATAGGTGCTGCATACCACCATGGCACATATTTAAATGTAACAAAACTGCGCATCCTGCACATGTACCCTAGAACTTAAAAAATTAAAATTAATGAAAAAGAAAGCTAGGCGCGCACACACTACACACACATGATTATAGTTCTTCCCTTTTTTGAGACAGAGTTTTCACTCTTGTTGCCCAGGCTGGAGTGCAATGGCGTGATGTTGGCTCATTGCAACCTCCGCCTCTGGGGCTCAAGCAATTCTCCTGTCTCAGCCTCCCGAGTAGCTGGGATTTCACGCACATGCCACCACGCCCGGCTAATTTTTGTATTTTCAGTAGAGATGGGGTTTCGTCATAGTGGTCAGGCTGGTCTCAAACTCCTGACCTCAGTTTATCCATCCGCCTTGGCCTCCCAAAGGGCTGGGATTACAGACGTGAGCCACTATAGTTACCCTTACTTGTCCTATTGATAACAACTTGAACAGTATAGAACATTAAGTTTTCCCTTTGAGATATTCTTTAGGTTCTGCATATCAATGAGACTACTGATGTCAGCTGGTCTGAAGGACCCCATGGGGAGCTGACTTACCAAAGAATGCAGTTTCCACATCCTGATGGTTTCATCAAATCAACAATCCCAATTTTTCAGTCTCTTGCCCTTCACAATCCCCTTAAAAACCTTAGCTCAACACTCCTCAAGGAATGGATTTGAGGGTTCCTCCTGTCTCCTTGCTCAGCTACCCTACTGTCACTAAACTGTTTCTCTGCTGCAAACCCTGCTGTCTCAGTGTATTGGTCTATTACTGAACAGTGGGCATAAGAACCTGGTGGTCCTGTAACAAGATGTCAGCAAGGGCATGGTTGACATAACTGGATAAGGCATGCAGGTTAGGCTAAGGGCAAAAGAGGATAGGGAGGAGTTGACAGTTTGGGAGAGATGGGGAGGCCCCAAAGGGCTCAAGGCTGGGCAGAGGAGAGGGAGATTTAGGAGGTGGAAGTAATGCAACTGTGCAATCAGGTCTTGATAGAAGAAGGGAAAGGTTCAAAATGCCAACAGGCCCCTGTTTGTGGATATGGGAGCAATATGGAAGTGAAGGGTCTCAGGCGAGTCACAGGGTCTCAGACAAACTCCTCTAGTCCTAGGATGTTGAGCAGGTACAGCCTCAGGGCTTCAATATTCTCTTCCTAGACACCTCTGCCCAAAATGCAATCAGGGAGGCTCTTTCTTGTGTGTGGAAAGGCCTGTGAGCATTAAATATATTCACCCATGACTTTGATCATGCTTGATTCTTAAAACTAAACACAAATCAATGAGCTTGTGTCTGGGGGACAAAAAACCCCGACATAACGTTTTAAAGAAGTTTCTCTGAGATAAAAATATGCAAAAGGGATTATGTAATGAAGGTCCCAGAGGTCATACAAGAATGCAATGTGCAAATTACAAAATAACAGCTTTTTAAAATGAAATAAGATAATGAATTTTAAACCACTTAGTGCAGTACCTGGACTAACAGGCTCACGCCTATAATCCCAGCACTTTGGGAGGCTGAGGAGGGGGAATCACTTGAGGTCAGGAGTCCAAGACCAGCCTGGCCAACATGGTGAAACCCCGTCTCTACTAAAAATACAAAAATTAGTCTGAGCGTGGTGGCTCATGCCTGTAATCCCAGTATTTTGGGAGGCCGAGGCGGGTGGATCATGAGGTCAGGAGATTGTGACCATCCTGGCTAACATGGTGAAAATCTGTCTCTACTAAAAATACAAAAATTAGCCGGGCGTGGTGGCGGGCGCCTGTAGTCCTATCTACTCGGGAGGCTGGGGCAGGAAGATTGCTTGAACCCAGAAAGTAGAGGTTGCAGTGAGCCAAGATTGTGCTGCTGCACTCCAGCCTGGGTGACAGGTAAGATTCTGTCTCAAAAACAAACAAAACTAAACAGAACAAAAATATTACCATAGTTATTGGTTAGGTGATGGTTAGGTACCTAACCATGGTTAGATAATACCATAATTATTACCATAATTATTATTATGTTTATTAAATATTATGGTAATAATTATTACCATAATGGTTAATTAACAATGTTAAGCCACTTAGTGCAGTACCTGGGGTAATAGTTATTAATGGCAATTAATAATGGTAATAATTATTAGTCTAGGCACTGCACTAAGTGGCTTAACATTATTAATTAACCATTATGGTAATAATTATTAATAAACATTAATAATTATTTTATAACAATCAATAGCATTATTAATAGACATAATTATTAATAATTGCATTATTATTGATAAATATTATAATTGCTATTAATGATCATTCATTATATAGTAATCATATTACATTAATTATAAATAAGCTATTGACAAATCATTAAAGGAAACCCAGCAAGGCTTCTGTTTGTAGCCCCTTTGTCAGGCATTTATTTTATTAATGTATAAGGTTTTGAGAAATAAAAAGGCCTTACTTAGAATTTAGATTATTTCCCAGTATAGCCTGACCTTTCCCAAATTACTAAGATCTATGACATTTCCCTGAACAAAACACTGATCCACCAACAAAGGCTGTTGTGGAAAATGAGATGATACCCAAAAATACCCTTCTCCACCCATCTCAAGAGTGCTCACTAGCAGTAGAGGGCTTGAGTCCCACATACTTTCATTGTGTGGGGCTCACATCGTCTGTCAGCCTGGAGCGAGATGGATTGGGAAGGCCAGGACTGCTGTTTTCCCGTTTCAGTTCCCAATCTCTTCCCTCCTCATCCCTCCTAACCCTCGCAAGACCCCTGCATGTCCTGCTGGAAATGGCCTTGGCTGTGACCACCCCATCCTACCCTTAGAAGATCGGTGTGACTCCCACTCCAAATACAGTCGTTGATGCTATCACCCCATCGTCACAGCAAGGAGACCAAGGCAGCTTCAGGACCACAGCTGGGTTTTGTTTGATGCACGTGGCATTTTTGCAGTGTTTGAATTTGAGTGACTCCAGAAGAGATCATCACTTTCTGCTTTGCAGCAGTCTCCACTACTCCCTCTCTCCCACTGCTTGCAACCTTGGAGTATAGGCCATCTCCTGTTCCCTCCTGTCATGGCATTTAATGCTGGCTCCATGATGCAGCAGTTCAGCCAAGACAGGACTGAGGGGAGCCTGGGTTTGCATGAACAGTTCTGGTGCCTGGGACCAGCTCAGCCCCAAGCACACTAGCCTCACTCCATAGCCCTTACTGGCTCTAAGGGAGACAGCTACAAGACCAGGCAACCAAATATATCCTTCTGGCATCTATGTGACAGCTTCCAAACTATGTATACTGACTTATTTAAATGTTCAAAAAATAATAATAAAAGAAAAAACAATTTGACCTCCTTAAGAAATGTCAGCATTGAAGAGAAAAGTCGCTGATAGCCTGCTATATGTTTTAATGTAATTAAAAAATTTTTTCTATACATCAGGGCTATTAAAGCTACTCTGATTTTCAAAATTGAAAAGAAGGATTAAATCCTTTAGCTTCTCAGGAATTCTCTACCGATTAGGAGATTCAGTAGGCTCTTTTATTTTCTTTAAATTTGCTTTCATGAATAAAAAAATATATAACCTTTCAAGGGTCTCTTTTTTGGCCTCCAGAGAACCTTATTTCTTCTGTAACTACTTGGTTAAGTTCATGAGAGGACTCGGTCTCTGCTGCTTTTTTTTTTTCTTTTCTTTTTTTTTGGCCAGTGCATTTGGGAACATAGAGGTCATCCATTCTTAAGAATTCTGCGAAGTAGGTGTAATCACCCTGATGTTGATAGATGAGGAAACACAGAGAAGGTCCATCCTTTGCCTGAGCTCACACAGCAGACTCGACCCAAGTTTGCCGGACAGCCAACATAGGCTCTTCGCACCGCCCCATACAGCCACCACCAAGAAAAGGCAAACGACACAAAACCACACATCCACTCACACACAGACCTCAGAGAGCCTTGAGAGAAAGGACAGGGCCGGGGGAGATTCTGCAAAAAATGTAGAATTTGGAGGAAAAAGGCGGAGAAAATGAAGCCCACCACATCTTAGCAAAAAAGATCTTTAACCTCAGTGCTGAATTTTTGGCTTTGGTACAAGGCCACCTCAGCCCAGGAGCCTGTGTGTAAACACATTTTTCATATAGAGAATGTGGTGCATTGGTCTGTCCCAGACTGGGGAGGGGACGGCAGCAGGGGCACCTACCTCCTTCGAACTCCGTTTGGCAGTTCCCCGAGGTCTCATTCAGGCTCTCTTCCTCGTTGATGATGATGTTCTCAATGTCCTTCATCGTTAGGTGGTCTCGGAAGGCATGATAGAGAATGTGCTTCAACTCTTCCAGAGTTATCCTTTGCATGTCAAACTGTGGAGATAAAGAGTAGTGAGGTGGTCAGAGCATGCGGAGATGGGAAGTTGGCTTGGGCCATGACAGGCAAGACCCACAGCTGCTCTGCAGGAGCTTGTCTCAGCGTTTCAGGATATCAGGCGAACAGTTTTCCATCCTGTTCAGCTCCAAGTATACTCGTGAACTTGCAGGGACTTATTGGGATGGTAGAGAGTGGAACATATTCCCTTCACTTTAGATTCTTGGAGGAAAAAAAAAGCCACCCGCCAGTCTGGTTTCCTATTCACCCAGCCATCTGCTGCCAACCCTGCGTATCTCGTGTACTTTAGAATGGTGAAACCATTCATATAATGCGTATGTCTCTAAAAATTTTATAATTTACCAATACTCTGGCAATTCCCATATTGGTTTAAGTATGTATCTTTTTTTTTTTTTTTTTTTTGAGATGGAACCTTGCTTTGTTGCCCAGGCAGGAGTACAGCGGCGAGATCTCGGCTCACTGCAACCTCCACCTCCTGGGTTCAAGCAATTCTCCTGCCTCAGCCTCCCTAGTAGCTGGAATTACTGGCACCCGCCACCACACCCAGCCAATTTTTTTGTATTTTTAGTAGAGACGAGGTTTCACCATGTTGGCCATGCTGGTTTTGAACTCCTGACCTCAAGTGATTTGGCCGCCTTGGCCTCCCAAAGTGCTAGGATTACAGGCCTGAGCCACCACGCCTGGCCTAATTATGTATCTTTTTTTAAAAAAAAAATTTAGAGATAGAGTCTTGCCCTGTCACCCAGGCTGGAGTCCAGTGGCATGATCACAGCTCATTGCAGGCTTGAACTCCTGGGCTGAAGCCATTCTCCTGCCTCAGCCTCCCAAGTAGCTGGGATTACAGGCATGAGCCACTGTGCCCATCTAATATTTATAATTTTTTTTGTAGGGACAAGGTCTTGCTATGTTTCCCAGGCTGGTCTCAAACTCCTAGCCTAAAGTACTCCTCCCGTCTTGGCCCCCTGAAAGTGCTGGGATTACAGGTGTAAGCCACTGTGCCTCGCCACGAATCTTGTTCTAACAAGATAAAAACACAAGTTCAAAGTCATGTTCATGAAGAAAAGCTGCTGAAGGAGAGGTGCAGAATTCTTGATTACATCCTGCCGCTCCCCGAGAAAGGACTGTACTCTTCCACTCCATTTATATTAGGTTTGGTAGTGTCACTTTCTTTCTTTCTTTTTTTTTTTTTTCCGAGACGGAGTCTCGCTCCCATCTTGCAGGCTGGAGTCCAGTGGCACAATCTCGGCTCACTGCAACCTCTACTTTCCAGGTTCAAGCAATTCTCCTTCCTCAGCCTCCCGAGTAGCTGGGATTACAGGTGTGCACCACCACACCCAGCTAATTTTTGTATTTTTAGTAGAGATGGGGTTTTGCCATGTTGGCCAAACTGGTGTCGAACTCCTGACCTCAGATGATCCACCCGCCTCGGCCTCCCAAAGTGCTGGGATTACAGGCGTGGGCCACCGTGCCTGGCTGGTAGTGTCACTTTCTTGGCCAATGCAATGTGAGAAGTCACATCTACCACATCTAATTCACAGCTTTATGAATCATTGTGTGGTTCTAACATTTGTTGTTTTCGTCTGCTATGAGAATTGCACACCCCAGATAGGGGCTGTTCCTTCGGGCTGGGTCTCAGAATGAGGATAAAGTGGGGAACACCTGCAGCTGAATCACAATGGACAGCTCACGTCAGGAATACCCTGTGTTGTTATGAGCCGTTGAGATGTGGGGCTTGTTTGCTACCGCAGCGTAACTTAGACCATTGTTGGTCTATGTCAAAAATAGAGAAATCGGTACATAAAACCAAGAGGCTACCATAACCAAAATTCTAAAATACAATGTACTGGTTCCAGAGCCAGGCAGTGAAAAATAAGAAAACCGTGACCGGAGGCTGGAAAGACAGAGATCCCTGTTACACAATAGCCAAACATTTGGTAAAACTGTTGCCTGTGATACCTTGGATGACAGGTAGATATTGAATCCGAGTTCTGTGGCTTTAGGTAAAAAGTTTATGAAACAGAATGCCATGACTCACAATTGAAATTAGTTGCATCCAACAGAGCACTACAAGAAAGAGATGAGCTCAGGAAAGAATTGGTTGATTTGCAAACCAAAAATAAAAACAACCCAGAAATTCCTGGTGTTGCAGCATTGAAAGAAGCAATTGTTTCTTTTTTTCTCATAATGATCTGTTATCTTCCTATCCCCAGATTTCTCAAAGCCCCCTTTTCTATTTCTATTTTCTTTTCTATTTCTAGTTCTTTTTTTTTTAGAGACAAGGTGTCGCTCTGTGGTCCAGGCTGATTTGCAGTGGTGTGATCATAGCTCACTGCAGCTTCAAACTTCTGGGCTCAAGTGATCCTCCTGCCTCAGGCTCCTGAGTAGTTAGGACTACAGACATGCACCACCATGTCCAGCTATTTAATCTATTATTATTATTATTATTATTATTATTATTATTATTATTTGAGATGGAGTCTTGCTCTGTCACCCAGGCTGGAGTGCAGTGGTGCAATCTTGGCTCACTGCAACCTCCACCTCCCAGGTTCAAGTGATCCTCCTGCCTCAGACTCCCACCTAGCTGGGATTACAGGCGCACACCACCACACCCAGCTAATTTTTGTATTTTTAGTAGAGACAGGGTCTCGCTATGTTGCCCACCTCAGACTCCCAAGAAACTGGGATTATAGATGGGTGACACCACACCTGGCTAATTTTTGTATTTTTAGTGGAGACAGGGTTTCACCATGTTGGCCAGGCTGGTCTCAGACTCTTGGCCTCAAGCAATACTCTGACTTCAGCCCCCGAAGTGCTGAGATTACAGGCGCTGCACCAGGAACAATTGTTTCTCATCTCCAACTAGTAAGAGATAAAATAAAGAAATGCTGTAAGTAATAATACAGCCCTATTAAAACAAATCAATGCGTCTTTAAAAAATCTCTGGATGTGTTAAGTGACTCTCCTAGGAAGCCTGTTATTAAGTTTAGAGAGAGGTATGTCTCAAAAATAATTGTGGATGTGTTTATTAGCATAAACTGATTGGAGCCAGATAAAAATATAACTAAGTCCTTGAGAGCTGTACTGGCCAAGGGCCAATACTCTTGGATTAAAAGACACTATAACTGTTCCAAACTTTAAAAGATCTTTGGGCTTCCCAACCTATGGGTCCAAGTGATTATGAGGATAAGCTACACGGGTCCCAGGAAGGGTGTACTGCCCAATGCCCTCACAGAATCCGTACAAGAACAGTGGAAAAGGACAGCTTCCCTGGGAATCTGGGAGAACAATGTCATCCAGGGTCACTTCTAGGAAGCAGAAGCATCTAATTGAAGGAAAACTCCTCACCCCAAGGTTTTTGTCCGCCAGGATTTCAGAATTGCTCTGAGCTTTTGACCGCTATGGGTATCCCCTGTTTTGCTTTCCAGATGGGAATGTTTTTGGTGGTTGGCTTGACCCCGGTCCACCACCGTATGTCATGTGTGTGTTTGTGCCAGGCGAGGGTGAGGGGTAATTTGTCTTTTTAGTTTTTATGCTTCCAGACCAAGAAAAGCCACATCCAGATTTGATGAGCATCATGAGATTCTAGAGTTTGAGTCTGGTGTTATAACTGGATGGGACTTTGGGGGTATCTCCCCTGGGGAGGGGAGGAGTATATTTTGCAGCTGAAGAGAGGCAAAATATTGATGAGCAAGAGTATGGACTGTAACACAGTCTATTATTTCCAACTAGAATTGAGCCTTGAAAAACATGAGTTTGAACTGTGTGGGTCCACTTGTATGTGGATTTCCTTTTGCATCTGCCACTCCTGAGACAGCAAGACCAACCCCTCCTCTTCCTCCTCCTCCTCCTCCACCTACTCAAGGTGAAGACCATGAGGATGAAGACCTTTATGATGATCCATTTAACTTACTTCCTCCTCTTTATGATTTTCTTTTTTTTCTTTTTCTTTTTTTTTTTGAGACGGTAGAGTCTTGCTCTGTCGCCCAGGCTGGAGTGCAGTGGCTGGATCTCAGCTCACTGCAAGCTCCACCTCCCAGGTTTATGCCATTCTTCTGCCTCAGCCTCCCGAGTAGCTGGGACTACAGGCGCCCGCCACCTCGCCCAGCTAGTTTTTTGTCTTTTTTAGTAGAGACGGGGTTTCACCGTGTTAGCCAGGATGGTCTTGATCTCCTGACCTCATGATCTGCCCGCCTCGGCCTCCCAAAGTGCTGGGATTACAGGCTGGAGCCACCGCACTCGGCCCTCTTTATGATTTTCATAATAGCTTTTTTATTCTCCCTAGCTTACTTTATTGTAAGAATGCAGTGTATAATACATGTAACATACAACATATATGTTAATCAACTTTTTTTTCCTTTGTTTTTGATATGGAGTCTCGCTCTGTCGCCCAGGCTGGAGTGCAGTGGCGCGATCTCGGCTCACTGCAAGCTCCGCCCCCCGGATTCCGGCCATTCTCCTGCCTCAGCCTCCCGAGTGGCTGGGACTACAGGTGCCCGCCACCACGCCCGGCTAATTTTTTGTATTTTTAGTCCAGATGGAGTTTCACCGTGTTAGCCAGGATGGTCTCTATCTCCTGACCTCGTGATCCGCCCGCCTTGGCCTCCCAAAGTGCTGGGATTACAGGCGAGAGCCACCGCGCCCGGTCTTGAGTTAATCAACTTTTTATATTATTGGTAAGGCTTCCAGTCAACAGTAGGCTATTAGCAATGAAGGTTTTGGGGATTCAAAAATTAAACTTGGATTTTTGACTGCACATGGGTCAGTGCCCCTCATCTCTGCTTTGCCTAAGGGCCTACTGTATTTGTTTCCCCTTGTAGGAGAGGATGATATCTCCTTGCCTGTTGATGTCAGGCTTTGGCCAATCAACTGAGAGCAAAAGTGATAGAAGAAAAGTATGAAAGTCCAAGGAGAAGCTTCAAAGCCATTGTGTTTTCTGCCATTTCTCTTTCTCTTCTTTCACAAAACATTTACAACAAAGAGGGGCTGCTGCTTCATTCTAGGTTCTGGAATGACCTAGGAATTCAACCTGAGCAGATCCTCAACCAACCCACAAAGGACGCGGGATCTGAGTGAGAAATAAACGCTTGCTGCTAACTGCTAAGACTCTGTGGTTTCTGCAGTGTAACTTAGTCAGGGATGAACACAGAAATCAGTGTTTTCAGTTACTCTGGACCATGAGGAAGGAAAGTTTTAGATTTTCTCTCCCTCCCTCCCTCCCTCCCTCCCTCCCTCCCTCCCTTCCTTCCTTCCTTCCTTCCTTCCTTCCTTCCTTCCTTCCTTCCTTCCTTCCTTCCATTCCCTTCCTCCTTCTTTCTTTCCCTCCCTCTCTCTCCCCCTCCCCTTTTCCTCCCTTTTCTCCCCTCCCTCCCTCTCTCCCTTCCTTCCTTCCTTCCTTCCTTCCTTCCTTCCTTCCTTCCTTCCTTCCTTCCTTCCTTCCTTCCTTCCTCTTTTACTTTCTTGTTTCTCGCTTTGTCACTCAGGCTGGAGTGCAATAGCACGATCATAGCTTACTGCAGCCTCAAACTCCTGGGCTTAAGCAATCTTCTAGCTGGAACTACAGGTGCGTGACACCAGACCTGGCTAATTTTTTTCTTTTTTTAATTTTCTTTTTTCTTTATAGAGAGAGTCTTGACATGTTGCCCAAGTTGGTGTCAAACTCCTGGCCCCAAGCCATCCTCCTGCCTTACTTGCTTGTTAAACAATGCGTACCTTGCTTTAACTATGTACCCCTGTTCTAACAAATTAAATTGGGGTACTGAATCTTGCTGTAAAATCTAAATGATTCAAGTTCAAAGCCATTTATACACTTCAGAGCAACTGAAGGAGAGATGTAAAGTGAACTTGTTTTCTGCATTAGAGTTTAACGATCCTAGACAGGAATTTTGACATACACTCAGGGAAAACTCATGGGATCCTGTCTCTTTATATTGGGTAAGGGAGCAAGGTATTGTTCATTTGGCTTTGGGGAGAAGCCTGGCAGAAAGCATGAAGAGGATGATTTACAGATGAGAACACTAAGACCCCCTGCCATGATCAGAGATGAAGAGTGGCAACATCAAGGTCAACAAGGCTCAGAAAATGAGTAATGCTTGAAGAGTGTGGTTCCTGGAAAACCTCTAACCTGTTGAGAGGTTGCTGTTGTTCAGAAATCAGGCCAAAAGATTGGCCAGGAGCAATGAGAAGACAAGGAAAGATACAGATTCTAAAATCTATAGTTCTGGGCCAGGTGTGGTGGCTCATGCCTGTAATCCTAGCACTTTGGGAGGCTGAGGTGGGCAGATCACGAGGTCAGGAGTTCAAGACTAGTCTGACCAACATGGGGAAATTCGTCTCTATTAAAAATACAAAAATTAGCTGGGTGTGGTGATGTGCGTCTGTAATCCCAGCTACTCAGGAGGCTGAGGGAGGAGAATTGCTTGAACCCGGGAGGCAGAGCTTGCAGTAAGCCGAGATTGCACCATTGCACTCCAGTCTGGGCGACAGAGTGAGACTCTGTCTCAAGAGAAAAAAAAACAAACAAACCCAACAACTATAGTTTTGGAGATCTGGGTCATGTTTTAGTATTAGGGTAAATATTTAGTATTAGGACATCTAAACAAAATAAGTTGAGTAGCATTCCATGTGTCTCCTATATTGTCAGCACCTGTCTTTCAAAAGTTTGAAAAAAATCACTGTAAAACAATGTGGGCCCCATTGTCAACAAGCCTTTCTTCCATTATTGTGAGTCCGTTTTACTTTTCAGTTTTTCTTCAATTTTGGAATGTTGTAGCTTTCTGGAAAGCTACAGACAGAAATTTTTCGTTACTATTAGTATGCAACTATGGACCCTAGTCCTGTAATTTTAAATTTCTTTACATCATTATTACATCCCATTTCTCCTTTGTACTTTTATTGGTTTCTCTCTTCTAGTTATGGTTTTCATCACCTTTTTCTCTCTTTTTTTTTTTTTTTTTTTTTTGTTTTTTGAGACGGAGTCTCGCTCTGTCCCCCAGGCTGGAGTGTAGTGGCGCAATCTCGGCTCACTGCAAGTTCACGCCATTCTCCTGCCTCAGCCTCCCGAGTAGCTGGGACTACAGGCGCCCGCCACCACGCCTGGCTAATTTTTTATATTTTTTGTAGAGACGGGGTTTCACCGTGTCAGCCAGGATGGTCTCGATCTCCTGATCTTGTGATCCACCCACCTCGGCCTCCCAAAGTACTGGGATTACAGGCGTGAGCCACCATACCCGGCCACCTTTTTCTCTTTTTAATGGATCATAGTTAGAGAAGAGAATGTGGCCTGTACATTTGCTATTTTTGGAAACCTAAGGAATTTACCACTATAGTAGAATCTCTGTGAGGTCAGTTATACAAATATATTTTTATTTATTTATTTATTTTTTTTTTATTTTTATTGTTTGAGATGGAGTTTCACTCTGTCACCCAGGCTGGAGTACAGTGGCACTATCTTGGCTCACTACAACCTCCGCCTCCCAGGTTCAAGTGATTCTTCTGTCTCAGTCTCCCGAGTAGCTGGGATTACAGGTGCCCACCACCATGCCCAGCTAATTTTTGTATTTTTAGTAGAGACAGGGTTTCACCATGTTGGCCAGGATGGTCTCGATCTCCTGACCTTATGATCCACCCGCCTTGGCCTCTCAAAGTGCTGGGATTACAGGTGTGAGCCACTGCGCCTGGCCATATTTATATTTATTAATTACATTATGTAAGCTTATAATTATAATCTTTTTCTATAAACTTACCTTTTTTTTTTTTTTTTTGGGACTACTGGATGTGTTAAGGACCATGAGTAGCATATTGAAGTCTGTGAAGAAAACTTGTTCTGCATAAATTATTCTTATAGTTCAAATATTTGTTAAATGAGGCTATTCTTTAGTGCAAAAAGATTTATATAGTAATCCAACAAATGGTTATTGGGAATGACTCTGCCAGATGCTGTGATGGGAATACAAAAGCGAACAAGACATAAATCCTGTTCTTGAAACCAAGCAAATTAGGCATTTGAATTCAATGTGATACATGCTGTGGGAGGGAAGCCAGGACGCCTTGGCACCACCTGGTGGGGGAAGGGGGGTGGGTCAGAGGGAGCTTTCTGGAGAACATGGCTACTATTAAAGACCTAAAGGAAAAAGAGGCTGACTTTGCCAGGTGAGGGAGGGGAGGGTGGGGAAAGGATAAGGAGGGAAGAGGAGAAGGTCAGATACGGTAGGGGGCAGCCGTACCAAGGCGTAGAGTTGCAAAAGCTTGACATGTTCATTGACTGACAATATGTTGAGTTATTCTGAGCTTTCGAGTAGCCAGGAAAAGGTGGGAAGGAATGAGGTGAGGGATACGGATGGGGCACTAGTCAGTAAAGGCCTTGTATGATATGGTGAAGAGCTTAATTGTTTTTTGTTTTTATTTTTACATTTTTATTCATTTTGTAGAGATGGGGTCTCACTATGTTGCCCAGGCTGGACTTGAATTCCTATGTTCAAGCGGTCCTTGAGCTTCAACTTCCCAAAATGCTGAGATTACAGGCACTTGCCACCATGACAAGCTTATTTTATTTATTTATTTATTTATTTATTTATTTATTTTGAGTTGGAGTCTCACTCTGTTGCCCAGGCTGGAGTGCAGTGGCGCGGTCTCAGCTTACTGCAACCTCCACCTCCCGGGTTGAAGTAATTCTCCTGCCTCAGCCTCCCAAGTAGTTGGCATTACAGGTGTGCACCACCATGTCCAGCTAATTTTTGTATTTTCAGTAGAGACGGGGTTTCACCATATTGGCCAGGCTGGTCTCGAACTCCTGACCTCATGATCCACCCACCTTAGCCTCCCAAAGTGCTGAGATTACAGGCATGAGCCACAGCACCCAGCTGACCAGCTTATTTTTAAAAAATATTTTTGTAAAGACAGGGTCTTGCTATGGCGCCGAGGCTGGTCTCAGATTCCCAGGCTCAAGCAATCCTACTTCTTCAGCCTCCTGAGTAGCTGGGACTACAGACATGCACCACCACTTGTTTTTATGTATTTATTTTTATTGCAGTAAAATGTAATAACTAAAAATTTACCTTTTTTTTTTTTTTTTTTTTTTTTTTGAGATGGAGTCTTGCTCTGTCGCCCAGGCTGAAGTGTAGTGGCACGATCTCGGCTCACTGCAAGCTCCGCCTTCTGGGTTCACACCATTCTCCTGCCTCAGCCTCCTGAGTTGCTGGGACTACAGGCGCCCGCCACCACACCTGGCTAATTTTTTTGTATCCCTAGTACAGACGGGGTTTCACCATGTTAGCCAGGATGGAATCAATCTTCTGACCTCGTGATCTGCCTGCCTCGGCCTCCCAAAGTACTGGGATTACAGGCGTGAGCCACCACGCCCGGCCCTATTTTATATTTTTTTTGAGACAGGGTTTCACTCTTGCTCCCTGGCTGGAGTGCAGTGGCATGATCTTGGCTCGCTGCAACCTCCACCTTCCAGTTTCAAGTGATTCTCCTGCCTCAGCCTCCTGAGTAGCTGAGATTACAGGCACCTGTCACCACGTCCAGCTAATTCTTGTATTTTTAGTAGAGACAGGGTTTCACCATGTTGGCCAGGCTGGTCTCGATCTCCTGAACTCAAGTGATCTGCACGCCTTGGCCTCCCAAAGTATTGGGATTGTAGGCGTGAGCCACCGTGCCTGGCCCATTTTATTCATTTTAAGTGTACAGTTCTGTGGTATTAAGTACTTTCACATTGTCATACAACCATCACCATTATTTCTCTCTAGAAGTCGTTTGTCTTCCCAGACTGAAACTTTGTATGCTATTATTAATTATCATTAAACACTATCTCCCCATTCCTCCCTCACTGCAAACCCAACAACCACCATTCTATTTTTTCTCTGTGTCTTTGGCTTTTTTAGGTACTTTATATAAGTGGAATCATTTGATATTTGTCTTTTTTTTTTTTTTTTTTTGAGACAGAGTCTTGCTCTGTCGCCCAGGCTAGAGTGCAGTGGCGCAATCTCGGCTCACTGCAAGCTCCACCTCCCGGGTTCATGCCATTCTCCTGCCTCAGCCTCCCGAGTAGCTGGGACTACAGGCACCCATCACCACGCCTGGCTAATTTTTTGTATTTTTAGTAGAGATGGGGTTTCACTGTGTTAGCCAGGATTGTCTCAATCTCCTAACCTCATGATCCGCCTGCCTTGGCCTCCCAAAGTGCTGGGATTACAGGTGTGAGCCACCGTGCCTGGCTGATATTTGTCTTTTTGTGATTGGTTTATTTCACTTAGATAACGCCCTCAAGGTTCATCCATGTTGTGTCATGTATCAGAATTCCCTTCCCTTTTAAGGCTGGACCATTTTCTGAAAACCAAAAATAGAATTCTAAGCCCCACAACCATCTGAATGGACCCTACTTCTCAGCCAAGGGCATTCCAAAGTTAACCTGAAAAATGACTTCAGGCTATGAAGGGAAGAAGGAATTGGACATGACTCATTATACCCTCCTCCCTTTTGGAATTCAGGCCCAAACATTAACCTTAATTAATGTTTCAATTAACTAACATTAAATAAAACAGAGTAAGACTGATAGAACAAGGAATACTTATAATCTATTCTCTCTGCAGCCTGCTACCTGGAGGCTTCCTCTGCATAATAAAACCTTGGTCTCTACAACCTCTAATCATAAGCCAGACATTCTTTTCTATTGATTCCAAGTCTTTAGATAATACCTCAACCAACTGCCAATCAGAACCCACCAATGACCGATCCACCTATGACCTGGAAGCTCCCCACCCACCAACCTCCAGTTGTCCCACCTTTTTGGACTGAACCAATATACATCTTACGTGTATTAATTGACAGCTTACATCTCCTTAGAATACATAAAACTCAGGTGTAGCCTGACCACCGTGGGCACATATTCACAGGACCTCCTGAAGGCTGTGTCATAGGCCGTTGGTCATTAGTATTTGGCTTAGAATAAATATCTTCAAATATTGATCAGAGCCTGAGCCTTTCATTGGCCATTCCGTTGCATGGACATACCACATTCATGATAGACACAAAGTAGAAGCAGCCCAAGTGCCTCCTATGGATGTAGATATACAAGTATCTGTTCCAGTCACTACTTTTAACTCTTTGGGGTATATACCTAGAAGCAGAATTGCTGAATCATATGGTAATTCTATGTTTAATTTTTTTCAGGAACAGGGCTTGGTTTTATCTTTTGGGTATCTTTGAGTTGTATTTTTATCCACTAAAACATTTTCATCAGAGAAATTACTTGATCAGGTTTGAGCTTGAGAAGAATTACCCTTTGCTGATACAAGGGTCCCAACAACCAGAGAGGAGGCTATTGAAGTAACAGATTCTGAGACTGAAGTAGGCTATGGAGATAGAGAGTTCAAGAGCCATGTAAAAGAGAGGTTGATAAGACTTGATGTATCACTGTGTGTGGCGTGTGAAGGCGAATGGGCCATCCAGGAAGACAACTGGGTTTTACGTTCAGCTGAATGGATAGGCTTAGAAAGAAAGGCTACATGATAAATTTTGGATGCATTCTTTGAAAGTTCCTGAGGGACAGCCCAGTAGAACATCCTAGGAGGTAGTAGAATGTATAGATACAGGTTAATGATACATATTTATCATTCATTTGCATACAGATGATGATAAAGTCATAAGAAAGATGACACCAGCCGAGAAGAGTGTGTGGGATATGAAAGCCCTGAGGGATGTGTTCAGAGGACTTCAAGATGAACAGGTGGGTGGCCCTCGTTACTGAATGCACAGTGTGACTTTTATCATCGTATTAGTCTGTTTTCATATTCTTCCAATGAAGACTTACCTGAGACTGCGTAATTTAAAGCAGAAGTTTAATGGACTCACAGTTCCACATGGCTGGGGAGGGCTCACAGTCATGGTGGAAGGTGAAAGGTACGTCTAACATGGCAGCAGGCAAAAAAGAATGAGGACCAAGCAAAAGGGAGAAACCCCTTATAAAACCATCAGATCTCATGAAACTTATTCACGACCACTAGAACAGTATGGGGGTAACGGCCTCCATGATTCAATTATCTCCCACTGGGTCCCTCCTACAACATGTGGGAACTATGGGAGCTACAATTCAAGATGAGATTTGGGTGGGGACACAGACAAACCATACCAATCATTACACACAGTCTTTAAAAAATATTTTAGTGCTTTGTTAATGCCTTTTGGAAAGAAATCTATTTTTATATCAGTACAGCTATGCTTATTTCCTTTGGTGTGAATTGTGCTAAATGTTTGTTTCTCTCACTTTTTTTTTTTTTTTTTTTTGCTGTTGTTGGCTTTTTATTTTTTTAAATTTTTATTTATTTACTTATTTATTTATTTTGAGTCAGGGTCTCACTGTGTCACCCAGGCTGGAGTGCAGTGGGGTGAACATGGCTTGCTACAGCCTCGACCTCCTGGGCTCAAGCAATTCTCCCATCTCAGCCTCCTGAGTAGCCGGGATTACAACTAATTTTTGTATTTTTTGTAAAGATGGGGTCTGGCCATGTTGCCCAGGCTGGTCTTGAACTCCTGAGCTCAAGTGATCTGCCCGCCTCAACCTCCCAAAGTTCTATGACCCCAGGTGTGAGCTACCACACGTGGCCTTTCTCTTGGTTTTTAAACTTTTTAATGCTATGTTTTAGAGGTATGTCTCTTACAAGGAGGCTAGAATTGGATTCTAAAGACATCTAATTTGAGATTCTTTGCTTTCCAATGGTAGAGTCTAATTCCATTTTTATATATTGTAATAAACATATTTGGCTGTACTTTTGTTATTTTATTTCCTGCTTCTGGTTCTTTTGAGATGGCATTTCACTCTTGTTGCCCAGGCTGGAGTGCAATGGCACGATCTCAGCTTACTGCAAACTCTGCCTCCCGGGTTTGAGAGATTCTCCAGCCTCAGCCTCCCGAGTAGCTGGGATTACAGGTGTGCACCACTATGCCTGGCTAATTTTGTATTTTTAGTAGAGATAGGGTTTCTCCATGTTGGTCAGGCTGGTCTCGAACTACCGACCTCAGGGGATCTGCCCGTGTTGGCCTCCCAAAGTGCTGGGAATACAGGTGTGAGTCACCGCACCCAGCCTGCTTCTGGTTCCTATGGTTTGTTTTCTCTTTTACATAAGAAACCTATGGATGCTTTAGTTTTGGTTATACTGCTGGACCTGTTTCCATTTGTGAAATGCATGACTTAAGCCACCATTTCTTAAATTATCAAATTCAAGAAACTAAATTGCATCCTGTCATTTTTTTCTTGTATGTAATAAGAAGATTCATAGATCCTTTATTTTCCTACCTCTTGCCGCATGCTTTTCAGTCTTTGTAAATTTAATTTGAGATTTATGATGACACATTTTCTACTATTTGCATCTTTTTCTAGAATAGTATTCAGTGTCTGCATTCAATTTTGTAACAAAATTTATAACAGTTCCTGCTACTTCATTATATTTAATTGATTCCAATGCTCACTTCCATTTTTTAATAACTGTCCCTACCCCAAGAGCCTAATTGTCATCCAAATATCTGCTAGAGAACATTTAAAACTAGTTGACATGAAACATTTGTGAATATTACATTTTCTGCGTTCTTAGAATTCTGATAATACCTTTCTCCCCTTCTCTCATGACAGACAATTTATTTGGACATAAAATTCTAGAATCATACAAATCTCCCTCACAAAGTTGTTGAAGCTTCTCCAGTTTCTTCTCTCTCTCTCTCCCTCTCTCTCTCTCTCTCTCTTTTTTTTTTTTTTAGACAGGGTCTCACTCTGTGGCCCAGGCTGCAGTAGTAAGATCAGAGCTCACTGTAGCCTTGACCTCCTGGGTTAAAGCGATCCTCCTGCGTAGCTGGGATTACTGGGATTACAGGTGTATGTCACTACGCCTGGATAATTTTTTATATTTTTTGTAGAGATGGGGTGTGTGAGTCTGTTCTTCTGCTGCAAATAAAGACACACCTGAGCCTGGGTAATTTATAAAGAAACAGAAGCTTGGGCCGGGGCGGTCGCTCACGTCTGTAATCCCAGCACTTTGGGTGGCCAAGGCAGGTGGATCACGAGGTCAGGAGTTCAAGACTAGCCTGGTCAACACGGTGAAACCCCGTCTCTACCAAAAATACAAAAATTAGCCGGGTGTGGTGGTGTGCGCCTGTAGTCCCACCTACTTGGGAGACTGAGGCAGAAGAATCGCTTGAACCCGGGAGGCGGAGGTGGCAGTGAGCAGAGATTACACCACAGGACTCCAGCCTAGGTGACAGAGCGAGACTCCATTTCAAAAAAAAAAGAAAAAAGAAAAAGAAAAGAGGCTTAATGGACTCGCAGTTCCACATGGCTGGGAAGGCCTCACAATCGTGGCAGAAGACGAAGGAAGAACAAAGGGACTTCTTATATGGTGGCAGGTAAGAGAGAGAACCTGTGCAAAGGGACTCCTCTTTATAAACCCATCAGATCTCGTGAGACTTATTCACTAGCATGAGACTAGTACGGGAAAGACCCGCCTTCATGATTCAATTACCTCCCATCAGCTCCCTCCCATGACAGGTGGGAATTGTGGGAGCTACAATTCAACATGAGATGTGGGTAGGGACACAGCCATACCATATCATGGGTGTCTCACTATATTACCCAGGCTGATCTCGAACTCCTGGACTCAAGCAATCCTCCTGCCCAGGTGCCAAGCCCCTCTGTTGTTCAGAGTGGGGAAAGAGCCAAGAGGTTGGATAATGTATGCAGAATACATGTTTTCTGAATGACTAAACCTAATCTTCTATTTCCTTCACAGCCCGGTCTTTCCTGCCTGTTTCCCCTTCCTCATTCAGTGTCCCCCCAAAATCCAGGAGAAGGCCAGGAGGAGCACTCTCTGGAGGTGGACTTCTCACGTTCAGCCTCTCTACCGTGTTGCATGGAAAGAGCAGAGTAACTGAACTTGTTTTCCTGCTGTGATAGGAACCTCAGGGGTGCCTGAGTCCCCAGTGAAGTCTGAATTCCCGATAAGATGAAATGCCAGGCTGCCGAAAGGCCAGAGCTCGCTGCTGGCTGCCAGCTGCCTTGTGAGGCCTTTGCTCCATTTTTCGTCCCTGACTCATACAGGGACCTGCACAGCTGGGGGCCAACATCTTTCCTGCCCAGATTTGTGAGCGAGTCCAATCTCATGTCAGCTTTCACAGAAGGTCTGGAATGAGTTGATGACAGTTCTTTCTCCTCTGGAGAAAAAGACAGGCGGAATAAACTCCAAAATATTTCACACCTCTATTCCTTTCTCTGCCTATCTGCAAAAGGCATTTTCCTGCCGAGAGAGAGCTGCCTGGACCATCAATGGGTCAGAACTTCTTAACCAGGGAGCAGAATTGGTTGCAGTTCACCACAATAGTAACTCCTGTTGTCTGGGGTATCCTGATGGGATCTTGACTAGCTGGAGTCCTACCTACACAGTTGAGTGATCTCACCTATTTATCTTGGTACACAGTATAAAAATACAGTTATGTTTTAAGTCTGCCTTGAGCGCCAACGTGACCAGGCCAACCGAGGTCGGTAGATCTGCATAACTTCCTTCCAGAGCCTTCTCCTTCCTCCTTGGTCCCCACACCACAAACAATGCAGTCTCTTCTATCAAATTAGCAGACCGCCTTCCCAAAGGGTGAGTCCAACCATCTACCTTCTAGGGGGGTCCAGATGTGAAAGGCAGGAGACGCCAGTGCAACCAGAGAGACGTCTAGAGTCTGATTGGTATGGTTTGACTGTGTCCCCACCCAAATCTCATCTTGAATTGTAGCTCCCATCATTCCCATGTGTTGTAGGAGGAGCCCAGTGGGAAGATCACTGAATCATGGGGGCCGTTTCTCCCATACTGTTCTCGTGGTAGTGGATAAGTCTCACGAGATCTGACAGTTTTATAAGGGGTTTCCCCCTTTGGCTTAGCTCTCATTCTTTTTTGCCTGAATGCGCAGAGTGTGGCTTTTATCATTGTATTAGTCTGTTTTCATGTTCTTCTAATGAAGACGTACCTGAGACTGGGTAATTATAAAGAAGAGGTTTAATGGATTCACAGTTCCACATGGCTGGGAGGCCTCTGAGAATTTTCCCCATATGAGGAATTAAACAGCAGGACTGAAATGAAAGGTATCCTGAGACAGACAGACCCCTCCCTGCCAAGAAAAAAGAGACAGACATACCTTGGACAAGACCGCTTGGGAAGATGAGTAGTTTGGGCAAAGAAGTGGAAGACTGGTAAAGGTATTGAGAAAATGCAACATTTAAAGCAGAAAACAGGGCTGGGCGTGGTGGCTCACATCTATAATCCCATCACTTTGGGAGGCCGAGGCAGGCTGATCACTCGAGGTCAGGAGTTCGAGACCAGCCTGGCCAACATGGTGAAACCCTGTTTCCACTAAAAATACAAAAATTAGCCGGGAATGGTGGCAGGCGCCTGTGAGCTATTTGGGAGGCTCAGGCAGGAGAATCACTTGAACCTGGGTGGTGGAGGTTGCAGTGAGCCAAGACAGTACCACTGCACTCCAGCCTGGGGGACAGAGCGAGACTCTGTTTCAAAAAAAAAAAAAAAAAAAGGCAGAAAACAAACAAACAACAAAAACCCCAAAACAGTAGGTGCCGGGCTATGGATAAATCCATGTGGACTCCTGCACATCTTTCCTCTTTCGTATGGGGAGACAGGAGGATAGAGAGAAAAGTGACTCCCTGCCTTCTTTGACCCAGCAAGGAATCAGCTCAGGGGAGCAAGGGGATGGGGCCGGGGCACGTAACTAAGCCTCTGCAGTCTACCCCCAGAATGCACTGGCGGCTTAGAAAAAGATGAAAATGCCCAGTAACACCCAAACGAAGATTGAACACCTATTGACTCCCACAGTCTACAAGAAATTTTCCACTAACCGCAAGATCTATGGAGCAGATATGTGACTCAGACATCTTGGCTGACTTTGAAAAGCTTTGCTCTCTGAAAAAGAGCACAAGATCATTCTGAGTGAAGGCAGGAAGGTGCTTTGACCTGCCCTTGAATACCTCGGGCTGGGGTGCCCCCAGTCTCTGCTCCTGAAGTAGCTCTGACCCCAACTCTAGCCTCTTGTACCAGCAGTCCTCCCTCTGCTCCTCTTCAAAGGCAATCAACCACAGACCAGGTTGGAGGGGACCTTGACATAGCCTTGCTGCGTGCCTGCCCAGCATGGGATGAAGTGAGGTGTGAATCTGTTGTTCCTACCTCAGATCTCATTTCCTGCAGGTCTTGCCCAGTGTGCGGTTTCATCATTGCAACCTCTGCCTCCCAGGCTCTAGTGACCCCCAATCTCAGCCTCCCGAGTAGCTGGGACTGCAGGTGCATGCTGCCACCATGTCCACGTAATTTTTGCATTTTTTATAGAGACAGGTGGTCTTCCTATGTTGCCCAGGCTGGTCTCCAACTAGGTTGCTATGGTGCCTGGAGATGTCTATTTCTTATAAAGCACAGCTCTGAACACAAGTTAACATCAACAAGTGCTCAGATGAAGAAATTGATCTCTTACAGCCCGGAGGAAATGCTGGCCAGATGCACGTACGGATAGGGTGCAGCTAGAGTCCAGGTCACATCGACCATCTGTGGCTTTTGCCTTGTCACAGAGCCTGGGCTCTGTGGAAGATGGTGTTCCCCTACATCATGGGTGAAAGGGGGCTGCATTTCAACTTGGCGTGTCACTTAAATGAAGACCTGTGAATACAGACAACTTGTCTGGGAGCTGAGCCCGTTGGTGGGTCCTCTGGCGGCAAATCTGAGAAGGGATGGCCACGGGACTGGGTTGTCTGGATGCCAAGTGTCTGGTCCCCACCTAGGCTGTCTCATGGCAGGTCAGAGAGGCTAGACGCAGGGAGAGCTTCCTCTGAGCCAGGAGCACGGCAGACGTGGTCTCATTTAAGTCTCACAGAGGAAGCAAAGGCTACATGATGCCCATTTTACAGATAAATGCATTGGAGCTCAAAGAGGTTAAATAACATAGGCAAAGATAAGAAACGAAAGAGTGAGGCCGGGCATGGTGGGCTCACGCCTGTAATCCCAGCACTTGGGGAGGCCGAGGTAGGCAGATCACTTGAGGTCGGGAGTTCAAGACCAGCCTGGCCAACATAGTGAAACCCCATCTCTACTAAAAATACAAAAAATTAGCTGTGCATGGTGGTGGGTGCCTGTAGTCCCAGCTACTCGGGAGGCTGAGGCAGGAGAATCGCTTGAACCTGGGAGGAGGAGGTTGCAGTGAACTGAGATCACACCACTGCACTCCAGCCTGGGCGACAGAGTGAGACTCCATCTTAAAAAATAAATAAAACATAAAAATAAATAAATAAATACTTCCGGGAAAGTCACATTGAGAAGGTGACATTTGAGGAGGGACATAGAGGAGGCAAGGGTGGATTCATGTGGATATTTGGGGGAAGGGCATTCCAGGTACAGGGACCAGCAAGACCAAAGTCCGTGAGGCTAGAGCCAGCTCTGTGTGCTGGGGCTGGAAGGGAGAGGAAGGCACGTGTTTTCACAATGAATATGTATCACCGGGAGAGCCAGATAAACGTTTCTCCTTTTAAAATGGAGATAATCACCATGCTGAAGTGCATTTCCTCGGGTAAAATTGTAGGTATGGTTTTGGAGGACAGGTCAAAGGAGAAGCCCATTAGTGGCTCTCTGCTCCCAATTTCCACCACTATCCTGATGGGAACCTTGGCCCAAATAATAATTCACTGGTGTCTCAGCCCTTCACACCGGCTTGATCTGACCTGCTGGAGTGCAGAATGTGTGAGAACTCCAGAGAACAGAGTTCATTCTGCCCTCAAAGAAATGGGTTTTGTGATAAGCCAACTGGTGGCCCCAAAGATATCCACATCCTAATCCCAAGAACTTATAAATGGGTGACTTTACATGGTAGAAGGGCCTTTACAGGTGCAAAGATTCACCTGGATTATGCAGATAGACCCTGTGAAAGGAAAATACCTTGGGACCCCAAAATTATTGAGCTAAAGGGGAAATTCAAGCTTGGAACTGGTCAGGGCAAATCTGCCTCCCACTCTATTTTGGAAAGACTTACCAGAAACTCAAAAGAACGCCACCATCTGTCTCTCACCTTCCGGTGACCTGGAAGCCCCATCCCTGCTTTGAGTTGTCCCCGCCTTTCTGAACAGAACCAATGAACTTCTTACATATATACACAAAATATACATATACATATATAATATTATACAAATATATATAATATTATACAAATATATATAATATATAATATATATACACTATATACTATATATATATTTTTATATATTTGTAATCTGTGATTTTGTGTGTTTTTCTGAGATGGAGTCTCACTCTGTCACCCAGGCTAGTGTGCAGTGGCGCGATCTCGGCTCACAGCAACCTCTGTCTTCCAGGTTCAAGTGATTCTCCTGCCTCAGCCTCCCGAGTAGCTGGGATTACAGGCATGCACCACCACACCCAGCTAATTTTTGTATTTTTAGTAGAGACGGGGTTTCACCATGTTGGCCAGGCTGGTCTAGAACTCCTGACCTCAGGTGATCCTCTGTTCTCGGCCTCCCAGAGGGCTGGGATTACAGGTGTGAGACACCGCGCCCGGCCACACATATTGATTGATATCTCACCTCCCTAAAGTGTATAAAACCAGGCTGTGCCCCAACCACCTTGGGCACATGTCAGGACTCCCTGAGGCTGTGTCACAGGTGCACATCCTTAACCTTGGCAAAATAAACTTTCTAAATTAACTGAGACCTGTCTCAGATGTTCGGGGTTCACAACCCTAAATGTAGTCACGTAAGACTTGGGGAGAGAGATTTCACTAAAGAGGAAAAGGCCCTGTGGGGAAGGAAGAAGGCCCTGGGGGAAACGAAGATGGGGCAAGCGGCCACCCACCTTGTCACCAAAAGCTGCCAAAGGGCAAGGAAATGGATTCTTCCCTTGGAGCCTCCAGGAAGACACCTTGGTGTCAGCCCAAGGGAACTGATTACAGACTTCCGACCTTCAGAAATGTAGAATACATTCGTGTTGCTTTAAGCCACAAAGTGTATAATAATTTTATAAGAGCAACAGGGAATAGAGATTTATTTTGGTTGTTGTCTGTAAAGTAAAGGGCTTTTATGTCAAGAGCTCACTCTGTCTGCAAGTAACTCATCATCAGAAGTCTGGACACAGGGTAGGCTGTGGTTTACTAGGGGTGGCCGCACAGCTATTGGACTGCCTGGTTTGGGCCCTGAGGGTAAGATGTGAATACGCCTCTAGAGTAAAGTGGGAATCAGGTGGAGTTCTCAACAGGGAGCCCACTCTATTCAATACCTGGGAGCTGTTTGCAGTCTGCACTGTCTGGGGATGACGAAATGGGAAACAAACAAGGCAAAGGAAAAGTACTCATATCCTCACAGCACTCCTGAGAATAAACAAAAGAGAAAATTCCCCATTGCATATCGAAGAGGATGTGCCAGTGTTCTCAAGTGGTTCATTTTATGTGAAACAGACAAGCATGTATTACAGATCTGAGTGAAGATGAAGACTTACTGAAGAAGCCATTGTCTGTCTGTCTGTCTCTCTCTCCGTCTTTTTCTATGTATGTATTTGTGCATGAGTAAGTTCCTTTTTTTTTTTTTTTTTTTTTTGAGATGGAGTTTCGCTCTTGTTGCCCAGGCTGGAATCCAATCGCACAATCTCAGCTTACTGCAACCTCTGCCTCCCAGGTTCAAGTGATTCTCCTGCCTCAGCCTCTCGAGTAGTTGGGATTACAGGCGTAAGCCACTCTACCGGCCATAAATTATTATTATTATTATTTTTTGAGATGGAGTCTGGTTCTGTTGCCCAGGCTGGAGTGCAGTGGTACAATCTCAGCTCACTGCAACCTCCACCTCCCAGGTTCAAGTGATTCTCCTGCTTCAGCCTCCTGAATGGCTGGGATTACAGGTGCCCACCACCATGCCTGGCTAATTTTTGTATTTTTAGTAGAGATAGGGTTTCACTATGTTGTCCAGGCTGGTCTTAAACTCCTGACCTCAAATGATCCACCAGCCTCGGCCTCCCAAAGTGTTGGGATTACAAGTGTGAGCCGCCATGCCTGGCCAATGAGTAAGTACTTAGTAGGAACAAACTGAGAAAAAGTCCGTGAACTTGGTTCTTGTTCAGATATCATCATATAGTGGCTGTGTGACTGACTGAAAGTTACTAAACTTCTCTGTTCCTTAGCTTCCCTGTGAAAAATAGAGATGATGTTATTTATAACATGTGGTTGTTATGTGGACAGAACTCTTTTTATTCCCAAATCACATGTCTTCATTTTGCTGTGGCCCACACATAAAAAGTGAAGGAGAAACAGTCATCCAGCTTGTTACCGCAGAGGTAAGAACTCATCCACGCCCTGATTCCCCATCCAAAGCTCCTTTTTGTCACTTTTATTGGCAGCTGCAGCTGTCCCAGAAAATGAAATGAATCAGCTAAGTCCTCTGCCTCCTCATGCACATAAATGCAGACCCTGAGTTAGGAGCTAATGGACTCATAATCCAGGATGGATTCTGCCACTAACTAGTTGCGTACCCTGAGGCAGGTCATTTAATGACTTGGAATCTGTTTCCTAGTTCATTTAATAGATAATCCTAGTGATAAAAAGAATAGGGCCAGGCATGGTGGCTCAGGCCTGTAATCCCAGCACTTTGGGAGGCCGAGGCAGGTGGCTCATGAGGTCAGGAGTTCAAGATCAGTCTGGCCAAGATGGTGAAACCCCGTCTCTACTAAAAAATACAAAAAAATTAGCTGGGCGTGGTGGCGTGCACCTGTAATCACAGCTACTCAGGAGGCTGAGGCAGAAGAATCGCTTGAACCCAGGAGGCAGACATTGCAGTGAGCCAATATTGTGCCACTGCACTCCAGCCTGGGCGATAGAGCAAGACTCTGTCTCAAAATAATTAATTAATTAAAAGAATAATATAAATAGCAATAATATGATAAGAAAAACCATAATAATGAAAATCCCTTTCTTTATCCACCTTATAAAGTGTTTTTGTGAAGATCAAATAAAGTAAGAGGCGGGGTGTTGTGGCTTGCATCTGTAAGCCCAGCACTTTGGGAGGAGGAGGTGGGCGGATCACTTGAGCTCAGGAGTTCCAGACCAGCCTGGGCAACATGGCAAAACCCCATCTCTACAAAAGAACAAAAGAATACAAAAATGAGCCAGGTGCAGTGTGGCGGCACGCGCCTGTAGTCACAGCTACTCGGGAAGCTGAGTCAGGAGAATCGCATGAGCCCGGGAGGTGGAGTTTGCAGTGAGCCGAGATCACGCCATTGCGCTCCAGTGTGGGTGAAGGGAGTGAAACCCTGTCTCAAAGAGAAAAAGTAAATAAACAAATAAGAAATGTAAATTTTCTTCCATAAAACAATGCAAAATAATACAAATATAAGACCTATTGTTGATAGGCCCGTTAATGATGTGATTGCCAATTTCATCTCCGTATTTAGGCTCAGAATGTCCATCTCTGCTCCAGGCGGGAGGCTGGCGCTGCCCAGTTCATAATTCTCCCTGAGAACAGTGAAATATAAGTTCCTTGTGGCTGCTTTTTTTTTTTTTCCCTCATTTAAAGAATGTCATGTAGGCTTTTAGGCTTCCCTGGACAGCTTCCATCTGGCATTCAGCAAAGCAAGAGGATGAGATGTCACTGCTATGACTTGTCTCATTCTGGACAGTTCCTTTTACCACACCAGTGACCCTAGGCAAGTAATTCTTATTGAGTATCTTCAGATAGAGAAGAAAGGCATTTCTGATGGGGGATTGAAGGGGAGGGAAAAGAGTCAAACAGCAACAAATTGCAATTTAAATAAGGAAATGCATATTTGTTTGTGCTGAGCAAATGAATGAAGTGTGGATTTACCTTGATTCTGTGTGCAGGGACTGTGACTTTTGTAGATATGGGCACTTATTCAGAAACAAGGTCCCTAGAAGCCAAGGTGACCGCTGAAAACCCTTCAATGACTCTTAGTTCTTTCATCATTGAGTCCAAGTTCCAAAACACAGCTCCTAAGTGTTTCCTTGTTTGTTTTTTGAGATGGAGTCTCACTCTGTCACCCAGGTTGGAGTGCAGTGGCACAATCTCGGCTCACTGCAACCTCCGCTTCCTAGGCTTAAGTGATCCTCCCACCTCAGCCTCCTGAGTAGCTGAGACTACAGGCGTCTTACTCTGTCACCCAGGCTGCAGTACATTGGTTCGTACACAGCTCACGGCAGCCTCAAACTCCTGTGTTCAGGCAATCCTCCCAACTCAGCCTTTTGAGTAGCTGGGACCATGCGCCCAGCTAATTAAAAAAAAAAAAATTTGTCATAGGGATGAGGTCTCACTATGTTGTCCAGGCTGGTCTCAAACTCCTAGCTTCAAGGGATCCTCCTGCCTCGGTCTCCCAATGTGCTGGGATTACAGGCATGAGCCACTGTGCCTGGCCAAGACTTTGTTTTCATAACCAGCTCACAAACACGGCACTTGCCTAAGCCCCTGGCCTTTTGTTTTGGTAACTGATCACAAAGGCAACATGGCTGAGCTTATAATCCTCCGGTAACCAGATCACTAATATGGCACTTGGGTAAGTCACACTTCCTTCTGTCTGTCTTACCAAATCATGCATAAGGCACGCGGTTAGGAATTACAACCCTCTGTTTTAGTAACCACAGGGAAACATGGAGGCACAGGGGTAAGTGGTAGAAATTTCTATTATATTTAGGAACCAGATCACAAACTTAGCCTGTGTTTAAGCCATAACCTCTCCCTTTTAATAAACAGATCACAAATATGGCAAGTGGCATTCGCTCTCAGATCACAAATTGAGCACACAGCTAAGCTGTGCAATGTGACATTTATTAGACTCAATTATACATCCTGGCCTCATCTTTTTAAATTTATTTGTTGCTTATGAAATTTTAATTAGCTAAAGAAAAACAAACACTTTATAGAAACAAGGTAACAGAGGCCATAAAGCACATAAACCACCAGCCCCGTAGAAGCACTTAAAAAGATAGGTAGAGATCACCTCTAGGAAGTCAGGGAGTCAAGGCAGAGAAAATTGTAGAAGAAACACACCAACCCCATTAGAGACGGCACTGTGAGGGCATCCAAGCAGCCCTGGGGTAGACCGAGGACCTTTCCTTGTGGAGCTCTTTTGTCATGGTGGATCATCATATTTGGGGACAGCTGGGAGTTATAATTTGGAATATTGCAAAGCAAATACATACTTCTCTCACTTTGGGGTATATTCCTGCCCGTTGGTGTTAGGCTCGGCCAGGTGATTTGCTTTGGGTAATGAGGTGTTAGCAGCTGTGGAATGAACAGAGGCAATCGGTCATGACCTCTTGTACCAGACATTTCAATGAGAAAAACTTGCCTGCGTTTCTGCTGCCTGGGCCCTGAATGAGTACATGAGACCGAACTGAAGCAACTTTCTCTAGAAGCAGAGCCTCCCAGCTGAGCCCAGCCTGGATCAACCGAGTCTCTGCCCACCTGCGGATCCTGGAACTGGATCAGGGTCAATGCTTCTGGTGATATGACTTAATTTGGGGGTGGCTGCAATCTCATCGTGCAACATTAACTCTTACCCTTGCAATTTCCAAGGGCAAGAGTAACAACACGATGGAGGCAGGGAGCAGCTCCAGGGAAAAGGCTGCACAGGTGCACAGGTAGACCTGTGAGTCTGGAGTGGAGGTCAGGTCCAATGAGTAAAAGGGAGGAAATGACCTCGCATTTCTGCAGTGGTGCTAACCCAGGTTCCGTGGCTTTCACTTTCATAGAGAAACAGCCATGCAGAGATGAACCGCCCTTAAGGGACTTATCTGTATTCCATGCTGTCTGCACATTGAGGAACTGTTTCTGGTTCACTGAGACTCATTCTATTTTATGGCAAATTCTGTCACATTATTTCTCTCTCTCTCTCTCTCTCTCTCTCTCTCTCTCTCTCTCTTTTTCTAAGACAGAGTTCTGTCGCCAGGCTGGAGTGCAGTGGCAGATCTTGGCTCACTGCAACCTCTGCCTCCCAAGTTCAAGCGATTCTTGTGCCTCAGCCTCCCAAGTAGCTGGGACTACAGGCATACACCACCACATCCAGCTAATTTTAGTATTTTTAGTAGAGATGGGGTTTCACTATGTTGGCCAGGCTGGTCTCAAACTCCCAACCTCAAGTAATCTGCCCACTTAGGCCTCCCAAAGTGCTGGGATTACAGGCGTGAGCCACCGTGCCCAGTCAGAAAATGGTTATTTCTAAATAAGAGCCACTGGGCAGGCAAGGTGGCTCATGCCTGTAATCTGAGCACTTTGGGAGGCCGATGCGGACGAATCACTTAAGGTCAAGAGTTCGAGTTCCACCTGGCCAACATGGCGAAAACCCGTCTCTACTAAAATTACAAAAGTTAGCATGGTAGCACAGGCCTGTAATCCCAGCTACTCAGGAGGCTGAGGCACAAGAATCACTTAAATCCAGAAGGTGGAGGTTGCAGTGAGCTGAGATCACACCACTGTACTCCAGCCCGGGTGACAGAGTGAAACTCTGTTTCAAAAAAAAAAAGACAGGCTGGGCAAGGTGGCTCATGCCTGTAATCCCAGCACTTTGGGAGGCCAAGGAGGGCGGATCACAAGGTCAGGAGATCGAGGCCATCCTGGCTAACATGGTGAAACCCCATCTCTAGTAAAAATACAAAAAATTTAGCCAGGAGTGGTGGCCAGTACCTGTAGTCCCAGCTACTCGCGAGGCTGAGGCAGGAGAATGGCGTGAACCCGGGAGGTGGAGCTTGCAGTGAGCCAAGATCGCACCACTGCACTCCAGCCTGGGAGACAGAGCAAGACTGTGTCTCAAAAAAAAAAAAAAAAAAAAAAAAAAAAGCCACAAAGTTAGCTCTCCAGATCTCTTGGGCTTATTGTTAACCAGGTAACATAATTAATAGATGTCTAGCCTTATACGTACGTACCTTGATGGTTGATGTGTTTGAAATGCAAGAATAAAGAAAACGTTGTGAAAATATCTTGCATAAAACATGAGTTAACTATCAGGGAAGAAAACCCTTCTGGGACAATCCTTGGATACAACAGAGAGACTCTAAGACACAATGGAGAGATATCCCTGAGTTTGTAGGAGAAAAGGCTTTTACTTAAGAATTTGACACCTGGTAAGGTTACGATTCATCTACATGGTAACAGAATATAAATCAGTTAGGTGAGAGCTCAAGAGCATAAAATCTACCACCCTTCCTAAAGAAATATTGAAAGTGCACATCGGCCCACTGAGACATGAATCAAAATAAGGGGTTCAAGAATGGGGGGAAAACAGGGTCTTAAGGGACTCTTTCTGAGAACTGAAACCATCTACATCTGAAATTTAATTTAAAATAAAGGCCGTAAACACGGCTATAGAACAAAATGGAAATGACGTGGTGATGGGTTGAAAGGGAAAACGTAATATGAAAAACCAATAATTTTACCATAATAAATTGGATCTAAATCCCATATTACATAAGCAAAGATCAAAACGCCAGAACAGGAGAGATGAAAAGGAGTGGGGTGGGGGAAGTACTAATTTTATTATTTAAAAGGGGACAGAGTTCTTATTTAATTACACTGATTAGTAGATTTATGTTAAGTGGTAGTTGTGGTAACAGGCATATTTATCCTGTTTCAGATTTTAATGGCTTTAGAGGCTGTATAAAATTGCCATGTATTTTTCCAGATTTTGTTCTGTGGAAAAGAGTTCCAGGAAGTAAAGTGCTCTTCGAAAAAAGGAAAAACTCTTCCATGGTTAATATGAATGGAAATGCAGCATAGGATTTTCCCAACCGGAAATGAAAAAATGAAAAATGCCTGTTAGTATAAATCTTTTTAAGCAGGCTTGTAGCTAAGAGATCGTTTTTTAAGTCTAGTGTTTGCCAGTAATTAAAGCCAGAAAATCTTTTCTCATGGACTACTGTGGTAAACATGTGGCATTGTCCTCTAACATCCATTCTGTCCCAGATAAGCATGTGACCCAATTTTGACCAAAGATTTTTGGTGCCTGATCGCCAAGAATCACTTAAATCCAGAAGGTGGAGGTTGCAGTGAGCCGAGATCACACCACTGTACTCCAGCCTGGGTGACAGAGTGAAACTCTGTCTCAAAAAAAAAAAAGACAGGCTGGGCGAGGTGGCTCATGCCTGTAATCTTTGATGCCTGCTTTGTAGACACAGGGTCTCGGTCTGTCCCCCAGGCTGGAGTGCAGTGGCACAATCATAGCTAGAACCCAGTCTCAGCCTCCTGAGTAGCTGGGGCTACAGGCATGTCCCACCACACCTGTGGTATGGTTTGACTGTGTCCCCATCCAATTCTCATCTTGAATTGTAGTTCCCACAATCCCCATGTGTTGTGGGAGGAACCCACTGGGAGGTAATTGAATCATGGGGGAGGTTACCCCCAGGCTGCTGTTCTGGTGATCGTGAGTGAGTTCTCAGGGAATCTGATGGTTTTATAAGGGGCTTTTCCCTCTTTTGCTTGGCACTTCTCTTTGCTGCTGCCATGTGAAGAAGGACATGTTTTCTTCTCCTTCTGCCATGATTGTAAGTTTCCTGAGGCCTCCGCAGCCATGCTGAACTGTGAGTCAATTAAACCTCTTTCCTTTATAAATTACCCAGTCTTGGGTATGTCTTTGTTAGCAGCATGAGAACTATACAACCTGCCTGATTCTTAAAATTTTCTTTAGAGAGAGGGTCTAACCATGTTGCTCAGGCTGGTCTCAAACTCCCGGCATCAAGCATTCTTCCCACCTTGACCTCCTAAAGTGCTGGGATTACAGACATGAGCCACTGAACCTGGCCCATTTTATCATTCTTGAGAGAGACAGGAAGGGAGACCCGTAAAAGAGATATTCCCTCTTTAAACTCTAGGTATTGTCATGTCTAGATGCGATGGCTGCAACTGCTGCAACCATCTTGTAACCGTCATAAAAATGACACTTTTGGGCCAGGTGCTCATGCCCGTAATCCCAGCACTTTGGGAGTTGAGGCAGGCAGATTACTTGAGGTCAGGAGTTCGAGACCAGCCTGGCCAACATGGTGAAACCTCGTCTCTACTATAAATACAAAAAGTAGCTGCGCATGGTGGCACATGCCTGTAATCCCAGCTAGTCAGGAGGCTGAGGCAGGAGATTCACTTGAACCCAGGAGGTGGTGGCTACAGTGAGCCAAGATCGCACCATTGCACTCCGGCCTGGGTGACAGAGTGAAACTAAGAAAATGATACTTTTCTGGTTATTACCGTTGTGTAACAACTTAACCATTTGATGGATTCTGTGAGTCAGGAAAGACTCAAATGCTGGACTGGATTATCTGAATAAAGCCTTGTTCATGGCACCAGAGCCGGAAGGAGTCTGAGGCCAGAGGTGCCAATTCAGCGCTTCTCCATGGCCTCTCCAAATGACTCAGCTTCTTCAGAGCATGGCAGCCTCAGGCTGGCTGGACTTCTTATGCCGGCATCTCAGGGCTCTAATTAAAAATGATCCAGGATACAAGGCAGATACTGCATTCCCTTCCCTGACCTAGGATCACTCTTGCTGCGTTCTCTGGGTTACACGAAAGTCACGTGCCCACCCAGATTCAAAGAGTGGGAAGGTGGACTCCTCTCTCTATGGAGGGCTGCCAGGTCACATGCACTGCCACGGCTGTCTTAGGAGAATGCAATCTGCATGGAAGTTAGCACTAAGGCAGGAAGAGGGGGCTCAAAGAATCTGGGTTACTGTTGGGCCACAGATTCAACCAACCCTGAAGTTTTCCCTGACTCTGTTTTTCTGTTTTCTGAGATATTTTCCTATCCTTTAAGCCATTTAGAATTGGTGTGTTTCGTTTTTGTTTTTGACTTGTTGCAAAAGCGTTCTAACAGAAGCAAACAGGCCAGGGGCAGTGATTCACACCTGTGATCCCAACACTTTGGGAGGCTGAAGTGGGAGGATTGCTTGAGCCCCAGGAGTTCAATGCTGCAATGAGTTATGGCTGCATCATGGCACTCCAGCCTGGGTGACATCACAAGACCCCTGTCTCCATAAAAAATTTAAAAATTAGCCAAGCACGGGGGTGTGCACCTGTAGTCCCAGCTACTTGGGAAGCTGAGTCGGGAGGATCGTTTGAGCCCAGGAAGTTAAAGCTGCAATGAGCCACGATTACACCACTGGACTCTAGCCTAGGTGACAGAGTAAGATGCTCTCTCTCTTAAAAAAAAAAAAAAAGAGAGAGAGAGAGAAAGGAAAAGAAAAAGAAAAAGAAGCAAACCCCTTATTAACATCCTGCAGGGCCAAGGTGTATGGAGGAAATTGTCCAGACAGTGTTTCTCTTTAGACATTAAAGTCAGAGAGACCACAGACTGCACGGCTGGGCTCTCTTAGGCATTGATTGAACCTCTCAGAGCAAAACCTCAGTTTCCTTATATATAAAATGGGGATAATACTACTAATGAATAGGACAGTTGTGAGGCTGAAATGAAGCAGCACTCATGAAATTTTTATTGTTGGCACAGAGGAAACAGTCAATAAATGGTAGCCTTCGTTAGCACTGTTTGACCGTGACTATTTCGTGGCAATATATGATAGCATTTTGGAGGGAAAACCACATTTTGGATATATCCTCTCTATATTTCACTAAGATATGCGTGTGTGTGTTTTAAGAATGTATTGAAGTCATTTTCCCCTCTTCTTTGAAAAAAAAATAAAAACCCTTTTAAAGGCAAAGAGTCAGGGAAGCACCTGTCACAGAAAGATAGCCTAGAGCTCTTCACTGTCTCGGTGGAGGCATATTGTAAACAACCGGAAATCCTTCCCAACTGAGTTAGGCAACCAAAAAGGAGCTATGTTGGAAGGACAAAAGGAGGTGCCATAGAACCCTAGGAGAGGAGATGAAGGATGCGACGATGGTTCTCCAAGGGTAACAAGGGTAGCTGTATTCCATAGGATCATTGATTCAATGACAGTTTTCCAAGAGTAACAAGTGTAGCTGTGTTCTGTAGGATAATTGATTCAATGACAGTTCTCCAAAAGTAACAAGGGTAGCTGTGTTCCATAAGATCACTGATTCAGTGACCGTTCTCCAAGGGTAACAAGGGTAGCTGTGTTCCATAGGATCACTGATTCAGTGACCTTTCTCCGAGGGTAAAAAGGGTAGGTGTGTTCCATAGGACAATTGAAAGTAGAACGCACGACCCTCCCCAGACTCTCACCCCGGGAAGGCAGGCTGCTGCCTCTCTGCCCTCTCTCTCTCTCTGGGACTGTAAGACCCTCAGCTCTTTCTTCTTCTGTGTTCATGCGGCAGGAAGGAGCCTGCATGGCTGTATGATGGTTCCGTCCGTTCATGCCTGCAAAGACTGGATGGAATCATCGTGGGCCAATTCCAACAAGATCAACAAATCTCAAAGCAGTTTGGAGATTTCTCAAAGAATTTAAAACAGAACTACCACTCAGACCAGCAATCTGATTTTTACTGGAGAGCTACACAAAGGAAAATAAATCATTCTACCAAAGACACCCACACATGTATGTTCATTGTAGCACTATTCACAACACCAAAGACGTGGAATCAACCTAGTCTTGGACTGGATAAAGAAAATGTGGTAGACATACACTGTGGAATACCATGCAGCCATAAAAAGAGTGCAGTCATGGCCTCTGCAGCCACATGGATGCAGCTGGAGGTCATTATTTTAAGTGAATTAACATGGAAACAGAAAACCAAACACTGCATGTTCTCACTTAAGTGGGAGCTAAACATTGGATCCATATGGACGTAAAAATGCCAACAATAAACACTAGGGACTACTAGATTAGGGACAGAGGGAGGGGAACAAGGGCTTAAAGACTACCTATTGAGTATTATATTCACCATTTGGGTGATGGGTTCAACAGATGCCCAAACCCCAGCATTGTATAATATATCCATGTAACAAACCTGTACATGTACCTCCTGAATCTAAAAAAAAAAAGGCCAAAACAAATCTCCCAGCCCATCTTGGTCAAGTGTCCGTGTCAGTTTATTACAGATTAGGAGAAAGAGATGAATGGCTCATACCTCACGTAGGGAGACTGGAGATAGCTAGATACTAGGCAGCAACTCATGTGTCTGCCTCTGTCCCAAAAACAAAGTCTCGTCCCAAGAAAACTCTTTGACAAGCAGGATTCACCCAGTGTGACAATGGAGAATTGTGGCTTGAGTGTGAGTCCTCGAATGACTGAAGCAAGCAATACCATCCTGCCCTGTGGGCGCGTACAAATGAGGACCCTGCTTTGTCCTGAGAGCTTACTCCGATTCCACTGGATGCTCCTCCCAAATTTCTCCCCGATGTTGACCGCTGCCGTTTTGTCTGAGTTCTCAGAGGCAGAATCCATTCTCACCTAAGATCAAGGGATGAGTCTGAGCTGTTGAGATTTTGCCCCTGTGGCTTAGCTGATTTCTTCCTGGGATTCTGGCAGCAGGGTTGGTGGCATAAGAGCAAGACATCCACGTTTATAGTCAATTCTGAATTAAGAAAACCTCAGCGCAGCCTGGAATCCAGCCAGAGAAATACACCGGTACATTAGCTTCTCCGCTTCCATTTGCAGTGTTCACTGATGCCTGCAAGCTGTGCTTGTTAGAGTACTTTGATAACATGGTAATACACTTAGTGAGGCAAAAATAAATAATAGGGCCTCTTTGAGCTTGCCTGGCTTTGAACCCCATAATTATTAGTACTTCTGTAAGTAATTATCCCCAAAAGCTTACAGGTCCGTTCCTGTACCCTCAGCACTGCCTAACTTCAGGGTTATACCCCCTGTAACTACGTTTAGACTGTAACATAACTACATTAGACCGTCATATTGCATTTTATCCTAACAATACTCTACATACTTTACTGTAAATTTGGTTTACATGGATTCTTGGAAAATCAGTGAAGGAAAATCCTAGACTTCCAGCATCCCACGGTATTGAGAAGCTATTATTTCATTTCTTTCTCTGCTAGGCATTAACTACTAAAGGAAGAGATGTGAGGATGGGTATTGGACGGTCTCAAAATAAGAAATGTAGGTGAAATACATAATTTATAGAGAAGCTGGATCTACCATAATTTCTACATCTTCTTATTCTTCCTAAGAAGACACTTCTCCTTTCCCCTCTTTAAATTTCTTTCCTATGATTCCTGAAGACCTCTTAGAAGCTGGGCTGGCCCATGAATGCAATGGAGCACCATCTTGACTTCACAAATAAAGAACGAACCAGCCAACTACATCAATGCACTCATTGTGATTAAGAGTAAAAAATTGTAGGCCAGGCATGGGGCCTCATGCCTGTAATCCTAGCACCTTGGGAGGCTGAGGTGGGTGAATTGCTTGAGCTCAGGAGTTCAAGACCAGCCTAGGCAACATAGTGAGACCCTGTCTCTACAAAAATATTTTAGAAAACTAGCCAGGCACGATGGTGTGCACCTGGAGTCCCAGCTACTTGGGAGGCTGTAGCAGGAGGATTGCTTGAGCCCAGGAAATCGAGGCTGCAGTGAGCTATGATTGTACCACTGCACCCCAGCCTGGGTGACAGGGCAAGACACTGTCTCTAAAAACCAACCAACCCACTATTCACAATAGCAAAGACTTGGAATCAACCCAAATGTCCATCAGTGACAGACTGGATTAAGAAAATGTGGCACATACACACCATGGAATACTATGCAGCCATAAAAAAGGATGAGTTCGTGTCCTTTGTAGGGGCATGGATACAGCTGGAAATCATCATTCTCAGCAAACTATCCCAAGAACAGAAAACCAAACACCGCGTGTTCTCACTCATAGGTGGGAATTGAACAATGAGGTCACCTGGACACAGGAAGGGGAACATCACACACCGGGGCCTATTATGGGGAGGGGGAAGGGGGGAGGGATGGCATTGGGAGTTATACCTGATGTAAATGACGAGTTGATGGGTGCTGACGAGTTGATGGGTGCAGCACACCAACATGGCACATGTATACATATGTAACAAACCTGCAAGTTGTGCACATGTACCCTAGAACTTAAAGTATAATAAAAATAAAATAAAATAAAGAAAAAAATAAAAAATAAAAACCAATCAACCAAACAACTAAACAAACAAAGAAACAAACAAACAAAACCAGAGAGCTAAGCTAAGCTCCTCATGGCAAAACTAACCTTCAGTTTCCTCATTTGTAAAATGGGACTAGAAGGGATCTAATATATTATACTTACACCATACTTATTATGCTCATAGGCACGTATGAAGTATGCTAAATGCCAGCAGCCACAGGCCCTCTATAAATGTTAATTTCCTCCCCTGTGTCCTCTCTCTTCTCTGACAGCGACTGAAATCTGCACACAGATGGCGTTAGAGATTCTACATAGTGTGCTTGCTTTCTTGGATTGCTATTTAAGGGAGGAGAAGTAGGGTAACAGCATCAGAGAAGCAGCTAAATGCACGTTACTCAGGAATTGCCCCCAGTGACTTTTTGGTTGATTTGATGCACTGGGCATTCTGGCATTTATAGAGATGGACCCTGGAGTTGGGACTGTCGTGTCACTTTTGCACAAAGAACACATTGCGATATGATTTCCCTTTCTCCATAAAGCGGACTGCAGAGAGAGGAGGGCTGATTGTCACAGGGTGGCAAAGCTATCTTTCTGAAGCCTCATTCTTGGGAACTCCTTTTATGATGGTGATCTATGTCATCCCATCAGATGACCCTGCCATCACCCCAGCTGGTATTTGCTCCTCCCAGAAATAGCTTTGAGCAAGGCCCAATTTTTTCTGATTTAATCTTACCTGCCTCCTTTATAATGACTCAAAAATGTGTTGCTACAGGATAAAACCAAAGTTCTAAGTTTATGTGACACTCACCCTGGAAAAACAACAGCTTTATGCATAGCCAGTTTCTTGAGCATAAATTTGGTATCAAGCATTACAATATCCTTAAACAGATAAATAACAAATGGGGACATAATTTAGTCATTTCAATTGGAACAAATTCCCAAAATATCTTCTTGTTATCACTTTGATGAATCAGACTCCAGAGTTCTTAGGGAACATATCACAATAACTAATTAAAGCTTTTAAGATGATGAAAAGGAATTAATATTAAATGGGTTGGACCAACAGAGGGAACTGTAACAGTGGAAAGGGCAGAAGAGGAAAGGAAGAAATCCTGGCTAAACTAAGAAATGATTGTGAAATGGACTCACCCCTGAGACAAATGTCCAAACAGGGAAGAAATCGCATCTTCTACTGAATCCCGCCCTAACCTAAGGATCTGTAATTTACTGGAAACATCACATGTTTTAAGTTGGAAACAACATACTCCTCCATCTGAGTTCTTTAATGTCTTATTTTTAAAAATTTTTTATATTTTTTGAGACAGAATCTTGCTCTGTTTCCCAGGCTGCAGTACAGTGGCATGATCTCGGCTCACTGCAGCCTCTGCCACCCAGGTTCAAGCAGTACCTCAGCCTCCTGACTAGCTGGGATTACAGGCATGTGCCACCACACCAGGCTAATTTTTGTATTTTTAGTACAGACAGGATTTCACCATATTGGCCAGGCTGGCCTCGAACTCCTGATCTCAAGTGATCCTCCTGCTTCGGCCTCCCAAAGTGCTGGAATTACAGGTGTGAGCCACTGCACCTGGCAGAATGTGTCTTACCTGTTCAATTTCACCTGGTTCCTGTCTCCTGATAAAACAAACTAAGTCCGAAAAACAATGTCAGGTGAGAATTTCATATGGAACATCTATATTGACTAATTCCATTCATCTTTCCAATTTGGCAAACACTCTGCCAGAAAGCAGGAACTGAGGAGGAGGCCTAGGCAGGGTTTCCTTCATGCCTGTGTTTAGTTTAGGTATGGTCTGTGTGTTTCAATAACTCACCCCACCTCCACTTCTAGAGGTTGGCTCTAAGGCCAACAGCTCCTGGAAGCTTGGCTTTGTGCATGGCCCAAGTCCCGGTCTCTCCTCTTCCACTTTGCCCTTTGCTGTTTGGCCTCACTGCAAGGGTCCTTACTTCCTGCTTTATGATTTTCTGCCTCTAGCCCTTTTCCCATAGCCCTGAACCCTAATGCAGAGGTTCATCAGCATGGCTGGGGAACTTGTTAGAAATAGATATACACAGGCCCTGTCCAGAGACTCTGGGGTGGCACCCAGCACCCAGAATCCAGGTGATTCTGGTCATCACTTCTAGGGCTGATCTGGGATTTCCTGCTGGGTTAAGATTAACACACTCAGCCAGGCGCGGTGGCTCATGCCTGTATCCCAGCACTTTGGAAGGCTGAGGCAGGCGGATGACTTGAGGTCAGGAGTTCGAGATCAGCCTGGCCGACATGGTGAAACCCCGTCTTTACTAAAAATACAAAAATTAACTGGGTAAGGGGTGCACACCTGTAATCCCAGCTAGTTGGGAGGCTGAGGCAGGAGAATCACTTGAACCCGGGAGGCGGAGGTTGCAGTGAGCCGTGATTGCACTACTGCACTCCAGCCTGGGGGACAGAGCGAAACTCGGTCTCAAAAAAACAAAAAAAAATAGATTAACATTCTCCTCCTGGATTCCATCTTCTTCTGCCCACTCTGCATAACAAAGCCACACAGAAGGAGGGTTGAACGTCCAGCACCTGACTGACTGCAGCATTTAAGATACACCAACGAAGAATCGCCCTGTGAGGCGAAACACACTTCTCATTGAATATATATTGATGCCAAGGTTTGGGAAAGCTGAAACTCCTTGAGTGACGTAATTTTTGCAATTCTGATTCTCTTACTTTACAGAGATCAGCAGATACTTGAGAGATGCCAGGCAGAGCTTATGTCAGGCTAAGGCGCTGTCCACGGTCATGAAACAATGACATGGATTCTTCAGGAGGAAGAAAGGAGCCTGCAGTTTTCTGCTGAGCACCAAACACTGCTCCTTGGGAAGCTGTACTAGTCAGGTTCCCCGGAGAAACAGAACTAATAGGCTAAAAATATGTGTGTGTGTGTGTGTGTGTGTGTGTGTGTGTGTGTATAGATACATACAGATATGCATATATATTAAGCTTTTTGTTTTCCCCCATTTACAGGGCTATTCTTTACTTCTCCAGAGTACCCCTCCTTCTATTGTGCAGAAATTTTCTGTGCAATATTCTGTGGGGTTTTATTTATCTACCTATCTACTTGGAGGCTGTATAGACATATATATATATATAGAGAGAGAGAGAGAGAGAGCCTACTAGGGATAGTAGTAAACAAAATTCATACATATATTTACATAAATATATATAAATGTATATACATATATATGAGCAATATATACATAAATATGTGTATATACATATATTGTGTGTATAATATATACATATAATATACATATATACTATATATAATATACATATATACATATAATATACATATATACATATATACTATATATAATATACATATATACTATATATAATATACATATATAATATACATATATACACACATATATATATTGCTTATGTGATTATGGAGGCTAATAAGCCCCAAGATCCACAGGGTGAGGTGACAAACTGGAGACCCAGGACAGCTGATGGTGTAGTTCCAGCCGAAAGGGCGGCAGGCTCAAGACCAGGAAGAGCCCATGTTTCAGTCTCTTCTCTTGGTAAATTCCCTTTAAAGGGAGAGGAAGCCTGAAGGCAGGTGATATGGTATGGCTGTGTCCCCCACTCAAATCTCATCTTGAATTGTAGTTCCCATAATTCCCACGTGTTGTGGGAGGGACCTGGTGAGAGATAATTGAATCATGGGAGTGGTTTCCCCCATACTGTTCTTGTGGTAGTGAATAAGTCTCATGAGACCTGATGGTTATATAAAGGGGTTCCCGGCTGGGTGCAGTGGCTCACGCTTGTAATCCTAGCAGTTTGGGAGGCCAAGGTGGATGGATCACCTGAGGTCAGGAGTTCAAGACCAGCCTGGCCAACATGGCGAAAACCCATGTCTACTAACAAACAAACAAAACAAAAATTAGCCAGGTGTGGTGGTGCATGCCTGTAATCCCAGCTACTCAGGTGACTGAGGCAGAAGCATCTCTTGAACCCAGGGGTGGGAGGTTGCAGTGAGCCGAGATTGCACCACTGCACACGAGCCTGGTCAACAGAGTGAGACTCTGTCAAAAAGAAGAAGAAAGAAAGAAAGAAGAAAAAAGAAGAAGAAGAAAGAAGAAAGAAGAAGGGTTTCCCTTTTTGCTTGGCTCTCTCATTCTCTCTTGCTGCCACCATGTAAAAAGTGCCTTTTGTCTTCTGCCATGATTGTGAGGCCTCCCCAGCCATGTGGAACTGGGAGTCCATTAAATCTCTTTTGCTTTATAAATGACCCAGTCTTAGGTATGTCTTTATCAGCAGCATGAAAAGGGACTAATACCGCCGGAAAACACAGAGGCCCCAGTTGCAAGGCAGTCAGGCAGGTGGAGCTCTCTTTCGCCCAGGGAAGGGCCAGTCAGCCTTTTTGTTCTATCAGCCATTCCAGTGATTGCGTGAGGCCCACCCAGGTTAGGAAGGACCAGCTGTGTTACTCAGTCTATTGATGTAAATATTAATCTCATCAAAAAAACACCCTCACAGAAATACCCGCAATAGTGTTAGACCAAGTATCTGGGCACCCTGTGGTCTAGTCAAGGTAACACATAAAATTCACCATCGCAGAAGTGAAACTTGTGTCCCGAAAGCACCGTGGGAGAATGTTACTTTGAGAATGTCCATTTTAAAGAATTGTAAAGAACCGTTCAGACTGTGTCAGATTAGCCAGATGTGAGCAACACGATAAAGTATTCCCTTCAGAACTGCATCACATCTGTGTTTGCTAATCAAATGTGATGCTCCCACCCATATTTATACCGAATGGCCCCTTCTGTTCAAGAACCAAGTTTAGAATTCTGTTGACATCCAGAAGACCAAAGAGGAAGACCAAGAAGCACCAGCCATTCTGCGTGCTGGTATTTGTAAACTAGGGTAGACCTTTCTTCTTTGAAGGATAAACAGGAAAATAAAACCCCAAAGAATATTGCAAGGAAAATGTCTGCACTGTAAAAGAAGGGATACTCTGTAGATGTACAGAATAACACTAAAAAGGGGCTATTACAGAATAAAAGCTTAAAAGCCATTTGTTTTGTGTTCTCGATGAAACACACACACACATACACACAATATTACCTATGAAACAAGAGCTATGATAATTGAAGACTGGGAGAGAATTTTTTCAAGTTGAGAAAAAAAGGGAATTCACCAAGAAAAGAAAAAAATTAATAATATTAAAACATAATAGAAAAAAATGACACTGAAAGTTACAAAGTCCAATATCGATGATGCTGAAACTCTAATTTAGGGTACAGAAAACAAACTTGGAAAGCTCATCAATCAACTACTCAGTTTATCCTTGGGTTGTCCACCTTTTCTTTTAAATTTTTACTCGTTTTATATATTTTGCATGCTAATCCTTTGTTTATGATGAATGCTGCAAACATTTTCTCCTGGTCTGTAGCTTGTTTTTAAATTTTTTATGGTGGCTTTCCCCATGAGGGGGTTTTAAATTTGCATTTAGTCAAAGCTGTTTGTTTTTTCCTTCTGGCTATGGGTGCCTTAAGGTGTTTAACTCAATGGTATAAATATAGTCCACTCTCTTTACATCTAACCATTTTAGAATTCTTATGTGTGTTTAATCTGTGTGTGGCTTATTTTTATAAGTGCTGCTGGGTGAGCACATAGCTTTTTTACATCTCCAATAGATAGGCAGTTGCCCCAATTGTATTGAATATGCCACCCTTAACCCAAGTGATTTAGCATATAGACCCGGGCATATATATGGGCTCCCGGTCCATTCCATTGATCTAGACTCTATTCTATTTATGGCTAGTACCGCACAGGTATATGTATGTCTTGATATTTGGTAACTCTTTGTTCTGTTTTTTTCAATCTTGGATCTTCCTACCTATTTTTCTTTTTTCTTTTTTTGGTCACATACATTTTAGGATCAATTTAGCGATTCCATGAGAATCTTGTTAGGATTTGTTTAACTTTATTAGGAATCAGGAAAATGCAACTTAAAACTACAGGGTGCTATTTTTAATCTATCAACTTGGCAAAACATTCACATTTGATGGTATTGAGGATTGGAGAGAATTTAGTAAGAAAAGGTCTTCTATATCGTTATAGTAACTTCTTTTTTAAAGACAGGATGTCATTCAGTTGCCCAGGCTGGAGTGCAGTGGTGCAATCACAGCTTACTGCATCCTTGAACCCCTAGGCTCAATGGATCCTCCCACCTCAGCCTCTCAAGTGGTTGGGGCTATAGGCACACACCACCATGCTTTGGTCATTGTTTTGTAGAGATGGGGTCTATGATGCCCAGGTTAGTCTCAGACTCCTAGCCTCAAGCAATTCTCCCACCCAGGCCTTCCAGAGTGCTGGGATTACAGGATTGAGCCATTGCATTCAGCCTGTACTAGCAACTTTTAAAGGTGATATGACAATGCCTATTAAAGCTGAAAATGTGCATGGCTTACAACTTGGCAATTCTGCTTCCTGGAATCTCTCCTAGAAAAATCCTCACACCTGTGTGCATGGAAGCAAGAACAGGCATGTTGCCTGAAGGATTCTTGTGAAAGGAAGTACTGGAATCAAGTGTCCATCATCAGAAAAACTAAGTAAAATATCCTTACACAGAATCTATGCCATATATCAAGAGATCTGAGTGCTTACCATACTGATATACTATTTTTGTTGTTGTTGTTGCTGTTGTTTTTGTTTTGGAGATGGAGCCTCGCTCTGTCACCCAGGCTGGAGTGCAGTGACGTGATCTCAGCCTCACTGCAACCTCCGTCTCCCAGGTTCAAGCGATTCTCCCGCCTCAGCCTCAAGAACAGCGGGGATTACACGCACATACCACCATACCCAGCTAATTTTTGTATTTTTTAGTACATTTTTTTTTTGTGCTGTTGCCCATGCTGGTCTCGAACTCCTGACCTCAGATGATTCACCTGCCTTGGCCTCCCAAGCGTTGGGATTACAGGCGTGGGCCACTGCGCTGGCCTGACATTCTCTTCAGTGAAATGAAAAGCAAGAATGCTAAATGACTATGATATTATTTGTGGAAAAAGAAAAAAATCATCCAACAAAATAGTATATTTTTTGTAGGGGGAAGGTTATAGATTCTGGAAGGATCTATACTGAAGTAATAACAGTGGCTAGTTAGCTCTGCAGAGTTCAATATTTGGCAGGCAGTAGTAGTAATGAGGTGAACGCACACAGAACAATACAATTAGCTTTTTTTTTTTTTTTTTTTTGAGACGGAGTCTCACCCTGCTGCCCAGGCTGGAGTGCAGTGGCACCATCTCGGCTCACTGCAAGCTTCGCATCCTGGGTTCACGCCATTCTCCTGCCTCAGCCTCTCGAGGGGCTGGGACTACAGGTGCCCCTCGCCACGCCCGGCTAATTTTTTAAAATATTTTTTAGTAGAGACAGGGTTTCACCATGTTAGCCAGAAAGGTCTCGATCTCCTGACCTCGTGATCCGCCCGCCTCTGCCTCCCAAAATGCTGGGATTACAGGCGTGAGCCACCGCGCCCGGCCACAATTAGCTCTTAAAAGCATAGATTAGTGAACAAAATAACAGAATAAAATATATGTTATGAATTTTGTTTACTACTATCCCTAGGCAGAAAGTAGTGGTTGGCACATGGTGAATACTCAATACATATTTGATAAATGAATGAAAAACCAGAATACCATTTATGTACATTAAATATGCATGCAATATTGGCCTGGTGCAGTGGTTCATGCCTCCAATCCCAGAGCACTGGGAGACTAAGGCGGGAGGATTGCTTGAAGCCAGGAGGTCAAGCTCAGCCTGGGCAACACAGCCAGACCTCTTTACTATAAAAATTTAAAAATGGATTAGCTAGGCACGGTGGTGCACACCTGTAGTCCAAGCTGTTTGGGAGGCTAAGGTGTGAGGGTTGCATGAACCCAAGTTACAGTGAGCTGTGACTGCATCACTGCACTCCAGCCTCGGCGACAGAGAGAGACCTTGTCTAAATACACACACACACACACACACACACACACACACACACACACCATACATATACAGCTGGGTGCAGTGGGAGGCCGAGATGACCACTTGAGGTTAGGAGTTCCAGATCAACCTGGTCAACATGGCGAAACCCCATCTCTACTAAAAAAAAACCCAAAAATTAGCCAGGCGTGATGGCGGGTGCTTGTGATCCCAGCTATTCGAGAGGCTGAGGCACCAGAATTGCTTGAATCTAGGAATCGGAGGTTGTATTGCGCTTTGATCATGTCACTGCACTCCAGCCTGGGAGACAGGCAAGGCCGTGTCTCAAAAAAGAAAAAAAATATATATACACACATACACACACACACACACATATGAATATACACACACACATATATATGTTCACTAAAAGCAAAAATGCAAATTTTGCACCAACAGCCACAAATTAAAATCCTTTGGATAATTGCCCCTAGGAATAGAGGTGGAATAGGAGTGGGAAACAGAGAGAAAAGGAAATAAACAAATGAGCAAACAAAGTAAGTAAGAGAAAGGCTTCGCATGGATCTAAGATGGCATCCTACCCTACATGGAGAAATATAATAGATGCAACTCTCTGTCCCTGATGCAGAAAAGTGCACAAACAAACAAATGTGTCTGTGAACTGACAAGAAAAGAAGAAAACTCCAGAGGGCAGACATTAAGAACAAGCAGGAATCCAGTTAATTAAGGGAGACCTCAGAGCTGGCTTTTTTCCTGAGACGATCTGCCCAAGCCTGGTGCCTGGAAGCTGTGGTTTAATGACCCTGTGGAACCCGAGGGACAGGAGGCAGAGTCTATGGACCACACAAGAGGAGGATCTAAATGAGGTTCTCCAAGAAGGCAGAATCCTCAGAGCCAGGTGGAATGGTTTCGATATTCATCCATGTCATTAGAACACGATTAGTTCATTCCATTTTGTCATTGAACAGCATTTCATTGCATACGTTTACCACAATTTTGTTTATCTGTTCTCTGGTTGATTGACATTTAGTTGTGTCTAGTTTGTGGCTATTACGATCAAGACTGCTATGAACAATCTTGTACACATCATTTTACGGACATATGTTTTCACTTCTCTTGGGAAAATACCTAGGAGAAGAATGTTTGGGTTGAAGAACAAATATGTGTTTAGCTTTATAAGAAACTGCCGACTGGGCACAGTGACTCACACCTGTAATCCAAGCACTTCTGGGAGCTAACTGGGGAAGATAGATTGAGCTCAAGAGTTTGAGACCAGCCTGGGCATTATAGTGAGACCCTGTCTCTAAAAAAAAAAAAAAAAAAAAAAAAAAAATTAAAACGTGGCTGGGTATGGTGGCATGTGCCTGTAGTTCCAGCCACTCAGGAGGCTGAAGTGGGAGGATCCCTTGAGCTCAGGAGTTTGAGGCTGCAGTGAACCATGATTATACCACTGCACTCCAGCCTGGGTGACAGAGCAAGAGACTCTGCCTCAAAAAAAAAAAAAAAAAAAAATACAGAAACTGCCAAACAGTTTTCCAAAGTGATCGTAACATTTTACACTCCTCTCAGTAATGTCTGAGAATCTCATTTACTCCACATCCTTGCCAAATTTGGTATTTTCAGCCTTTTAAACTTAACTTTTTTTCTGGGCAAGAAGCGGGTAACCCATGGCTGTTTTAATTTGTAATTTATCTAAGACAAATGACGTTGTACATCTTTATATTGATTGTGCTTATTAGCCATTTGTATATTTTCTCTTGTGAAATAACTAGATGTTGGGCACAATCTTTACAGGATTGTTTGCCTTTTTAGTATTGAATTGTGAGACTTTTAAAATACATTTAATATATTCTGCTTACGACTCTTTTCTCAAATAGATACGTTGAAAATAATATTTTCCTAATCTGTGCCTTGCCTGTTCCTGTTAAAGAGCTGAAGTTTAAACACTTATTATCATCATTTGCTTTGTTTTTGAGACAGTATCTCACTCTGTCACCCAGGCTGGAGTGCAGTGGTGCAGTCATAGCTCACTGCAGCTTCTAATTTCTGGGCTCAAGCGATCCTCCTGCCTGGGCCTCCCAAAGTGCTGGGATTGCAGGCATGAGCCACTACATTCAATCTAAAAAGTTATTTTTAAAATTGGATTTTAAAATAAATTTGAAAATATTTTCTAAAATTTTATTTATATAATTGGCGATTAAAAATTGTATATATTATTATTTATGGTATCTAATGTGATGTTTTGATATATGTATACATTATGCAATGGCTAAATCAATCTATTTAACATATACATTATCTCATATGCTTATCAGTTTTTGTGATGAGAACATTTAAAATCTACTCTCAGCAATTTTGAAGTATACAATATATCTTTATTGAGAGTCATCACAATGTATGATAGATCTTTTGAAATTATTTTTCCTGTTTAACTGAAATCTTCTTGCATTTTGAAGTTTTAATTTTTTTTTTTTTTTTAATTTGAGACAGGGTCTCACTCTGTCAGCCATGCTGGAGTGCAGTGGCGCGATCTTGGCTCACTGCAACCTCTGCCTCCCGGACTCAAGCAATTCTCCTGCCTCAGCCTCCCGAGTAGCTGGGATTAGAGGCGTGTGCCATCACACCCGGCTAATGTTTGTAATTTTAGTAGAGACGGGGTTTCACCATGTTGGCCAGGCTGGTCTCGAACTCCTGACCTCAGGTAATCTGCCTGCCTTGGCCTCCCAAAGTGTTGGGATTACAGGAGTGAGCAACCGTGCATGGCCTGAAGTTTTAAATTTTGATTAAGTCCATAAGTCCATTTTTTAATGGTTTGTGTTTTCATGTTCTGTCCAGGAAACCTTTGTCTACATACAATTGTGAAGATATTATGTTTTCTTCTACAATCCACATATTTCTAGGCTTTTGGGTCTATGATCAGTCTAAATGAATTTGTGTGTGCATGTAGGGTTTGAGGTAGAGGCCAAACAGATGGTAGAATTTTAACTTAAATTCGGATCTTGATATTTGCTTTAAAAAGTCTTTACAGGTCGGGCGCGGTGGCTCACGCCTGTAATCTCAGCACTTTGGGAGGCCGAGGTGGGCGGATCATGAGGTCAGGAGATCGAGACCATCCTGGCTAACAAGGTGAAACCCCGTCTCTACTAAAAATACAAAAATTAGCTGGGCATGGTGGTGGGTGCTTGTAGTCCCAGTTACTCGGGAGGCTGAGGCAGGAGAATGGTGTGAACCCGGGAGGCGGAGCTTGCAGTGAGCTGAGATTGTGCCACTGCATTCCAGCCTGGGCAACAGAGCAAGACTCCGTCTCAGAAAAAAAAAAAAAAAGTCTTTACAAAACATGGGCTAGAAGAAGACACCCAAAACCTTGACAGTGTTTTTTTCTGAAAATGAATAGAGAGAAGGAAACAGGCCGGGCACAGTGGCTTGTGCCTGTAATCCCAGCACTGTGGGAGGCCAAGGCGGGAGGATCACCTGAGGTCAAGAGTTCGAGATCAGTCTGGCCAATACGGTGAAACCCGCCTTTACTAAAAACACAAAAATTAGCAGGGCATGGTGGTGGACACCTGTAATCCCAGCTACTTGGTAGGCTGAGGCAGGAGAATCTCTTGAACATGGGAGGCAGAGGTTGCAGTGGGCTGAGACCATGCCACTGCACTCTGGCCTCAGGAACAGAGCAAGACTCTGTCTCAAAAAATAATAAAGAAAGAAAGAAAGAAACTGAAATGGCATATAAAAGAGATATCAGTGAAATCAGTAATGTGCTATGTATTTTAAGAGGAAAGAACAGGTAGAAGCAATTATAGCAAGTTGGTGAAGCTTGTTCATTCTGCATTGTGGTTTTATCCGTGTTTGTTGTAAAGACCCTATTCTTTTTCCTATTTCAAATAATTTTCCTAAGTAAAACCAAGAAAAAGTGTACACTACAAAGTAGCAATAAAAAGTTACTTTGAAGATTGGCAGTTTTATGCTAGACAGTGCAATTAGAGGCAGTTGAAGTTGCCAAACTCTCTCGAAAGATCACAAAAATTTTCGGATTTGGAGAAGTCACATAGCTGATTCATTCACTGTGAATGTCTGTCACTCAGTGGGTGATAACTGTCAGAAGCTTCGGGCTCATTTCCCAAGAAAAACTATATCATGTGAAGCCAAGTTTAATTCAATTAAACAAAGAAAATAAATCACGGCTTCCCTTAAACATTAAGAAGCAGAAAATCTCACAGTTCTTTGATACATCTCAAAATTATGCTGCAATTCGAAACGATGCTAACACTGTCTGGACAAGGGCTATGAATTGTGGAAAGCTCTGTGCTGTTCTGAGGTTCTGTGTAAAGAACTGCCGATGGCTGAAAGTGATTTAGAACATGCTTCATACTAACTGTGAACACAGCTTAAACTCAAACTTTGAGCTAATAAAGAAGAAAGGGATATGGAATTGTATGCATCAATGCATGCTAAGGTGAATTGAAAATAAATATCCATCCTAGGGTCGTTCTCCAAGTGTGGTCTATGGGCTGGCAGCATCACCCGAGTGTTGATTATAGATGTAAACTTGCAGATCTCAAGCCTGACTTACTAAATCAAGGGGAGTAGCTCAGGAGTCCGTGTTTCGTGACGCTCTCCAGGGGATGCTTTGGCTGATGCTGGACAATGACTGCTCTAGTGGAAATGTGACATTCAGTTTTAGACACACAGCACCCAAACTTCCTTTCTACATTGGGCAATGCTTCACCTTAGGAGCCTTGGTAAGTATCCCCCACCTCAACTTAGAAGTCCCAAAGGCCATAAATGTCACCATCCCCCATGCAACTGAGATTTGGGCATGTGACCCAGGCTTGGCCATTCAAATGCAGCACCCCAGCCTTTCAATCTGCAGCCAGGGCTGCAAAGAAGTGTTTTGGAGGTTCCGACTGACCCTAGGTAGCACCCAAAGTGTTGTGGTCCCGAGTAGGCACTCTCAGTCCTCCAGTGGCAGTGAGGGTCTTGCTGTAGCTGTTGGTGATGGCATTGGGACTGTGGTGCTGGCTACCCTACCTCACTTAATTTCCTATGCCTTCTCTAAGCCTGACCTACCAGCCTTCCTATGAACTCTGTGAACTACCCCAGTGCTTTAGAATACGTTTCTTTTCAGCTTCAATTGGCCAGAGTTTATTTCTGTAGCGGGCATTAAGAGTCCTGACTACATGTGCATTGAATGCAGTGCTTTTTCATCTATTTTATTTTGGTTTTGCTCCAAAGGCACTTTTTCAACTGATATGTGTGTGTGTGTGCACATTATATACACACACACATATATATACACGGAGACAGGGTCTCTATGTAGGTGTGTATTTTGTATATGTATATATGTATATATTTGAGAGTTTCAAATATATATTTGAATATATTAAAGATATGCATGTATATATTTGAGAGTTTTCATATATATATTTGGAACTCTCAAATATATACATGCATATAAAAATATACAGAGTCCTTGCCTGGGGTGTTATACATGTAAATATACATATATATTTATAAATATACACATATATTTAAACTCCTGAGCTGTTCATTCTGCAATCCTTCATTAATTTTAACGTAAATATTTTGTATTTATATATTTTGAGACAGGGTCTTACTCTGTGGTCCAGGCTGGAGTGCAGTACAATCACAGCTCACTGGAGTCTGGACCTCCAGAGCTCAAGCAATCCTTCTACCACAGCCTCTCCAGTAGCTGGGACTACAGGTGTGCACCACCACACCTGGTCAATATCTTTGATGTTATATTTTAGAGTCAAAGATCTTTTTAGAATTTAAAAACATTACTTAATATGTGTATGTATATATATGAACATATACATCTGGATGTGGAGGTCAAACATCTGGAAAAACAGATCATACTGTTTAACTGCTTCATTTTCCATTGTTCTGTATTTTTATATTTGTTTTCCCAAGAATACACATGTATGTCCAATTAAAAAATAGTAACTGTGGCCGGGTGTGGTGGCTCATGCCTATAATCCCAGCACTTTGCGAAGCTGAGGTGGGCAGATCACTCGAGGTCAGGAGTTCAAGACCAGGCTGGCCAATGTGGTGAAACCCCATCTCTACTAAAAATACAAAACTTAGCTGGGTTTGGTGGCGCATGCCTATAATTCCAGCTACTCAGGAGGCTAAGGTGGAAGTTTCGCTTCAACCTGGGAGGCGGAGGTTGCAGTGAGCCGAGATCATGCCATTGCACTTCAGCCTGGGTGACAGAGCGAGACTTTGTCTCAAAAATAAAATAAAATAAAATAATAATAACTGTAGACAACCTCATGATGTGTGTGTGTGTGTGCGCGCGCGCGTGTGCGCGTGTGTGTGTGTTGTGCAAACTGTAAATCTGTCCAGGCCTAAGTGTAGAAACTATGTGTTATTCAAATGGACCATGCTTCTTTTAAAAAAGAATCAGAAATTCGAACACAGATGTAGGTCAAAAATATCTATCACAATTATTTGTAATTAATACAAAGGACATGAGTTAAATAATCTCACAAATGGGCTCAGTGAATTTTGGTGCCTCCATATTCTGGAATCTTATGTGGTTATTAAATATTAGATTTTTGAAGAAAGGTTCATTATGCATCTTCCTGCCTCTGGCACTGTCAAAGGAAATGCCATATTGCTCAGAGTTAAGAATTCAATATAGGGAATGTGTCAGACCCTTGTGAAATGGGAATTCACCCTGTGAGTCAAAGGAGTTTAAATGGAGGGGCTGGAAGTGCTGTCAGGGCTCTCACCCATTTTGGCTGAGAACTGCTGCCTTGGGCATTTCAAAGGATTGCTCCTTTAGAAAATCATCAGGGGAGGTTTACCCACATCCATCCTTCAACCTGTCTCCAGCCAACTGGCTGTCTCACAGACTCCTCTTCCCTCTCCTCCCCCTGTTCTCATGGTGGAGTTGCCCACGCTCACTTAATCATGCCAGTGCTGAGGCTGCAGAGTTGGCATTGGCCAATCGCCCCAGGCAAGGGCTCTGTGATACTTCATTAATTTTAGTGTAAATTAAATTGCTTAATTTACTCCTTCCATGGGAGAGGGCCCAAGGACCAAAGTATCTTAAACCAAGATGTCTGATGAAAATGTAAAACAATAATTAGAAAAGGAAAAAGGCATAATGAGAAATAGCTGAGTTCCTTATGGTTCAGAGACTCCAAAGAGCACACCACGTTCCTGGGAATGCTGTATGTTCTGTATTTCTATTATCCAGGAAGTGGGCCAAAGAATTGCAGAATCCTGGCACTTAAGAAATCAGGCAATGATAAAAATGTTACAAAAGATGTGCAAAAGGCAAATAAATCTCAGGACCCCTGATATGGTTTGGCTGTGTCCCCACCCACATGTTGAATTGTAGTTCCCATAATCCTCATGTGTCGTGGGAGGGACCCTGTGGGAGGTAATTGAATCATGGAGGTGGTTACCTCCACGCTGTTCTCATGATAGTGAGTTCTCATGAGATAGGATGGTTTTATAAGTGGCTTTCCCCCCACTTCACTCATTCTTCTCCTTCCTGCCGTCATGTGAAGAAGGACGTGCTTGCTTCAACTCCCGCCATGATTGTAAGTTTTCTGAGGCCTCTGCAGCCATGTTAAACCGTGAGTCAATTAAACCTCTTTCCTTTATTAGCAATGTGAGAACAGACTAATGCAACCCCCAAATCACTAAGTAAAAGGGAAGAGTTGAGCTGGGAACTGTGTCAGGCAAACCTGCCTCCCATTCTGTTCCTACGCAAGATAGCTACAAAGATTTAAAAAAAAAAAAAAAAAAAGCTGCAGACCTCCCTCACAATTTGCCCACAAGAAAATTCCTTATGGACAAAGGACCGACGGAACTCAAAGTCATCCTTCTGCTTATGTGTGACAAATATATATCTGATTGCTTCCCCTGCCCTATTATTTTACTAAGCCAGACCACGAGATAAGTGACTCTACCCTCCTCTCACATGTAAATTGTGTATTCAGTGAAAGGCTAATCAGAGACTCAAAAGAATGAATCTACCTATGACCTGGAAGCCCCCTCCCCACCTCAAGTTGTCCTGCCTTTCTCGACCTAACCAATGCACATTTTACACATACTGATTGATGTCTTGTGTCTCCCTAAAACGTATAAAACCAAGCTATGCCCCGACCACTTTGGGCACATGTCATCATCAGGACTTGCTGAGGCTGTGTCACGGGCACATCCTTAACCTTGGCAAAATAAACTTCCTAAATTGACTGAGACCTGTCTCAGAATTTTGAGTTCACAGATGTAAACTGAACAAGTCCAGAGTAGAAGGGGTCCTCTGCTGGGTAATCATTTTTCTTTTTTCTTTTTTCTTTTTTTGTTTTTTTCTTTGTTTGTTTTTGGAGACAGAGTTTTGCTCCATCCCCCAGACTGGAGTGCAGTGGCATGATCTCGGCTCACTGCAACCTCCGCCTCCAGGGTTCAAGCAATTCTCAGGCCTCAGCCTCCCAAGCAGCTGGGATTACAGGCATGCACCAGCACATCTGGCTAACTTTTGTATTTTCAGTAGAGACGAGGTTTCATCATGTTGGCCAGGCTGGTCTCGAACTCCTGACCTCAAGCAATCTGCCTGCCTCAGCCTCCCAAAGTGCTGGGATTACAACCACTGTGGGGCATCATTTTTTATTTGTCTATTGACCTCCAGACACCAAGTCAGGCTAAGCTACACTTCACGTTGATGTGTTTCTATCACTCCATGCCGTCTTTGAAAGGAACGTTTATGGGTTGTTCCTGTCAGAGGCCTCTAGGAACTTTGGTTTCTCCTTCAACCTCTAGTTCACATCATGATCCTTGGCTATATGAGTTTGAGACTGTAAGTGTGGACTCCTGTATCTAGGTAACTCCAAATTAATTTGATCTCCTCTCTCCTCTGCTCATTCCAAACTTGAAAGAATCTACAGCAATGAAGGATATCAAACCAGAAACTAAATAAAAAGTTGCCCTTCCTGGCAATGTGGCTCTGCTGCATGGTGTATGTGAATAAGCTGTAGGATGGAAAATCCATCCATTGTTAGTTTTTTTTTAACTGAGCTGATGCGGACACGGTGTCAGAGGCGTGTGAATCAGAGTGACTCCATCTTGAATAGGGGCTGGGCAAAATAAGGTTGAGACTTACTGGGTCACATTCCCAAGAGATTAAGTATTCTTAGCCTCTAGATGTTTATGATTAAGGGAACAGATTGAGAACATTTACTAAACAGACCCAGACTCAGGAATGTCCTGATATCCCGATATCTTGAGAACAGGAACATTCCTAGTCTTGCTTTAAAGATAATAATATCAATTTTTGCAAATACAGTAATTAAGAAAATTAACCCTTTATCACAAACGCTTATAGTAGAGCACATCTCCCTATGATATTTTTGTTACCCTGTATAAACAAGCAGTACCTAGGGTGGATGCATTCTTCCTTTCGGGAAAGCCCTGCTCTACCTTTATTGAGCATTCTTTATTTTTATTTTTATTTTTTTTGAGAAGGAGTCTCGCTCTGTCACCCAGGTTGGAGTGCAGTGGAGCAATCTCAGCTCGCTGCAGCCTCTGCCTCCTGGGTTCAAAAGATTCTCCTGCCTCAGTCTCCCGAGTAGCCAGGACTATAGGCATGTGCCACCATGCCCGGCTAATTTTTGTATTTTTAGTAGAAATGGGGTTTCACCATGTTGGCCAGCCTGGTCTTGAACTCTTGACCTCGTGATCCTCCCGCCTTGGCCTCCCAAAGTGCTGAGATTACAGGCATGAGCTAACGCACCCAGCCTTGAGCATTCTTTTATTCTTTTACTTTCTTAATAAACTTTATTTCACTTTACTCTATGGACTCGCCCTGAATTCTTTCTTGGGCGAGATCCAAGAACTCTCTCGGGGGCTGAATCAGGACCATTTTGCAGTAACAACAACACTAATAGTTACGACATGCCCCATAAAAAAAAGACATGACATTGTTACATAGCAATGGACCACCAGGTCAATGTCACATTGCAAGCCTTTAAGGCCACCTACCACTGCCAGGAAAGGTTGAAAGTGAAAGACAGAAAACGGGCAGCAAGGAAGAGTCTTCAGAGTAAACTTCCAGGGAGCACTCTGCCGAGGGTGATTAATGTCTGAATCCTCCCTGGGTGGTGCTCCTCTCACCAAAGCTACAGAGAGCATTTGCTGAGGGGACATGCTCTCTGTAGCTTTGGAGGGGACAGAGGATGATTCCACGGAGAACTCTCTGTGATCACAAGAACAACAATGACAAAGAGAACCTTCTAGTTCAAAGTAGCCCACATTATTAACTCAACATATGTGGATCTTCAAAGAGGACCATTTAGGTCAGATACAGAGAGGCAGAACAAGGAAAGAAGAGAAGACACTCCCTCGTCATTTGCCCAAGAGATGCATGGAGACATGCACGCTTAACACTGAACCCTGAATGCATTTTGCATGCATAAAGCAAACTGGTGGTGGTGGTGGTGGTGGTGGTGGTGGTGGTGGGGTGTGTGTGTGTGTGTGTGAATGTGTATGTGTTATGCTTATGCAAGTATAAGCTAAACGATAAACATTAATTGAGCATCTACTTGTTTGAGCACCAAACTGAGTATGCAAAAAAGAGAGACACCTTCCCTGACTTCAAGAAATGTATTGCTCTACCCATGATTTGGAATTGGTCTCTTCACTTAATTTTCTTGTCCTTATAAAATCTCTTTTTTAATCCCTTCTGATGCTATTTAATAGTGTCAGGGGAAACTCAGATTTGGACCCCACCCTCAGAAAGATCTCATAGGTTATCAAATCTATGTTCAAGAGTAATGCCCAGGCAAGATGTGGTGGCTCACGCCTGTAGTCCCAACACTTTGGGTGGCCGAGGCAAGGGGATCCCTTGAGACCAAGAATTCAAGACCAGCATGGTAACATAGTGAGACCCTGTGTCTACAAAAAGAAAAAATTACAAAAATTAGCCAGGCATTGTGGTGTGAACGTGTAGTCCCAGCTGCTCGGGCAACTGAGGTGGGAGGATTGCTGGACCCTGAAAGGTTGAAGCTGCAGAGAGCCCAGATCACACCACTGCACTCCAGCCTGGGTGAAAGAGTGAAACTCTATCAAAAGAGAAAGAGAGAGAGAGAGAGAGAAATGTCTAAAAACATGTTGGTTGGGTTTCCTGCTTTAAAGACGTTACTTTAACCTGGTGTAGACTTTTTCAGGTCCTTTTCAGTTTCCTTAGAGAATTCCAGGGCTGCCTGTCTACTTAGATGAAAATCCTTGACCATCCAAGACAGGCAGAAGCAGGGAATGGGAAGCTTAGCCTTAAGCTGCTAGCTTGTGAGCTGTGCCTGGTTCCTCAAAGGTTAGCAGCTAACTTTCTCTAAGATGTGCCCATCTGATCTCTCCTTGACCTTTTTGGGCTGGACAGAGAATCCTGAGCCTAATTCTCAGGAGCAACTAGCCTCTCATAAATCTGCAAAGGCACCTGCTGTAAGCAGCTTGCGATTCAAGGTTTAGTCCCCTTTGAAAAATCTAGGGTGTGGCAGAAATAAGATCAGCACATGCTGGAGACACTAGCATATGCTGTTAAGGTGCAAGAATGCTGATAGGGTTTGACTGTGTCCCTACCCAAATCTCATCTTGAATTGTAGCTCCCATAATTCCCATGTGTCATAGGAGGGACCCAGTGGGTGGTAAATCATAGAGGCAGGTCTTTCCCGTGCTGTTCTCGTGATAGTGAATAAATCTCACGAGATCTGATGGTTTTATAAAAGGGGCCCCTGCACACACCCTCTTGCCTGCTGCCATGTAAGACGTGAGTTTGCTTCTCCTTTGCCTTCTGCCATAATCGTGAGGCCTCCCCAGTCATGTGGAACTGTGAGTCTATTACACCTCTTTCCTTTATGAATTACCCAGTCTCGGGTATGTCTTTGTTAGCAGCATGAGAACAGCCTAATACACATGCTGAGTTAGAATGGACAGACAAAACTACTCCAGGTTCTAGATCTGTAATTGTAAAAAGATTCAAGCAATCTTGACAAACTCACATCTTTAGATACATTATCCTGACCAGGATTTAAATTCCCAGATTTTGTTCAATGTTTCTTCTAAGAAAGGGACTATGGTTACTTATTATTCCAGTGGATCAGCTCAAGATGACAACCTACTAATGGGCAGAAATTCAGGAGACAGGGAGCCCTCCAGTTCCAGCAAGTGGACAGAAAAGAGGAAATCTCATGTGATGACAAGATAATCCAAGTTAGTTGAATGTGGCAAGAACGACCTTCAATAGGGGAACTATTACAAAACAACAGCGGCTGGGCATGGTGGCTCATGCCTATAATCCCAGCCCTTTGGGAGGCCGAAGTGAGTGGATCACTTGAGGCCAGGAGTTTGAGACCAGCCTGAGAAACATAGGGAGATCCCTACCTCTACAAAAATTTTAAAAATTAGCCAGGCATAGTGGTGAACACCTGTTTCCCAGCTACTTGGGAGGCTGAGGTGGGGAGATTGCTTGGGCCTGGGAGATGGAGGGTGCGGTGAGCCATGATCGCACCACTGCATTCCAGCCTGGGAAATTGAGTGAGACCCTCTCTCTCTCAGAAAAAAAGGCCAGGCACAGTGGCTCACATCTGTAATCCCAGCACTTTCGGAGGCTGAGGCGGGTGGATCACCTCAGGTCAGGAATTCGAGACCAGCCTGGCCAACATGGTGAAACATCGTCTCTACTAAAAATACAAAAATTAGCAGGGCATGGTGGCACATGCCTATAGTCCCAGCTACTCAGGAGGCTGAGGCAGGAGAATTGCTTGAACCTGGGAGGCAGAGGTTGTGGTGAGCCGAGTTCATGCCACTGCACTCCAGCCTGGGCAACAGAACTAGACTCCATCTCAAAAAAAAAAAAAAAAAAAAAAGAAAGAAAGAAAGAAAGAAATAATAACAAAACACCCACACAAGCAACTAGCTTGATGCCATAGAAAGCACACTGCAAAACAATGGAATTACTATTGGGAAGGCTCCATGCAGGAGTCTGTCGACACAACTGACTGTAAGATTAAGAATTATAAGGCCAGCAATTATGGCACCCGCAGCAATCCTCTAGCCTGTCTACATCTCTTCCCTGTGTTCTCATGAAGTCTGGGAAGTTGACATTCCATCCTGACAGATGAGTCCTCAATCTGTGTTTCCAGCTCTCTCTCTTTCTTGAGCTCCGTGCATGCATAGCTAACTGTGAATTCTCCACTGGATATCTGCATCAAACAGGAATCTAAAAGTTATCATGGCCCAAGTTGAACGCTTTAATTCCACTTCTGCTAATTACTAAAGTCAAAGTCCTATTCCCCTATTCTCTGCAAAGCATCCAGTTAACTTTGTTCTTTACAGATTCTCTATTGAGGTTAGTGATTTTTAGTGTTTAAATAAGATCCTCCCTCCCTGATTACAATTCTTCAAATAGCTTCTTATCGCAAATAGAAAAAAATATATATGTTTCCTTCCCTCTGTGGTAGATAGAATTTTGAGATAATCTCCAATTACCCACAGTCTTCTATAACCTCCTTCACTTGAGGATGGGCTATCACTCCCACGATTAGCTTAAAAGTCAGTTGACTTTGAGTTGATGGAAATGGATAGTACACTGGGTGGGCCTGCCCTAATCAGGTGAAGTCTGTGAGCTGGGCTCTGGTTGGCCTGGAAGAAAGCAAACGTGCATGCTGTGAAATGCCTGTGTGAACCACACAGCAAGGATCCATGGGCAGCCTCTAAGAGCTAAGAAAAGTTCCTGGCCCAGAGCTAGTACAAAACAGGGACTTCCATCCTGGAACCACAGGAACTGAATTCTGACCACAAATTAGAATGAACTTGGACTAGAATCCTGAGCTCCAAATAAGCATCCCAGTGTAGCTACACCTTGACTGCAGCCTTCAAATAGCTCCCCAGGCAGAGGACCCACCTAAGCCTCCTGACCCATGGAGCCTGAGAGATGATATATTTGTGTTGTTTTAAATCACTAAGTTTATGGCAATCTATTATACAACAATAGAAAATAAATGCACTGACCGGGTGTGGTGGCTCATGCCTGTAATCCCAGAAATTTGGGAGGCTGAGGCAGGCAGATCACTCGAGGACAGGAGTTTGAGACCAGCCTGGCTAACCTGGTGAAATTCTGTCTCTACAAAAAATATAAAAAGTAACCAGACATGGTGGCACACACCTGTAGTACTAGTTACTCGGGAGGTTGAGGTGGGAGAATCTCTTGAGACTGGGAGGTGGATGTTGCAGTGAGCTGAGATCACGCCACTGTACTCCAGCCTGGATGACAGAGTGAGATCCTGTCTCAAAAAAAGAAAAAAAAAAGAAAAAAAAAAAAAAAAAAAAAAGCAAGCAAGCAACACAGAAACCAAGAAATAAAGCAAGCAAGCAAGAAAATAAGCGCACCAATACATTTTGATTTTTGATATGGTTTGGCTCTGTGTCCCTGTCCAATTCTCATGGTGAATTATAATCCCCAGTGTTGGAGGTGGGGTCTGGAGGAGATGATTGGATCATGGGGGTGGTTTCTCAGGGCTTAATATCATCCCCTTGGTGCTGCCCTGGCCAGAGTGAGTTATTGCAATATCCCATTGTTTAACAATGTGTGACACCACTCCCCTCTCTCTATTCCTCCAGCTCTGGCCACGTTAAGAAGTGCCTGCTTCTCCTTCGCCTTCCGCCATTATTGTAAGTTTCCTGAGGCCTCCCCAGAAGGTGATGCCGCCATGCTTCCCATACAGCCTGCAGAACCATTAGCCAATGAAACCTCTTTTCTTTATAAATTACCCAGTCTCAGATATTTTCTTACAGCAATGTGAGAACAGACTAATACAGTTCTCAAATCCTTATCTGGTTCTTCCCTGCCTCATTGGCTTTATTTGCTATTCATCTTCCCCTTCACTCATCATGGAGCGTTAAAACATAGCTTTGTCAGAATGGCTGACCTTGGAGGGGGTTGTTAATAGGGAGGACACATGGTGGCTTCTGGACTATTGGTAATATTTCACATGTCATCTAGGTGCTGTTTAGTCAAGGGTATTGAGTTTATAGTTAAAATTCATTTAACTATACATTTGGGTTTGTGCATTTTTATTTATGTATTATACATTTGAGTCAATAAAAAGTTTAAAGTTAGTTTTGCAGAAAAATATTTAATGATGTGACAGATGCTCGTAAGTTAATATTTATGTGAAAAAGTCAAATAAAAATGATCAATTTTAGAAAGAGTAGCAAATAAAACACAAAAGTATATGAATAGCAGCTTTCTGAGAAATGCAAAAATTGTTTAATATCATGCAATTTTTTTTTCTTTTTTTTTTCTTTTTTTTTTTCTTTTTTTTTTTCTTTTTTGAGATGGAGTCTCACTCTGTTGCCCAGGCTGGAGGGCAGTGGCGTGATCTCGGCTCACTGCAAGCTCTGCCTCCTGGGTTCACACCATTCTCCTACCTCAGCCTCCCGAGTAGCTGGGACTACAGGCGCCCGCCACCTCGCCCGGCTAATTTTTTTTGTATTTTTAGTAGAGACGGGGTTTCACCATGTTAGCCAGGATGGTCTCAATCTCCTGACCTCGTGATCCACCTGCATCAGCCTCCCAAAGTGCTGGGATTACAGGCGTGAGCCACCATGCCTGGCCAATATCAGGCAATTTTTATATGTTTATTATATATTACATATGCAATATTAATTATATATTATCTGTTCCCTATGCTATATTATGTATATTATGCAATATATATACTATACATGTAATAAATCTTATAGACATTTCCCCATTTTTGCTACTTATTTTACATGGAACTGTAAAGTAAGTAGCATATGATCCATATGTTATTGGTAAAAAACATAGATATTGGAAAGAGATTTTATAAAATGCAATATTTGGTTTTGAATTGTAAGCCTTTTAGCAAGTAATAATGGAATGAATTGAGTACTCAACATGCTTGAGAACATTTAACTGAAACTACCGGTCAACATCCTACTAACCCTCAAACCTAGAGATGATCTAGGTAAACTCAGGGATGATACAGGATGCTTTTCAACTTCGAAATAATTTAGCATGATTCTAGAATTTCAAACCAATATAGTAGAGGTATGAAGTAGGGGAAAAAAGGTTTGTTATTTGAAAAAGGAGAAAATTTGGCAGATAATTTGTCTACTAGAAAATTTGGCAGATAATTTGTCTACTAGAAAATCTAAGTGCGGTGGTTCATGCCTGTAATCCCAGCACTTTGGGAGGCCAAGGCGGGTGAATCACTTGAGGTCTGGAATTCGAGACCAGCCTGGCCAACATAGGGAAACCCCGTCTCTACTAAAAATACAAAAGGTAGCCAGTGATGCTGGTGCATGCCTGTAATCCCAGCTACTCAGGAGGCAGAGGCGGGGGGATCTCTTGAATCCGGGAGGCAGAGGTTGCAGTGAGCTGAGGTCACACCACTGCACTCCAGCCTGGGTGACAGAGCGAGACTCCGTCTCAAAAAACAAACAAACAAAACAAAACAAAACAAAAAAACACAACTAAGGACATTTACAGTAGCATTACTCAAATTGATAGAGTATGATCTGAAATGCAAATAAACATACAAAATCAACAGCTATCTTACACACCAGAAGGAGTCTGGCAAGAAACATGAGGGGAAAAAGAGGCCAGTCACAATAGCATATAAACTACAAAATACATCAAAATGTCCTTAGGGGAATGACAGGAACATCAACCTACTAGAATTTGACCACGTGTGGGTTTGAATGCATTTGGTGGTGTGTTGTGGGAGAGATGGGGACTGTCTTTCTTTTTTTTCAGGATGGAGTCTAGCTCTGTCTCCAGGCTGGAGTGCAGTGGCACAATCTCGGCTCATTGCAACCTCCACCTCCCGGGTTCAAGTGATTCTCCTGCCTCAGCCTCCCGAGTAGCTGGGATTAGAGGCACGTGCCACCACGCCCAGCTAATTTTTGTATTTTTAGTAGAGATGGGGTTTCACCATGTTGGCCAGGATGGTCTCGATCTCCTGATCTCATGATCCGCCCGCCTTGGCCTCCCAAAGTGCTGGGATTACAGGCGTGAGCCACCATGCCCAGCTGGGGAACGCCTTTTAGAATACTCCCTTTGTTCATTTGTTTGTTTAGTTTTCTTTTTAACCATCAAAGACCCACAGTATTTGTTGACAACTATGTCAGGGCTGTGAGAGTGAACAGAGCCATGCCGAAGGCAGGTTTGCTGGTTACAGGTAGCTGAAGGCGTCTCTGATTCAGCTCTTACTGATTTATGAGGGCTATTTACATATTAAAAACAGTCTGCTTATGTTTTTAAACATCTATGATAGACACTTCTCCTTTTTCATTATTTATTGTAATGTATGGTCTTTTCATGTATAAAAGTATTCTTTTTTTTTGTTTTCAAATCTATTACCATTTATTTTTTGCTTTATTTACGCTTTCAAATATTTATGCTTACAAAGTCTATCCCCATCCTAGAATCAGTATAAGTCAGAAGAGGGGGACTGTATTAGTCTATTCTCACACGGCTATAAAGAAATACCTGAGACTGGGTAATTTATAAAGAAAAGAGCTTTCATTGGCTCACAGTTCCTCAGGCTATATAGGAAGCAAGGAAGCATCTGCTTCTGGGGAGGCCTCAGAAAGCTTCCAATCACGGCAGAAGGCAAAGGGCAAGTGAGATGTCTCACATGGCAGGAACAGCGAGAGGGGAGGAGGTGCGACACACTTTTTGTTTTGTTTTGTTTTTGAGACGGAGTTTCGCTCTGTCACCCAGGCTGGAGTGCAGTGGCGCGATCTCGGCTCACTGCAACCTCCGCCTCCCAGGTTCCAGCAATTCTCCTGCCTCAGCTTCCTAAGTAGCTGGGATTACAGACATCCGCCACCATGCCCGGCTAATTTTTGTATTTTTAGTAGAGACAGGGTTTCGCCATGTTAGCCAGGTTGGTCTCGAACTCCTGACCTCAGGTTATCCACCCGCCTCAGCCTCCCAAAGTGCTGGGATAAGAACTCATTCACTCACTATCTCAAGACTAGCACCAAGGAGATACGGCTAAAGCATTCATAAAGGACCACCCCCACGATCCAATCACCTCCCCCCAGGCCCTATCTCCAACATCGGGGATGACAATTCAATATGAGATTTGTACCAGGACACAGATTGAAACCATATCTGGGAAGGATCTGTTTGGCCTATTAATAGTAAAAGAGGATATAAAGTGATAAGAGTTCAATCACTGTGTTTGTAGCCTAAGAATAGAGGTTCCTGTTGAAATGTACGCTGACTCTAGGAAGGAGACCAGGAGAGGCTGGCTCAGCTGACCAAACTGTCATCTGACTCATTTCCTCTTAGCTTCCACGATCTCCTTTTTAAGAACAAATTGGGTGAAGTAGCTAAGTTCACTTTAACAACCTCAGTGAGTCACTCCCACAATGGGGGCAGGGATAGAGTGCTTCTCCTCTCCTAAAATGGGAGATGAGAAACTCTCCCATAAGGGTTTATATGTACAGCTGCTGGGGATCTGTATAGCAGAGAATACATCCGACTTTTTCAAGACCTGGGAAAAACACTCTTTTTATTTTTTTGAGACCGAGTTTTTCTCTTGTTGCCCAAGCTGGAGGGCAATGGCACAATCTCGGCTCATTGCAACCTCCGCCTCCCGGGTTCAAGCAATTCTCCTGCCTCAGTCTCCCGAGTAGCTAGGATTACAAGCGTGCACCACCATGCCTGGCTAATTGTTTGTATTTTTAGTAGAAACAGGGTTTCACCATATTAGCCAGGCTGGGCTCGAACTCCTGACCTCAGGAGATCTGCCTGCCTCAGCCTCCCAAAGTGTTGGGATTACAGGTGTGAGCCACCGCGCCTGGCCAAACACTCCTTTAAATACTGGCTTATGGTCAGCTTTCAGCCTTGGTTTCTAATACTGTTATATTTGCCGTTTGGTATTTCTTCATGTAAAATCTAACAGGTAATCAATATTTTTTAATGTGAATTTGAAGTCTAGAGTGGGCAAACGGTACTACTCTGCCACCCTCTTAATTTGGGACTAATTTCATTCTTGGAACATAATGTATATATGTGAATATGCATGAAGTAGTACGTTGTGCGCTCTACTCTTCAGGTTGATCGGGTTGTTTGAAGGAGAAAATGGAATCGTGTAATACAGTTGGAAGATGCCCCAGAAAGGTGAGTGAGACTGCAGGTTGCTGCAGGATCACATTTTGGGAGTAGAGCAGAGGGGTCGCCACCTCCTTGGAGTGGGCCTCAGCTTTGCAGACCAGATTCCTCAGGTTTCCTGGAATTACCAAAACCAAGACACCAACCCAGGTGGGCACTGATTGGCTCATCGCAGGAAATCCCCAATGGCAGTAGTTACCTCTGGGGAGAAAAGGAACAATGAGTGGGGATGGGCTTTACCTGCACCTATAATATTTTATTTGTTAAAAAACAAAGAGTGGCGGGTGTGGTGGTTCACGCCTGTAATTCCGGCATTTTGGGAGTCCGAGGCGGGTGGATCACCTGAGGTCAGGAGTTCGAGACCAACCTGGCCAACATGGTGAAACCCCGGCTCTACTAAGAATAAAGAAATTAGCTGGGCATAGTGGCGTGTGCTTGTAATCTCAGCTACTAGGAGGGCTGAGGCAGGAGAATTCCTTGAACCCAGGAGGTGGAGGTTGCAGTGAGGCAAGATGGCACCATTGCACTCCAGCTGGGTAACAACAGAGAAACTCCATCTCAAAAAAAAAAAAAAAAAAAAAAAGCCGGGGGCAGGGAGCTCCAAAGCACATACGGCAACATGTTAACACCTGTTCATCTGGGTTGTTTGTAAATTATTTTTTATACCTGTCTGTATGTTTGAAATGACTCATAATTGAAGATTAATTTTTAAGAGAAAAGACTAAAAAGAAAGACAATATATTACAATTAGTGGCTGTCTTTCAGTAGTAGAATTGTTTTTCCCTCCTTCCAAATTTTCAATATTTTCCAAAATTTTGATATTGAGTCTTTGTTACTTTTACAATTAGAACAACAAGCTCCATTTGAAATAGGCATATAACCAATCAACCGAGATCAGTAGAAACGTACTGAGGAGGAAAATGGATCAAGGATGATGCTAATAAAATGGCAAATGACGAAGCATAAAATGTGGTTAAGTCTCATTAATTTGTACTTTACTTATTCTGAATTAATTAGTGGGGAATTGGGTTGGGCCTTGCATGATTGGTGGAGAGAAAAGACTGCTTAGCCTTAGGTGGAATTCTATTTTTAATGCTTATTCTATTCTGGAGTTCCACCATACACTTCCTATAGGCAAGGGATGTGTTTTCTACGTACTCCGTTTCTCCTTCCATTCTGGGGATTTCTGGGCCCTCAACTGTCTGATAATACACACCTGTTAAAGGAACGATTAAGCAAAAAAAATAAAGGTAAACAAAATTGCGTAGGAGGCAGGGAGATTCTCAATCTACTTAAGAGAGCAAATTCTTTTAACAGCTATTAACTCATTAAGTGTTGAAATGTAAATATTGTAGCTAATTAAATACAGCTTTATGTATTTGTTTTAGCAAGACCCAGTGAATATCAATTATACAGGACAAATTTTTAATGAATAAAAGAGCTTTGAAAAAAACCTGTTTTCACTAACACTGGCTGACCTCTTTTTCCAGTGACGGAATTATCATCAGGCCTCATTTCCCTGGTATCTGTAGCCTGGACGGCTTTCTCAAACAAAAACTGGACACAACCAGCCCTCCACCTACTCCGGACCTGCAACCACACAGCTGAAGGTGACTGGCAAAAAGCATCAAGTTGCCATCTCCAGGCCGGGCACCATGGCTCATTCCTGTCATTCCAGTGCTTTGGGAGGCTGAGTCAGGAGGATCATTTGAGGCCAGGAGAGTTTGTGACCAGCCTGGACAACCTAGTGAGACCCCATCTCTACAAAAAATAAAAATTCCTCGCTGTTCCTGGACTGCCTCCTGCCTGCCCCCACCCCCGCCACCAGATGGCTCCTCCTGAGGATGTCTGCACCTTCTGTTCCCACTCCTGGAATGCTCTTCCATCATCTACTCTTCTCTGGTTTCCCATCGCTCTCTCCTCTCTTATGTTTTTTCTCAAATATCACCTTTTCAGAGACATTCTAAGATTTATGTAAATGTCAGCTCCCCTGTTCCCCACATGGCCTGTTGTCCTTCCCAGATCTGCTTTTTACCATAGTACATTTCATCTTCTACCATAGTCTCGATCAGGACCATCCACAGAACTTTCTGCCATGATGGAAATGACCATTTTGTACTGTACAACATGGTAGCCACTAGCTACTAGGCACTTGAAAGTGGCGAACTCAATAAGAGAACTTAACTTTTCATGTTATTTAACTTTAATGAATTTAAGTTCGGTTTCAATAACCATACGTAGCTCAGGGTCACGTGTTGGACATAGTAGGTCTGTCATTGATTTATCCCCCTGCTAATTTATTCAGAGGGTGGTTGGTTGCACATTTGATCTACCTGAAAATAATACCGATGACTGACTTATCCCATCACTAGCATGCACCCTCCATGAGAGCAGATGCTTTTCCTGCACCTGACACATAGTAGGTGTTCAGTAAGTGAATCAATGCCCTTTACCTCAAGTTTATCATTTTAAGAGCCAAAGTTTGTTTTCATTCTAAGCATTTTCAGAAATTATTGTAAGCTCTGCAGAATCTGTCCTTATTTTAACTTAGTACCAGAATGTATTGTTTCCTTGCAATTTCAATGTCGCTTTTCTGTACATAACTTGTTATGTTGTAATAAATTGTGTCCTCAGAGACAGTTAATGGCATTTCTTCAATAACTGCACAGATTGCTGAGTTTTTATTGTCCACTAAATGACTGTTTATCATTAACTTTTTCTTGTGTCTGTCTCTACTACATGCTTTATTTACTTTTCTTTTTTTTTTTTTGAGGTAGAGTCTCATTCTGTTGCCCAGGTTTGAGTGCAGTGGTGTGATCTCAGGTCACTGCAACCTCTGCCTCCGGGTTCAAGTGATTCTCCTACCTCAGCCTCCCGAGTAGCTGGGACTACAGGCATGTGCCACCATGCCCAGCTAATTTTAGTATTTTTAGTAGAGATGGGGTTTCACCATGTTGGCCAGGCTGACCTTGAACTCCTGAGCTCAAGTGATCCTCCTGCCTCAGCCTCCCAAAGTGCTGAGATTACAGGCGCGAGCCACAGCGCCTGGCTGTGCTTTATTATTTTTCAATGGAAATGACTATGTAAGGTTTGAAGTACTTCCATTCTCCCACATAGTTAAACACACAAAGTTCGTGATAATTTTTTCTTTTTTTTTGAGATGGAGTCTCGCTCTGTCGCCCAGGCTGGAATGCAGTGGTGTGATCTCGGCTCACTGCAAGCTCCGCCTCCTGGATTCAAGTGATTCTCCTGCCTCAGCCTCTTGAGTAGCTGGCATTACAGGTACCCACCACCACACCCGGCTAATTTTTGTATTTTTAGTAGAGACAGGGTTTCACCATGTTGGCCAGCCAGGCAGGTCTTGAACTCCTGACCTCAGGTAACCCACCCACCTCGGCCTCCCAAAGTGCTGAGATTACAGGTGTGAGTCACCACGTCCAGCCGACAATTTTTTTGTGTGGACACATTCATGGTCCGTTCAGAGAGACTGGTTGCCTACACATCATGAAAATAATCATGAAAATAATATCAGAAATAATAAAGAAGGCAGTCTTTATAAACTTATAACTTATGATAAACTTATAACAATTTCCCTTTATAAATTGGACCACGAACATAAAAGGTTTGAAACCTAAAGCCATTGAGCTAGAATGAAAACCCCGTGTTTTCCTCTAAGTCCAATGTTCTCATCTAACCCAGTTCTTCTCAAAGGTGTAGTCCATAAATCATTTCCTAAAAATCATCTGCTTTCGACTCAAAGTTGCTCAAGAAAAAAATAAAAATAAAAACAAAAAAATCACCTGCAGTGCTTGTTTAAAACGAGCTTCCCTGGGCAACCCACTAGACCTACACTAGACCCACTAGAATCTTGCGGCCAGGTCCCAAAAATCTGTAGTTTTAATGCACAGCAGAGTTTGAGACCCACTGAGTGTTAAGTTTACTTTCTGAAGAGAAGTATAATATTACCTTGAGCTTTATTCTACAGGGGAAAAATGACACTATTTTTATTGGCTCCCAAATCATAAACTTATAACAACTATTCTGTTGCAAACCAAATGAGGATTTTAAGCTTTGATATATACATTCACCTAACCTGACCCTAAGTAGAGATAAGATCAGTAAAAAACGTATTTCAGTAATAGATTATAAGTCGAAAAATACTTCCAGATTCGGCCAGGTGCAGTGGCTCATGCCTGTAATCCCAGCACTTTGGGAGGCGGAGGCGGGTGGATTGCTTGAGGTCAGAAGTTTGAGAACAGCCCAGCCAACATGGTGACATCCCATCTCTACTAAAAATACAAAAATTAGCTGGGGTGGTGGGTACCTGTAGTACCAGCTCTTTGGAAGGCTGAAATATGAGGATCGGTTGAACCTGCGAGGCGGAGGTTGCAGTGAGCTGAGATCACACCACTGCACTCCAGCCTGGGTGACAGTGAGGTTCCATCTCAAAAAAAAAAAAAAAAAAAAAAAAAAGAAAAAGAAAAAGAAAAAGAAATACTTCTAGATTCCTTCACTGTCTCTTAGGAACAGAAAGATTCATCCATCAAGTATTATGACCTAAGAGGATACCACTGCTACAATGTAGGGCTAATCACAGAAAATCTAAAAGGTGATTATTCTATGTGATAAAGAAGGCCATTTGCAGCAAAAGCAAATGAACGTGTCCTTTTGCTAGGTTCACATTCTTCACTCTCCACTTTGGGTTCCAGAGCACGGAACGACTTGGCGATTTAAAGCCACAGTTGCTGTGTGGACTGGGACTGGCTTTGATATTAGTGTTGTGTATACTCACCAGCCACTACAGTACTTGGGTCTAGAATACAAGAGAACAACTCTATTTTTCTGTGATTCCCCAAGGCTAGTTCTGGCAAGAAGAGATTCTGGCAGAGCTTTTGTTTCTGCAGTGATTTCAGAGACTTCGAGTGAGACAAGACAGGTCTAGGGTAATCAAGGGTACAAAGGGGAGGCGAAGAAGAGAAACGGCCAGAGTGGGAACTCAGGAGCCGAGTCCGGCAGGGCGGGGCACATAGTTGGGAGGGCTTTGTGTGTCTTGGGGTGGGTAAAAGATCAGTAAAATGGCTGGGTACTGTGATTCATGCCTGTAATCCCAACACTTTGGGAGGCCAAGGTGGGCGGATCACTTGAGGTCAAGAGTTCAAGACCAGCCTGGCCAACATGTCAAAACCCTAATTCTACTAAAAATACAAAAATTAGCTGGGGTGTGGTGGTGCATGCCTGTAATCCCAGCTCCTCAGTGGGCTGAGGCACGAGAATCACTTGAGCCTGGGAGGCAGAGGTTCAGTGAGCTGAGATCATACCACTTCACTCCGGCCTGAGTAAAGGAGACTCTGTCTCAAAAAAAAAAAAAAGAATCAGTAAGATGAGCTCCCTAGCGAATGGTGTCACCAGCTGTGTCAGCAGATGGGAAAATGCAAGGTGCCATGCAGGAGACCAGAGACCTGACAGAACTAGGACAAACAACTCTGAAGTGTGGGTCACGTCCAAATTTGCTACTGGGTACCAGAGATTAGTTTACAGGGAAACCTGGATTTCTAGGCAGGATCTGCAGTCCAGGAAAGCCCTGGGGTGAAGAGCAGTAAATCATTTTGCAGATTGGGCAAACACCATAGAATGCCAAATTTGATGGCATTGTGTGTGCTAAACTGTGATATAATGAAGCCAGTAATTGAGGGTCTGGGTCACAGGACATAGTCATCAATTATGAGTCTGTGGCAGGAAGTCATGGCATGAAGCCAGACCCTAGGATCCTGATACTGGGGACTGTGGTAGAATAACACGCCCCAGATCCTCTGCTCAGTCATCATCTACCATCAGGAGCTATGTATCTGGAGAACAGATAAATAAGAAGCCACCTGTAACGGTCTTTCTAAAGTGAAAAAGAGGTGGGGCAAGGGGGCCCAGCTAGGTTCTTATACTACATACTAGACAGACTCAAATTCCAGGAACTCCATATTGGTCTCTGTTATTGGGATACTCCATGGGGAGTACGTGGTCTGTTGGCACTTTTGTTATTTCCTGCTCAGTCCGCCATGGTGAGAAAAAGGTAGTGCTCCCAGACCACAGTCAGTAGCAAAGTGTCCCTGACCATGAGCACAGGCTCAAGGCCAGCAGTCAAGAGGAGACCTCATCCCAACCTGCATAGAAACGTGTTTATCAGATGAGAGGTTTGGAGCATTTGGCCAAGAAACCACACAAGTGACTCTCTCTGCTTCATGGTAGGTTAGGTTTTGATAGTTAACAGGCGGTGGGGGGCGGGGGCAAAGAGTCTTGCTATGGTATGAAAATGGTTTGTCTCCACCAAAACTCATGTTAAAATTGGATTCCTAAAGTAATGCTGTTGAGAGGTAGTCGAATCTTTAAGAGATGTATGGGTCACGAGGGTGCCATTGTGAAAGACATATGCCACTCTTGTGACACTGGGTTCTTGTCGGAGAGAGCGAGTTCTTGCTCTTGCAGGATTGGATTAGTTGCCATGAGAGTGGGTTGTTTTAAAGCAAGGTCACTCCTCGTGTTGGCCCTTTCACAGGTACTCACTTGTACTTTTCCATCATGTTACAAAAGTTTGTGTCAGAAGCTGCCACCAAGCCTTTGGACTTCCCAGCCTCCAGAACCATGAGCCAAATAAATTTCTTTTCTTGATAAATTATCCAGTCTCAGCTATTCTGTTATAGCAACAGAAAACAGACTAGGACAAGTCTTTTTATAAAAAATTCCATAGATGAGGGTATAGAGCTAAGTTTTATTAATTCTTTGTGATACTTATTACAACAACCCTCTGTGCAAAGCATATACAATGATCTCTTACTTGGGAGAATGTGATTTAGAGAGGAATGACCCCTGGTGTCCTCCCCTGCACTCCAACTAACCTAAATGAATCTACATAACGTGTTTAGAAAAACACAGTAAAAGTTCAATACATGTTAGCCATTTTTCTTACCCAAAGTTGCCCAGGTTGCAAGTGGCAGAACAAATATTGGGACCCAAACTTCTCTGAGACAGAAACTCAGGCTCCAATCCACAACATTATTTCTGTTATCAATGATTACTTTTTATTTGTTGTTTGGCTTAGTTGGGATGGTGAAAGATGAAAGAGCTCCAATAATTAGGTGTGCAGGCATTTGTGTTTTAGCTTACCAGACTTATGTTGTCTTATACCCTAGCCTTGTAAGTTCAGATAACTTACCTAAGCAATCAATTAGAACTCTTGTATCTTTGGTTTTGTTTTTTAAAGAAAACTGATGAAAGACGAAACTTGATTGCAATAGTAATTTGTGTTTCTTCTTGCTACAGAATAACAGCAACACATTAAAGAAAAAAGAACCATATAAATATTAATAGATGCTGGAAAGACATTTGGTAAAAATTATCAGCCATTCCTCACAAAAATCTTAATTAAAATAGGGCTAGAAGGAAACCACTTAAATGTATTGAAGACCACCAAGCCCAATAGTAAATGTTATTCTAAATGTTGAAAAAGTAAAGCTGTTTTGAATTGAGTCAGGAACTAGACCGGTGCATTTGCTTTTGCTATTAATTTTCCACATTGTTTGCAGGTTCTAGTGAACGCAGCAAAACAAAAGATATTATAAACATAGAAAAAAGAAATAAAATTATCTTCTTATTAAAAATGTCACTGCAAAAAATTACAAACCACTTGAATAAATAAGATAATTTAATAAAGTGACTACATATAAATATTTAGTTTATGTGATAGCTTTTTTCTCTAATCTGGTAATAAAAATCTAGGAATGGAATAGAGAAAGTACTTAATATAATGACCTCAAACTATAAATTATTTATGAATACATTTGGCAAGAAAGTCAGAAGACCTTTATAAAAAAAACAATAAAATCAAATTTATGGAGAAATAAAAAGACATTTTGTATTCTCAGATATAAACACTTAATGTCACAAACATGCCAATTATCCTAATGTTAATATATAATTTATTGCAATGCCCCATTGGAACCACAGACTGTTTTAATGGAATGGAATTAATGTTCATTTGAAAGAACAAATAAATGCCCATGAATAGACAAGAAAGTCTGAAACAAAACACTGATGAGGGGCATTGATTTTATGAGTCAGTCAATATACAAGCATCTACTAGAAAAGCCATTTTGCCATAGTGGTTGTCAAATGTCAGCATGCATCAGAATTTGCTGGGGGACTTGTTAAAACATGGCAGGCCAGGCCTCACCCAGAGTTTCTGTTTCAGCAGGTCTGGAGTGGAGCCCAAGATTTTGCATTTCTAACAAGTTCCCAGGTGATGCTGATGGTGGCTGCTGGGCTAAGGAATACTCTTTTGGAAGCATTACTATCACAAATCAATATAGAGTTGACCAAAAAGAAGACAAACCATTAGAATAGACTAGGAAAGCCAGCAATTAGCCTAATATAAATAAGTATTTAAGAAATGACAAAGGATGTCCATGAGGTGCCATTGGGTAAGAAAAGTAAGATGTATAAAAGTTTGTATAATGTGGGCCAGGCATGGTGGTACACGCCTGTAATCCCAGCTACCCAGGAGGTGGAGGCAGGAGAATTGCTTGAACCCAGGAGGCAGAGGTTGCATGAGCTGAGATCACGCCACTGCACTCCAGCCTGGGTGACAGAGTGAGACCCCATTTCAAAAAAAAAAAAAGTATAATGTGGTCTCAAAGGAAATGCAAACTGAGTTTCTCATGGACCAGCTGGACCCTGTGAGACAGCTGGTACAGGGCTGTCTGAAGGACCACTGAAGAGGGAACACCAGACCAGACACCAGTGCAAAGGAGCTATAGGTATGACAGAATCCCTAGAAGCTGGAGGAGAAGGAAATGAACAGCTGAAATGGAAGTGGATTTTACCTGACATGAACACCACAGGTGAGTGATATTGACCAATGTAGAGTGTGGGAGGTCCTTGAAAACACAAAAATGCCCACGAAATGTGAGAAAGAGGTGTCTTTGACCATCTGCCAAGTCCACACAGCTGAGATACTAGATCATCACAATAGTAATGATTACAACTGTGCCAGTGAAAAGGAATGACCCCTGCTGTCCTTCCCTCCAGGTCAAGTTCGAATTCCTGATGACCCAGAGACCACAGCTGTGGAGCTCCAAGAGGAGCAGAAGAATCAGGAAGAGAGAGAACCAAGTCAACCAAGACCCTTCCCACAACCTGGGTCAGGGATGGGGTGCTGGAACAGTGACTTCCAATGGAACATGCCGTTTCAGCGATGGCACGTCAATGAGTGAACTGAGGACTTATGGGACCTGTAGTGACCAGAGCACAGAACATTTTTATTGTCTAAGAGTGAGTAGAAAAGTCTGCCTGTGTTTTTACCTGATGGCAGATAAAGAATAAAATTAAGGGACATGGAGAGACAAAAACAGAGCTGCTTTATTGCAAGACTGTATTTCTTCAATTTAAGAGTTACATAAGATCATAACATATTTAAATGAATTGCCATTGAAAAACAGTTGAGATGTGTTTTTTTTTCTCCCCATTAGAAGATGATTATCTCTGTCCTCTGAGTAGGGAACTCCAGATTTTGGGGGCTATTAACAGCCGTAGAGTTTCAACACCCTAGATAGAATGATCTGGCACCCAGAAGATAAGCCCACTCACATCTCCCTCCAAAAGATTTTGTGCAAGAGGCCAAGGCTTGTTTAGAGGAGGGGAGATAAACTCTTGCTGAGAGTGGAAAGGCAGAAATGGTCTCCTGTGAGGTGGAGGCTTCCCTTCCAGAGGCTGAGAAAGCAGAGGTTGTGGGGTTTCTGAAAGTTGTAGAGACCTGTTCCCTCCTGTTGTTACTTCCCCAGGTGGGCTGAGTGCAGGATAGCTGTCTGGCAGACCAGTCTTTTCTCAGGCTTAGAGACTAAAGGGAAAAGATACTCTGAAGAGCTCCAGGGTCCAAGGGATGGCAGAGAGGAAAACTACCAGCATCTTTCCACAGCAAAGGGCAAGAGGGTAAACATGGCAACCTCCACAGAAGGACCAAAAGGACCCTCCTGGGCTCCAGGTACCACTCTGATTCTTAGAGGCTCCTCAAACATGACTGAGAAGGAGTTTCTCACCACTGTGGTGAGAGAGATTGTGAGCTAGATTAACTCTGAATTAATAAGCCACTCTGGAACACAAAATATTTGGAGTATATCCATCTATGCTCTGGACAGACATCTATGTACTGTAAGCCAAATCCTTGAAAAAAAAACAGAGGTTAGGCTGGGCATGGTGGCTCAAGCCTGTAATCCCAGCAGCTTTCAGAGGCTGAGGCAGGAAGATCATTAAAGCTCAGGAGTTTGAGGCTACAGTAAGCTATGATTGTGCCACTACCCTCCAGCCTGGGTGATGGAGCAGGATACTGTCTCAAAAAACAAAAACAAAAACAAAAATGGAGGTTATAGATTTTCACATTCCCTAACAATTGCTCAAGGTTGATTAGTTTGATCCTTCAATTGAGCTCATCAACCCAAGGTGAAAGAGGGAAAGAAATTAACTTGACACAGTGCTAATTCTCCATGTGATAGCATTCTCCCAGGGTTGAAGCTCTGTCCTCTCCCAGCTTGCATTTCGCTTCAGGAAAACTATAATTACAACATCACTACTCTTGCATCAACTTTCCCTTGCTCTCTGTGGCTGTGTGTCGCAGACTGCCCTCAAAATGCAAGAATTGCCCAAGGCTTAGCCCACCTCTACTGGCTTCCTTCCCTTCCCCTCTCTTGCCTTTTCTCTCCCCCTTCTCTTTTCTTCTATGTTTAGGGGATCCTATCTGGTTCTATGTTGATGACCTTTGCATTTATTTCTTTAATCCAATCTCTCCCCCAAATTCTAGACATTTATATACAACTGTTCATGAAACATCTCCATTTGGGCATCTAAGGACCATTTCAAACTGAAGTTTGAAATATAATTCTTAACCCCTCTCCCTTTTTAAAAATAGAAAAATAAATAAATTAAATAACTAACAGTAAAATCCTCAGACTCTTCCCTCTCTTCGTATTTCAGTAATGGGAATTCCACAGTTGTTCAAGTTACTTGCTATTTGCTAGGAGTTATCTTCCCTACCTCTTTTCCTCGTGTTCCTTCCATCTAGTTGTGATGGTGAATATTGAGTGCCAACTTGACTGGACTGAAGAATGCAAAGTACTATTCCTGGCTGTGTCTGTGAGGATGTTGCCAAAGGAGATTAACATTTGAGTCAGTGGACTGGGAGAGGCAGATCCACCCTCAGTATGGGTGGGCACCATCTAATCAGCTGCCTGCACAGCTAGAATAAAACAGGTAGAAGAACATGGAAGGACTTGACTTGCTGAGTCTTCTAGCCTTCATCTTTCTCCCGTGCTGGATGCTTCCTGTCCTTGAACATCAGACCCCAAATTCTTCAGCTTTTGGACTCTTGACTTACACCAGTGATTTGCTAGGGGCTCTCCGGCCTTTTAGCCACAGACTGAAGGCTGCACTGTTGACTTCTCTACTTTTGAGGTTTTGAGACTGGGACTGGCTTCCTTGCTCCTCAGCTTACAGATGGCCTATTGTGGGACTTCACCTTGTGATCTTGTGGGTCAGTTCTCCTTAGTAAGCTCCCCTTCCTGTATACATCTATCCTATTAGTTCTGTCCCTCTAGAGAACCCCAACACATACACTAGTTCATCAGCAAGTTCTATGGTCTTCATCTTTGAAACAGCCCAGTCCTGACACCTTCTCATTGCAATCAAATACACTTATTATTGACCTACTGTAATATTTGTGCATTTTTCCTCCATCACATGAAATACTATGAGGATAGTGAGATATATATCTATATTAATCTATCCATCTATACACATATACACACATGCACACACATACATTTTGTTTGTTCACTATTGTTTCATCAGTATCTAGAAGACTTTGTGGCACAAAATAGGTACTCAGAAGTATTTGGTGCTGTATGAATAACTGAATGAACAATTATTCATTATTCTAGCTTTGGAAGGCCTCGGTGGGAGGATCGCTTGAGGCCAGGAGTTTGAGACCAGTGTAAACAACATAATGAGATCCCATCTTTACCAAAACCAAAAATGGCTGGGGGTGTCTTCAGAGCCTCAGAACTCAGTAGCATTTTAAGTTCCTAAGTTGTAAGTCATTCTGTTTCTCTTCTTCCCATTTGTTGTTAGGAACATAATGAGCAGGAAGTAATAATGAACAGGAATAAGGAGTTAGGAACATAATGAGCAGGAAGTGTGGAGGAGAAGGGCAACTCCACTTTACATGCTAATCCACCATATTGACTTATGGTTAACCCTGTTCCTGGAATGCCTTTAAGACTTCCCGGGTATCTACTGTTCCTTGTGTAAGAGCAGGTGCTTACTGTAAATCCCGCACCTTAGGTCAAACAACCTTGATGTGATCGTATTTCAGTTACCTTACCCATCCCTTCTGAATTGTCCTTTCCCTGTGGTATATAATCCCTGGGTCTTGAGGGTATTGGCATGAGATTTACCATCTTGTTTCACCGCTGCCCAAGACATACACATGGCTTCTATTTATATGTCTCCATTAAATGTTTCTTTCTGAGAAACTAGATATATCAGCCTCTTTCTTTCTTCTTCTTCTTTTTTTTTTTTTGATGGAGTCTCGCTGTGTCACCCAGGCTGGAGTGCAGTGGTGCGATCTCGGCTCACTGCAAGCTCTGCCTCCTGGGTTCACGCCATTCTCCTGCTTCAGCCTCCTGAGTAGCTGGGACTACAGGCGCCCACTACTACGCCCAGCTAATTCTTTTGTATTTTTAGTAGAGACGGGGTTTCACTGTGCTAGCCAGGAAGGGTCTCGATCTCCTGACCTCATGATCCACCCGCCTAGGCCTCCCAAAGTGCTGGGATTACAGGCGTAAGCCACCACACCCGGCCTTTTTCTTTTTTTTTTGGACAGAGTCTCTCTGTGGCCAGGCTGGAGTGCAGTGGCGCAATCTTGGCTCACTGCAATCTCCATCTCCTGAGTTCAAGTGATTCTCCTGCCTCAGCCAAGTAGCTGGGACTACAGGTGTGTGACACCATGCCCAGCTAATTTTTTGTATTTTTAATAAAGACGAGGTTTCACCATGTTGGCCAGGATGGTCTCGATCTCCTGACCTTGTAATCCGCCCACCTCAGCCTCCCAAAGTGCTGGGATTACAGGTGTGAGCCACTGCGTCCTGTGGCCTCTTTCGTTAGCCTCTCATATCAGCCTCTTTTGTTAGCCTCTCAGCTTCCTGGGACTTTTGGAGATGGGTTTGCATAGACCTGCCCATCTTGAAACATACACCTTAAGCAACTTCCACATGCAGTCATGGAGGAGGTCCAGAATCTTGGGGAGAATAAGCTGCCTGCTTCCCTTCCCTCCATCAAAACACTGAACAGGGCGGACACATCATCCTATCTGAATACTATGAAAATCAATGGAATGAGAAACCCAACAGGAGCCACAGGCCCTGAGGCTGGGGGGCGATGATTACTGAACCATGAGGTCACCATGTTCCAGCTTGGGCCAGATCAATCTCTCCGTGGTGGTGATGGTTTACACTGGGAAAGTCATCTTTTAAAAATAATACTGAGGGCTGGGTGCAGTGGCTTACGCCTGTAATCCCAGCACTCTGGGAGGCCAAGGCAGGCGGATCATGAGGTCAGGAGTTCAAGACCAGCCTGACCAACATGATGAAACCCCGTCTCTACTAAAAATACAAAAATTAGCCAGGCATGGTGGTGCGCGCCTATAATCCCAGCTACTTGGGAGGCTGAGGCAGGGGAATTGCTTGAACCTGGGAGACGGAGGTTGCAGTGAACCGAGATCAGGCCTCTGCACTCCAGCCTGGGTGACAGAACAAGACCCTGTCTCAAAAAAAAAAAAAATAATAATAATAATACTGAGGACTAAACTCTGATTCTTTTAAATCTTGCACAAATTCCTAGTTAAGGGATCTGGGGAGTCAGGCCCTACAAATCATAAATTCTAATCAGATGGGTTGTATTTAACCTTATATATCGTGACTTACTTTCCAACCTCACTCTGGTAAAACATTACAAGACAAGGAATCAAAATATTTTACCCCGAAACATGTTTCTTTGCCCTATTTTGAAATGGTCCTGCAAAGTTCTTCTTTGTGTGGGGAAATCTGCATCTATAATAATCTCTATTAACATAGCTAGATATTTTTCTTCCAGACCCTCCCAATCCTAAAAAGGCTAAGATCTGAATAGGAAACTTTGTCATCTATTGTCTCTAAGGGCAGCCACTGTAAGACTTCAAAAGAAGTTTGGTCTCCACAATCTTTACCTTAACCTGAATATTCTCTTTCTATCAATCCCAGGTCTTTAGACAAACTCAACCAATTGTCGACCAGAAAAATGTTTAAATTCACCAATAGCCTGGAAGCCCCCCACCCCCTCCACTTTGAGTTGTCCTGCCTTTCTGGACCAAACCAATGTTATTTCTTTTTTTTTGTTTTGTTTTGTTTTTTTTTTTTTTGAGATGGAGTCTCACTCTGCCACCCAGGCTGGAGTGCAGTGGCGCGATCTCGGCTCACTGCAAGCTCCGCCTCCCGGGTTCACGCCATTCTCCTGCCTCAGCCTCCAGAGTAGCTGGGACTACAGCCGCCTGCCACCATGCCCGGCTAATTTTTTTTTTTGTATTTTTAGTAGAGACGAGGTTTCACCGTGTTAGCCAGGATGGTCTCGATCTCCCGACCTCGTGATCCGCCTGCCACAGCCTCCCAAAGTGCTGGGATTACAGGTGTGAGCCACTGCGCCCACCCACCAATGCCATTTCTTAAATGTATTTGATTGATGCCGCCTGCCCCTCTAAAATGTATAAAACAAAGCTGTACCCGGACCGCCTTGGGCACATGTTCTCAGGACCTCCTGAAGGCTGTGTTCACTCCTATTTGCTTCAGAATAAATCTCTTCAAATATTTTACAGAGTTTGACTCTTTTCATCCACAATAATTGTCTTTCTTTTGGGAGTGAGTTCTGTTGGGACAGAATGAGCAAACAGAGAAGTCCTGAGATTAACACATAAACTACAAACCAAACAAACAAACAAGAGTGAGACACGCTGACCACGAGCAGACAGATTTGCGCAATGTTTTTGACTATCGCACATCCCCGGCTCTCTCTTCCTGTGGTTCTATTTTCATCCTTTCCTCTCTTTGGGGAGAAATTCACAGGAGCTTTGCAAACCTTGCTGTACAGCCTGCAAATCAGGACGGAATCACAAAAGTAAATTCATTTCCGTAGTAACAGGCTCAGGACCATTCCGGCTGCCAGTACGATGAGTTGATTTAATTCCTTCCCAACAAACATATCCACAATTTTAACATGTGAATGGCAGAAAAAACTTAATCTGAGGGGTCTAGACAAGATAGCTGGCTGAGAAATTCAGGGTGCATTCCAAGTCTCAGCAAAGAATCCAGCACACTGTTAACACAAATCCAAAAGAAAGTTGTAAGTTTTCTCTGCTTTGAAAGGAGTGATTCATCATTTCACAGTGACCTACAAAGCCCTTTCCCACCCCTCCCAAGGCGAACGTCTCCTTTGAAAGCTTCATTATTAAATCCAGCAGGGTCCTCAGGATAGCTCAAAGTCACAGCAGCCCAAGTTGGAATAGGCTGGCCTGAAGTGCCCTGGAAGGGAATTTTGGTAGATCCTGCCTTTCCCTTCAGTGTCCAATGCTTCAACCACTGCCACGCCCCCTTAGCATGTCAAGTCTTTGTGTTGAAAGGAATCAGGATAAGGCTTCACGTGCTCTTTCATTCATGCAAGAAGTCTGCAGTCAATTATTGCAAGCCTTCTGGCTGGGTGCGGTGGCTCACGCCTGTAATCCCAGCACTTTGGGAGGTCAAGACGGGCAGATGACCTGAGGTCAGGAGTTCGAGACCAGCCTGGCCAACACGATGAAATCCTGTCTCTACTAGAAATATAAAAATTAGCCAGGCTTGGTGGTGGGCGCCTGTAATCCCAGCTACTTGGGAGGCTGAGGCACAAGAATCACTTGAATCCAGGAGGCGGAGGTTGCAGTGAGCAGAGATCACACCACTGCACTCCAGCCTGGATGACAAAAGTGAGACTCCGTCTCAAAAAAAAGAAAAAAAAAAAATTATTGCATGCCTTCTGTGTTATGGGGTAGCTTTCTGCAATGAGGATCCAAGCTGAGAAATGGTGTCTGCTGCTGAAGAATTCATATTCTACTGGGGCACAGAGACATGTCCTAAAACCAAAAATTGAGAACGTAGCAAAATAGGATTGGGTACAAAGTGCCGTGAGAACTTAGGGGAGAGGGTGCCTGCCTTAGTTGAAGGAACTGTAAGCTGCATCGTAGAGGGTGAGTGAGATTTTGCTAAGGGAAAATTCTGAACGGAGGAAATTCTAAATAGTGTTGAGAATATGTGAAGGTGTAAGAAGGATGGCATGGTTGGGGAGCGTCAAGGGATTTTATGTGGTGGGGTGGGGGTGTCAGGAGGAGATCTGAGAGGTTGGAAAAATGGATACAGTTCTGCTCATCAGGATCTTGAAACTCTACTCAAGTGTTTGGGCTTGATCTGTAAAGCCAAGTGCACCAGGCACACACCACGGATGGTTTTAGCTGGCAAGTCCACAATTACAATTGTGTTCTTGAGATGGAGTTTCGCTCTTGTTGCCCAGGCTGGTGTGCAATGGTGTGATCTCGGCTCACCACAACCTCCATTTCCTGGGTTCAAGCAATTCTCCTGCCTCAGCCTCCAGAGTAGCTGGGATTACATGCATGTGTCACCACTCCCGGCTAATTTTATATTTTTAGTAGAGATGGAGTTTCTCCATGTTGGCCAGGCTGGTCTCTAACGCCCCACCTCAGGTGATCCACTCACCTCGGCCTCCCAAAGTGCTGGGATTACAGGCATGAGTCACTACGTCCAGCCCATGATTATGTTTATAGTTTTGGAAAAGAGCTCTGCTGGCAAACGTGGGGGGAGGGAGATTAGAGTGGGGGGTCTCTGCAAAAGTCAAAGCAAGAGGTAATCAAGGTATGAACTGAGGCAGTCACAGTGCAGGAAAGAGGAGGCGATGCGAGTAAAACGTGCTCAGGGATTTAGAGTTAGCAGAGTCTGGCGAAGGCTGGAGATGGAGGGTGAGCAGGAGGACAGCAGGTGGACAAGGCTTACCTTGAAGTACACAGTGAATGCTGTTACCGTGAATGTGTGTGCGAAACGTGTTGCAGTAAGTGATGGCAGAGTGTGTGGTGTGGGCTTGGAGGGCATGATTCGTTCAACTTGGGACCCGTGGAGGTTGACGTGTCTGTAGGGCAACTGGTGGATATGTGCATTAAACTTGCAACCATGGCATTGAAGTGTTGAATTGAGTCTGGGCGTAGAAAGAGAGTTGTGAGGATCATAGGGAAGTCTGGGAAAAAAGCAAAGGCTGGAATAAGACCTCCCAGAGTCCGGGGGCAATGTAATATAAGAAAAGGGCTAAGGAGTAGGGTCTGGGGAACAAAAATGCTTAAGATGCAGGAAGAAGAAGAGAAGGCTGAGAAAGAACGGTCAAACAATTTTGGCTAACTGGGAACAAAAAGCATCTTAAAAACCAACGGGCTGCTAATGGGCATGGGTTTATTTTGGGGGGAGACAAAAATGTTCTAAAATTGACTGTAGGGATGAGTGCAGAACTCTATGAATATACTGAAAACTGCTGACTTGTGCACTAAAAATGGGGGATTGTATGGTTTGTGGATTGTATCTCAATGAAGCCATTATCGAGAGAGAGAGAGAGAGAGAGAGAGAGAGAGAGAGAGAGGCATTTAAAAAAAAAAAAAAAAAAAAAAGACAGTGAATACCTATGTCCAATACAGCCAAAGGTCAATAAAGAAAGGGCTGAAAAGTAGTCTTTGATGTTGCTAATTAGGATAGTAGTGTCGATCTCAGGGAAGAAGGCATCAATAAAGTGAAGCGGACAGAAACCATATGGCAATAGGTTGGGTGAGAAGGGAGTTAGTTGTTTCTAGGGTAGGTCAGTGGCTAACAAGTTTGCAGGCAGAGTTCGGAGCTGGTAGTGAGCAAGTGGAAAGGAGGTGGTGGCAAGAGGGGTGATGTGATGGGGCCCATTCCTACAGGAGAAAGGGGAGGAGGACAGGGGACCCAGAGCTTGGGGTAGAGTGCTTTGGGCAGAAGGAGACACCATGATGCCACTGAGTTCGGCAAATGAGACAAAAGAATTAACAATGTTCACCTTCAATGTTCCCATTTGTTCATAATGTAGGAATCTAGGCCACTGCTGAGGAGGAGGGAAGCTGCAGTGTAGTTGGGAGATCAGGGAAGGTAGGAAAAACTTGGGGTACCAGCTACACACAATAGAGAAAGTACAGGCAGGGGACAGGTGCAGGAACTGCACCACAGTGCCCAGGACCCAGGTGTGATGTGAGATCAGGTGTCTTAGTTACTTTTGGCTGCTACAACAAAATATCATAAACTGGGTAGATTCTAAACAACTGACATTTACTTCTCACAGCTCTGGAGGCTGGGAAGTCCAAGACCAGGGCATCAGCAGATTTGGTGTGTGATGACCTGGTTCCTAGATGGCACCTTCTTCCTGCGTCCTCATGTGGTGGAAGGCGAGCTCCCTTGGGGCTCTTTTATTTATTTATTTTGAGAAATATAACATTTTAATAGATGAAATAAATACTCCAGCACATGCAAGGTAAAAACTTGATATTGGGGGAAAAAAATCACTGTGTAGTGTAAATTAGGAAATAGAACACATGCTCACAGTAGCTTCCCCCCATTTGCAAATCACTGGGGCTCTTTTATAGAAACACCAGTCTCATTCAAGAGGACTCCACCTTTGTGACCTAATCACCTCCCCAAAGTCCCCGCCTCCAAATACCATGACCTTGGAGGTTAGGGTCTCCACCTATGAATAAGGGGGGAACACAGACATTCCGACCCCACACCATGGATTTGTGATTGCGTTGAAAAGAATTTGAGTCACTTGGCTGGGCACGGTGGCTCAAGCCTGTAATCCCAGCACTTTGAGAGGCTGAGGTGGGCGGATCACCTGAGGTCAGGAGTTCAAGACCAGCCTGGCCAAAATGGTGAAACCCTGTCTCTACTAAAAATACAAAACTTAGCCATGCATGGTGGCACGCACCTGTAATCCTAGCTACTTGGGAGGCTAAGGCAGGAGAATCATTTGAACCTGGGAGGCAGAGGGTGCAGTGAGCCGAGATCGTACCACTGCACTCCAGCCTGGGTGACAGATCTAGACTCCATCTCGGAAAAAAAAAAAAAAAAAAAGGAATTTGAGTCACTTTGGAGTGTAAATTCTCAGAGAAACACAACAGTGGCTGATTCTGAGGTTATTTGAGTTGAATCCCCTTCCATTCCCTGAATGAGAGGGATGAGAATGAGAACAGAACGTTTGTTTTTTTGGAGACAAGGTCTCACTATGTCACCCAGGCTGAAGTGCAGTGGCACAATCACAGCTCTCCGTAGCCTCAAACTCCTGGGCTCAGGCAATCCTCCCGCCTCAGCCTCCCAAGTAGCTGGGACTACAGGTGTGCTACTGCACCCAGCTGAGAACAGAATTTTTAGGAACAGAACCCAAGATGGGCACATCAGCCATGACAAATGGTGCCTTAGAAGTTGCTATGCTCTGAAGCCATTACTTGTTTATAAGGGGTGGTACTGGTCCATGTTCTGCCTTCTCCAACCAGATTGTGACATAGAACACTCACCTTCCCTTCCCTCCTTTCCACACACTTCCTGAGCTTCTGATTCTCTCCCTCTCCATACTGTGTTCCTCCTTTATTCTAGCAATACTTTGTTAAAGTCTTTAAAGACCTTTCATTACAGAAGCAACACATGCTCATACAAAATTGAAACAATTATTATGAAGAAAAAAATTATCCATAATATTTTATCCAGACATAACTACTGACAGTATTTGGTATATCTCTTTCCAATATCCTTCTATGCAACTACACCCATATACCTACACCTACAGGCACCTATGTTTTAACATTGTTAAGGTCAAATGTGCAATTTTGTTTCCTAGCTTTTTTTTTTTTGAGATGGTGTCTCATTCTGTTGCCCAGACTGGAGTGCAGTGGTGCAGTTACGGCTCACTGCAGCCTGAACCTCCCCAGGTTCAGATGATCCTCCCACTTCAGCCTCCTGAGTAGCTGAGACTACAGGCATGCACCACCATGCCCAGCTCATTTTTGTATGTTTGGTAGACACAGGGCTTTGCTATTTTGCTCAGGCTAATTGCGAACTCCTGGGCTCAAGCAATCCACCCACTCAGCCTCCCAAAGTGCTGGGATTACAGGTGTGAGCCGCCATGCCTGGCCTTGTTTCCTAGCTTTCAACCTAAATGTCTACCCTTTAATAACCTTCTCCTAGTTATTAAATCTAATTGTAAACACAATTTTCATGGCTGTGTAATATTCCACATATAGATATACCATAACATAGGAACATTCTTGGGTTCTTAGTTTGTTTTGATTTTTATTTTATTAAAAATGCAACAAAGCAAAGGAACTCTAATTTTTGTCCACAGATCTTGCTTCCTAGGAATGGAACTATTAGTTCAAGTCACCATGAATATTTTAAAGATTCTTGATACCTGCTTCCCAATTGCTTTTCAGAAGGCTCATTATTCTTCTGGACTTACTTGACACAAGTCACATCCAAGGCAGCCCTGTCCCAACTTCCACGGTGCTTTCTCCAGAAGTTGCCTAGCAAACTGGTTAAGATCAGGGACTCGGGAGCAAAATGATTTATCCTAGACTCCCACCTCTACCAAAGCTGTTTGTCTTTGGGGAAGCTACTTAGCTTCTTGGTGCCTCCATTTTCCCATCAATAAAATGGGAGGGTAATGACAGTGCCTATCACGCAGGGTTCTTAAGAGAACTAAAAGTATCAGAATTTGTAAAGCGCTTTCCTAGCATATAACAAGTGCTATATGCCGGGAGTGATGGTTCACACCTGTAATCCCAGCACTTGGGGAAGCCGAGGTGGGCAGATCACTTGAAGTCAGGAGTTCGAGACCAGCCTGGCTAACACGGTGAAGCCCCGTCTCTAGTAAAAATACAAAAATTAGCTGAGCGTGGTGGCTCACGCCTGTAATCCCAGCTACTCTGGAGGCTGAGGCAGAAGAAATGCTTGAACCCAGGAGGCAGGGGTTGCAGTGAACCAAGATTGCCCCACTACACTCCAGCCTGGGTGACAGAGTGAGACTCTGTTTCAAAAATAAATAAATAAATAAAAATAACAAGTGCTGTACATGTGTCTATTAAATTAAATTGATTATGTAGACTAGAAGCTTGAGGACAGAGACCGCATCACGCCTATCTCAGGATTCAGAGCTTCCAGCTTGGTGACCGGCACACAGGTACTCAATAAATAAATGCTTATTGAAGATTGAAGTGCACAGAACCTTGGCCACATTGAATATTTTCATCACTATTTAATATTTGCTGATTTGATAGTCTGACATTGTATCTTGTGCGAATTTTTATTTCTTTTATCATGAATGAAGTTTGATAGATTTTTTTAAAATGATGATTGGCCATCTATTTTTCTGCTTTCATTCATCTGTTCTGGCTTCTTGCTTACCTAACTATGACGATTCTAGTATTTTTCTCAAAAAATAAAGATCCAGGGCTAAGCGCAGTGGCTCACGCCTGTAATCCCAAGCACTTTGGGAGGCCGAGGTGGGTGGATTACTTGAGACCGGGAGTTCGAGACCAGCCTTGGGCAACATGGTGAAACCCCATCTGTACTAAAAATGCAAAAATTAGCCAGGCATGATGGTGCCCCCCTGTAACCCCCGCTACTCAGGAGAATTGCTTGAGCCTGGGAGGCAGAGGTTTCAGTGAGCCCAGATCGTGCCATTGCATTCCTGGGCGACGGAGTGAGACTCCATTTCAAAAAAAAAAAAAAAAAAAAATCCAAATTATTTTTTATAATTATTATAGGTATTTTTCCTGGTTTCTTGTGTGACTTGCAATTTCACGTATGCTGGGCTTTGACTGCAGAGTAAGCAGAGGGGCTTACAAAGCCCTCCTCATTCTTGAGAAATATCTACTTGTCTCCTTTCACGTTTTGTATGCTCTGAGTTTGCATGTTTCTGAGTTTTGTTAATTCTCGAACTATTAGTTAGGGAATCACGTCATTTTTTTTTGTTGTTTTGGAGACAAGTTTATTTTTGTCTCAATTTCCTAGCTTTTAGGAAGATTAAAATGATCATTGGCGTGTGATGTGCCCAAGTAAATTACAACTTGCAAGGCTTTGATATTGACTCTGAAAAGCCAATACAAAGGTTCTGTTTAATAACTCATTTTTTTTTCATTTTCTTTTCCTGGTTCGTTACTTTAGGATATCACTGTTAACAGCCCACTGTTATCAGTGGTTCACCACTGGGAAGATCCTGCATCCTCAGGGGACACTTAGCAATGTCTAGAGATATTTTTGATTGTTTACAACTTGGCTGGGCAAGGGGCAGGGGAGATCCTACTGGCATTTAGTGGGTAGAGGTCAGGGATGCTGCTAAACATCCTATGATGTACAAGATGGCCTCCCACTACAAAGAACTGTCTGGCCCAAAATGTTAATGATGCTGAGGTGGAGAAACCCTATTTTAAACTGAAGAGTACAATCTAGTTGAAATAAGGTGTTTCTGGCCGGGCGTGGCGGCTCATGCCTGTAATCCCAGCACTTTGGGGGGCCAAGGTGAGTGAATCACTTGAGCCCAGGAGTTTGAGACCAGCCTGGTCAACATGGCGAAACCCTGTCTCTACTAAAAATACAAAAAGTAGCTGGGTGTGGTGGCGTGCACCTGTAATCCCAGCTACTTGGGAGGCTGAGGATGGAGATTCACTTGAACCTGAGAGGTAGAGGTTGCAGTGAGCTGAGATCGCATCGCTGCACTCTAGCCTGTGTGACAGAGCAAGACTCTGTCTTGAATACAAAGGAAAAAAAAAAAAAAAGAATAAGGTGCTTCTGCAAACTCTGAGGCTATTCTTGGAATGTCAAGAAGAAAATACTGTGAGATGAACCACTAAGGTTTCCTCTGAGCCTCTTTGATTCTGCTCATTGCAAGATTTAATCCTCTCTGGGAACAGAGGAGCCGACATGAGGGCTAAGGAAATAATATTGGCCCAAAGATCATCTCTTAGGGATCCGCGTACGTTTTCTCTGTGAATCAGGATTGTACTCTTTCCCATGACGCTGCCCAGCTAGACATCACACAAGCTGATAAAATCTCTCAGGATTTAAAAAGCTTGGCGAGACTAGTTTCTTATATTCTGTCACATTCCTCAGGACTGAAACTCCTATAGCTACTGAAACTGGGTTCTGATGCCTCGTGCCTGATACCCTAGCATAGCCAGAGCCCTACCTGTGGAGTACCCCTTACTGATTTTTAGTGCTTCCTTAGTCAGATCTGATGTCTTTATTTATAAACAGGTTTAATTCTGGACCTATTACACTGTTGATTTTACTGATTTAAATACTGTAACTTTATACTATGTTTTAATATGCCATTGGCCAACTATCACTTATTCTTTCCATCCTCACTCAACCAGAAAGACAGGATCTTGCTCTGTTGCCTAGGCTGGAGTGCATGGCATGATCACGCCAACCAGGCTCTCACCTCAGCTTTCTGAATAGCTGAGAGTACAGGCACATGCTACTATGCCTGGCTAATTTTTAGATATTTTTGGAGAGATGGAGTCTCACCATGTTGCCCAGGTTGGTCTCAAACTCCTGGCCTCAAGTGATCCTCCCACCTCGGCCTCCCAGAGTGGTGGGATTACAGGCATGAGCCACCGTACCCAGCTCAATCAATTATCTTCTTCATGGTCTTAAGTTCTTATTCTGTATTCCAGATGAGATTAGAATATATCTGTCATTTCAATAAAAGTTCCACTGGAATTTTGATTCAAAGCACAATGATCTATGCATTAATCTGAAGGAAATAAAAGAAAAACCGATATCTTTATTTATTTTGCTTTCTGAGAGCATGGTATATTTTTTCATTTAATCAACTCTTAGTTTAGTTTTCAGTAGTTTAATTTATATCAATTCTGTATATTTCTTATTAAGGTTATTCCTGTGTGCTTCATATTCTTATTGTTACTAGAAATGATGTCTTTTTCCATATTTCTGACTGGTTATTGATAAGAAAAACAGACTCTGTAATGTTTATGTTGCATTCAGCTACGTTGAATTTCATTTTCTTTTTTGGAGAAGGGGGTTTGCTCTATTGCCCAGTCTGGAGTGCCGTGGTGCAATCTTGGCTCACTGCAACCTCTGCCTCCTGGGCTCAAGCGATCCTCCCATCTCTGCCACCTCAGTAGCTGAGACCACAGGTGCACATCACCGCTCCCAGCTAATATTTGTATTTTTTGTACAGATGAGGTTTTCCTACATTGCCCAGGCTGGTCTCAAACTCCTGTGCTCAAGCAATCCACCCTCCTTGACCTCCCAAAGTGTTGAGATTACAGACATGAACGACTGTACCTGGCCTTGAATTTCATTTTCAATTTGTGTGTAAATTTGAGTGATTCTCTTGACAATTCTATCTCTTTTCTTTTCTGTTTTTGAGACAGAGTCTCGCTCTGTTGCTCAGGCTGGAGTGCAGTGACACGATAACTTTATCTCATTTTAATTGTTCCTCTCGTTTTGATTTCATAGAATTGTCTACAACTTTCAGAAAATGTTAAATAAGATGATGATAGTTCTCATTCATTCGACAAGAATGGCATGACTCATTTTGTTTCTGCTTTTGGTGGAAGCACCTCTCGTGCATCACCTTTGGCTGGGCTGACTTCCCCCCACTCCATGGTGAAATTTCCAATTCTCTATCATGGAGTCTAAATTCTGATACAAACACTACATTCATGCCAGGTGCCCAACAAAATTCTCTCTAAGAGTTATGGTAGAATGACAAGGTAATATACAGAAGAACAAAAACGACCTTTTAAGGAAGAAATCTGAGAAGAACAATTGCACCTTCTAGAGATATACCTCCTAAAGCATAGATTCCTTCTAGTCATTCGAGTTTGTGCTTGACTCTAGCTGAGAATGAAAGTAATGTGGAAACATCACTTTTAATGGCAAAATCTGCAGTGACTTTTACATCAATCTGATAGTTCCATCCGATCATTACCTTAGATTCTAAACTAATAGGAGGGATGCTCCAAATGTCAATTGCTAAAAAACTTGGAACCACACTGGCCACAGAAATATCTTAATGTGCTTATTTCCTGAAAATAATGATCTCAGTAGGCTCCCTAAAATAGGAGTGGGCTGCCCTGTATAGCGCCTGCTGTGCCCAGAAAGCCAACTGAATTCTACAAAGGGCACCAATTATTCTGAAAATGACACTCACCATACCTTTCCCTTTTAATAATATATGCCTTAATTTTTTTTTAACAGTCCATTCATTTGCAATTGTTGCCCAGATGTGAGGAGGGATGTGACTTGATTGGTAATGTCACACTTCTTTGCAGGGCACCAAGCCTCATACATAATACAAATATCTGACAATCCATGACTACATAAACTCAACAACTGAGGGCTGATTTGTCACCAAATATCATCTCTCTTTACTAATTCAGTGTGTCTCTAGAGAACTTCTTTCTTTCTTACAAGCTCAGCACTTCCTCATGTTTAATAAAAGATGAGGTTTCCCCAAAAATAGCTGAGCAGGTTAAAATGGAATCAGGCTCACAAGTCCTGATGCAACAGTTCCCAAGTTCTCACTAAAATACTTGCGAAAGAACAAAAAACAATAAACACCGAAATTAGACGAGAATCTTACAGGAATTCACAATGAAAGGCCCAGGATGCTGGATTCACAGATAGGAGAGGAGGCCTTGTGTAGGTCCATCAAGCTTCCTGCTCTTGAGTATGAAAGGAAGGAGGACCAGGCTTTGAGAAACCCTCAGTGTGTCTGTCTCACATAGGACCTGGGAGCCTCAGACTGAACTAACAGCAAAGCTGGGCACACGTCTTTGTTTTGAGGCAGCCAGAGAATTCGTAGCTCCTCTCCACCTCCACTCTCATTTTAACTTCTTTCTCTGTCCATGCAGAGCTGCAGTTCCCTGATAGCATTCTGCTCCCAAACACAGGAGAATGGCGAGCTTCCTAGGAGGAGGGTTCTCTCCTGCAGAGCATTGCATGTGTGCCAAAGAGGAAAAAGAAGTGTGCTGTGGCAGAGGTTTTCCCTGTATTCTACATTTTTTGTGTTTCAGTGAGCCAGGAAATAAGGCTATGAGAAGACCCCCATCTCAGTCTAGCAGAACCTTATTGGAGGATCATTTGCTAAAAAGAAAACAAAACAAAAATCCCTGGAAACTTGCAAGCAGCCTTGAAATGTGTTCATCTACCAACAGAAGAGAAAGTTACTATGTTACTATGCCTGGCTAATTTTTAGATATTTTTGGAGAGATGGAGTCTCACCATGTTGCCCAGGTTGGTCTCAAACTCCTGGCCTCATGTGATCCTCCCACCTCGGCCTGCACAAGGGACCTGCACAAGGCCTCCTGTAATATCTATGAGTCCAGCATCACAGGCCTTTTGCGGTGAATTCCTGTAAGATTCTCATTGAATTTTGGTGTTTATTGTTTTTTGTTATTTCAAAAGTATTTTAGTGAGAATTTGGGAACTATTGCACCAGGACTCATAAACATAATTCCATTTTAACCTGCTCAGCTATTTCTTGGAAATGTAATCTTTTATTAAACATTACTAAGTGCTAAGCTTGTAAGAGGGAAAGAAGGGGGATTCTACCAAAAGGCTGGTAGAAAGAACCAAGGACTTGCTATTTATCTGTTGGTAAACACCAGCTCAGCACACATTTCTTCCTGTCTAAGGATAAAAGAATAGAAAACAAAAATTTAACCTTGAGCCTCTGGAAAATTACTCTAATACAAGGTAATGGGAAGATAATTGTGACTGCTCAGATTAAATATACCATCTTTGAAATTTATTTCCTAATGAAAAGCAAGGAAATTGAGCATTTCCTTCTTATTAACAGGATGCGGAAAGATCCTGCACTGGGAAATGAGGGAGGGGCTGGGGGAAGATAATATCATCCCAGGTCTCAAAATACTTCTATTAGGGTTCAAATCTAGTATCCCACAAACAATAAAGTATAGTGTGGCCTATGAAGAGACAACACACTATGAGCCCAAACCAACAAAAACAACAGAGAACAGAAACAGACTTGGAGGGACTTCCAATATTGAGGCTATCAGACACAGACTGTAAAGCAATGTGGTTTACAATGTTCATGGAAGAAGAAACCAAGCTTGAGAATGTTGCCAATCTAGCCAAGGAATAGTGTTGGGAAAGAGAGAGAGAGAGAGAGAGAGAGAGAGAGAGAGAGAGAGAGAGAGAATGTTGGCAATCAATTAGAAACTATCAGAAAGAACACAGGCATTGCAAATAAAAAGAAAACAGCAGTTGGATCACCTGAGGTCAGGAGTTCAAGACAAGCCTGGCCAACATGGTGAAACCCTGTCTCTACTAAAAACACAAAAATTAGCTGGGCACGGTGGCACGTGCCTGTAGTCCCAGCTACTTAGGAGGCTGAGGCAGGAGAATCGCTTGAACCCAGGAGGCAGAGGTTGCAGTATGCCAAGATTGCACTACTGCACTCTAGCCTGGGGGAGAGAGTGAGACACTGTCTCAAAAAAAAAAAAAAAAAAAAAAAAAAAAAAAAAAAAAAAAAAAAAGAAAAAGAAAAAGAAAAAAGAAATGAAATGATAGAGCTGAAAAATAAAATAACCCAAAATTTAAAACTCAATAGTTGGGAGTAACAGCAGATTGGACATGGCTGATAAAAGGATTTAGGAACTGAAATGTAGGTCAAAAGGAATACTCCTGAATGATACAGGTAGAGGACAGAGAGTATAAGAGACATAAAGCACACTATGAGAAGATCTGACATAAAGTTTATTCTAGAGTTTCACAAGGAGAGGAGACAGAGAATGAGGCAGAAGCAATATGTGAGGGCTTACAGGCTAAAATATGCAAGCCATGGTTTGAAGAAGCCCGACAAAGCCCAAGGAAGACACATAAAATGAAATCCACAACTGGACACGTCATAGTAAAACTGAAAAATGCAAAGACATAGCAAAAACCTCCAAAGGGACCACAGCAAAAATAAGAAATTACCCTTAAAGAAGCAATAGAGAGACTGATGGCTGACAGATCGCCCTCAAGAAATAGCATCCAGATAGAGAAGACTCAACTGAACAACAACAGATGCAAGAAGACATTGGAATAATATTATCTCATTTGAATGAGAAAGTGACTGCTTGCTTAGAAATTAATTCCAGAAATAAGGGGCATAACTTAGAAATTAGAAGACAAAATTACAGTTGTTGAACTGTATAGAATCATATATCCATAGAATCTAAGAGACTAAGGTTCAATAGGGTGAATAAAATTCAGCAAAACCCAATGGCTCCCATAAGCCAAAATACTAAAATCTAAAGAAGAAATTCCACTCACAACAAATACACAACTTCTCTCTCTCTCTCACTCTCCCTCCCAGGCCCCCTGCAGAGACACCTTCTTTTTTTTTTTTTTTTTTTTTTTTTTTTTGATATGGAGTTTCGCTCTTGTTGCCCAGGCTGGAGTGCAGTGGCATGATCTCGGCTCACTGCAACCTCCACCTCCTGGGTTCAAGCAATTCTCCTGCCTCAGCCTCCTGAATAGCTGGGATTACAGGCATGCGCCACCACGCCCAGCCAATTTTGTATTTTTAGTAGAGACAGAGTTTCTCCATGTTGGTCAGGCTGGTCTCGAACTCCCGACCTCAGGTGATCCGCCCACCTCGGCCTCTCAAAGTGCTGGGATTACAGGCGTGAGCCACCGCGCCCAGCTGAGACAACTTCTACAAAATCCCAAGAAATAATGCTAACAAGAAATGTATGGGATGCTTATGAAAAACAGCATTGCCACTGAAATTTATAAAGGAAAAATACATATTTAGATAGTCATTTCATGTTCCTGAATGGCAACAGCCTATATCTCAAAAGTCCTTAAAGTAATTTAATAAACATCTCGGTGATATTTGTTTTGGAATTAGAAAAAAAATCACCCTAAAGTTCATATGAATAAATAAACGGGAAAGAATAATGTGAGAGGGCCAGATCTCCAGATATTAAAGCATATAACATACTTCAGAATAACTGATACCATGTCGTAACAACAAAATGTCACCATATGGATGCATGGCATAGAATATGCCCATATATATATTAGGCATATTAAGACATTTGAATCTCTGGGAAAAAAAAAAAAAACAGGTAAAATTCTTATCACATAAATAAATGTAAGTTCTAGAAGGATTGAAGAATTTAATGTTACTAAATCAAACTATAAGCCATAAAATTTAGAAGAATAGGCAACTCTTTAACTCATCACTATAAGGGCAAAACCTTTGTAATCATAAAACCCATGGTGTAAATAAAATAAGAACTTGCTAGACTTGTCCACTTTAAATATTTTAAACTTTATCATGTCCAAAATAGGAGAATGAAGGTGAAAATACAAAGGAAAACTTGCAAAATAATATCCATGATTGTGACAGACAAATTTTTAACATCCTGAATATTATGGCTTTTATAGATCAATAAGAAAAGCAGTTAAGGTCATAGAAAAAGAAAATGCAAATAACTATGGTTATTTTTTTAAATGGCTAATTTAAGACAAAGATGTCCACTTTCACCACTCCTATTCAACACGGTACTGGAGGTCCTAGCCAGAGCAATCTAGCAAGAGCAAGAAAGACACTCAAACTGGAAAAGACAAAGTCAAATTATCTCTGTTTGCTGATGATATGATCTTATACCTAGAACACCCTAAAGACTCTACCAAAAGACTCCTAGATTCGATAAATGAATTCAGTAAAGTTTCAGGATACAGAGTCAATGTAGAAAAATTAGTAGTATTTCTATACACCAGTAACAATCAAGCTGAGAACCAAATCAAGAAGTCATCCCATTAAGGCAGGCAGTTAGTGAAGGAATGGGGCATGATTACTTGCAGGTGGCTAAGAGCAATATAAATGGGGCCAAATAGGTTAGCACAAGGACCCCAGTCAATAACAGATGTTCCAGAAACGGGCTAGGGCAGATGTCTGTGGTCACCTGCAGTTGGCAGCTTCCTTGCTAAAGGAGGAATGACCGTTGGAGGGAAAGTCCCAAAGGTGAGCATGCATACTAGCAAAGGACTGTGTCCTTATGCTGAACTTTGCTCATTATAATAGTAAAAAACACACCCCTGGGTGGAGATTTAAAATGCTAATGAGATACCCAATGTTTGTACTAGCACGTACAACAACTGTGCGTGTGGGCCCAAGAGACCACCCACAACATGCTGAGCAACAATGCCCATCCCAGCCACGAAAAATCATGTAAGACTCCCATAAAAGGACTTTCCCCAGTGCCAGTGAGCACTGTCTCATTCTTGAGCAGCACACTCTGACCCAGTTATTAGAGTGTACTTTTGCTTCGCAATAAACCTTTTTGCCTACTCTTACTTTGGACTTGCTCTCAAATTCTTTTGCGTGGTAAAGTCAAGACCCCGAACCAGTCCACTGACAACACTATAACTGCAAAAATAATAACAATAAAATACCTAGAAATGCATTTAACAAAGGAGATGGAAGATCCTTACAAGAAAAACACTAATAAAAGAAATTTTAGATAACACGAACAAATAGAAAAATAGTCTATGCTCATGGATCAAAAGAATCTGTATCATTAGAGTGCTGCCCAAAGCAATCGACAGATTCAACACAATCCCTATCAAAGTACTAATATCATTTTTCACAGAATTAAGAAAAAACAATCCTAAAATTCATATGGAACCAAAAAAAAAAAAAAAAAAAGAGCCAGAACAGTCAAAGCAATTCTAAGTAAAACAAACAAAACTGGAGGCATCAACATTACCTAACTTCAAATTATAGTACAAGGCTGCAGTAACCAAAACAGAATGGTACTGGTATAAAAATAGATACATAGACCAATGGAACAAAATAGAGAACCCATAAATAAAGTAACATACCTAATGCCAACTGATCTTTGACAAAGTCAACAAAAACATACACTGGGGAAGGGACACCCCATTCAATAGGCGATTCTGGAAAAACTGGAGAGCCATATGCAGAAGAATGAAACAACCCCATCTCTCACTATATATAAAAATTAACTCAAGATAGATTAAAGACTTAAATATAAGACCCAAAACTATTTAAATACTAGAAGAAAACCTTCAAAAGCCTCATCTGGATGTTGACTTTGGCAAAGAATTCATGACTAAGACCTCAAATGCAAATGCAACAAAAACAAAAACCAACAAACGGGAAAATAGGACTTAATTATTACTAAAGAGCTTATGCACAGCAAAAGAAATAATCAACAGAGTGAAGAGGCAGCCTGAAGAGTGGGAGAAAATAACTGCATCCAACAAAGGTCTAATATCCAGAATCTACAGGACGATAACAACAAGAAGATAACAAGTAATCCCTTTAAAAAGTGGGCAAAGGACATGAACAGGCTGAGGCAGGAGAATGGCGTGAACCCAGGAGGCAGAGCTTGCAGTGAGCCAAGATCGTGCCACTGCACTCCAGCCTGGGTGACAGTGCGAGACTCCATCTCAAAAAAAAAAAAGATACATAAATGGCCAAAAATCATACGAAAAAAATGTTCGACATCATTAATCATCAGAGAAATGCAAATTATAACTGCAATGACATACCATGTTACACCAGAGTAGCTATTATTAGTAATAAATAATAACAGTAAAAAAATAACAGTATTGGAAGAGGATATGAAGAAAAGCAAATAGACGATAGACAAATGGAACAGAAAAGAGAATCCAAAAATAAAGCAACATACCTAAAGTCAATTGAGCTTTGACTGTTGGTGGGAATCTAAATTCATACAACCTTTACGGAAAACAGTATGGAGATTTAGCAAATAACTAAAAATAGAACTACCGTTCAATCCAGCAATCCTACTACTAGGTATCTACCCAAAGGAAAACAAATCATTATACCAAAAGATACGTATAAGTTACATTCTTGTATGTTTATTGCAGCTGTATTCACAATAACAAATATGTGGAATTCATAAAGAACTATTGCATAAAGAAAATGTGCCATATATATATATATAAAATAGAATACTACTCAGCCTTAAAAAATAATGAAATAATGTCTTTTATAGTCATATGGGTGGAACTGGAGGCCATTATCCTAAGTGAAATAACTCAGAAAGTCAAATATTACATATTCTAACTTATAAGTAAGAGTTAAATAGCGTATACACATGGACATAGAGAATAGTAGTCATCAGAAGCTTGGAAGGGTGGGAGGGTGAGAGGAAGGTGAGGAATGAAAAATTACTTAATGGGTACAACATATACTCTTCAGGTGATTGCTACACTAAAAAGCTCAGACTTCACCACTATACAATAAAACTGCACTTTTACCCTCTAGATCTATAATAAAAAATAAAAAAGGGCTAACTTAAATGAGAAACCATTTTTTGAAATCATCCAATTGGCAAGATTTAAAATAAATTCTAGTGTTTAAAGTTGCAGGCAGTTGGACGCGGTGGCTCACGCCTGTAATCCCAGCACTTTGGGAGGCCGAGACCGGCGGATCACGAGGTCAGGAGATCGAGACCATCTTGGCTAATACGGTGAAACCCCGTCTTTACTAAAAATACAAAACAACTAGCCGGGCGTAGTGGCAGGTGCCTGTAGTCCCAGCTACTCGTGAGGCTGAGGCAGAAGAATGGCATGAACCCAGGAGGTGGAGCTCGCAGTGAGCTGAGATCACGCCACTGCACTCCAGCCTGGACGACTGAGCAAGACTCCATCTCAAAAAAGAAAAAAATAAATAAATAAATAAAGTTGCAGGCATAACACTACCTAACTTCAAAAAAATACTATGAAGCTACAGTAAACAAAGCAGTATGGTATTGGCATAAAAACAGACACATAGACCCAAGGAACAGAATAAAAAGCCCAGAAATAAACCCACATATTTACAGCCAACTGATTTTTGACAAGGTGCCAAGAACACACAATGGGGAAAGAAGAGTCTCTACAATGAATGGTGTTGGGAAAACTGGATATCTAAATGCAGAAGAATGAAATTAGAACTTTATTTCATATCTTATATAAAAATCAACCCAAAATGGATTAGAGACTTAAATGTAAGACCCAAAACTATGAAATTACTACATGAAAACATAAGGGAAAAGCTTCGTGACATTGGTCTGGGCAAAGACTTCAAAAGCACAGGCAACAAAAGCAAAAATAGACAAATGGGATTATATCAAACTAAAAAGTTTTACATAGGAGAGGAAACAACAGAGTGAAGAGACAACCTACAGAATGGAGGAAAATATTTGCAAACTATGCATCTGACAAGGGGTTAATATCCAAAATATATAAGGAATTTAACTCAATTGGAAGAAAACAAATAACTGAATTCAAAAATAGGCAAAATACCTGAATAGATGATTTTTTTCAAAATAAGACATATGAATAGCCAACAGGTATATGAAAAAATGCTCAACATCCCTTCTCATCAGGGACATGCAAATCAAAACTGTAATGAGATACCATCTCACCCCAGTTAGAATGGCTATGATCAAAAGGACAAAAGATAACAAATGTTGGGAAGATGGGGAAAAAAAGGAAACCCTTATAAACTGTGGGAATGTACACTGGTGCAGCCATTATGATAAACATTATGGAGGTTCCTCAACAAAACTAAAAATACATCTACCCTAAGATCCAGCAATCCCACTACTGGGTACGTGTCTGGAGGAAATGAAATCAGTACTCCCATGTTTGAAGAGAATCTGCACTCCCATGTTTGTTACAGTAGTATTCACAATTGCCAAAATGTAGAATTAATCTAAGTGTCTATCAAAGGATGAATGGATAAAGAAAATGTGGTATCTATTCCCAATGGAATACTATTCAGCCATGAAAAAGAATAAAATCTTGTTATTTGCAACAACATGGATGGAACTGGAGGACATTATGTTAAGGGAAATAAGCCAGGCATAGAAAGACAAATACCAAATAATCTCACTTACATGTGAAATCTAAAAAAGTTGATCTCATACGAGTTGGGAGTAGAATGGTGGTTATCAGAGACTGGGGTGGGTAGTGGGGAGAAGGGGATGGGGAGACACTGGTGAAAGAACACATAATTACAGTTAGAAAGGAGAAATAAACTCAAGAGCTCTATTGTACAGCAAGCTGACTATAGTCAGTGATGATAGATAGTATTCTCAAAAAATGCAGAGAGTGGACAAATGCATTCACCACAAAAATGATAACTATTTGAGGTCATGCATTTGTTAATTGGCTACATTTAATTATCCCACAATATATGCATACTTCAAAACATTATGTTGCACATGGTAAATACATACAATGTTACTTGCCACTTTTTTTAATGTAAAAATTTAAAAAGTTCACATTTCTGTGGAATGTGTAACCATACACATTTATGGTTTTGGCTTAGAATTTTATTTTGTTGTTTTTGTTCTTAATTTCTTTATTTCACTTATTTATTTATTGAGACGGAGTCTTGCTCTTTCTCCCAGGCTGGGTGCAATGACACATCTCAGTTCACTGCAACCTCCGCCTCCCGAGTTCAAGCGATTCTCCTGCCTCAGCCTCCTGAGTAGCTGGGATTACAGATGCCTGCGACCATGCCCAGCTAATTTTTGTATTTTCAGTAGAGACAGAGTTTTAGTATGTTGGCCAGGCTGGTCTTGAACTCCTGACTTCAGGTGATCAACCTGCCTCTGGCTCCCAGAGTGCTAGGATTACAGGTGTGAGCCATCGTGCCTGGCCTATTTATTTACTTTTTAAAATTATATTTCAATAGCTTTTGGGGTACAAGTGGCTTTTTGTTACATGGATGAATTATACAGGGGTGAATTCTGAGACTTTAGTGTACCCATCACCTGAGTAGTGTACATTGTACCTAATGTGTAGCCTTTTTAAAAAAATCTCTAGCCCCCCTTCTACCCTCTAAAGTCTCTAAAGTCCATTATATCACTCAACTCAGGATTATATTTCCTTTTCTGCCTTCTGTCATAAATGTAGTCCAAAAAGATCAGGCTTTTTGGACATCCTATGGAACACCTCATTGATCCTCTACATCAGTCGCATGCTGAGCTTACTGAGCTGGATAAGCAAGAAACGGATTAGTCATCTGGAGACCTTGGCAAGACATATGCACTCCATAGAGTGGGAGATAAACTCTGTAAAGATTCCAGGGCCTGACATGTCAGTAAAACGTTTAGGAATCCAGTCACCAGAGGTACCTGGAATATTTCCTCTAAAGTGGAAAACGCATCATTATAAAAAAAAACCCAACAACCTAGGGTTTAACACTGTGAAGTTGTATTAGTCTGTCCTCACACTGCTATAAAGATACTACTCAAGACTGGGTAATTTATAAAGGAAAGAGATTTAATTGACTCACAGTTCCACATGGCTGGGGAGGCCTCAGGAAACTTACAATTATGGAGGAAGGCGAAGCAGAAGCAAACACCTTCTTCACATGGTGGCAGGAGAGAGAAGAAGCAGCAAAGGAGGAACTTGCCAAACACTTATAAAACCATTCGATCTCATGAGAACGAACTCACTATCACAAGAACAGCATGGGGGAAATTGACCCCATGATTGAGTCACCTCCCACCAAGTTCCTCCCTCAATATCTGGGGATTACAATTCAAGATGAGATTTGGGTAGGGACACAAGCCTAACCATGTAATAAATGGACACTCCCAATCATTGCTGGAAGCAGTGTGCTTGGTGCCATCTTTCTGGCATGCTCTGGCGATCATTCCTGTAAATGTGAGATGTTGTGGAATCTGGCAGCAGTCGTGTGGAACTTTCCATTTTCCAGACTTTGGGAAGTGCAATTTAGAAGTAGACCACGTATTTCCCGGGCCACAAGCCAGCAGGCAGTGAGGAGGAGCTTAGATATTGATCCAGAGACTCTGAATGGGTCGGGAGATGCAGACGGAATTCAGAATTCAGGGAGGAACATAGGAGTCACTAGAGTTGCAAAGCCCAGGGCAATAGGGACAGGTAAAAGTCAGGTCAGAAACCTTGGTTAGGAGCCAGGCAGAAAGCTTGGATGGGCTCACTCATTGACAAAAATGGAGCAGGCATGACAGACCAGGCACTGGGTATCACTGATGGTGACAAGCTTGATGTAGTCCAGCACCAGCAAGCTTATAGTGTAGCAGGGCAAATTGGACAACCAGATTTTAAAAACCAAGCAAATGAGCAAACTTCAACATAATGCAAGTTTTCCTGAGAATGATGAAGGAAATAGATCTGGCATCCAGACGGAGTTAGGGCAGGGACCCTCATTTCCAGAACAAAGCAAAAAGCGAGGAGGTAAGACTGGCAGCAGCCAAGGGTTGCAGTTGGGTTGCCCAGGTGGCAAATAGGTTCACGATGTCTGTTTTTGGAAAATTAATAACAAAAAGGCTGCATGTAATGTTCAGGTCTGCAGCTCTGTTTTACTTGCTACCTTTGTGCATCTGGGCATCTAGATGAGGAGGTTTCCCCACCCGGTTCAGGTGACAGAGGAAGGGGGCAGGGCCTGGTGCCATCTTGCCTTTTTGCAGCTTGCTTGCATCCAGCCTGGGCCAGGCGCAGCTGACTGAGCAGCGGGGAGTCATTCTCTGGGTGTGGTTTATGTGTGCTTCCTCTGGCCTTTTCAGCTTTGGATAATTGAACATTTAAGGGATTGTTCCACTTCATAAAGTATGGTCCAGGGAGGCACTGTGCAAATTGCTGAATCAATTTACTTTTAAACAGAAATGAAGTTTAAAAACACACACACACACCCCCACAACTTAATGAAGGCTTGATGTGTTCCATCGCAAGGGTCTCCAGAATGCTGCACTGCTCTCCCTGTGAAGTCAATACGACACATGCCTGGGCTGCAAACCAGAAGGACAAATCGGGGGCAATGTGCACAGCCGCATTATTTTTCTCGTTTGCAAAGGTCAGTGATTCTCCATGCATCAACTGTGAAGCACACCACACAGTACCTCAGCATCAGCAGAATAAAGCTGTGAGTCAGAACCGGGTTTGGAGCTAGAAAAAGACCTGGACTCCAATTTCAGTCCTTCCCCTAGGTGATTTTGGAGCAAATTATTTAACTTCTGGGGGCCCTCAAGTCTATTCGTGGTTTAAAAGTGATAATACCTACTTTGCTAGGTCTTACTGAGAATTAAATGACTTTATAATAACAATAGTTGCCAACCTGTATGGAGTACTTATTACGTGCCAGGAACAATGCATACTGCCCTACCTGTGAATTCTCAGATGTAGATATCCTTAGGAGATGAAAACAATTCAGTTCCCATTATGCAGCTGGTATTTGTAATGTGCAGAGCACACACTTCTAGTTCTTCCACCAGTCTATAAAATGACTTGTCATGCCCCTATTTTGTATTCAAACATGTTAGATTGGATGATATCCTGTCCCCAGGGACAAAGGATTAACAAAACATGTGTATGTGTATGCATGTGTGTGCGTGTGGATGTGGGGTCAATGTTGAAACAACTGCTCTTTTGAATCAGAAATATTTCATATACCAGATAATTGTGGATTTCAGGTCTAGCTTTCGGATTATTGCTCCAGTCATTTTTACTTTGCTCTGTTACCCTTCAGATGAATGAATTTTTTTTTTTTTCTAGGCTTCTCACTTCATGCCTCCAGTGAGCTCAGATCAAATCCTGTTTTCTCTGTCTGACCTCCTGAAACCTTTGGTGGCCTCCTTTGTCTCAGGCCTCCACCCAAAGTCATCTAATTTTTGGTCCTTGTCTCTCAAAAATCTGAACTCCAGGTACTGCAAAACTTGACTTTTCCCCTATGCTTATACCATATAATTATTTTTAAAATCATGGGCTTTAAAAAAAATGTTGGAATTATTTTTCTTCCAATTTAGGCTCAATTGCAAAACCTGGGGTTTGATCAAGGAAAGCTACTTTCAATGCAAAGTGAAGACAGAACATAAATCACAAAGTTAACATCGAAAGGTTTCTGAGAAGCCTGGAAAAAGATCAAACCTAAAGGTGACCCTGGAAGTCTGGCTGGGAATAGAAGATAAAAATTCCTTTAATTTCCAAAGTTTGCTGATTTACGAGAAAAGTAGGTATCTTAAAAAGGACACAGAAATGCACCAAAAAAATAAACACAACAATGCATAACTAGCTGTTTTAATTCAAAACCTTCTCTCCTGTACCTGACATGGTATCTCTACCATATCCTCCAAAAAGTAAGGACGAGCAAAGACTGAAGTGTCCTCCTTATTGTGAAAGGGGACTGAGGCAGAGGCTCCCACAGTGGTCAACCCACTAACAGCTTAAGCTGGACAAAGCCAAGTCAATGCCTCCACCCCCAGTTCCAATGAGTCAATTTGGTCTGTTGATTCAGGGCAAATCAGGGTGTTCTTAACCTGCTATCCAGGGATGTCCTTTCAGGGATCCAGCAACGTCTAATTGGGCACTTCAATGTTTGTTCATGTTTCATTTCTGGAAATATAACCTTAATGACTTCTCTGTGGCATTTTATTGATTGATTGATTGACAGGCAGACAAAGTCTTGCTCTGTCACCCAGGCTGGAGTGCAGTGGTGCAGTCATAGCTCACTGCAGCCTCAACCTCCTAGGCTCAAGCGAACCTCCCACCCCAGCCTCCTGAGTAGCTGGGACAACAGGCAGGCACCAACACGCCCAGCTAATTTTTATTTTTTAGAGATAGGGTCTTGCTGTGTTGCCCAGGTTGGCCTTGAACTTCTAGGCTCAAGTGATCCTTTCACCCCTACGGAAGTGCTGGAATTACAGGCATGAGCCACTGTGCCCAGCCTGTATGACTTGTAATTTTGAGTTTCTCGTTGTGGCAAGCCATCTTTATGTGTCAAATGTAATTTCCTTGAGATAAAATCAGATATGCAAGGATTCACATATGTTTCTCATGCAAGCACACCATTTATTCCTCCTTATACAAACACTTACTGGTTAAAAAAAGCAGATCGCTAATAAAGGCTTTCTGTACTTCACATGGATTCCAATGGATTTGAAGCTAATGAGCCTTGGAATATTAGATTATTATCCAATAATAATATTCTAAGTCTGGGCATCGCAGATTGACACAAGGAAATTAGGCAGACACTCATCTGAACAGGTCTGGTGTACAATGACAGGCCTCCACACCTTTTTGTCATATTTATGGTGTTTCAAGTTGCAAGGCAGATTTCTCCCCAAGTTACACGGGGGACATTTGTTACCACTTGGTTTCCATTCTCTGAAGACTCCATAGAACACTGTACAAAGGGGATGTATTTGTCGGGACTGTTGAGTTATGCCATTGGTTCTAACTACGAAGAAGTCTCAGGTGATGATAACCCCTTAGAGACCCCATGTATTAGTCAGTTCTCACATTGCTGCAAAGATACTACCTGAGACTTGGTAATTTATCAAGGAAATAAGTTTAATGGACTCACAGTTCAGCATGGCTGGGGAGGCCTCCCAATCATGGTGTAAGGCAAAGGAGAAGTAAAGATACGTCTTACAAGGCAGTAGGCAAGAGAGCTTGTGCAGGGGAACTCCCATTTATAAAACCATCAGATCTCACGAGACTTATTCGCTATCACAAGAAGAGCATGATTCAGTTATCTCCACCTGGCCCCACCCTTGACACATGGGAATTATTACAATTCAAGGTGAGATTTGGAGGGGGACACAGCCAAACTGTATCACCCAGGATGACAGAGATTCCACCATCTTATGATGCTGAGAGTCTGCCATGGTGGGGAAAGATGGAGAACCACACAGCAGCTCTTAAAGGCTTCCATCCCCACACCAACCCATATCTCTTTTGCCCAAGTTTCATTAGCCAAATCAAGCCACACAGCTACATCTAACTTCCAAGGGCTGGGGAGGACATTCCTCTTACGTGCCAGAAGGCGAGGAGATCAGGAAATACTGGTGAACACCAGTAATGTCCAGGCACTGACGTTTGCTGGTTCTGGCTGTCCTGCATCCACACTTAACAGACAGATGACCCAAGCTGGGCCAACTGCACCGTCTCCCCAGGGTATCAAAGCCACTGAAGTCATGTTCATTTGCCTGCAATACCAAGAAACTAACTGGGTCTAGAGATGAAAGTCTCTCTAGAGACTTTTGTTCTTGAGTGGAGTTATGTAAGAACAGAGAAAAAAAAGGCTCACTCATTCTAGCAGATTCTAGCAGCCTCACCTTGCTAATCCTGTCAGTAATTTCCTCGTCTAGTCCCCCTGAAGCTACCCTTGTTTCCTGCACCTTTTTTTCTCAGCTTGTTTCTCGAACTGTCCTATGAACCTGAGCACTGCCAATACCCTCCCAATGTATTGCTTTTGTGCTTAGTGTAAGACTCAGTTTCTGTTATTTGCACCAAACATTTTCCCAAATAGACAGCAAAAGCCAAAAAGAAAATAAACGCCCAACAGAAGTGATTTGCTAGGTGCTCTGAGATATACACTCGGGTATGAACTTGTAGGAGGAGGTGGGAAAATTGGGTTCCTGTCTCAGGTCTGTCACCCATCTTGCTGTGTGAACTTCAACAAATCCCCAAATTCATCTGTAAAATGAAAGTCTGGGACTAGTTGATCTTCAAAGTCCTTACTGGCGCCAGCAGACAATGACTGTGCCATTTTGGGATTGCTGAAACAAGCACAAACCCTGTATTTTGGTAGCTGATTGAAACCCAAACCAGGCCCCACACTTTGACAAATAACCTGTCAAGTCTCCACATTGGCCGAGAATCACATTAGCCTAGGAAATCATGGATTGCTTATATTTTACATTTCAAATGTGCAGAGATCTTGGCATCGATCTGAGGGTATGCCATCACCCTGGGGATTCATCTCAGCAGCAGGGCTGGTATTCAGTGCAAGCAATCAGGCTCGGTACTCATTGGATGCCTATTTACTGTGTAGAACGTCCTTTAGTTTGTTTGAGACCAGTAGGGGTCCTTTATTTGCCCATCGGCTTAGTACCCGAGAGGCAGGAGAACCTGACATTCCCAGAACATTGTGATGTACTAATATCAATAAAAGTAAATTATTATTATAAAACCTCAGCTCTCCATCTCTGATTAGAACTTCAGGAGCTGGGCAGAGAGAAAAATCTTAAGTATGTCTGTGCAGGTGGGTGTACAGATGAAAAATGAGATGACTTTCCCTGTGAATAAGTTTCACCTCTGATTACAATTCTGCCTAGAATGAAAGGACGATGTGCTAAGATATGAATGACTCACTAAATCAGAAGGGCCTCTCCGTACACATTTTTCTTCCTGCCTTTAGCTGTAATAAACTCTCTCTCACTCTTACATTGATAAAAATGGAGGTTTTCAGGATATCCTGCCCTGATAAAGTAACAATGAAGATGAGTTTCCATCAGAAGAATCGTGATCTTTGTCTTTCATAGACATGAAGGGGCTTCACCAAATCCCAGAACACCACGGTCAGGGGAATTGCAGGGTCACTGATTCCATAGGCTATGGTCAGGGGGCAGTCTCTGCTTGTGGATTATTTTTTTCCTCGCTGCAAAGCTCGCTGGGTGAAAAGGGCTCCATCCTAAGATCTGGGCCTCTTCACTCCAGGACTAACTAAGTAGGACCATGCTTTAAAGTGGACCTCAGTGAACGTTAGTCCTCTGGGTGAGATGAGAAGAGAAAGGCTTCAGTGGCCAGCCAAATAGAAGGGAGGTCCAGCTGCCTAGTGATTTCAGAAAATCCTGACAAGCTACGTCTTATGGAACCTGAGACTTTCTGCTGCGCCAGAGCCCTCTTCAGTTCCCTCAGCAAATTCTCAGTGGTCCCAGTTGATGATAACAGACACAGTGCCCTGCCAAACCGAAGTTCCTGGCAATTGGAAGGTGTAGTTGCTCTAAGATCTCAAGTGTTTCCAAGGCAGTTTTCCTGTTGAACACGGTTGCAACTGTGATACTTGTAGCAATTTAAAACCACAGAAACCGGCCACACATGATGGTGCATGTTTGCGTTTAGTACCAGCAATGTGGCTTGGAACTTTTTTGTCTTTCATGCAAGGTAGGGAATTTTTAAAACAATCCACTGCTTCCAGCTTTGGCTCTTTCTCAGGTAGGACTCACCCGGCAGATATAACTGAGTTCCTGCTGAACTTGGCAGGAGAGAGCAAACCCAGGAATTTGGCAGGAAGTAAGTTATGTCTGCACAACCTAAGAAGCTACACATCCGACTCAGGATGCCATGGGTTTGGGGGTTGGGATTATTCTCCGGATCCCAGGAATCCATGTCCAATGATTCCGTTACGGCCTGAACTATCGATCTGGCAGCCCTGAGTTTGGTTTTCAGAATTCAGTTCCAGGGCATCCACTTGTAAAAACAATCCACAAATGAGATTGGCAGACTCAGCAGTTTCTGCCGCTACCGACTTGACGGACTGAGCCAGGGCTATGATTGAGCCAGAATTGCTTGGAGGGGAAGCTTGGGGTGCTAAGCTGATTGCAAAGCAGCACCCATCAAGCAGAGGCTGAGAAGAGCAGCCAGGATAAGCACATGAAGGTGGCGAGCTGCGAGTGTTTATCTACTTAGTCAACTTTAACAGGAAAAGAACAAGACCAGGATGTGCATGATCCACTCGGGGTTACCTCGTCCCATCTGGTTGCAGCTGATAACTTTCACCAGAAAGAGGAAGAGTGAAAAGTAAAAAGAGAAATGAGGAGCTGACCAGGCCGGGGCATGGAAGGCGGCTGTCATCAATTCCAAATTCCAGCAGTAAGTCACTTCCACTGTGCACTAGGTGAGTTCTCTGCACTTTTCCACAGAAAGCCTCATAGCCACTCTTAGGATGGTATGAGCTGGCTTCTGAAACCTCCTTTAGTGGGGAATTCTTCAAAAGGTCAGAGAGGCAGCAACCCCCTGGGGATGACATTTCAGCCGAGGAGATCAACAGCGCTCACTGCAGGTACTAACTGTAGAATTCAGGGCCAGGCTTCTCTTTAAGTATAAGAAAGAAGGATGTTGGTGGCAAAAGCCTTCCCACTCCCGTAGTACAATACAAGTTGCAAAAGGTTTTATTGTTGTTAAACATGTACTTACTGTTTTAGAGACAGGCTCTCCCTCTGTTGCCCAGGCTGGAATGCAGTGGTGCAATCATAGCTCACTGCAGCCTCAAACTCCCGGGCTCAAGTGATCCTCCTGCCTCAGCCTCCTGAGTAGCTTGGACTACAGGCATGCACCATCACACCCAGCTAAGGGATACAGCACCTGGTATTTACAGGTGCTCTCCCATCCATGCACCAACCAGGTCTGACCCTGCTTAGCTTCTGAGATCAGAAAAGATCAGTCATGTTCACAGTGATACATCCATAGATGCTACAAAAGGTTTAATACACATTATCCATTCGAGCTTCCTCACAAGCCTGTACAAGGGGTGGGTTAGGAATTATTGCCCCTGGTTTACGGATGACAGAAATGAAGGACTGAGGTTAAGCAGCCAGCCCAAGTTTATGAGCTAGTAAGCAGCAGAATTGAAATTCTTTAATTTTTCACACCATTTCTCCAAAACCAAAGGTTTTGTTTTTTAACTTTTAAATTCAAGGGTAAAAAGCACAGGTTTGTTACACAGGTAAACTTGTGTCATGGGGGTCTGTTGTAAAGATTATTTCATCACCCAGATATTAAGCGTGGTACCCACTAATTATTTTTCCTGATCCTCTCCCCTCCTCCCACCTTCCACCCTCCAAAAGGCCCCAGTGTGTATCGTTCCCCACTATGTGTCCATGTGTTCTCATCATTTAGCTTCCACTTATAAGGAAGAACATGCAGTATTTGTTTTCTGTTCCTGCATTAGTTAGCTAAGGATAATGACCTCCAACTCCATCCTTGTCCTTGCAAAAGACATGATCTCGTTCCTTTTAATGGCTGCATAGTATTCCATGGTGTATATGTACCACATTTTCTTTATCCAGTCTGTCATCGATGAACATTTAGATTGATTCTGTGTCTTGACCATTGTGAATAGTGCTGCAGTCAACATATTCATGCATGTGTCTTTATAATAGAATGATTTATATTCCTTTGGGTATATACCCAGTAATGGGATTGCTGGGTCGAATGATATGTCGATATGTCTGTCTTTAGGTCTTTGAGGAATCACCACACTGTCTTCCACAATGATTGAACTAATTTATATTCCCACCAAGTATAAATGTCCCTTTTACTATACAAACTTGCCAGCATCTGCTACTTTTTGGCTTTTTAGTAATAGCCATTCTGACTGGTTTGAGATAGTATCTCATTGTGGTTTTGATTTGCATTTCTCTAATGATCAGTGATGCTGAGCTTTTTTTTCCTATGATTGTTGGCCGCATGTATGTCTTCTCTTGAAAAGTGTTTGTTCGCGTCATTTGCCCACTTTTTTTAATTACGCATCCGACAAAAGTCTAATATCCAGTATCTATAAGGAACTTAAACAAGTTTACAAGAAAAAACTTAGTTTACAAGAAAAAAATAAAGTTTGCAAAATGTTTTAAACTCTTACTGAAGGATATACACCCTACAACTAAATAATGGTGGCAACAGGACGCTGGTACACAAACACTTCCTGTGTGTTACTTAAGGCAACGTCGCAAAGGGATTAGTCTCTACTGCCCTGGGTCTCTCCAGGTCAACGTTCAAGGAGGCTAAATTTTCTCCTTTTGCAACCTTAATTCTCTGTTACAGGCCTAATCTCACCCGCTTAGGGGGCCAAGCTCTTCAGTGCAACAAAAGCCCAAGGGAAGATTAACTCTCAACCACACTTGTAATGACTGCTTTAGAAATGAGAAAAGCAATGAGGCCATCTCAATGGGGCTTTCTTTTGAAGACAGGTGAACCAAGTAGGTTTCTGACAACCCCTTTCTTCTTTCTCACTTCTTCCTCTCAAAGCAATCACATTAGGCTCTGAAACCAAATGTCTAGGAATGAAGACATGGCCTGCTGGATGTCAAGCAACTATGTATTAAAATACCAATCTGGGCCAGGCACAGTAGCTCATGCCTGTAATCCCAGCACTTTGGGAGGCCAAGGCGGGCAGATCATAAGGAGATGGAGACCATCCTGGCCAACATGGTGAAACCTTGCCTCTACTAAAAATACAAAAAAATTAGTTGCACATGGTGGTGCATGCCTGTAGTTCCTGCTCCTCAGGAGGCTGAGGCAGGAGAATCGCTTGAACTGGGGAGGCGGAGGTTGCAGTGAGCCAAGATCAAACCACTGCACCCCAGTCTGGCGACAGAGAAAGACTCTGTCTCAAAAAAAAAAAAAAAAAAAAAAAACCCAAAAACCAAAAAACAAAACCAATCTGCCCGAGAGGTAGAGCCTGAGGATAAGAAACTACCTTTAGTGGACCCAGCTTGCAATTTCTTGAGAAAGAAAACCCATCCTTCCAACCCATCCTTCCAACTCCCAGGATTAGGGGGTACCACTGTCACTGCACATCTGCAGCAACATGTATCTAGTACCTAAAATGTCACAACCCCAGCCTCACCATTTCTGGAAATGAATTAAAGCAATAGGGCAATAAGACAATAGGATTCTTCCTCCCTGGCCTGTCCCTCCACTTCCACCTCCAGCCCAGCAAATCTTAAAAGAGTGAATTTCCCTAGAAATCAATGGTAAGGATTATTTGTTTTTAATATGGGATGCAACACTTCAGCCAAGCTTGGAGGTGGGTTCTAGAAACACAAAGGGATGTTCCCATCAAGCTTGCCTAGGATAGTAGTATAAGAAAGAGGATCTTGAGCATCTGCTACTGATATAAACATATCTGTTAGTCAATCAAACATTCCTAGTCCAGGAAGAGAGAGATGACTTGGGAGGTAAAATGTAGACTCCTTCCTCATAGAAGATGGTGAATCAATCACCTGAAACCAAGCAGAGGACAGGTTTGACACAAATGTGAATTTTTTTGAATGAAGGGAAGAGTCAGGCACAGAGTGGGCAGAGGAGAAGAAAGGCATCAGTGATTTTCTGGATAAAGAAAGTGTGGTACATATACACCACAGAATACTATGTAGCCATAAAAAGGAATGAGATCATGTCCTTGGCAGGAACATGGATGGAGCCGGACGCCATTATCCTCAGCAAACTAATGCAGGAACAGAAAGCCAAATACCACATGTTCTCACTTATAAGTGGGAGCTGAACGATAAGAACACCTGGACACAGGGAGGGGAACAACACACACTGGGCACCTGTGCTGGGGGAGGAGGGAGAACATCAGGAAGAATAGCTAATGGATGCTAGGATGATCTGTGCAGCAAACCACCATGGCACACGTTTACCTATGTAATGAACCTGCACATCCGCACATGTACCCTAGAACTTAAAAGTTGAAGAAGCAAAAAAAAAAAAAAAAAAAAAAAAAAGCCTTGGCATATAAATAGCATGGGTTCTGAACATCCATTGAGTTTCTTTCCCTGGGCCCACAGAGAGGCTTCTGACGTTATAGCATTATGTTGTCTGAGGATAGCTGGGGTTTTTATCAGACTGTGAGGGCTTCCCACAGAGAGTCAGGGACAAAAGGTCCCATTTTCCACCTTATACCTCACAGAGAAGACAAACACCAATCAACATATTTCCTCTAAAGACAATGGATGTAACACCCTAAGAAATGGTAATGAGCTAGTTGAGAAGGTGTTTTTCTGAGATGTGGAAACCTTCAGCTCAGAGCAGCAAAAGCACAGTGCTGCTTCTTCCAGGAGATGTCACTGGAATTGTCACATGGCCCAATGATACATTTGGAAATGCAATTAAAGGCTGAGGAACTTTCAGAAACCCCAGGATGAGGCAGGTTGCCAGAGGTCGGAGGGTGGTAGAAATAGGGAGATAGATGTGGGTCAAAAGATACAAATGTTCAGTTGCAAGATGAATATGTTCTAGAGATCTAATGTACAGAATGGCGATTATTGTTAATAACACTATTATATACTTGAAACTTGATGAGAGCAGATTGTAAGTATCCTTGCCCTACATGCATACAAAATGGTAACTATAAATGGTGATGAATATGCTAATTAATTGATTACTGTATTAGTCCATTCTCACAGTGCTATAAAGAAATACCTGAGACTGGGTAATTTATAAATAAAAGAAGTTTAATTGACTCACAGTTTCTGCATGGCTGGGGAGGCTTCAGGAAACTTACAATCATGGCAGAAGGCACCTCTTCATAGGGCGGCAGGAGAGAGAATGAGTGCAAGAGGTGGGGAGGAAATGCCAGATGCTTAAAAAACCATCGGATCATGAGACTCATTCATTTTTATGAGAACAACATAGGGATGATTCAATTACCTCCACTTGGTCCCTCCCTTGACGTGTGGGGATTATTAAAATTCAAGGTAAGATTTAGGTGGGGGACACAGAACCAAACCATATCAATTGTGATTATTCTTACACAAAGTATGTGTATATCAAATCATCACAGTGTACACCTTGAATATGCACACTTTTTATTTGTTAACTATGTCTCAGTGAAACTGGAAAAAGAAAGAAACCTCAGATATGAAAATCCAGACTCAGGACCAAATGCATTTAGGGTCGATGGTATGCATTATAAAATGATTCTCTTCAGTTTTTTATTTTGCTCCAGTTTCCTCAGCTATAAAATGTGGATAATAACCCCTGACTTGCCTAGAAGATAGGAATTGCATAAGGATCAAATTAAATCATGCACAAATGAGTGCTTTGTAAAACACAAATCTATACTTGCTTATCATCTTTCTTATGAACATTAAGACATTGTACACACACGTGTGTGCTGCCTGGCTGAATTATTTTTATGAGGACCTGAGAACAATGTGTCTCTTGCCATCTTTATCCACCTGAAGACTCTCAAAGAGTCATGAGGCAGGTTACTGATAAAATTGCTTCCTTTGAAACAATGCATCTGCGTGAATCAGGATTTCTCAATAATGAGCTGATCTAAGACTGAAATTCAGCAAATATGCTAACAGCTCTGGGCCTCAACTTATTCCAACTGTAAAATGGAAACAATAACTCAGCCCTTGTAGGGTTTCTGATGATTTAGGAGGTGGGGTATGTAGACTGCTTTCCTACTGGGAGAACTGAGGCATGCCAGGGTTTCTGCTTGTTTGTTTTTGCATACAAGCACAAGAATGAGAAAATCTGGAGGGAGAAATTGTTGGCACTGGGCCTGAAATTCCTGAAGACAGTGTGGGAAACAAAGACTCTCCCTTCACCTTCTCAGGCACAAAATGCATGTTCCCAGAAGGAAGAAAGTCAACCTAAACCACCCTAGACCAAGGACATTTGCTGAGAGTCACTAGGGAAAGGTCATTCCTACTGTCCACCAAATGCCTAATCGAGCCCCCAGCTCCTTGGAATTCTATTCATCTCTTAAAGCCATGTCCAAGTCTTCCTTCCTTTGTGAGACACTCCCAGACTACTCATTTGGAATTTCCATTGTTTTCCTAGTTCTACTTTCTTTGGTTGCATTATAAAACACGCTTATAGTTTGCCATATTTTATTATTTGTGGGCATCTTGAATTGATCTTTTTAAGAGACTTTGGAGAGCAAGGAGCATGCATTTTTCATCTTTATGTCCCTTATACTGCACCATAATGATGTCTGCTTTTGAATGAAATGTGTTTGAAATGCTTACCTCATCTTTCATTTAAAGCCAATTCTATACATAAGCAACGAGGGCTCTCTTTGCCATCACCACCTAATGTCCGATGCTGCCACGCTTCTTAACAGGCATCTTGTCTTCAGACTGGCCTCCCAGATTCATCATCTTTAAATGCCATTTTAAAATTCCTTATTCAAATTTCCCACTCAAAATCTTTTAAAGACTTCACACTGCCTACATGATAAGGGACAAACGTCAAAGCCTTGAATGTAAGACTCTCCACCAGCTGGCTCGAATCCAGCTATTTAAATTCATTTAACCCACACATTCCCAAAGTAGTGAGGCTGACTTCATTCATTCATTCATTCATTCATTCATTCAGCATGGACGGAATGTCCCAGTCATTTTGGTAGTCATTGTCTTAGGTGGTAGAGATATCTACAGAAAAAGACACAGTCCCTGATCTCAATGCAGTTATCATCCACTGGCTTGGCAGGAAGTAAAGAGAATATTACAACTGTAAGTGATAAAAGCTATAGTAGAACAATGTGCAAGAGACACTGTGAGTATGGAAAAGGTGGGGCCCAAACTGGCCTAAGGGAGTCAGGGGAGGGTTAGTAAAAGAAGCAGCAAAGGAAGACTGGTTTTCCAGGAAGACACTATGGTGGAGTAAAGAGAGTGCATTTGAAACAGGGAGAAAATAATATGCCCCCCACACATACACACCCACACACAAAACCCTACAATGATGCTGTGAGAACCTGGCATAAAGTTACTAGTGGTTCAGGAGGACCTAGTTGAAGCTGAACTCAAACTAAAAGGGATTTCTTAGGTCTGTAAGTGGTATTTATTATCTAATGCCAATATTTCCCGACGTGTTCCTGAGCCTGGTTCTGAGAGGCACGGTGAGTAGCTCACCATGAGGGAAAGAAAAAAAAAAGATCATTCTGTGGTCATAAAATGTCTGCAGAGTAAACACATGCTTTTCTCCTTCTTGGGAAGGCACAATGTTCAAAAGCATATGAAAGCTTCTGCTAAGTCTTGCAATAAAACAAGCTGTTTAAAGTATCGCAGACATGTTTATCCAAAAAGTATCATGCCACTGTGTACTTCCTGCAGAATGAGATCCAAGGAAGATGGTTTTGGAAACACTGGTCTGTATCTGTACCCTGCTCTTTAGGTGTACCTGTACTGGCCTGTAAATAGTTTATGAAGGCACAGGCTTCAAGGACAAACACACTTGGTTTTTGTCTCCATCACTTAGTTACTGTTTGACCTGGGATGAATTTTTTTTTTTTTTTTTTTTTTTTTTTTTTTTTTTTTTTGAGATGGAGTCTTGCTCTGTTGCCGAGGTTGGAGCATAGTGGCGCGATCTCAGCTCACTGCAAGCTCCACCTCCTGGGTTCATGCCATTCTCTCACCTCAGCCTCCCGAGTAGCTGAGACTACAGTTGCCTGCCCCCACGCCCGGCTAATTTTTTGTATTTTTAGTAGAGATGGGGTTTCACCGTGTTAGCCAGGATGGTCTCGATCTCCTGACCTTAGGATCCGCCTGCCTCGGCCTCCCAAAGTGCTGAGATTACAGGCGTGAGGCACCGCTCCTGGATGACAAATTAGTTTTTTGATGGACAGTTTCCTCATCTGTAAAATGGGCATAATACATACTTTCTCCATGTATAGTTTCATTGAGCACATATGCCTAACACATACCTGATTAAAGAATTTCTCTTCATTATTAGTGGCAAACATATAAGCTGAACTAGGTGCAAGAACCTTGTGGCAATTTCTCAAGGATCTAGAACTAAAAATACCATTTGACCCAGCCATCCCATTACTGGGGATATACCCAAAAGATTATAAATCATTCTACTATAAATATACATGCACACGTATGTTTATTGCGGCACTGTTCACAATAGCAAAGACTTGGAACCAACCCAAATGCCCATCAATGATAGACTGGATAAAGAAAATGTGGCACATATACACCATGGAATACTATGCAGCCATAAAAAAGGACGAGTTCACGTCCTTTGCAGGGACATGGATGAAGCTGGAAACCATCATTCTAGCAAACTAACACAAGAACAGAAGACCAAACACCACATGTTCTCACTCATAAATGAGAACACATGGACACAGGGAGAGATACGTCACACAGCAGGGCCTGTTGGGGGGTGGGGAGCTAGGGGAGGGAGAGCATCAGGAGAAATACCTAATGTAGATGACAGGTTGATGGGTGCAGCAAACCACCATGGCACGTGTATACCTATGTAACAAACCTGCATGTTCTGCACATGCACCACACCCCAGGACTTAAAGTATAATAATAAAAAAGAACCTCATAAGTAAGTTATACAGATTTGTTCCTCTTTTAGCATTCTAGTAGAATTTCTTTCCAATGGCTCAACAATGATTCTCATTTACTGATACTTAAACCTTAGCACAAAAGTATTCCCTGAAACATTGCAATTTATATAAATGAGAAGAGAAAGAAGATGACAAAAAACAACCTTAATACATATATTTTCAGAATGGACTGATTTTCCTAAGTGAGGTGCTATGATATTCAGAATAACCCCAACGTCCCTTAGTGGTTGAAACATAAACTATATAAAAAAGAAATATCTATCATGTTAGGATTAAAATTATGGCATTTAGTGTGTAAGAAATCTTAATCTGTAGATTTTTAAAAGTAGATGAGGAGGTGCTCTCTTCCATGTCTAGCCTGGGACACACAATCTGTCCTTGGTCCTTGGCTTTGAAAACCCTTTCTCACTGTACCACCGCACCGCCCCTCTGCTGCCATCCTACCCGCTTCCCAGACACATCCTGGCCAACTCAACTCAGCCATTATTTTCTTTGTAAAGTTGTCTTTGACTCCCCAAGTTGAGGCAGGTAACCTTTGGTTCCCGTAGCCTCCTGTGCACATTTCCATTAGGCAACAATAAGTGCATTCTTACTGAGTGGCTGTTATCGCCAGGGGGCTGGAGATGCAATTGTTGGCCAAACAGAGGTGGGCCTGCCCTCAGGGAGCTTAGTGTCTGATGCAGGCAGCATACACCAAGCAGGTAAACAGGGGAGTCAGGTATGGTCACAAATGGAGACAAGCACTATGAGCAAATAAAAGAGATGTTATAATTGAAAGTTAAATGGATTCTCTTTTAATTATTTATCTTGTCTCTTCGGGAGGCTGTGAAGGATTTGAGTGTAATGTCTGGTTCACATTTGCATAACTTGGCAAGGCAATGTGCCTGTATACATTGAGCATGCATTAACTGCCTCATGAATAAATGAAAGAATGAATGAATTCAACAAGAAAGCTGAGACCCATAGGACTAGCCTACAGTGACAACTAGTTAGTGACAGTTTAAAGTGGGACAGTTTAAAGTCCCCTTCATTTAAAGTGGGAGTGCACTTGTAAATATATAAAAATAAATATATATTAATATAAATATATTTTTTATTTTAAATATATAATCATATTATTCATTATTTATTTTATTATAATTATATATTAATATAAATATATATTATGTCTTTAATATAAATAATATATTAACATAATTTTATATTTATATATTAATACATAGTATACATAATATACATTAACAATAAACATATATAATATGTATAATATATAATAAACATATATAATAAATATATTAATATAAATATATAAACGTGTGTATATTTGTATATAAGCATATACAATGTGTGCTTATAGATATATGATATATAAATATATAGATCTATGTATCTATGTATCCATCTATGTATCTAACGATACGATACGATGCGATACGATACAATACGATGCGATGCGATGCGATGCGATGCGATACGATACGATACGATACGATACGATACGATGTAGCCAGCACATCCAAACAACCTCTTAATTTCCAGGTCTGAGAAATGGGTAATTTTGGGTACTCAAGAAAATTTATTTTTGGTCCAGCCCTGGCTGCTGTTCTTTGTGGGCAAACAAGTGAGTAGCTTCAAAGTGGACTTTATGCCACGCAATGTAGAGAAGGCACCCTCTATGCCCATCTGTTCTTTCTGACAGAAAAAGCCTACAGCCAACCTCAGAACAATTACTTCTGTGCTCTGTTGACGCTTGCTTTTATTTGGCTGTCTGGTTCTGCCAGGCCCTATAAAAACACAGATATAATCAATGGCTTCAAAGGAGAACTAGCTAGCTCGAAGGAAGAATGCATTTTATTTGGGAAATGGTGGCTCCCCTATGAACTTGTGATTAAAGGGGGAAGAAAACATTGCGATTCATCCAATTAACCTCAATGGTATGTCATTCAAGCATAGGTCCAGACAGGAGTCTCACTCTATTATTCCAAATCTTTCATTAAACCAATTCCGTCTGCAGCCTGCACTTTCCTGTTTTCCTCGTGCATTCTTGTGATTACCTAATTTAAATAAAGAGCTAGTTTATGGTTTTTCCTGGGTGCCAGAAAGATTTAGAGCAATGACCTGGATCAGCGATAACATTCTCCTGTAATTTTCAGGATCTACAAAAAGTTAGAAAGTACACTTAAGGATGCTCGCGTCCTTCTTGGAGACAGCTAGACACAGATGCACTTTTTTTAGAGTACCACAACAGACCACAGTGTCCCCTCCCTGTGGCCCCCACTAACATTTGATTTTTGAAAAGTCACCCATGTTAGCACGGCCTTTGAAGGCTCTGCAACCATAAGTTTGCAGTTCAAGATCAGGATTTCAGGGCTGGGCATGGTGGCTCACACCTGTAATCCCAGCACTTTGGGAGGCCAATGTGGGTGGATCACTTGAGGTCAGGAGTTCAAGACCATCCTGGCCAACATGGTGAAATCCCGTCTGTACTAAAAATACAAAAATTAGCCAGGCATGGTGGCGGCCACCTGTAATCCCAGCTACTCAGGAGGCTGAGGCAGGAGAATCGCTTGAACCCAAGAGGTGAGAGTTGCAGTGAGCCGAGATTGCGCCATTTCACTCCAGCCTGGGCAACAAGAGCGAAACTCCATCTCAAAAAAAAAAAAAAAAAATAAGGATTTCAGGTCTTTTTGCAGTGGCTGGTGGAACCCACCTCTGCACTTCAGACCAGCCTTTCCAGATATAGAATATATTTCCTTGGTGAGAGGTAAAAAATTAACCTTTAAAATTTTAATGTAATACTTAATATATACAAAACAATGCTTATATATGACTTTCAAGGCCATGATGCATAATAAATGAAACACCTATGAACCCCTTATCCATCTTAAGAACCAGAACACACCCAATACTCTTGAAGTTATAGATGGGGTCTTTCAAATCCATACTATCTCAGATAAAATAATTTCTGAGGTTTGTATTCCTCATTCCTTGTTTTTAAATAGCTCTACCTTAATCTGTTTTGCTCCGTATTTTTTTTTTTACTCTATCTGCCTTCACGATATCTCTTTACCTTTGGTTTTCAGTGGTTTGACTATGATGTCTATCTTCAAATAATACAGTGCTCATTACACGTAAGAATACTGAAAACAGTATTCTCCTGATTTTGTTCTTTCTAATATGTTGTTCCATTGCTGTCAATCATTTAACTTTGACATGTGCTACAAATACATTATGTCTTAAAACTATTAATTGCTTTAAATAATTGCTTTGAAGGATCAATTATTTTTAGGGTAAATCAATAGAAATTGATTTAAAATAAAATCAACCTTTAGATTTAAAATGAAATAAATTTGGCCGGGTGCAGTGGCTCACGCCTTTAATCCTAGCACTTTGGGAGGTCGAGGTGGGCAGACTACTTGAGGTCAGGAGTTCAAGACCACCCTGACCAACATGGTGAAACCCTGTCTCTACTAAAATTACAAAAATTAGCTGGGCATGGTGGCACATGCTTGTAATCCTAGCTACTCGGGAAGCTGAAGCAGGAGGATCGCTCAAACCTGGAAGGTGGAGGCTGCAGTGAGCTGAGATAGTGCCACTGTACTCCAGCCTGGGTAACAGAGTGAGACTCTGAGAAAGGAAAGGGAGGGGAGGGGAGGGGAAGGGAGGGGAGGAGAAGGGAGAGAAGGGCAGGGGAGGGGAGGGGGAAAGAAAGATTGATTTATATTGACTTGCTTTCAACTATTTCTAGAAATTCTCATTCTTTATGTAGATGTAAATTTCTCCCATTATGATAATTGTTCTGCTTTAAGAATGTCCTTCACTATTTTTTATAGTAAAGGTCTGCTGGTAATGTGTTCTCAAAGCCTCCCTCCTCCCATTTTTTGTTTGTTTGTTTTTTGGTTGTTGTTTGGTCTGGAAAGTCATTATTTGTCTTTAGTTTTAAAAATATTTTCTTTTAATTTTAAAAATAATTTCTTTTAAAAATATTTTCCTTTAATTTAAAAAATATAGACTTCTGGGTTGACAGATTGGGTGTGCACCAGTTACCCATTTATTGCCTCTCAGCTCTGAATGCATCTTCAAATACAGGCTGTGTGAGAAGCAGCGGAATCCCTTTGAGCATTTCTCCTTTGAAGTCAGTACAATGTTGAGCTTTCTCGGTAGAGGGTGCTGAAGCCAAACTGGAGAAAGAGGCGTTCTGCAACTCCTGGTGTCATCCAAGAGAGGCTAGTGGTGTAGTTTGTTGCTGTTGTTTGAAATGGAGTCTCTCTCTGTCGCCCAGGCTGGAGTGCAATGGCGAGATCTCAGCTCCCGGATTTAAGTGATTCTCCTGCCTCAGCCTCCTGAGTCGCTGGGATTATAGGCACCCACCGCCACACCTGGCTAAGGTGGTGTAGTTTTGAGGACAACTGTCACAACTCAGATCGTGGTCCCCCTGTGTCCTTGAAGCCTCCATTTGGCAATAATCTTTCTGCAGCCCTCTCAACACAGAAGCTAACTCCCCACATGCTCGGGCTCCCTAAGCAAGCTTCCTCCTCTCCCCAAACCCCCAACCGCCACAGCCTGCACACAGCTGCATGTGTTCCCGATGAGCATTTTGCAAGTCTCCAGACACCCAAGCTTGCCCCTTCAGCACTGAAAGCCTTTGGCCCCGGCCATCACCCAGATTCCCACTGCATGCTGCTCACAGCCAGCACTCCAGAAAGTTACCTACTGTTTGCCCAGCAACTCCAGACCAGATCTTTTCTGGCCAAACCAACGAGCTTCTCCACTACCCAGTCATCGGAACATACCATCTCCAATAGGCCTATTGGATAGCAAACCTTATCCATGCTTGTTCTGCTGATTAGACCCATTCTGTTACAGGGCTCTCTTGGGATCTGTGATTTGATGTCTTACATTATTTTTAGATAGTGCTCTGCTATGATCTCTTCAAGTAGGTTGTCTGTCCCTATCTCTTTCTAATCCTTCTGGCATTCCAACTGTACACATTTCAGACTGTCTGATATTAACATGTTGATCTTGGATGCTCTATTTTTAAAAAAAAATTATTCTTTTTACCTCTTTGTGTTGCATTCGGTCAATTTCTATTGATTCACCTTTAAGTTCATAAATTTTTTCCTTGGCCGTGTTAAGTCCACTGATAAGTCCATCAAAGTCATTTTTCATCTCTGTCATTATATCTTTTATTTCTAAGATTTTCATTAGACTCTTTCTTATAGCTTCTCTCTGTTGAAATTCTCCACCATACATATTGTCTACTTTTTCCATGACAGCCTTTAATCTATTAATCATAGCTATTTTAAATTTCCCGAGAGTTCCAACGTCTTTGTCATCTTTGAGTCTGGTTCTGTTGATTACTTTGACTCCTGACAGTGAGTTGTTCTGTCTTGCATTTTTGTCTTGTAACTTTTTATTGCACATGAACACTGTGAGATACGATAGTAGAGAATAAACAGTACTTTTGCTTGGTCTGCCAACATAAAGAAGAGTCTACTGGAATTGATCTGGGTTTAGATCACTGAAGGTATACCTTCAGTGTACCACCAGTCTCAAATTTCTTGTATGTGTTTTTTTTCAGACAGAGTCTCACTCTGTTGCCCAGGCTGGGGTGCACTGGTGCGGTCTCGGCTCACTGCAACCTCTGCCTCCTAGACTCAAGTGATTCTCCTGCCTCAGCCTCCTGAGTAGCTGAGACTACAGGTGTGCCCCACCAAGCCTGGCTAATTTTTGTATTTTCAGTACAGATGGGGTTTCACCATGTTGGCCAGGCTGGTCTCGAACTACTGACCTCAGGTGATCCACCCGCCTCAGTCTCCCAAAATGCTGGGATTACAAGCATGAGCCACCGTGCCCAGCCTCAAATTTTTTAAATGTAATCTAGTTCTTTGGATGGGGTATGTGTTGCATGAAAGCTGTTTCTAATATTCCTGTTTAACCCTTAGCTTTTGTCTTTCTCTGTGTGCCTGTACCTTAGAGAAGGTCCCTTTTTTATGCTCTTCCTCTTCTCTCAGTGATAGATTGCTACTGTTACTTGGTGCCTGCTGGTCTAGTAGTGGTGTATAGGAGGGGTCAGGTCTCTGTTTTCCTAGTCCAGCCTTGGTCCTAGGAAGGCCCTGAGTCCCTAAGTCTTGCAGATCAGGCTTTCTCTGTAATTCTGACCCTCCTCCTTGTAGCAGCCAAATGACGTCTTGAATCTTTGGTGGCCCTTGTGAATGGGAGAGTTTCTTGCTCTTTCCCCAGGGGTAGGAGATCTTTAATGGCCTGGGTCCAACCCTCTGGAATGGAAGACTCTTCCCTTTTCTTTCTGCTTCCTTACTGCAATAGTCTTTACCTGTATCCTAGTGACCACAAGGTTTGCAACCCTTCTCCAGCACCCTAAGGCTTTTGATCCTTAGAGGAACGACCTTGGTGAGAATCTGTGCTTTGCCACAGAAGTGACACTCATCTCCTCTCTGTCTTCCATATGGAGGAAGGCTTTCTCTCACCTCCTGCCCCATCACCAATCTTTCTTGTGAGTGCACAACAGAGGTCCATGGAGAAGACCCTGTAAGTGGGTACGAGCCTATATTCTCACGCAAGTCCACCCCACGACTTTAGAAATTTGTTTAAAAATTTCCCTGAATGATTCTCTCCCACAGTATGGCACCTGGCCTCTCTTCCTCCTTGGTCTCCCATAGATGACTCAATGGTTGTGTCCAATCTCTCCTTGGGAATGCTTGTCTTTCCATTGATTTCAGGCCACCCAGTTGCCCTGGGGCTTCAATTCTCTGAGAGGTGCAAGAAAAGTTTGCCATTACTTTTAACGGAAAAAAAAAAAAAAAAAAAAAAAAAAAAGTCTGTACGTGTTAATCCATAGTTACTTGAATCCATGGATGCAGAATCTGTGGATACAGAGTGCCGTTACTTTTAATGGCAAAAAACACAATTACTTTTGCACCAGGGTAATAGTTCACACACTGTATCTTTTGCTTAAAGTATACAAGTCAATGGTTTTTTGAATAGTCACAGAGTTACGCCATCATCACAACAACAGATTCTACAACTGATCTTAGAACACTTTTATCACCGCAAAAAAATATTCTAGGCCCGGCATGGCGGCTCACACCTATAATATCAACATTTTGGGAAGCCGAGGTGGGCGGATCACTTGAGGTCAGGAGCTCCAGACCAACCAACATGGCGAAACCCCATCTCTACTAAAAATACAAAAAAAGAGAAACATTCTTGATCCGCACCTTCATCTACCCCCCCACCCCGCTGCCCACCCAAACCCGCCAGCAACCCCTACGGCTCTCCCACCAGGGACCCACTCCCCTGCTTTCTGATTCAATGGATTCACCGATTTTGGATGTGTCATGTAAATGGAATCATATGATATGTGACCTTTTGTGTCTGGTTACTTCCACTTAGCATAATGTTTTATTCGCATGGTAGCATGTATAAGAATTTCATTTTTCAAAATATTTATTTATTTTCCCAACTTTTAAGTTCAGGGGTACAAGGCAGGATGTGCAGGTTTGTTGCATAGTTGAACATGTGCCATGGTGGTTTGCCTCACAGATCATCCCATCACCTAGATATTCAGCCCAGAATCCATTAGCTGTTCTTCCTGATGCCCTCCCTCTTCCCACTCCCCGCCCTCTGACAGGCCCCAGTGAGTGTTGCTCCCCTTAATGGATCCATGTGTTCTCATCATTCAGCTCCTACTTACAAGTGAGAACATGCAGTATTGGTACTTGGTTTTCTGTTCTTACGTTAGTTTGCTGAGGATAATGGCTTCCAGCTCCATCCATGCCTCTGCAAAGGACATGATCTCATTCCTTTTTACGGCTGCATCGTATTCCATGGAATGTATGTACCACATGTTTTTTATCCAGTCTATCATTGATGGGCATGTAGGTTGATTCCATGTCCTTGCTATTGTGAATCATTTCTTTTTATTGATAAATAATATTCCATTGTATGGATATGCCACTTTTGTTTATCCATTCATCAGCTGAAGGACATCTGGGTTATGTCCACTTTTTGGCTATTGTGAACAACACAGCTATGAATTTCCTTGTAATACAGTTTTTGTGGATGTATGTTTTTATTTCTCAGTATCACTCAGGAGTGGAATTGATGGATTATACGGTAATTGTTCAGCTGTTTGAGGGATGCCAGACTGTCCTCCCAATTGGCTGCACAATTTGCATTCACAGCAGCAGTGGATGAGGGTTCCAATTTTTCCACATCCTTTCTAGTACGGTTGTCCCTCGGTATCTGCGAGGATTGGTTCCAGGACATCTCATGGATACCAAAATCCACGGATGCTCAAGTATCTTATACAAAATGATGTCATATTTGCATATATCCTATGCACATGTTCCTGTATACTTTAAATCATCTCTAGATTACTTATAATACCTAATGCAATGTAAATGCTGTATACATAGTTGTATTGTTTCGGGAATAGTGACTAAAGGAAAAAAAATCTGCACATATTCTGGACAGACTCAATTTTTTTCCTGGAATATTTTTGATCTATAGTTATTTGAATCCACAGATGCAGAACCCACGGATACAGAGTGCCAACTGTACTTACTGCTATCTGTCTTTTTCAATATAGCCATCCTAGCAGGATGGCGTGGTGACTCATTATGGCTTTGATTTGCATTTCCCTAAAGACATAATGTCGAACACCTTTTCATGTGATTACTGGCCTTTTGTATATCTTCTTCGGAAAAGTGTCTTTTTTAGATCGTTTGTCCATCCTTTCTGTGTGTTGCCTTTTTATCATTGAGTTGAAAGAGTTCTTTATACATTCGAGACACAAGTCCCTTATAAAGCTATATGATTTGCAAATATATGCACCCCATGGTGTGGGTTGTCTTTTTAGTTTCTTGATGGTGTCTCTTTTATTTTTAATACACTTTTTAATTTTGAGGAAGCCCAATTTGCCTATTTTATCTTGGGTCCCTTGTGCTTTATGAACATTTGCTCGTATATTTACTTCTAAGAGTTTTATCGTTTCAGATCTTGAATTTAGGTCTTTGATCCATTTTGAGTTAATTGTTGTGTTTGGTGTAACGAAGCGGTCCAACTCCACTCTCTCGCGTGTGTATATTCTGGTGTCCCAGTTCCAGAAACTCTTCTGCGCTTCTCACATGCCGTTTTCTGGGTCTTGAAACTCCTTCCCTTCTCTTCTCCATCTTTAAAATGCTTAATTGCTTTTCAAGTTCAGCATAACCCATGCCAAAGTTTTCTCTGACTTCTTTGTCTAATTTAGATGTCCCTTTTGGTACTTTTATAACACTGTACATGATTCTAGACGAGAGGTCTGCAGACTTTTTTTTCTGGCAAAGGGACAGATGACAAATATTTTAGGCTTTGTGTGCCAGAAGGATAAATCAAGGAAACTGTGAAGGTATTTAATAAGAGAGAAAACAAATTTCCAAAAATACCTGTATTGATGTAATTAAGAAATAATGATAGAGGTGTTTTTTTTTTTTTTTTTTTTTTGAAATGTGGGTGCATGAATGAGAAAAATTGAATTCTTTCTTTAGAGGGGTAACATTTTGCTTCATTGGGATTCAAAGTTAGTTCTTCCTATAATCAAATTGGTAGCATATGTTCATCTGTGAAAACCATTCTTTTTGTTGTTGTTGTTTCAGATGGAGTCTCACTCTGTTAACCAGCCTGGAGTGCAGTGGAGCAATCTCAGCTCACTGCAACCTCCGTCTAAGGCTTCAAGCGATTCTCTTGCCTCAGCCTCTGGAGTAGCTGGGATTACAGGCACGCACCACAACACTCGGCTAATTTTTGTATTTTTAGCAGAGACAAGGTTTCACCATGTTGCCCAGGCTGTTCTTGAACTCCTGAACTCAAGTGATCCGCCCGCCTTGGCCTCCCAAAGTGCTGGAATTACAGGCATGAGCCACCGCGCCCAGCCGAAAACCATTCTTAAGAATGGTTTTCTTGGGCCCTATGAAAACAGGTGGTGAGTCAGATTTGCCTGATGGCCTGTAATTTCCTGACATGGTAGTAGATCAGTAGTTCTAACGCTTTTTTTCCAAAGCCGTTGCTACTGACGGATACAGTGTAATCCCAATCATAATTGTGGATGGTTAGATAGGGATTCTCTTTGAGGAGGGTGATGACGGGAGGCTTACGGTGGCAGGAATTATAGATTAGCTTAATCAATAATCATTCTTCTGATCTGTCTTCCCAAAGTATAGAGGATCCCAAAACTCATTTCCTAAACTTCTTTGCAGCAAGGGGTCTGCCAGCCCTAGCACACTTTACATCAAAACTTGATTTGGAAGTGAGACACATGAGGAGAGAATCAGGGCACTTGGCATGCAGTTTGCCAGTGTGAATGATGACACTGCTGGTGTGATTCTGGATCTGGCAATTAGGGTGGTAGCTTCTGGATTTAGCAAATGGCTCCCTGAATCACCAGCTTCTCTGTTGTGCCACTGGAGGTAGCCGCCTTGGAGTCCCAGGTTGTCAGTGTGCTTTGGAGAGTGGTTCTGGGAAGCTAAGACTTTCCAACAATGCTGTGACCCGAGTCCCCTAATAAATGTTTCATTTATTTATTTCATTTCTCTGTCACCCAGGCTGGAGTACAGTGGCATGATCATAGCTCACTGCAACCCCCAACTCTTGTGCTCAAGCGATCTTCCCACCTCAACCTCCTGAGTAGCTGGGACTACAGGCACACACCACCACGCCCAGCTATTTTTCATAGAGATGAGGTCTCACTATGTTGTCCAGGCTGGTCTTAAACTCTTGGTCTCAAGTGATCCTGCTGCCTTGACCTCTCAAAGTGCTGAGGTTAGAAGCATGAGCCATCATGCCTGGCGATAAAATATCTCAAACGATATTGACTTGAATCTTTTGTCTACAACCTGACTATAAGAAGTATATGTTAGAATCTAGAGAGCTTTGGGAAGATTTTTATTCTGATATGCTTCTCCCCATTCATAATCACTACTTTTGATAATTCCAGATAGTGCACATGTCACATGGATGTAGGAGTTAAGAAGAAACTACTTAGGCAGATAGTCAGGGTACAGGAGTCCTTGGTAAGGTTGCCATTTTTAACAAAAAGCAGCCCCCAAATCATATTCTAACAAAGAGCAGCCTGCAAAATCGAGCTACAGACATAGACACACAAGCTAGAAGCTTGCATGGCTGAATGCCCTCAAGAAAAAAGCTACCTGGGACTAGGCATGTCCAAAATGGTGGCCTTATCTTCCTTCCTCTTTGCCAGCCACGTGTACCATAGGAAGACAAGATGGCGCCAGTCAAGTGGGAAACTCATTTGCATAATAAGATTAGGGTGAGGTGGCCAGCCTTCCTGGTGTGGTATGTAAATGTCACACCTGATGGAACCAATCTGTGGGTCCTGTGTAAATCAGACACTGCCTCCTCAAGCCTGCTTACAAAATCTGGTGAACTCCGCTGCCTGCCGGTCTTCCCTTTCAGAAGCCCCTCTCACTAGATAAGGGAGCTGTTCTCCTTTCTCTTTCTTTTGCCTAATAAACCTCCACTCCTAAACTCCTCATGCGTGTCCACGTCCTAAATTTTCTTGGCGCAAGATGATGAGCCCTGGGTGTTTACCCTAGACAACCACACAGCTTCAACATCATAAAAGAAATTGTTGCTTTGCTTAACAGCCATCAGGTCACAATTTTTTTGTGGGCAGGTGCTTTGTCTTAATTCACCTCGGAATCCTTGGTGCCAGGCAGTCAGCAGAAGCTCAACAAAATGTGCATTTCTAGGTTTTTATGTTCTAGAATTAATTCTCTATATAAATCTTAGCTTATCTCCCAGTGAGAATGTAAGTTATTTTACGCAGAGAGACTTTAAAATAAGGTATTCTAAGTCACACAGTCCTGCTGTTAGGTTCAGAGCAGTATTGACAATTATTGGCCTTAGTAGGGTTTATCAACACCAGGGATTATCAACATCAGGGCCAGGCAGGTGATGTCAGTGAGTGACATGGGATGATTGCAACACAAAAGGGTTGGCAAGGATCAAGGAAACCCCAAATGTATGTCTGTGCAAAGGTAGCAGCTTCAGTCAGGGGCTGCCATATGGGAATGTAGGTTCACTCTTTACAGAACAGCCAGTCTGAGTTTTTGCACTGAATCTCCATATTTGAAAATGCTGATATCAATTTTTTTAAAAAATGTGACTTGTAATTGCCAGACAAAAGAGGGTTGCAGGCTGGAACTGGCTCATGCTAAAATAGTTCTCCCGACACCTCAAAAGATTGTGAATTACCAAAGAAAGATAATATTCAATGAGAATTGTTCTTTCTTAGATCCCATATCTGAAGGTGTTCTGTTAAGTGGAATAGAGGAAACTGTGGAAGATTGTTAGTGCTTACGGGATGTGTGAAGTCACTGGTATCGTCCCTGATTATCTCAGTCTATTTTGCATTGTCTAAGGAATACCTGAGGCTGGGTAATTTATAAAGAAAAGAGGTTTACTTGGTTCACGGTTCTGCAGGATGTACAAGCAGGGTGCCTGCATCTACTTGGCTTCTGGTGAGACCTCAGGAAGCTTTTACTTATGGTAGAAGGCAAAGGGGGAACAGGTATGCCACATGACAAGAGAGGGAGCAAGAGAGATACCAGGATCTTTTTAAGCAACCAGCTCTTGCATGAACTAACAGAACGAGAGCTCACTCATTACTGCAGGAAGGGCACCAAGCCATTCATGAGGGATCTGCCCCCATGACCCAAACACCTCCCACCAGGCCCCACCTCCAACACTGAGGGTTGTATTAGTCTGTTCTCATGTTGCCAATAAAGACATACCCAAGACTGGGTAATTTATAAAGAAAAAGAGGTTTAATGGACTCCCAGTTCCACATGGTTGGGGAGACCTTGCAATCACGGTGGAAGGCAAGGAGGAGCAAGTCACATCTTACATGGTGGGGGAGAAGAGAGAGAACTTGTACAGGGGAACTCCTGTTTATAAAACCATCACATCTTGTGGCACTTATTCACTAACACGAGAACAGCACAGGAAAGACCCGCCCCCATGATTCAACTACCTCCCACCTGGTCCCTCCCACAATACATGGGAATTATGGGAGCTATAATTCAAGATGAGATTTGGGTGGGGAAACAGCCAAACCATATCAGGGTCACCTTTCCACATGAGATTTGGAGGGGACACACATCCAACCTATAGCACTGGTATAGATGTTGGTGTCTCAGGATCTAGAGTAGATGAAAAAGCTTGAGGGGTCCAGGCCAAGGCGATGATGAGGATTTACTGAGGACCAACTAGACAGAAGGCTGCTAACGTTGGTGTGAGTCTGACAAAGGAGTTGTGCCAGCTGTTCCCAGACCCGAGGGTGAGCAGGGTACAGAATAGCAGTGAGTTAAACAAATCAAAGAAGGAAAAAGTGTTTCTGGCCCTAGAAAGGAAAAAGTGGGAAGGTCTTTCTGCCAGGAATGAGACTGTCTGCAGAGTGAATCAGCAGTGGTAGATGGATTCATTAAAAGGCATCCCTCTCCGCCAGGCACAGTGTTTCACGCCTGGAATCCCAGCACTTTGGGAGGTCGAGGCGGGCGGATCCCCTGAGGTCAGGCAGGCGGATCACCTGAGGTCAGGAGTTCGAGACCAGCCTGGCCAACATGGTGAAACCCTGTCTCTACTGAAAATACCAAATTCGCCGGGTGTGGTAGCGCATACCTGTAATCCCAGCTACTCTGGAGGCTGAGGCAGGAGAATTGGTTGAACCCGGGAGGCAGAAGTTGCGGCGAGTAGAGGTCACACCCTTGCACTCCAGCCTGGGCAAGGAGAGCGAAACTCCATCTCAAAAAACAAAAACAAAAAAAACATCCCTTCTCCTGTAGGGGGCACTGCTTTTCATTTTCCGTCTTTCAGCTGTGAGTGAAATGAAGATAACGCATCTGCCCACCGGTAATTGAGGTTGTGGGATGCTTGACCACAAAACGCAGTCTACAGGTTACATGTTCCTTCTGCAGCTTTTGCTTTTAGCTAAAGCTTTTTTTTGTAACCTCGTTTTGACAGCGTAGGCAAAGAGGGAGTGTGGACCTGTCAGTGTAATAGAAATTCCCAGGTGTGCTGGGTGAAGGTGGTGCAGAGCATTTGGGACGTTCTTAAAATAATACCCTGGAAGTTCTTCTCTGCATGACCAGAAGCCATGTCAGGACTCTAATGGCATCACCTGCTGAGTTAGAAAAAAGTTTCCAGAAACCACAAGTTTAATTTCATAATAAACAGCTTCTCAGGCCTCTTCGGCATGGCTGCATAAATCTGACTGCTTAAAAATAGATGAGTGTAGAGCCTTGCTTCACTCCTTGGGCATTGTACACCAAGCTGGAAGGGCCACTGATGATACTGGAACCATCTTCTAGGTCCCTGGGAAACGCTGGGGGAGGTCAACATGGACACTGGGCTCTGGGGCAGGAAGATTCCATGTGTCCAGTATGGGGCTGCAGCAAAGGCTGGAAGGTGGGTATTTGGGTCTCGTCTGCTGAACCGCCCTTGTTTCTATGGTATTCTTCCCCAACCCCTGTTACCTACCCTCCTGAAAGCTTTTTTCAATTTGATCCCCACTTCTAAACTCCATTAGTGATACGGTCTGGCTGTGTGTCCCCACTCAAATTTCATCTTGAATTGTAGCTCCCATAATTCCCATGTGTTGTGGGAGAGCCTGGAGGGAGACAATTTGAATCATGGAGGCGGTTTCCCCCAGACTGTTCTCGTGGTAATGAATAAGTCTCACGAGATCTGATGGTTTTATCAGGGGTTTCTGCTTTTGTATCTCCCTCATTTTCTCTTGCTGCCACCATATAAGAAGTGCCTTTCACCTCCAGCCATGATTCGGAGGCCTCCCCAGCCATATGGAACTGTAACTCCAATTAAACCTCTTCTTCCCAGTCTCAGGTATGTATATATCTGCAGCATGAAAATGGACTAATACAATTAGACAGCTCTTTAAATACCTACCTTTCTAATCTATATATCAGACATAGGAAACCCTGTCTCTACTAAAAATACAAAAGTAGCCAGGCATGGTGGTGCATGCCTGTAATCCCAGCTACTTGGGAGGCTGAGACAGGAGAATTGCTTGAACCTGGGAAACAGAGGTTGCAGTGAGCTGAGATTGTACCATTGCACTCCAACCTGGGCAACAAGAATGAAACTTCGTCTCAAAACAAAACAAAACAAAACAAAACAAAATAACAACAAAAAAACTCCATATATATTTATATGTGTAAGTATCTACATATATACACACATATAAATATGTATATGTGTATTTACATATACAGACACGCATATAAATATGTATGTATTTTATATATATATATATATATGCATGTAATATGTATAGATGCATAATTTCACGTGTAGATATGCAGGTATATATGTATAAAACTTTCCCTGTGGACCAGACAGGAGTCCAGTAGTGCAATCATAGCTCACTGAAGCCTCACATTCCTAGGCTCAAGGGATCCTCCCACCTTAGCCTCTTAAGCTGTTAGACCTACAAGTGTGTACCGTAACGTCCAGCTAATTTTAAAATGTTTTTGTAGAGACAGGGTCTCGCTGCATTGCCAGACTGATCGCAAACTCCTGGGCTCAAGCAATCCTCCCACTTCAGCCTCCCAAACTGATGGGATTACAGGCATGAGCCACTGAGCCTGTCAACTCTTTAAATATTTGAAGGCTATAGCCATACCTTCTTCCTACCTGGTCTAATTTTAAGGAAAAAAAAGAAAAAACTAGGTTCCATCACCCAGCACCCAAGTGAAATGCAGCCTGTGCTTTCACCAATCTGACTGCCCTTTTTCAGAACCACATCATTTTTATCTCTGTCTCTATTTATTCAACACAGATTTATGCAGCACTCAGGGAGGTCCCTCAGGAGAGTTAGGGAACGATTGAGGTTTTAGGCAACATCTGGGTTGGGGCTTGTAGAAAGAGAAAGAGTTTACCAGACAAAGAATGGGTAGTGTTCCCACGAGTATCACAGAGATTTGCACAGAGATAATCAGGAAATATCATAGAGATGGGGGCTGCCTTCTTCCCTGGGTTGGAACCTTCATTCCATAGCCATCATTTCCAGATAGGGATACATAGCTAGGCCTACCCTGCCCTGAAAGAGAGTGAGAAAGCTGTGATACAATGACGACAGGAACATGTTTTGCTTATTTGGTGCTCTATCCCCAGTGACTGAAATCATACCTGGAAAACACTGGGCAAATAAATCAACAAATGAATAAAGTGAAGTCAGTAAGAAAATCAGGGAAGGGTCCATTATTGGGGCTTCCAAGAGATTCCCATAATTACAGCCATAATGTGTATCTGAGAGAGGTGGGGAAAGAAGAACTGAGAGGAGCATTATATTAAAGTACATAAGGCCGGGTGCGGTGGCTCATGCCTGCAATCCCAGCGCTCTGGGGCAGGTGGATCATGAGGTCAGGAGTTTGAGACAAGCCTGGCCAACACGGTGAAACCCCGTCTCTACTAAAAATACAAAAATTAGCCAGGCGTGGTGGCGGACACCTGTAATCCCAGCTACTCGGGAGCCTGAGGCAGGAGAATCACTTGAAACCAGAAGGCAGAGGTTGCAGTGAGCCGAGATCGCACCACTCCAGCCTGGGCGATAGAATGAAACTCTGTCTCAAAAAACAAACAAACAAACGAACAAAAATACCATACACAGACCCCAAAGACCCACTGAGAACAGAGAGAGCCATGGTGGGATAGCAGTAGGGGACCATGAGACTTGCAAGAGCAGGAGATGGACAAACATCCGCACTAAACCAATGCTTGTCAATGCTTTCATTGTCAACTCAATGCATTCAGTCATCAGGATGATTGAGTGAATGAATGAATGAATGAATCTAAAATGGAATGCTGGAAGAAAACAAGACGCAAGGAAACCAAAGCTTTTCAGCAATGTTCTAATAAAAGAATAAGAGGGCAGACTAGTGACAGCATGCATTTGAAGCTTCTTGCAACACTAATGATAGGCAAGGGAAAATCAGGTCAGGAATTAGGAATATTAGGTCATATCTTTTGTGATACTGGATACTACTTAGTCCATGTTTAACATGTGCCAAAGGTGATGCTAGGTGTCAGGGATACAGCAGTGACCACAGCCTCAATACACTTAACGTTTATGGATGTGGCCGGGCGTGGTGGCTCATGCCTGTAATCCCAGTACTTTGGGAGGCCATGGTGGATGGATCACTCGATACTAGGAGTTCCAGACCAGCCTGGGCAACATGGTGAAACCCCATCTCTACTAAAAATACAAAAAAAAAAAAAAAAAAAAATTAGCCAGGCATGGTGGTGGACATCTGTAATCCTAGCTACTCGGGAGACTGAGGCAGGAGAATGACTTGAACCTGGGAGGCAGAGGTTGCAGCGAGCCGAGATCGTGTCATCGCCCTCCAGCCTGGGCAATAGAGCGAGACGCTGTCTCAAAAAAAAAAAAAAGTTTATGGATGGTAGTTATGATAATCCTCTCCACCCCACATTTCCTAGACAAGAAAATTAGGCAAGAAAAGGAGGTAATTTGCCTAAATACACTGCTCCGAAGTGTTGGAGCTGAGACTGGGATTCACACTGTGATCTGAGACACCCCCTTATATCAACTAAGACAGACCCTAACATTAAGGACGCAAAAGATACCTAGGGATAGAAGCCAGGGCCTGGCTGGCACGGCACATTTCTAAATTCCTCAGGCCACTAGGAAATCCATATTCTTGCCAAACTCCCTAACAATGGCAGCTACCAGGGAAATTATCAGCTGATTTACAGCCCAAACCACTTCAACTCCAATGGACAGAGGATACGCCTTACAAACAACGTAGGCAACTGCGGGCCTTGAGCCAGTTTCAGCCAGCTTATAGAGGCTGCGCAAACACTTTGTGTCCTCCTAAACCTTTGTTGTTTTCGCTGTAGTTCTGCAGTTTTTCCTCTCTTCAAGGGTATATCCCTTCGAGGGTCTCTACTGGAAACCTGGATGTTCACCAGAGTTCCTCCTTTTTTCCAGGCTCTGATCTCCACTTTTTTCCTCCTCAGCACTGTGAAACTGACAAAAATCTCTGATTAATTTTTTATCCTTTGAGCACCTGGAAACAAAGATGTATTGAACTTGTATTTTATAGTTTATGAGTTGGTGAATGCCTTGAGGTGAAATTTCATGCAATCTGTTCTTCTGGGATGGAGCCCTTCCCATTCAGGCTGACTTAGTAGCCATTAACTCCAATTCTGTAGACTCATCCCAGCGAGTACCACGATCTCAATGCCATTGCTTTCTCTTCCACCGTTATGCTCGTCATAGCAAATTTCCTGAGAGTAAAATGCTGTGGAAAACATCAGGCTTGCATCCATGCACTCTTCTCTGACTTTTTGGACCCTCAAGTCTTAGTTGTCTTCTTTACTTTCCAACACCATGAAACAGCTGTTCTGTTGTTAGCTATTCAGTTTTTATAGTTCTTCTTCTGTTTTTTTTTTTTTTTTTTTTTTTTTCTTTTTTTTTTTTATACGGGGCCTCAATCTGTCACCCAGGCCAGGGTGGTGTAGTGACATGATCTCAGCTCACTGCAACCTCCACCTCCAGGGCTCAAGCGATCTTCCCACCTCAGCCTCCCGAGTAGCTGAAACCACAGACACGGACCACCAAGCCTCGCTAATGTTTTGTAATTTTGGTAGAGACAGGATTTGCCATGGTGCACAGGCTAGTCTCAAACCCCTGAGCCAGGCAATCCACCTGCCTCGGCCTCCCAAAGTGCTGGGATTACAGGCATGAGCCACCACACCCAGCCTATAGTTCTTCTTTATAGAAGTTTAGTTGTATACAAATTACTCCACTAAATCCAGTTGATGTCTAAGGAAATTATTTTCCAAACAAGACTCCAAGGTTTAATAAAAGCCCCCCAAAATCACTGGATATAATTATATCAATATTATGAATTTCTGGCCAGGCATGGGGGCTCACGACTGTAATCCCAGCACTTTGGGAGGCCAAGGTGGGCGGATCACCTGAGGTCAAGAGTTCAAAACCGGCCTGGCCAACATGGTGAAACCCTGTCTCTCCTACAAAGTACAAAAATTAGCCTGGTGTGGTGGTGGGCACCCGTAATCCCAGCTACTTGGGAGGCTGAGGCAGTGGAATTGCTTGAACCCCAGAGGCAGAGGTTGCAGTGAGCCAAGATCACATCACTGCACTCCAGCCTGTGTGACAGAGGCTCTGTCTCAAGAAAAAAAAAAAAAAGAAAAGAAAAATTATGAATTTCTGTTCAACAAGGACACCATAAATGAAGATAACTGATGGGAGGGAAGACTGAGAGGCAATATTTGAAACCTCTAAAACTGATAGGACCTAGATAACAAGACAGCAGACCCAGTAAAAAAAAAAAAAAAAGGAACAAAAGAGATGAATAAGAAATTCACAGAAAAGTAAACCCAAAGCCTCCACGTTTATGAACAGAGGTTCAATTTCATTTGTGATTAGAGAAATGCAAATGAAAAACAACAATGGTATACCACTCGACAGCCATCAAATTGGTAAAAACTATAAAGTCAGATGAATGTTCATGAGAAATTAGAGAAGAAAGAATCTTCTGTGCTGCTGGGAAGAGGGTTAGCAACACCATGTCAGAAATCAGTCTAAAGGGCAGTGTGTGCTTTGTATGCCAGCAGTCTCATTCCAAATGATACATTCTAGAGAAATTCACACAGGTATGTAAGGGGCCATGAGTGAGAATGTTTATTAGAATGTTTGGGGATTAGGGATTGGGAGACATTCTGTCTGCCCCTCGTTAGGGACATAACAGAGTCAACTGGGCCGGGCACGGTGGCTCACGCCTGTAATCCCAGCACTTCGGGAGGCCGAGGCAGGCAGATCATTTGAGGTCAGGAGTTCCAGACCAGCCTGGCCAACATGGTGAAACCCTGTCCCTACTAAAAATACAAAAAGTAGCCGGGCGTGGTGGTGCACACCTGTAGTCTCAGCTACTCGGGAGGCTGAGGCAGGAGAATTGCTTGAACCCAGGAGGCCAAGATTGCAGTGAGCCCAGATCGCATCACTGTACTCTAGCCTGGGAGACAGAGCAAGTCTCTGTCTCAAACAAACAAACAAACAAACAACAAAACAAAACAAAACAAAAACAGTCAACTGACTCCGCCAGACTGCCATGCTGCCGTCATGGACACCAGCCATGCGCAGCCTATCAAGCTGGCCAGGGTCATCAAGGTCCTGCGCAGGACCGGCTCTCAGGGACAGTGCACACAGGTGCACGTGGAATTTATGGACAACATGAGCCGCTCCAGCATCCGCAACGTAAAAGGCCCCGTGTGCGAGGGGGACGCGCTCACCCTGTTGGAGTCAGAGCGAGAGGCCTGGAAGCTGCGCTGAGCTTGGCTGCTCACTGGGTCTTGGATGTGGGGTTTGACCATTTGACTCGTGGGAATGGTGTGCCACGATCTGCTCCTTTATTTTATTTTTTGCCCGTCACACAGGAACTGAGATGTGCCTTTAAATAAAGCATTTGTGCTTCAAGTTAAAAAAAAAAAAAAAAAAAAAAAGAGTGAGCTGAGATGGATGGATGCGGTGGAATGCGCTGTGGCCATCAATCAACTAGTGATATCTTTAGCAGGTGATTAAATCTTAAAAGCATAATGTAGAATAAAGAAAGTAAGATATAGAAGGATACCTGTAGTATGAAAGGAAAATATCTTGGGCCCCCAATATCAGCAAGGAAAACTAAAGATGGGAACTGCTTAGGGCAAACCTGCCTCCCATTCTATTCAAAGTCACCCCTCTGCCCACTGAAGATAGACACATATCTGATTTGCTTCCTTTGGAAGGGCTAATCAGAAACTCAAAAGAATGTAACCATTTGTGTATCACCTGTCTGTGACCTGGAAGTCCCTTCCCCCATTCCAATCTTCCGCCTTTGATTCAAGTTGTCCCACCTTTCCAGACCGAACCAATGTACTCCTTACATATATTGATTGATGTCTCCTATCTCCCTAAATGGATAAAAGCAAGCTATGCCTCACCCACCTCGGGCACAGGTCGTCAGGACCTCCTGAGGCTGTGTCATGGGCGAGTCTTCAACCTTGGCAAAATAAGCTTTCTAAATTTACTGAGACCTGTCTCACACGTTCTGGTTTCACAGTAGTTGCACAATAACATTCAAATACATTTTAAAACACACACACAAAACCACACACTATATTTTAAAATGCAGAGTAGATAGAGTACTGCAGAGCGATAGAGCTCAGGCTTTACGTATAGGGTGCCTGGATGTGAGTCCTCACGTTGCCATATGCTAAGGCGTGATCTTGGAAAAATTACTTCATGTATCCATGCCTCTGTTTCCTCTTCTGTTAAATGGGAACAACAAAAGAATTTTTCTTTCTTTTTCTGAGACAGGATCTCGCTCTGTCACCCAGGCTGGAGCACAGTGGCATGATATCAGCTCACGGCAACCTCTGCCTCTGGGGTTCAGGCGATTCTTGTGCCTCAGCCTCCTGAGTAGCTGGGACTACAGGCACGCGTCATCACACCAGTTAATTTTTTAATTTTTAATAGAGATGGGGCCCCACCATGTTGGCCGGGCTGGTCTCGAACTCATGAACTCAGGTGATCCACCCACCTCGGCCTCCCGAAGTGTTGGGATTCCAGGAGTGAGCCACCATGCCAGGCCAAAGCAGTGTTTCTCATAGTGCTGTTGGGAGGATGAAAGAAGACAATGCGTATAAAAGTGCTTGGAACAGGACCTTGGAAAATTAAATTGGGGTTGGCAATAATATTTATTTTCAAAGACACCTATGTATAGGCAGGATGAAAATGGGGAGTGAGCATGGAGATAAAGAAAAAATAATAAAGTAACTCGACAGGGTGTCTTCCATGGGCTTATGGTAAGGGTGTGCCCTGAATTGACAGGAATAATGAACTCAAGTTTTAGAACTTGACATTCCCCAAACCTGCAAGAATTAAGCCTAAAACAAACAGACCAAAGCCCCGGGTTATGAATCGAGTCACTGCTGAGCAGTGAGCTTTCACCATCTTCCTTCTGAGAAGGAGCTCAGTGGTTATATGATGTTTTTGTGGTGTTAAACAGTGCCGCTAAGCCGGGTGCAGTGGCTCACGCCTGTAATCCCAGCACTTTGGGAGGCCAAGGCAGGTGGATCACTTGAGTCCAGGAGTTCAGGATCAACCTGGGCAATATGGTGGGACCCCATCTCTATTTTAAAAAATAAAAAATAAGAAAACATTGGCTGGGCACAGTGGCTTACACCTGTAATCCCAGCACTTTGGGAGGCCGAGGCAGGTGGATCACCTGAGGTCAGGGATTTGAAACCAACCTGGCCAACATAGTGAAACCCCGTCTTTACTAAAAACGTAAAATTAGCCGGGCATGGTGGCACATGCCTGTAATCCCAGCTACTTGGGAGGCTGAGGCAGGAGAATCGCTTGAACCTGGGAGGTAGAGGCTGCAGCGAGCTGAAATCCCACCATTGCGCTCCAGTCTGGGCAACAAGAGTGAAACTCCATCTCAAAAAAAAAAAAAAAAAAAAAAAATTCTGATTGAATTTATGTAATAATTTACCTATTGTGTCTAAGCTGTTCTTTAAAAAACTAATTGCCATCAAAATGCTTAATGAGTCAATTACTAATTATAAATTAGTGAGTTAATTAATAAGTCCCAAGAATCTGTTATGTTTACAAACAATTGCTACCCTCTCTCTAATCTTTGCATTTGTGCTCATGAAGAAATTGGCTACCAATGTAGTATCAGTCTCCCAGCACCCTGGAAAAAGAGTTAGGAGGGAGGCGAAAACACATTTACGTCTTTCCCTAGAGGTGACTACACTGAAATCTAGCTAAGTGATATAGTTTGGGTGTTTGTCCCCTCCAAATCTTGTACTGAAATGTGATCCCCAGGACTGGAGGTGGGGTCTGGTGGGAGGGGCATGGGACATAGGGGCGGATCCCTTACGAATGTCTTGAGGCCCTCCCCATAGTAATAAGTAGCTTCTCCCTCTATTAGCTCACAGGAGAGCTGGCTGTTTAAAAGAGCATGGCCTCTCTTTCTTGCTTTCTCTCTCACCCTGTCACGTACCTGCTCCCCCTTCCCTTCCACCATGAATAAAAGCTTCCTGAGGCCTCACCAGAAGCCAATCAGATGTGGGCTCCATGCTTCTTGCACAGCCTGCAGAACCAGGAGCCAAATAAACCTCTTTTCTTTCTAAAAATTACCCAGTCTTGGATATTCCTTTATAGCAACACAAAATGGACTAAGACATTAAGTTAACAAGATATACAAAATAACACAGTTAAGCACCAACACGAGGCACAACCTAATGAGAATGAAACAGGGCATTGCAGAGTGCCAGTGCTCTGAAGCAGGGCTCCCCGGCCCCTGGGCCATGGACCAGCACCAGTCTGTGGCCTGTCAGGAACCAGGCGACACAGCAGGAGGTGAGTGGCAGGTGAGCAAGCATTGTGGCCTGAACTCTCCCTCCTGTCAGATCCACAGCAGCATTAGATTCTCACAGGTGCTCAAACCCTATTGCAAACTGCACGTGCGAGGGATCTAGGTTGAGGACTTCTTGTGAGAATCTAATGCCTGATGATCTGTCACAGTCTCTCATCACCCCCAGATGAGACCATCTAGCTGCAGGAAAACAAGCTCAGGGCTTCCACTCATTCTACATGATGGTGCGTTATATAATGATTTCATTATCTATTACAATGCAATAATAATAGAATCAAAGTACATAATAAAGGTAATGTGGTTGCATTATATGGAAACCATCCCTCCTCATTGGTCTGTGGAAAAATTATCTTCCACAAAACTGGTCCCTGGTGTCAAAAAGGTTGGGGATCGCTGCTCTAGAGTTCAGAGAAGGTAGGGCAGAGACACCTTGGGCAGGCTTCGAAGGACTCCCCACGAACGGAATTCTGCTCAGCAGAAGCATGGGGTGACGGCCGCTGTAGGGATCGCATTTGGTGGAAGCTCAAATGCAAACTTTGTGGAGTAGCCAGGCAATTCGAGTTCCAAAAGGATTTTCGGAAATTGTGGACCTTAGAGAAATGGTAGATTTTGGGCTGAAGAACATAACAAGAAAAAAGGTTCCTCTAAAGGAGGGAAATCAGAATATCTTCATATATTTCTATTTTTGTCTGTTTCCCAAGATCGTGAGTAACAAAATCTAATTCTTATAAAAATAGTGACAATGATAAAGGTAGCCTGAATTTATGTTGCCTTACACCTAGCGGGTTTCTTTTTCTTTCTTTCTTTTTTTTTTTTTTTTGAGACAGGGTCTTGTTCTGTCACCCAGGCTGGAGTGCAGTGGTGCAATCATAGCTCACTGCCACCTTGACCTCCTGGGCTCAAGTGATCCTTCTGCCTCAGCCTCTCGAGTAGCCAGGACTACAGGTGCACGCCAACAGACTCAGCTAATTTCTTTTTAAGAGACGAAGTCTTGCTATGTTGCCTAGGCTGGTCTTGAACTCCTGGGCTCAAGCAATCCTCCTGCATTGGCCTCCCAAATGCTCGGATTATAGGTGTGAGCCACCGTGCCTAGACAGCCAAGAACGTTGCATACGCATACATCATTTTCCCACATCTGTCATGAGGCAAGCATGACAAGGCCTTTTTTCCTCCAAGATGGAAAATAAACTGTAAGGCATAGGATGGTACCTGACATGGTCTAGAATCAGGATTTCCTGACTTTGAATTCGGTGCCACGAGTGATGGCGAGGAAACTGCTGTTTTTCAGTCACCTGAAACCTTAGGTGAGTTGCTGTGTTCCGCAGGCTTGTCATGAACTCCCGGACTCAAGCAATCCTCCCACCTTGACCCAAAGCGCTGGGATTATAGGCATGAACCACCATGCAGGACACACATTTGGTGGGAATTGTGTTTTTGTTGTTGTTGTTGTTGTTGTTTGTTTGTTTGTGACAGTCTTGCTCTGCCACCCAGGCTGGAATGCAGTGGCACAATTTCGGCTCACTGCAACCTCCGACTCCCGGATTCAAGCCATTCTCATGCCTCAGCCTCCGAGTAGCTGGGATTACAGGCACCCACCACCACGCCTGGCTAATTTTTGTATTTTTAGTAGAGACGGAGTTTCACCATGTTGCCTAGGCTGGTCTCAGTTCCTGACCTCAGGCGATCCACCCACCTCAGCCTCCCGAACCGCTGAGATTACAGGCTTGAGCCACCATGCCCAGCCAATGGGAGTTTTTTGTACATTATCTCAGGCAATGCAACCACATTATGAACTAAGGCAATTTTACAGAAATGGAGAGAAAATCAGAGGACATCTTCCAGTTTCAGTTAAAATCCAGTACAATGAAGATATGACACTGACAGTGAGAATGAGATCAGACATGGAAGCCGGAGACTCTCTCAACACACCCTTTTCCTATGCTATGGTATGTCTTGAATTTCTGAAAATATCACTGGGCTTAAAAGTGAAGGAAATTATACTGGAGATTTTTTTTTCTTCTAAAAATCTCTGCATAAATGGGTCACCTTGAAATACTGTTCTCATAATGCAGTTAGGATTTTTAAAAATTGCTGCTGGGCACAGTGGCTCACACCTATAATCCCAGCACTTTGAGAGCCCGAGATAGGTGGATCACCTGAGGTCAGGAGTTCGAGACCAGCCTGGTCAACATGGCGAAACCCTGTCTCTACTAAAAATACAAAATTAGCCGGTTGTGGGGGTGGGTTCCTGTAATCCAAGCTACTTGGGAGGCTGAGGCAGGAGCACTGCTTGAACCCAAGAGGCAGAGGCTGCAGTGAGCCAAGATCGGGCCACTGCATTCCAGCCTGGGCGAGAGAGAGAGAGGCTCCGTCTCAAAAAATAAATAAATAAAATAAAATAAAACTTGCAAGATGTAAACCACTCCTAACCATTCCGATTTACCTCTTTTGTGACTTGTGATATTACCACTATCTTGCTGTTGAAATGTCATTTGTTCTAAGGACCACTATTTAGACAAAGTTAGCTTTTCCCAATGACTCTTGGCAGTTTCTAGAACCCACTACTGCAGCCACTTTTTTTTTTTTTTTTTTTTTTTTTTAGAGAGAGTCTTGTTCTGTCGCCCAGGCTATAGTGCAGTGTTGCAATCTCAGCTTACTGCAACATCTGCCTCATGGGTTCAAGAGATTCTCCTGCCTCAGCTTCCCAAGTAGTTGGAATTACAGGCACACGCCACCACACCCGGCTAAGTTTTGTATTTTTAGTAGAGATAGGGTTTCACCATATTGGCCAGGCTGGTCTCGAACTCCTGACCTCACACCTCAAGTGATCTACCTGCCTTGGCCTCCTAAAGTGCTGGAATTACAAGCTAGAGCCACTGCACCTGGCTGACACATCTTATACCTTCTCTGCTCCCTCAGTACCTCTGAATCTCCCCATCCTCAGGTTTGGGCTAACGTAACCCCTCTTCTAAGGAAAGGTACCTGGTCACCCACAAGATTCTTGTCTTCCTCTCTAGGACTGGTTCATAAGGAAAGAAGAAAGGGTAGATAAGTGGATGAGTTTAACAGATCTATTCCCAAAGCAAAAAGACACCTGAAGCCATGAAAGGAAGGAATTACCAACAGCAGAGACTGGAAAAGCTATATAAACAGCCACTTTTGTTTTTTGAGACGGAGTCTCGCTCTGTCACCCAGGCTGGAGTGCAGTGGCGCGATCTCGGCTCACTGCAAGCTCCGGTTCCCAGGTTCACGCCATTCTCCCGCCTCAGCCTCCAGAGTAGCTGGGACTACAGGTGCCCGCCCCCATGACCAGCTAATTTTTTGTATTTTTAGTAGAGACGGGGTTTCACCATGTTAGCCAGGATGGTCTCGATCTCCTGACCTCGTGATCTGCCCACCTCAGCCTCCCAAAGTGCTGGGATTACAGGCGTGAGCCACTGCGCCTGGCCAACAGACACTTCTTAAGAAAGATGTGAGGGCCGGGCGCGGTGGCTCACACCTGTAATCCCAGCACTTTGGGAGGCTGAGGCAGGCTGATCACTTGAGTCTGGAGTCTGAAAAAAAGGGAAGGGCAGGGGAGGGGAGGGGAGGGGAAGGGAGGAGAGGGGAAGGGAAGGGAAGGGAAGCGAAGGGAAGGGAAGGGAAGGGAAGGGAAGAAGAAAAGGAAAGGAAAAGAAAGATGTGGACGTACTTTTTTCTTCTCTTTTCTGGGGAGCTGGGTATGTAGGAAGATCCACGGGGGCAGTGCATTTTGGGGGTACTGATGCCCATATTTTGTTCAAGTGATAATGATGCTGCCAGATTTCTCATTGAAAGGGCAATGGTGCATGCAGGGAAAGAGTACCTTGAGCCAGCACCCCTGAGGAAGATGCCTGTGTTATGAGGACTCAGCAGTCTGTCCGGGGAAGGTGTGGATGTCGAGAAGGATGTAAGAGAAGGAGCCGCCCTGCCACAAGGACTCTGTTCTGAGTGTGGGGAAGAGGACCCCATAGTCTCTTCCCTTGCCCAGGCAGCAGTGGCCCCTTTTTGATCAGCAAATGGAATCAGCAAATAAAAGCTGATTTGATGGGTCTTCCAAATGCTTAGTCTTTCTATTACTCCCATGACCTAAGGAAGCCACGGCTTTCTAAGAGAGAGTCATCATACATGTGACACTGAGCTCCATTAGAATTTGGTTTCAGGCTGGGTGCGACGGCTTATGCCTGTAATCCCAGCACTTTGGGAGGCTGAGGCGGGTGGATCACCTGAGGTCAGGAATTCCAGACCAGCCTGGCCAACATGGTGAGATCCCCATCTCTACTGAAAATAAAAAATTAGCCAGGCATGGTGGTGCATGCCTGTAATCCTAGCTACTTGGGAGGCTGAGGCATGAGAATCGCTTGAATCCAGGAGGTGGAGGTTGCAGTGAGCCAAGATCATGCCCACGCCACTGCACTTCAGCCTGGGTGACAGAGAGAGACTCTGTCTAAAAAAAAAAAAAAAAAAAAAAATTTGTTTTCAGCCAGGTGCAGTGGCTCATGCCTGCAATCCCAATGTTTTGGAAGGCCGAGATGGGAGCGCTGCTTGAGCCCAGGAGTTCCAGGCTGCAGTGAGCTATGACGGCACCACTACACTCCAGCCCGAGTGACACAGCAAGACCCTGTCTCTTCAAAAAAAAAAAAAGAATTAAAGAATTTGTTTTCCATGCTGCCAGTTTGTCATTATGACAGTGTGGTCTGGACGGAAGGACTGGTCATAAATATTGTGGACATTCAGTGGAAGGAAGTGAATCCCTGACAGGCTGTGAGGCAGGAGAACAGGGTCTGGAGACAGGGAACATAAGGACTTCCTAGAGCTAAATCAAATGGAAACACTTCAGCGATGGCAGGAAATATCCTCTCCATTTACATAGGGTGTACGTCGAGTAAATGACTGTAACTTTACTTCATCCTCTTCATTTACATAAGGCGTATATCAAGGAACCAATGGAAACCTCAAGAGGGTTTTTTTGTTTGTTTGTTTGAGATGGAGTCTCGCTCTGTTGCCCAGCCTGGAGTGCAGTGGTGCGATCTCGGCTCACTGCAACCTCTCCCTCTGAGGTTCAAGCGATTCTCCTGCCTCAGCCTCCTGAGTAGCTGGGATTACAGGCATGCATCACTGTGCCTGGCTAATTTTTGTTTGTAGTAGAGATGAAGTTTCACCATGTTGGCCAGGCTGGCCTGGAACTCCCGACCTCAGGTGATTCACCCACCCCGGCCTCCCAAAGTGCTGGAATTACAGGCGTGAGCCACCAAACCCGGCCTTAGAGGGTATATAAACCCTAAAAACTTCTGCAACAGGGCTCTTGAGCCCCTATGCCTGGCCCTGCTCCCAACCTGTGGAGTGTATTTTCATTTTTAATAAATCTCTGGTTTTGTTGCTTCATTCTTTGCCTGCTTTGTTTGTGCGTTTTGTCCAATTCCTTGTTCAAGATGCCAAGAACCTGAACACCCTCCCCCGGTAATACCTGGAGAGTGAGCCCCTTATGGGAGGAGAATTGCTCGCGGTTGTTTCAGCCACAGCACAAGTGTGGGCAGGGTGCAAAGGGGTCTTCCATGTAACCTCTTCCAACGCCATCATTTTACAGGTGAGGAAACTGAGGCACAGGGACTCATTCAAGGTCACCCATAGATACATGGAAGGGTTGAGGATAGGATCTAGGTCTCCGACAATCACTACCATGCATTTTTGGACACTGCAGAGTACTTGCCAAAAAACCTAGGCATCATCTTTGATTCTGTGTCTTCCTTCAACACGCCATCCCTACGACCAATCCAATCCAAAGAGTCTGTTAATAGTTCTTTTTTTTTTTTTTTTTTTGAGCTGGAATACTGCTCTGTTGCCCAGGTGCGTGTCTGTAATTCCAGCTACTTGGGAGGCTGAGGCAAGAGAATCACTTGAACCCAGGAGGCGGAGGTTGCAGTGAGCCAAGATCATGCCACTGTACTCCAGCCTGGGCGACAGAACAGCGCTCCATCTCAAACAAAAACAAAAACAAACAAACAAACAAAACAAACAAACAAAAACAACTAATAACAGAAATAAGGTTTTCCAGCTTCTCCAAGAACTCAGTGAAGAGTCTGGTCTGTTATAGCATCTCTAAATATACTTTTGGATGTGGCAGATGTCACATACCCTACTAAGACAAAACTGATCACAGCCAGACCACGGTCCTCTTAAAGACTTGCAAGCATAGACCGAATTGATCCTCTCCCCACCACTCTGGCCCAAATCAGCTCATGCTGGGTTACTCCCTGACCTGGAGTAGTCAAGTCTTTCTTTGGTCCCTAACACCGCCGATCCACCGAGCCACCCGAGTCAGACTTTGACACTGTAAATCCAGTCGGAACACACCTGTTTAAACTCAAAGCTGCTTCAGACCACACGGGAAATCACATCCAGACTCCTAACCTGATCAGCCCTGCCCACTGTGCATCTGGCACCAGCCAGCCTCCCTCAGTCTGCTCCAGCCAGACTGGCTTTCTTTCTGCTCTGGGAACATGCCAAGCTGCTCCCACCTTAGGACTTTGTACCTGCTGTTCCTTCTGCACCGAACGCAATTCCCAGAGTTCTTCATAAAGCCGGCTCCACCTTGTCATTCCTTTCCTAGCCATTTCACCCTCTCTGAGAAGCCTGCCCTAACCAGTCATTCCTAAGTAGGCCCCCGTCTACCCCCCTGTTTTATTTCTAACATAACACTTACCCATAAATGGCATTTCCTTGTTTATTTGTTCATCTATTGTCTGTTTCCCCCTCTGCCCCTCTCATTCAGGGCCAGTGCCTGAAACCTGCTGGGCACACAATAGGCTCTTAGTAAATATCAGTTTAATTACTCAGTCAAAAGATGACAGCCGTAGCTGTCTCTAGGGCACAACATCCTTTTCTTTTTGTATGGCATAAGGGACTTTGATCAAAGAGCTCTCTAGCACCATGTAGTGTCCAGAAAACACTCTCAGTAAAGAAATGCTTTTACTTCCACTAAAGAATAACAGAAACGGCTGGGCGCATGGCTTATGCCTATAATTCCAGCACTTTGGGAGGCCGAGGTAGCTGCATCACCTGAGGTCAGGAGTTCAAGACCAGCCTGGCCAACACGGTGAACCCCGTCTCTACTAAAAATACAAAAATTAGCTGGGCATGATGGTGCGTGCCTGTAATCCCAGCTAGTTGGGAGGCTGAGGTGAGAGAATCGCTTGGACCCAGGAGGCGGAGGTTGCAGTGAGCCGAGATCACGACCTGCACTCCAGCCTGGGCGACAGAGCAATAGTCCATTTCCAAAAAAAAAAAAAAGAGAAAAAAAAGAACACGAATAACAGAAACACGTTTTTCCAGCTTCTCCAAGAACTCAGTGAGGAGTCTGGTCTGTTACAGCATCTCTAAATATACTCTTTGGATTGGCAGATGTCACACACCCTACTAAAACAAAACTGATCACAGCCAGAAAAGCTGGTATCTGTGGCTCACTGGCTGGTTCTGATTGGCTCGCCCCTCGCCAGGATTTGAAATCGAAGTCTTTGACTTTGAAATGCATGCAAGCGACCTGCAGAATGGTGGATCTTCTTACGTCTTGGGCTTTTTCTGTGCTCTAGTTTGTCAAACTGCTGCCGCCTTTTTTTCTTTCTATTCCCCTCCTGGGAGGCAGACCCAACGAATCCATCACTTGCCCAAACCAACAGATGCGGCTGCTGGTGGTGGAGGGACACCCAGGCAGGACCACCCCAGGACGTGAGTCAGTCTGCTTTCTGGGACATCGTCAAGAGAAACAGTTGCTAGCTGAAGTATGAAAAACGAAGAGTCTGCCCCAGCAGCTTCCTTCTTGCATCTCTATCAACTCACTGATCTGTTGAATTGGATATGCGACCTGCAACTGCTAAATTGAAGATACCACAAGTCACCTGGCAGGATCTTCCTAAATCACGGAACTTTCTTGCTCAGGGTCCTCCCACTCTTGGCTCCACCCTGACGCCTCCACAGGGGCTCTGTGGCTCCCAGTCATCTCTTCCTTTGCCAAGTGCACCCCCCTCACCTCCTTGCCTGAGGAAGATGTCGGTATTAATATGATAATGACTCTACAGCTGGTCCAGGGAAGGCGTGCATGTCAGCAGAGAAGGAGCTGCTCTGCCACAAGGACTCGGCTCTGGGTGAGGGGAAGGGGCCCACATAGGCTTGTCCCTTGGCCAGGCAGCAATGCTCCCTTTCTGAGGCTAGTGGCAAATGAAAGCTGATTTGATGGGTCCTCCAAATGCTCAATCTCTGCATCACTTCCATGACCCAAGGAAGCCATGGCTGCATTACTTCCATGACCCAAGAAAGCTAGTGTAGATCGCTACACTAGCGATCTCAGCTCATTCCTGGACTACTACAAGTACAGCCATGCAGATGCCCCAGGTGCTGGGCTGTTCCCCCTTGCACAATCTGCTAGATTCTTCTTTCTAAAACCAAGTCCCACCAGGCTCTCGTCAGCTTGGCCCCTGTAGGATCCCTGCATCCTTCCTGCTTTCACATTCAAAGCTCATCAAGACCTGTCCAGCTTCTTCTAATCCCTAGAAAGTCTTCTTTGATTCCTCTAATGGGAGAAAGTGTCTTCCTCTTTAGCTTGTCATAAATGTCTTTTGCATGGCTTTTGTGACTCAGTCCTCTATAATTTATTTATTTTTTGTAGATAAGGTCTTGCCCTGTCATCCAGGTTAGAGTGTAGTGGTGTGACCATAGCTCACTGCAGCCTCAAACTCCTGGGCTCAAGCAATTCTCCTTCCTCAGCCTCCTGAGTAGCCGGGACTACAGGCACGCACCACTACACCCAGCTGGTATTTTTAATTTTTTGCAGGAACGGGGTCTCGTTATGTTGCCCAGGGTGGTCTTGAACTCCTGGCTTCAAGCAAGACTTCCACTTCGGCCTCCCAAGTAGCTGGGACTACAGGCACGAGCCACCGCACCTGCCTCAGTCGTCCACACTTTATAATCTGTTGGTGCCCATGGCTTCTCTTCTCCATCCTGTTCTTCATCTTAATATTTTCCACATAGCCTTGTTCCCTACACTATTTAAGTAGATGTGATCAACACACACTTGTGTTAAAAGAATTAATTTATCATCTTAAATGACCACTCCAGGCCACTAAAATTGCTGTATCATTGGCAGGATAAAGATATAGTTACCTCTTTTTCTCCTTTATATACTGTCAAAGCTTTGGAGAAAAGTCAATTTCCTGTTTTAATCTATATATTCTCTTTCTGGTGTTTTCTGCATTCTAAGGTGCTTTCACGCCTATTACGGCATTTCATCTTCATAATAGCTCTTTTGAGATGTGCGCAAAACTGTTTTGAATGATTGTTGATAAAGTTTCCTGAGAAATAAATATTTACTGAGTGCAATTTATGTGTTAGGCATTGTGCTGGGAGTGGGGACCCAATGGCTGGCAGGGCTTTGCAGAGACTGACAAGTAGAGGATCAATTTCCATGTCATGGGGCAGATCCTCTGATGGGACTGGGCTGAGGTTTCTACGGGGGAACATAGGAGGCACCTGACTCCTGGGGGGCAAGGGAGGCAGCTAGGAAATGTTTTCATAGACAGGGAGAGCTAGCCCGGCAAGGTGTGGTTGGTGGTTGGCGATGTGGACAATAAAACATCATCTCAGTCTCTCAAAGAAAAGAGAACCTGAGAATCTGGCTTACTGGAACAACTGCAATGAATTCACTATTGCTAGAGAATCGGGGTAAAGGCTGGGCACGGTGACCCACGCCTGTAATCCCAGCACTTTGGGAGGCTGAGGCGGGAGGACTGCTTGAGGCTAGGAATTTGAGGCCAATGTGGGCAACACAGCAAGACATCATCTCTAAGGAAAATGTAAAAATGGGGCCAGGCGCTATGGCTCATGCCTGTAATCACAGTACTTTGGTAGGCCAAGGGGCCGATCATTCGAGGTCAGGAGTTCAAGACCAGCCTGGCTAACATCTTGAAACCCCGTATCTACTAAAAATACAAAAAAATTAGCTGGTTGTGGTGACACATACCTATACTCCCAGCTGCTAGGGGGGCTGAGGCAGGAGAATCATTTGAACCAGGGAGACGGAGGTTGCAGTGAGCCGAGATTGTGCCACTGCACTCCAGCCTGGGCAATAGAGTGAGACTCCATCTCAAAAACATAAAATTTTTAAAAATTAAAAAATAAAAATAAAAATTAGCTGGGCATAGTGGTGTGCACCTGTAGTCCCAGCTTCTCAGAAGGCTGAGGCAGGAGGATCGCATGAGCCTGGGAGGGCATGGCTGCAGTGAGCTGTGATCATGCCACTGTACTCCAGTTTGGGTGACAGAATAAGACCCTGTCTCAGACATTAAAAAGAAGATATGGATTGAGAATTGACTGTTGGATTTAGCAACATGGTGGTCATCAGTGACCTCCACTAGAGCTGTTTTGTTTTATGGAATGGTAAGAATGAAAATCCAGACAGAGTAGATTCAGGAGTCAATGGGAGAAGGGAATTGGCAGCAGTGAGTATAGACTACTATTTGGGGGGTTGATTCAGAGCAGAGAAGAGGACTGAGGTTTAACTCTTCTCTATAGGGGAACAAAGAGTTTCGTTTGATTATTATTATTATTATTAATTTTACCCACATCTTACAAGGCATGCAATGTTGCTTTTTAGGATGAGGGTTGTCTGAGTATGTTTGTATCTGTATTAGTCCCTTCTCATACTGCTAATAAAGATATACCCAAGTCTGGGTAATTTGTAAAGGAAAGAGGTTTAATGGATTCACAGTCCCACATGGCTGGGGAGACCCCACAATCGTGGCAGAAAACGAAGGAAAAGCAAAGGCACGTCTTACATGGTGGCAGGCAGGAGAGAGTGAGAGCCAAGTGGAAGGGGAAACCCCTAATAAAACCATCAGATCTTGTGAGATGTATTCACTACCACGAGAACAGCATGGAGGAAACCGCCCCCATGATTCAGTGATCTCCCACCAGGTCCCTCCCACAACGTGTGGGAATTATGGGAGCTACAATTCAAGATGAGATTTGGGTGGGGACACAGCCAAACTGTATCAGTATTTCTAATGGGAATGACACAGTGGAGAGGCTGAAAAGCTGATCAGCTTTTTACATACATTCCATTATTTAAATCTCAAAATGTTCTTTGAGGTCAACATGACCCCTACTCCATAAGTGAGGACTGCAGGAATCAGTGAATTTAGAGATTCCATACTTAGTCAGTGGCACAGCAGGGGTTCAAATCCAGGTCTGGTGAACCCCAAAATGAGCACTTTCCCCACTGGTCTAAGTAGAAAATAATACAGATCATGCTGCATTGCTTTCCTTAGATTAAAAAACGAATCAACATAGAGTAGGGCACAGACCTTAAGTTTTGAGCATGCCCTGGCTCAATAAGCCCCGGATGTTCTGGAACTCAGGAGATCCGTCCAGGAAGGAGTCAGATTCCAACGTGACCTGACTATGATGCACTTATTTCCGACCAAGCAGATGGACAACCTCCTCGGGGAGGAAAGTCAGAAGTAGAATATACTCTAGGAGGGCTTGGGGGCTCAAGAGTGAAAAGCCACTATTCAGTCTGGCACCTGGGTGATACCTGGTGATTTCAGAGCCGGCATTTTCACTGAAAGTACCCCAGCTGAGATAGTACAGACTGGGCCATCTACGTATGATTTTTTTTTTTTTTTTTTTTTTTTTTTGAGATGGAGTCTCACTCTGTCACCCAGGCTGGAGAGCAACGGCGTGATCTCGGCTCACTGCAACCTCTGCCTCCCGGGTTCAAGCAATTCTCCTGCCTCAGCCTCCTAAGTAGCTGGGATTACAGGCATGTGCCACCATGTCCAGCTAATTTTTGTATTTTGTATTATATAGTTTGTACTTTATATTTGTATTTGTATTTTGTATTATAATTTTGTATTTTTAGTATCATCATGTTGGCCAGGCTGGTCTCGAATTCCTGACCTCAAGTGATCCTCACTCCTCAGCCTCCCAAAGTACTAGGATTATAGGCACGAGCCACTGTGCCCAGACGGTTCTGGAATTTTAATAGCAGAAAGGAACTTTCTTTTGTTTCCTTTTGTGATGAGTGGGATGATTGAGGGCACATATGTATGCTATAGGGGAGGACTTGGGAGACTGCAGATATGAGTGCCCGGAAATTTTACTATTAGGCATTATTTCAATTTAAAGTATTTTTTAAAATTATTATTATTTTTGTTTTGATATTTTTTTTTTTTAAACAGAGGTAGAGTCTTGCTAAGTTGCCCAGGCTGATCTCAAACTCCTGGCCCCAAGTTATCCTCTAGCCTCAGCCTCCCAAAGTGCTGGGATTACAGGGGCTCACTGTGTCCAGTCCCAATTTAAAGCTTTGATTATATGTAGCAGTGTAGGTACACAGCAAGCCAGGAACATTCATATTATATTTTATTATTTTATTTTATTTTTTGAGACAGAGTCTTACTCTGTCTCCCAAGTTGGAGTGCAGTGGCACGATCTCAGCTCACTGCAATCTCTGCCTCCCAGCTTCAAGTGATTCTCCTGCCTCAGCCTCCTGAGAATCTGGAATTACAGGCACCCACCATCATGCCTGGCTAATTTTTGTATTTTTAGTGGGGGGAGATTTTACCATGTTGGCCAGGCTGGTCTCAAACTCAAGACCTCAGGTGATCCACCCACCTCGGCCTCCTAAAGTGCTGGGATTACAGGTGTGAGCCACTGCACCCGGCCCTATACTTTATTTTTTTTGATAGTCAATCCCTGCATCTCCATTCACGGGAGCTTTATGAATTGGTGGGGAGGTGGTGAGTAGCTTTGAAATTAATCATCTTGTTTCTATCTCAACCGAAGACATGGTCTGGATGCCAAAGTAATCAAGCAGCCACTCTCAGCTTTGATGGACTTTCATTTTCTTTCACTTTCATTTTCTGTGAAAGAATTTTGATTTACTTCTTTCAGAAAGATTGATAGGAGGTGGGTGGGACTGTGACTTTTTAATTCATGGTTAAATCTAGTATTTTTCTGGACTGTAAGAATTTATCATTAATGATTCTGGAAAGACAAAAACATGGTGAAATCAGATACAAAAGCCTAAAAAGGAAAATAAAGAGGTTTAAAAAATAAAACAAAGACATTCTTTTTTGTAGTAAGAAACTCAGGGATGAAATATTTCACCCTGCAAAAAATCAAGCCCCAAAAAAGACACCACTCTCAAACCTCAACACTCTTTCTCTTCCCCATTGTGATCTGTCACCTGTACTGATCACTGCAAACCTAAAAAGCCTTCCTCAACTTATAAATGGCAAACCTCTTAAGGAAATTCAGTTCTCAGACAGATTAATGCAGTTTTCCAGTGAGTTAGACAGAAATGAGGTGAGTTGATTCTCTAGATTTTTTGTTGTGTTTTGTTTTTGAAGAAGAAGAAGAAACTAGGAGTGTTCTCATTTTAAGACTGAAAAATTTAGGCTGGGTGCTGCGGCTCACACCTCGCACTAAGAAAGTGCAAGTTTCTGCCAGGTGCAGTGGCTCTTGCCTCTAATCCCAGCACTTTGGGAGGCCAAAGCAGGCAGATCCCCTGAGGTCAGGAGTTCAAGACCAACCTGGCCAACAGGATGAAACCCCATCTCTACTAAAAGCACAAAAATTAGCAGGGCGTGGTGGTGGGCACCTGTAATTCCAGCTACTTGGGAGGCTGAGGCAGGAGAATCTCTTGAACCTGGGAGGCAGAGATTGCAGTGAGCCCAGATTGTGTGCCATTGCACTCCAGCCTGGGTGATAAGAGTGAAATTCCATCAAAAAAAAGAAAAAAAAAGTGCAGTAATTACCAATCTCTTACATGATATATTCCATCATGGTGAAGTCTGAGATTTTAATGAATCCATCATCTTAATAGCATACATTGTACCCAATAGGTAGTTTTTCAAATCTCACCTCCCTCCCAACCTCTCCCTTTATGGAGCCCCCAGTATCTATTGTTCCCCTGTTTGTCAGGTTTCTTGCCCTGTTCTCATACTGGTCTTGTTAAAATGAGCTTATTAGTAGTTTGATCCATTATCCAAATCAAGAGACTCTTGGCTTCCTCCAGTTCCCTATCTTCATTGTAGAGACACAACAGACAACTCAGGGAGGCCCCTTTGTGTAGTCTTCCTATCTGTCAAAGACCTTATTGGTCCTTGACAAAGCACCAACAGACTACCAAGTTTGCCCAGGCTCAAGTGGTATATACAGTTCCTGGGAGAAGGGGAAGCCCATTTTCTTTTCCTCAAAAGGACTTGCCTCTCCACCCATCTTAGGAAAGTTTTCCAAATACATAAAAATAACAAAGTCTGGATTCTCCAATCCTATGTTTGTGATCTCGAAGAAAGAACAGAATACACTTTTGGACAACTTGCCCAACCTTCAGAGCTGATCACAATGGTGTTAACCACATTATGTAGTCTCTTCCATTAGATTTCATGTTAGCTTGTCATTCAACACCAGGCAGAAAGGCAGCTCCTCCTGCACCGTGAGACCTGACCCATCATTGCTACCTTCACAGACGGAGTCTCCCACCCAGCCTCACAATAGACATTGACCAGAATTCTTTCCGGACTGACAGATCAGACCCTCAGATCACTTTCCACCATGTTGTCTGACTTCTCCGAGTGGCTTTCCTTATGATGGGAGACCTGGAGTATCATCAGGCTTTCACATGCCTCTGGGTCACTTGTTAGTCATAAAAGATAGGCATAGGCTGCTCAATTAAAGCAAGAATGTTCTGGAAGCTGTGGTACTATCAGAGGCTAGAAGAGAAAGCAACCTGAATGGCTTGCCCCTCTCCTTTTCATCAGATTGAGTAGCAGCGAAGTACCTGTCAAGGTAGGCAGTGATTGGTCAGGTCTCATGGTTCGGGAGGAACTTCCTTTCTGCCAGGTCTTAAATGACAAGCTAACATGAAATCTAACATCCACATAATGTGGCTAGCACTGTTGGGATCTTTCTGAAGGTTGGACAAGTTGTCCAGAGGCGTGTTCTATTCTTTCTTGGAGATCACAAACATAGGACTGGAGAATCCAGACTTGGTTGTTTTTATATATTTGGAAAACTTTCCTAAGATGGGTGGAAAGTCCTTCTGGGGAAAGGAAAATGAGTTTCCCGTTCTCCCAGGAACATCTACCAAAAAGACTATGTTCTTTTCCCAGAGGATAGAGCATAGGGGTATACCAGTTCTCCTGATGAGTTTTAACATGATATAGATAGAAGAGACTTGGAGTTTGGGACATCTCTACATATCCCAGAGTTTTGACTTTTTACCTTTCCAGCTTTTTTTTTTTTTAAAGTGGGGGAAGGGTATGTGTGGTGAATACTTTCAGCAAAGGTGAGAGATGACCGTCACCCACTCCCGACTCCATCAGCACAAGAGGACTGTGGTCAGACTCCATGGTGCTCATAGGACCAGAATCCATTTCTAGTTCTAGTCACTTTCAATTCCTGGGCAAATCAAGTGACGTCTCTTCAGAGTTGTATTCTTTAAAAAAAAAAAAATGCATATTTAGGCTGGGTGCAGTGGCTCAGGCCTGTAATCCCAGCACTTTGGGAGGCCGAGGTGGGCAGATCACCTGAGATCAGGAGTTCGAGATCAGCCTGGTCAACGTGGTGAAACCCCGTGTCTACTAAAAATACAAAAATTAGCTGGGTGTGGTGGCGGGCGCCTGCAATCCCAGCTACTCGGGAGGCTGAGACAGGAACCCAGGAGACAGAGGTTGCAGTGAGCCAAGATGGCACCACTGCACTCCAGCCTGGGCAACAGAGAGAGATTCTGTCTAAAAAAAAAAAAAAAAAAAAAAAAAAAGAATAAGATAAAATAAATAATAAAATAAAAGCATATTTAGAGGATACAAATGCAGGTTTCTTATATGTATATATTGCATCATGAACCCAACGTCTGGACAGTGTACATTGCACCCAATAGGAAATGTTTCAAACCTCACCTCCGTGCCAGTCTCCCTCTTTATGGAGTCCCCAATATCTATCATTCCCTCTGTACGTCCATCCATACCCACTGTTTAGCTCTCACTTATAAGTGAGAACATGCGGTATTTGACTTTCTGTTTCTGAGCTATTTCACTGAGGTTAGTAGCTTCCGCTTCCATCCGTGTTGCTGCAGAAGATACGATTTCATTCTTTTTATGGCTGAGTAGCATTCCATGGCGTCTATGTGCCACATTTTCTCTATCCATTCCTCCATTGATGGATACGTAGGTTGATTCCATATCTTTGCTATTGTGAATAGTGCTGCAACAAACATACTGGTGCAAGTATCTTTTTGATATAATTATTTCTTTTCTGGTAGTGGGACTGCTGGATTGAATGGCAGTTCTAATTTTAGATCTTTGTTAATAGTTATATTCTTCCACTCTACCTCCATGCAGGTGCAAACTCCTACACCATTACCTGGTCGTGATATTAGGACTTTTTATTTTATTCTAATTTAATTTTTTTTTGAGACAGAGTCTCACTCTGTTGCCCAGGTGGGGTGCAGTGGCTCAATCTCAGCTCACTGCAACTTCCACCTCCCAGGTTCAAGCGATTCTCGTGCCTCAGCCTCCTGAGGAGCTAGGATCACAGGCTTGTGCCACCACGCCCAGCTTAGTTTTGTATTTTTAGTAGAGATGGGGTTTCACCATGTTGCGCAGGCTGGTCTTGACCCTCTTTCCTCAGGTAGATCTGTTCGCCTTGGCCTCCCACAATGCTGGGATTACAGGTGTGATCCACTGCACCCAGCCTAAGACTTATTATTTTAAATGAATTTCACATAATCAGCAAAGTCACTACTCCTTGTCAGTTACTATTCATTGTCAGTCCAATAAGTAGTATAGATGTGGAATCACTGGACTGACAATGACAATAACACAAAAGGTACCTGAAAGATTACTTCTCATTCATTTATTCACAATGCCAGAAACTGTGCCAGATGCTGGGTATACAACAGTAAACAAGATAGACAAGGAATCAGAAACCGAGCTTACATCTCCACTTCTAAAGACGGATGTTTACATCTTAATAGAAAATTCCCTACCAAATGTATTTATACATAGAACCCAGTTCTGTTTCAATGTTAGCACGTGAGATCTAGCTGATGAAAATATTACCTGTATTTCCCCCTTGGGAGTCAGCCCCATAGACCAGTAATTACCAATCTCTTTTCTGCCATAAAACCCATAACAGATTACGTTCACATGTGTACTGTACTCCCATGGGTACTGTTACATGAAATTTGCAAACTTCTTTCTCTCATTATTAAACAAACAAAAAGGAGTAAGAAAATGTGTGCGGGCAATTCTCCATTTGCTGTCTCCACAAGCCATTCCCTGCACCTCTCTGCCCTGGGCCCTTGGAAACTGATCCCTGTAGATTTCATCTCCTAGATAAACTTGCTGCTAGCTTCTGTTTGGGTTAGGCCAATTCAGACAATGGCAAGAAATCCAAGGGCAGCAGAAGAGAGAGGGCAGGGACCTCCTCCCCTGCGTACTTTCTGACAAAACTGCTACTCTGGCAGTAGCTATGCCTCTTCATAAGCCCATTTCCCACTGAGCGGCACCTCTTCCAGCCCTCCTGAGGTTCCAGTAACCCTTTCCCTTCAGCCCTTGGAGTGGGAACATTCTCCAGCTATTGTAGCCTCAGGGAGCCTGATCATATCTTGTTTGTTCCTTTCACCTGCCTACCCTATGTCCGTCATCTCTTCATTTGTATCTGTGTGTTCCGTTTTCTCATAAAACAAGATGAAAGTGAACGAGAGGAAAGTTACTATAAGAATAACCTTGAGGCCAGGCACAGTGGCTCATACCTACAATCCCAGCATTTTGAGAGGCCAAAGCAGGAGGATCACTTGAGGCCAGGAGTTTGAGACCGGCCAGGGCAACATAGCAAGATCCCATCTCTACAAAAAAGTTTTTAAAAATCAGTCACGCACCGTAGCATGCACCTGTTGTTCCAGCTACTTGAGAGGCTGAGGCAGGAAGATCACTTGAACCCAGGAGTTTGAGGCTGCAGTGAGCTATGATGGCACCACTGTACTGCAGCCTGGGTGACAGAGCAAGACCCAGCCTCCAAGAAATTAATTAATGTGAGTAGAAGCCAGTTACTTGTAACAAATACCAATACTGAGTCCACGCTGGGAACTGCTGGCAGAAGCCATACTGTATTTGAGCCCTCTGCATTTGCTACCATTTGAATGGACATTCTGGACTATATAAAGAGTGAATATTTCCCCTGATCTCAACCTTTCACACTGGTGAGCTCAGGGGGCTAGAAACTGTGAGACTGACTAAGAAAATTTCAAATTCCCCTAGAAGCGTTTCCCTCTCCAATACCTTTTAAAATTCCACTTTGGGTGCTGTGAGGAGAAGATTTCTCTTCCACATCTTTTCTACAAATTGCTGAAAGCTTTAAACCAGTTTTATCTATAGTATGTCACAGCAATGTGGGTCTTTTTTCCTTCTAGTGCCTGGTCTGCCAGGAATTGCCAGGACAAAAAGAAAAAAGACACACCCTGGTGAGATGAACAAAGTAACAAGGAAAAATGAAATCAGAACAGATCAGCAGGATCTCATCAATTCAAAGCTTACTCAAATTCTAGTAACCTTGAAAGATTCAAGTATCATAAATTCTCATATAAGGATCTGAGGTTGGCCTTCAAATACTACAAAGAGGACAGGTTTAAACATAGGTATCCAAGATTTGAAACTGGTATTTAAGTTTTGGAATCTCAATTACCAGGTAAGCCTGGATAGTTTACCCTTGCTAGTGTCACAAATTAGGGTCACCTGTACTAAACAGTAAGTTCTAAGAAACTTTATTTTATTATTATTATTATTTTGAGACAGAGTCTTGCTCTGTCACCCAGGCTGGAGTGCAGTGGCACAATCTCGGCTCACTGCAACCTCTGACTCCCTGGTTCAAGCGATTCTCCTGCCTCAGCCTCCAGAGTAGCTGGGACTACAGGCATGAGCCACCATGCCCAGCCGATTTTTGTATTTTTAGTAGAGACGGGGTTTCACTGTGTTGGCCAGGATGGTCTTGATCTCCTGACCTCATGATCCGCCCACCTCAGCCTCCCAAAGTGCTGGGATTACAGGTGTGAGCCACCATGCCCAGCCCACACGGCTAATGTTTGTATTTTTAGTAGAGACGGGGTTTCACCATGTTGGCCAGGCTGGTCTTGAACTCCTGACCTCAAATGATCCGCCTACCTTGGCCTCCCAAAGTACTGGGATTACAGGCGTGAGCCACTGTGCCCGGCCTAGGAAACTTTTTCTCTTTTTTCATATCCTCTCTCCTTCATCTCCAAATTCCACTTTTTTTTTCCCCCTTACCCCCTTGGTCACCACTTTATATGTTTTATATGTAATATTGATACATACACTGTAATAATAGATTACACTTATGAGCACTTATTCTGTATTTTAAATGCTACACATATATTAACTCATCGAACCTGGATAGCAGTGCAATGAGATTATCACCATTTTGCAAATGGGAAAACTGAGGCACAAAAATTAAGTAACTCACCTAACGTAAGAGGTAAATAGTGGGGCTGGCACTAGGACCTATGAAGTTTGGCTGAAGAATTCATGTTCTTATCCCCTCTGATACACTGCCCCCCAAATACGTGTTGTTTTCAACATCCATGTATTTTAACATAAATGTCTCCTGCTGTGACTCTCATTCTGTTTCTTTTTTGACTAAAGAGAACACTGTTAAGGTTTATCCACATTACTATGTATGTACGTCTGGATTGTTGCTGAGTATGTGATGTTATACATTTGGCCCTACCCATTCCCCTAGGGATGGACACTGAAATGGGAGTGTTCCCTTATCCCCCCTCGCAGGACGTGTGACAGGGTTGTGACTCACTTCTTTGGTGCCCTGCTGCTCAAACTCCTAAGGAAGCATGCAGACGGGCAGGTGCAGAGGTCGTGGGGAGCATTTCTGGGCTCCGATCCCACAGCAGTGTCTAAGGGTGTGTGTTTACAGCTCCTGAAGCCTCGGTGGGCGTGTGTTACAGTGTGCTGCAGATAGCTTGTGTTAATCAGCTCAATTAGACCCTCTGCCTTGTCACAAGGACAGAGGGCTTTCTGTATCCTGGGTTCTTGCCCTAGTGTACTGGAAAAATTGGATCACATGTGGGGCTTGGAGAATGAATGTCAGGTTTTATTGAGTGGTGGAGATAGCTCTCAGCAAGATTATTAATATCATTTTTGAAAGAACAACCGGCTGGGTTCAGTGGCTCACGCCGAGATTGCGCCACTGCACTCCAGCCTGGCTATAGGGCGAGACTCTGTCTCAAAAAACAAACAAACAAACAAACAAAAAGAACAACCCTTTATTCCATTCCAAAGTATAGATATATTTAACTTATTGAACACTTCGTTAAAAATGCATGCCTATTCCCCTCTGTATAAATAAGTTTGGGCTTTGCAAGAAACGTTAGGAATGAGATGGGCTTTGGGTATGAGTCTTCCAATATGGACCAATGTCATGTTCCATCAGTGATGAAGAAATCTGTAAGGAATAGATGGTTTCACTGAATTGGGTTGAGCTCAGAATCAGCACCTTAAAAACACTGCCAGACTTTGAGTTAGGAGAGACCGTCTTTGAGGATTCAGGGGAAAATAAGAATGTTTTCTGGCTCACGTTGTATTATTTTCTTAATTTTTAAGACAGGGTCTCACTCTGTTGCCCAGGCTGGAGTGCAGTGGTGCCACTGTAGCTCACTGCAGCCTCTACCACTCGTGTTCAAGTCATCCTCCTGCCTCTGCCTTCTAAGTAGCTGAGAACACAGGCACATGCCACCCCACCCAGCTAAACGTTTTATTATTCCTTATATATAGAAACAGTGTCTCGTTATGTTGCCCAGGCTGGTCTCAAAGTCCTGGGCTCAGGGGATCCTCCCGCCTCAGCCTCCCAAAGTACTAGGATTACAGGTGTGAGCCACCATGCCCAGCCTCACTTTTTAAAAAGTATCCCTTTAATTGTTTAGATACCAAGATACTACTTTTGGAAAAGCACAATCCTTTGTGTGAGCCCTAGAAAGAAGGTGCCAACCTTCTATAAGGAAAACCAAAGCTTCCTTTCACTGGGAGATGACATGATTTTATACTCATGAGTCAGGAGGAACTTTAATAGACATCTCATTCATTCTACAAAGAAGGGATTTAGAGCTGTTATTTGAAAAACAATAACAACAAACAAACATTAAATGCACTTAAATGGCTTATAAATAACTTCCCACATAGGGACTCACCTCATTTATTTAAAAGAGATCCATTTTTCCTAGGTTTTCTAGGCAATATCATTCAGGAGATAGGCATGGGCAAGGACTTCACATCTAAAACACCAAAATCAATGGCAACAAAAGCCAAAATTGACAAATGGGATCTAATTAAACTAAAGAGCTTCTGCACAGCAAAAGAAACTACCATCAGAGTGAACAGGCAACCTACACAATGGGAGAAAATTTTTGCAATCTATTCATCTGACAAAGGGCTAATATCCAGAACCTACAAAGAACTCAAACAAATTTACAAGAAAAAAACAAACAACCCCATCAAAAAGTGAGCAAAGGATATGAACAGACATTTCTCAAAAGAAGACATTCATACAGCCAACATACACATGAAAAAAATGCTTATCATCACTGGCCATCAGAGAAATGCAAATCAAAACCACAATGAGATACCATCTCACACCAGTTAGAATGGCAATCATTAAAAAGTCAGGAAACAACAGGTGCTGGAGAGGATGTGGAGAAATAGGAATACTTTTACACTGTTGGTGGGACTAGAAACTAGTTCAACCATTGTGGAAGACAGTGTGGCAATTCCTCAAGGATCTAGAACTAGAAATACCATTTGACCCAGCCATCCCATTACTGGGTATATACCCAAAGGATTATAAATTGTGCTGCTATAAAGACACATGCACACATATGTTTATTGCGACACTATTCACAATAGCAAAGACTTGGAATCAACCCAAATGTCCCTCAATGACAGACTGGATTAAATAGCAAAGACTTGGAATCAACCCAAATGTCCCTCAATGACAGACTGGATTAAGAAAATGTGGCACATATACACCATGGAATACTATGCAGCCATAAAAAAGGATGAGTTGTGTCCTTTGTAGGGACATGGATGCAGCTGGAAACCATCATTCTCAGCAAACTATCACAAGAACAGAAAACCAAACACCGCATGTTCTCACTCATAGGTGGAAATTGAACAATGAGATCACTTGGACACAGGAAGGGGAACATCACACACTGGGGCCTGTAGTGGGGTTGCAGGAGGGGGGAGGGATAGCATTAGGAGATATACCTAATGTAAATGATGAGTTAATGGGTGCAGCACACCAACATGGCACATGTATACATATGTAAGAAACCTGCAGGATGTGCACATGTACACTAGAACATAAAGAGTGTGTGTGTGTGTGTGTGTATATATATATGTGTGTGTGTGTATATATATATATATATATAAAAAGTTATTCCCTGAGAAAAACAAACAAACAACAACAACAAAAAAGAGATCCATTTTTTACTGATATGGTGTATGCACAACCAAAAGATATATTGTTGAAAGTTTGAAATTAGGCATATGGTAGTGACCACTTAAAATATTTCACAATTTAAAAATATTGCAGCTATGTTCTGGGGCATAAAAAGATGCCCCAGTGTCACTCAATTGAGTTATCTCTAAATAATTTACAAAGATGACTTAGTATTTAAAAGCCTACAGGATCTTGGCTGGACGTGGTGGCTCACACATGTAATCCCAGCACTTTGGGATTACAGGCCGAGGTGGGCAGATCATGAGGTCAGGAGATCAAGACCATCCCGGCTAACATGGTGAAACCCCGTCTCTACTAAAAATACAAAAAACTAGCCAGGCGTGGTGATGAGCACCTGTTGTCCCAGCTACTCGGGAGTCTGAGGCAGGAGAATGGTGTGAACCTGGGAGGTGGAGCTTGCAGTAAGCTGAGATCACACCACTGCACTCCAGCCTGGGCAACAGAGCAAGACTCCGTCTCAAACAAAACAAACAAACAAACAAACAAACAAACAAACAACTGATCTTTCTTGGTCTTCTTCCTGCAGAAAAGGACAGTAGCAATGCTTCTTCGAGCTTTTCACTGTTGAAATATGGAGTTTTGCAAAACCATCAACACCACACTTCTGCCCTCCAAGGACAACCAGGGAGTATCATCTTGCATTCAATCTACACAATACTCAATAGAAAAATCAGCTGAGACAATTTCTATTTTGCAGGTTAACCTGAAGGATATGCAGTCTGTCTATGCTCCTGTGTAAGGCCAGATAACAAATAGCTCTGGTGCTCCTTGTAGTTTCGATCCCAACAGTTCAACTCTTACAGTCAACTCTGTTGTTATAAAGCAAGCAGCCATGGACAATACAAATTAGTGTGGCTATGTTGCCATAAAACTTTACTTGCAAAATAGGTGGCAAGCTGGACATGGCCTGTGAACCTTGGTCTGTGGAATCCTGCCCTAGGTCAATGGTTGATAGGGTTTGGATTTGTGGTCCCACCCAAGTCTCATGTTCAATTGTAATCCTCAATGATGGAGGTGGGGTGGTGGGAAGTGGTTGGATCATGGGGGCAGATTTCTTATGAATGATTTAGCACGATCCTTCTGGTTACCCTCCTCTTGATAGCGAGCAAGTTCTCATGAGATCTGGTCATTTAAAAGTGTGTGGCACCTCCCTCCTCTCTCTCTCCTCCTGCTCCAGCTATGTAAGATGCACCTACTTCCTCTTTGCCTTCTACCATTGTTGTAAGTTTCCTGAGGCTTTTTCAGAAGCCTAGCAGATTCCAGCATCATGCTTCCCATAGAGCCTGCAGAATCATGAGCCAATTAAACCTCTCTTCTTTATACATGACCCAGCCTCAGGTATTTACAGCAATACAAGAACAGACTAATACCATGGTTCTTAACATTTTGGGGAGCAAGTGGTGGTCACTGACCCCTTTGAAAGCCTAATGAGAATTATAGTTCTTCTCTTCCAAAAAATGTAAAGCTAGATTAATTTTTCATGCAACTTTGTAAGATGTAAATGTTCCAAGTGATGAGGCTTTCTCTAGACACTCTAAAATTTATCACTGAATTCTGTCAGGACAACAGAAAGATATGTCCTTGGTTCAACTTCCCCAGTAGAAGCTGTTTCTAGAATATTCTTTGCCATGATGTCATTGATTTTTATGGAGAACTGTTTAGGGAACATATCTTTGAAACCCATTCACTTGTTTATTCCAATAATGCAGTGGATAAACAGTTCAAAATGGAAACAACTTAAATATTAAACCTAAAACTATAAAATGTATAGAAGAAAACAGAGGAAGCCTTGATCTAGACAAAGATTTCTTAGATAAGATGCATAAAGCATGAATAATGAAGGAGAAAAATGGCAAACTGAACTTCACAATAACTGAAAACTTCCATTTTCAAAAAATCACTGCTAAGATAATGAAAACACAAGATATAACAGGCAGAAGACATTGCAAAACAAATACCTATCAAAGAAACTTGACTAGGTGTGGTGACTCATGTCTGTAATCTAGGGCTTTGGGAAACCAAGTCAGGATGGCTTGAACTCAGGAGTTCCAGACCAGCCTGGGCAACATAGCAAGACCTTGTCTCTACTAAAAATCAAACAAATTAACTGAGCTCAGTGGTGCATGTTAGGAGGCTGAGGTGGAAAAATTGCTTGAGCCCGAGTCAAGGCTGCAGTGACCCGTGATCGTGTCACTGCACTCCAGCCTGGGTGACAGAGTGAGACCCTGTCTCAAAAAAAAAAAAAAGTAAAGAAAAATCTATGCCCAGAAAATAAATATAAAGAACTTTCAAACTCAATAATAAGAAAGCAATCAATACAATTTAAAAGGGGAAGATTTGAGCATACATATTACTAAAGAATTTACTAAAGTAAATGAAAAGAAAGCAAATAAAAACCACAATGAGACACAACTGTAGACTTATTAAAGGGGCTAAAATTTAAAATAGAACAAAAAAAGCTGAGAACATCTATTGCTAGCAAAGATGTAAAGCAACTAGAACTCTCATATATTGCTGGTGGGAATTAAAAATGGTATCACCACTTTGGAAAACATTTTGGCATCTCTGTATAAAGTTAAACATACATTTCCCGTTTTATTCAGTAATCCCACACCTAAGTATTTACTTGAGAGAAATGAAAATATAAGCCCACACAAATGCCTGTACATGAATATTTATAGCGACTCTATTCATAGTTACTCCAAACTGGAAACAAGTCAAATGTCTACTAACTAGTGAAGGGATAAATGCACAGGGTGTAAGCTATGGCAGGACACTTGGCGTTCTCCTGAACAATAAAAATAAATGAATTCGTAACACACACATCCACACTGATGAATCTTGAAAGTATTATACTGAATGAAAAGAAGCCAGGCCAAAAGATTATATACTGTTTCATTCTATTTCTGTGGCCTTTTGAAAAATGCAAAACTATAAGTGAGATCAGACCAGCAGTTCCTAGGGGTTGGGACTAGGGCTACTGACTCCAAAGGTACATGAGGCCTTCTTTGGGGTGATAGAAATATTTTCTTTTATTTTTGAGATGAAGTCTCACTCTCTGTCCCCCAGCCTGGAGTGCAATGGTGCAATCTTGGCTCACTGCAACCTCCGCCTCCAGGTTTCCAGCAATTCTCTTGCCTCAGTCTCCCAAGAGGCTGGGATTACAGGTTTCACCATGCTGGCCAGGCTGGTATCGAACTTCTGACCTCAAGTGATTCACCCACCTCTGCCTCCCGAAGTACTGGAATTACAGGTGTGAGCCACTGTGCTGGGACCCGGGGTGATGGAAATATTCTCTATCTTTAATGTAGTGCTAGTTACAGGAGTGCATACGTTTATCAAAATTCAAAGAACTGGCTGGCTGTGGTGGCTCACACCTGTAATCCCAGCACCTTGGGAAGCTGAGGTGAGAGGATTGCTTGAGTCCAGGAGTTCAAGACCAGCTTAGGCAACATAGTAAGACCACACCTCTACAGTTTTTTTTTTTTTTTTTTTTTTGAGGCGGAGTCTCGCTCTGTCGCCCAGGCTGGAGTGCAGGGGCACGATCACGGCTCACTGCAAGCTCCGCCTCCCAGGTTCACGCCATTCTCCTGCCACAGCCTCCCGAGTAGCTGGGACTACAGGTGCTGGCCACCACACCCGGCTAAGTTTTTGTATTTTTAGTAGAGACAGGGTTTTACCGCGTTAGCCAGGATAGTCTCAATCTCCTGACCTTGTGATCCACCCGCCTTGGCCTCCCAAAGTGTTAGGATTACAGGCGTGAGCCACCGCGCCCGGCTACAATTTTTTTTTTAATTAGCCAGTTACAGTGGCACACACCTGTAGTCCCAGCTACTTGGGAGGCTAAGGCAGGGGGATTGCTTGAGCCCAGGAGGTTGAGGCTGCAGTGAGCTATGATTGGACCACTACATTCCAGTCTGGGTGACAGAGCAAACCTCTATCTCAAAAGTAAAAAAAAAAAACAAAAAAAGAAAAAGAAAAAAGAAAAAAAAATCATAGAACTGCACACATAAAGGATGACTTTTGGAAATTGTATCTCCAAATACTTCATTCAGTCTCCTCTTCATATGGAGTCAAAGAGGAAACGTTTCAGCACCGGAAATGGTTATACAGCACTTCTCTCGAGTACTGGAGTTATTTTTATCTTTTGCAGCCTGTGAACCCTGTAACTAATTAGGGTTACCCTTTGCCTGGGCTCTTAGCAAGCAGGGCACTGGGAGTCTGACATGCATTCTGGATATTAACCTTCTCCTCAGCATCATCTTACTTGCCTACTTTCATTTGCCTTTTGTCCTGATTTCTTTCTGGCAAACTGTTTTTATCTTAATGTGGTATAGATACTTGTCGGAGACTAAATATTTTTTTCATCAATGTACAGTGTACATAACCGAATGAATACATACATAAATAAATCATGATGGTGTCTCCTCCTGACACATATTAATAAACGTTCAAGCCATAAAAACATAATTCATTAAGGCTTACTATCATGCAGAATGTACCAAGCTTTATTCATTTTGGGATGTTTCTTTTTATGAGGAATAAGGATCTAAACATAGCATTATCAGAAAAAGGTAAACAGGATGGTACTTAGGGAACTGGGGAACAGGAAAGTTTATCCTGGAGAAGAGAAAGAGAAAGACAGTGAAAATACGATAGCTGTCTTTAAATATTTTATGAGTTGTCAGGTAGAAGTGAAGTAAATTAATTGTGACCTGTCCCATTGAATTAGGTGTGGGGCCAATGGGTGCAGGCTATTGTAGGATCATTTGGAGAAATCCCTTTTTTTTTTTTTTCGAGACAGGGTCTCAGTCTGTCACCCAGGCTGGAGCACAGTGGTACGATCTTGGCTCACTGTAACCTCTGCCTCCTGGGCTCAAGTGATCCTCCCACCTCAGCCTTCCAAGTAGCTGAGATGACAGGTTCATGTCACCACCCCCAGCTAATTTTTTGATTTTTGGTAGAGACAGGGTCTCACCATCTTGCCTAGGATGGTCTCGAACTCTTGGAATCAAGTGATCCTCCTGCCTCCACCTCCGAAAGTGCTGGGATTACAGGCATGAGCCACCATGCCTGGCCCAGGAACCCATTTCAAATGGGGAACAGAACAGATGCAATGTACTGTCCAAGAAAAGACAGAGTCTCTAGGCAGTGGTTATCACTATACACAGGTTGGATAGTCACTTGAGAAGGCTCTCCTATAAAGATTGATGTAGATAAATGATTGCTTCCTTCCAATCCCAAGACTTAATAGTTACATAATCCTGTGAGAAAACAGTACCCTTCCAATATGAAACTAACTTATTTTGACTAAGCAAACACCCTTATTTTCTTACTTATTAACTTATGTTATTATATTAAGTTATATCACAATCCCGGCATATTTGAACAAGTAGCAATGAAAAGGCTATACCAAGAAGACGTTCTTATACTCATTTTAGGCTTTGGCCCTTAAGAAATCCAATGCAGAATTGCAACTAGGATTTTTGGGAGTTGTATTTGCAAAATATACCTTTTTTGTGCAGCCAGCTGCCCTTTTATGCCCTCCAGAAATAGGCAGGCAATACAACATTCTCTGAATGGAAGTTAAAGTGATTTCTCACTTACTCCCTGCGCTTTTAACACTTAGGCAATAAAGCTCATGACATTTTCAATAAGGAGCAAAGAAGGGAAGTGCTCCTTATTCACGAAAGGGCTCAAGTCATCACCATCCCAGCTATTTTCCTATTTGACAAGGCCCAGTTACTGCCAAATGGCAAGACGTACAATTTAAAAACCACTTCGATCGGCAGCAGGGATCTGAGGCTGATAGGTTCAGCAAAATTGAGAGCCAATTTCAGGCTGGCTTGAACACCTAGATTCCAAGGCTGTGCGGGTTCACTCGGCATTCCCAGTAGAGGCAAGAAAGACCCTGAAGGCATCTTAGGTGTGATTATGACACTAGGAACTAGTAAAGGAAAGAGCAAAACCAGTACTGCAGTATGACTGAGAATTACAGTCACACAGCTACAAAAGAGGACTGGTAAATAGGGAGTAATGAGTGTGTCTGCTGGAAGGCACACTACAAAAGAGGCCGAAGAAAGGAGATGAGGCTGGGCGCGGTGGCTCATGCCTGTAATCCCAGCACTTTGGTAGGCCAAGGGGGGCAAATCACCTGAGGTCAGGAGTTCAAAAGCAGCCTGACCAACATGGTGAAACCCCGTCTCTACTAAAAATACAAAAAATTAGCTGGACATGGTGGCAGGTACCTGTAATCCCAGCTACTCGGGAGGCTGAGGCAGGAGAAATGCTTGAACCTGGGAGGCGGAGGTTGAAGTGAGCCAAGATTGTGCCACTGCACTCCAGCCTGGGCAACAAGAGTGAAATCACCTCAAAACAAAACAAAACAAAAACAAATATTTACTGAGCCCCTTGTATGTGCTAAGTAAGAAACTAAGTATTCTATATGCATTATCTCATTTGATTGTCACATCTGCAAGAAGCGAGGTCATATTATTATTCTCATTATACAGGCGAAGAAATACAGGGCCGTGTACAATGGTTCACACCTGTAATCTCACCATTTTGAGAGGCCAAGGCAGGTGGATCGCTTGAGCCCAGGTCTTTGAGAGCAGCCTGGGCAACATGGTAAAACCCCGTCTCTACAAAAAAGTAAAAAATTAGCCAGGTATGGTAGCGTACACCTCTGGTCCCAGCTACTCAGGAGGCTGAGACGGGAGGACCACTAGAGCCCAGGAAGTTGAGACTGCATTGGGCTGTGATTGCTCATAGCTCTATTCATAGTCACTCCACTCCAAACTGGAACCGCTGCACTCCAACCTGGGCAACAGAGTGAGACCCTGTCTCAAAAAAAGAAGAAAGAAAGAAAAAGAAAGAAAGAAAGGAAGAAAGGAAGAAAGGAAGAAAGGAAGGAAGGAAGGAAGGAAGGAAGGAAGGAAGGAAGGAAGAAAGAAAGAAAGAAAGAAAGAAAGAAAGAAAGAAAGAAAGAAAGAAAGAAAGAAAGAAAGAGAGAGAGAGAGAGAAAGGGAGGGAGGGAGGGAGGGAGGGAGGGAAGGAAGGAAGGAATATAGGCTCTGAGAGTTGACGCTATTTGCCCAAGTTCGACCCAACTAAAAAGAGGTGAATATGGACTTAGTACTCACAAATAGACCAGCAAATGAATCCACAATACCCTCCAGACATGTGGACCCTGATATGTTTCAATTTTCATCTGACCTGCGTGACAATTCCTGGGGCTCAGTGAGCCGAGATCATGCCACTGCACTCCAGCCAGGGCAACAGAGTGAGACTCTGTCTTAAAGAAAAAGGAAAATATAACGCAGAAACCTTCAGCCTTCTAGGGGTTCACAGGTCCAAAGCTTAATGATGACATTCAATTCGTTCTGAACACCCCACAGCCCATTTCAATAGTGGGTGTTTGCATTTTGTTGCACACTCAGAGAAAAGAAACTTCATGTATATCTGATTCGAAAATTGTGTTGGCCAAACGACATCTGGTTATAGAATGGTGGCCTTTGTGAGAAATGATCCTTTGGAAGTCTGATCCATTTTTTGTTTTAGTTTATATCTGAAAGGAGAATATTTTTGCCTTCTCTTTTATGTTCGTCTGCTAAGAGAGAGTGCAACACTTCCACACATGCAGAAGCAACAGACCTAAAGTGGGATAATTTGGCAAAAGGTGTGTCCTCTTTTCCTTTGGTATTTTGTCGCAAGTGATAAATGATGTCAGACAAAGCTGTCAGATGAGATTTAGAAGGTGTACAGAGAGAGAGCAATCAATTTCCAACTTAGGAAATTTAATGGATTTTAATGAGCCACTCTCTGTTGATTACCATGCAGCTTTCGGGTTCGTGCGTGCTTCATTCACACGTGTGGTTGGCAGTGATTGATGAGCCGTTAAGCTCCCCTAATTTGATTCCTATATAGCAATCAAGGCTGTCTCAGCTGTAACCAAGAGAGGCTGATGTTGAGACCTGCAAGGCATGTGGGCAGAGTGTGATCCCTTGCGATCTTTTGTTTGTTCCCCAGATTTTGCAGCTTGGAACAGTCATCTGATGTTCACTCATGAAAAGAGGGACAGTTCTATCAACACTGAGCTCCAGGAATTGTCAGGCAGGTCGGAGAACTGTCCTCCAAAGCCCTCACATCATCCCCTAACTGGAGGGTGAGTTCTTTGAAGGCAAACACTGATCTATTCCAGTTGATGGTCTCGTAACAGCCACACAAGTAGCTGCTCTCTCTCTATTTTTGAAAAAATAATCTTGCACTACATTTCCTGAAAATGGAATTCTGTTTTGTTTTGTTTTTCCTTTTTTTAAAGACAGAGTCTCACTCTGACTAGAGTGTAGTGGCACGATCTCGGCTCACTGCAACCTCTGCCTCCCAGGTTTAAGCGATTCTCCTGCCTCAACCTCCCGATTAGCTGGGATTACATGTGTGCACCATCATGCCCGGCTAATTTTTGTATTTTTAGTAGAGACAGGGTTTTGCCATGTTGGCCAGGCTGGTCTTGAACTCCTGACCTCAGGTATTCCACCCATCTCGGCCTCCCAAAGTGCTGGGATTAGAGGCGAGAGCCACCTCGCCCAGCCTGAATTCTGGTTTGAGTATTCCTTGCTTCTGACGTTTGCACCATAGAAATAATGGCTAAGCCAGAAGATAGGTATCTGCGAGCCAATATACAGTTGTCTCACTGCGTGGTGAGAGCAGAAATGCGTCTTCTCCTTGCTTAAGATGAGGCTTTTAAAACCAGAGACGTGTTTATGAACTGTAAACCCTCATTAAGAATTTTGGATTTGGCACATTTAAGATGTATGATAATTTGATGAGGGGAGGGCCTAAGTCTTCATCTCCATTATCACTGAAAATGAGCTCCCTGGGCAAACAAAGGGTAAATAAAATGACAGACCTTGTTTAAGTGACTTAAGTAAAAAAGAAAACTGCCAGAGACTTTGGCATTTTAATTGAGGGTATAAAAGGATGCTCTAATTATCAATGGATCTCAGAGCTTCCATTTAAAAATACTTTTTAAAAGTAGCAGTTAGTTCCAATTACCTTCGATATACAAAAATGTGGGGATGAGCTGTAATAAAGCTGCATTTCTTCAAAATGCCTAAATAATGAGATTTAGGCATCTAAGCAGCCCAGGCTGGCCTTCAATGCACAGTCTGAATTGATGTAATTCAGCCAAATATATGGTAAACAAAATGATGATCTTTATTAACTTGGATCATCCTTGCAATAAAGACACAGCTTGGCCGGGCATGGTGGTTCACGCCTGTAATCCCAGCACTTTGGTAGGCCAAGGCAAGGGGGATCATCTGAGGTCAGGAGTTCGAGACCAGCCTGGCCAACATGGCAAAACCCCTCTTTACTAAAACTACAAAACTTAGCTGGGCCTGGTGGTGTGCACCTGTGATCCCAGCTACTCAGGAGGCTGAGGCAGGAGAATTGCTTGAACCCGGGAGGCAGAAGTTGCAGTAAGCTGAGATCACACCACTGCACTCCAGGTTGGGTGACAGAGCAAGACTCCATCTCAAAAAAAAAAAAAAAAGTAAAAAACAAACAAACAAACAAACAAAAAAACCCACAGCTTATACTGCTATCTAGTCCTTTATAGAAAAGAATACACGGGCTAGGTGCCTGTTCCACCACCCCTTGGGGTGTTTTCTTCTGCTACGATGCTTACTCATCATTCTGTCCTTGAAGGTTCTGGAATAGAATGCAGTGGACTACAGTGACAATCTGTGACCTGGATGAATTGACAAGCATAAGTGGGCAGGTACCAGCAAGTTCTAGGGAACAAACCATCCGCAGAGACATCTGTGACTTGGAAAGTGCAGCCACAGATGTTCTTTTCCCCTGGCCCTGCTGTCAGCTGGAACAAACTTTCTGGCACTCTGGGAAGGAAGACGGTCACCACCTGGCCCACGGCTCTGCAGCTCCGGGGTTGGGCTGGTGCAATTCCGCTCGGATTAGTAATTAGGTTGGAAGCCAGCATAGGCTCCATTTGGGCAATAGTTCTGGGAGCTGAGATGAAGGCCCCTGAGATGTTTTGCTCTCTGTTCTCATTAACCTTCTGTCTGGGGAAAGAAGGTCCTGTCCTCATGCCAGGAACCCACAGCAGGGCGGCACATCAGTCACCAAATCCCGCCCAGCCAGCTGGGGCCTTCACCAAATCCAATTAGTCACAGGCTGTGTTTCTTCTCATCAGCAAGAAGGGTGCTGTGCAGGGATAGATAATCTGCTCTGGGCAAACCCATCCCAACAAACAAGCCCAGAGACAGGTCCTGCAACAGAGGCACATTTAGGGAGGGATGTGAGCCCTGTGCTAGCTTCTTGTTCCACCAATTTGACATTCACTCCTCTGGTGGGTGGCACCCGTGTCTCAGTCATAAAAAACAATAAAGTTTAAATCCAATGGCAGAATCAATATTTGTAGTCTTTATCCCATCCACCACCTCCCCTGTTAATTTTCCTGGCACAATCTACACCCGGTATCTTCCATGCGCTGCCTGGAACACACTTGTGCTCTTTTATTTTTTTTATTTTTATTTTTTTTAGAGAAGGTGTCTTGCTCTGTTGCCCGGGCTAGAGTGCAGTGGTGCAATCACAGCTCACTGCAGCCTCCAAATCCTGGGCTCAGGCAATCCTCCTGCCTCAGCCTCCACAGTAGCTGAGACTACAGACATGCACCACCACAACCAGCTAATTTTTTATTTTTATTTTTCTAGAGATCGGATCTTGCTTTGTGACCCAGGCTGGTCTTGATTTCTGGCCTCAAGCGATCCTCCTGCTTCAGCTTCTCAAAGCGCTGGGATGACATGCATGAGCCACCACACCTGGCCTCTTTTTTATTTAGTTTTTTAATGAGATCATACCAATAATTATTTTTAACCATGAAGACCCATGGCCTTAATCCTACCCCTAGTCACTAACTTTCACTCTCTTGCTCTTCCATCCTCTTTTCATGATACCAGTTTCAGTACAAAACACATCAGGTTAGGTTGGTGCCAAAGGAATGGCAGCTTCTGCCATTACTTCTGATGGCAAAAAGTGCAATTACTTTTGCACCAACTTAATAGTATTACCAGCTATATTAAGGCTTTTAAAATTTGAGATCTCAAGTACACTCTAATTATGCCAGACTCTGGTCTCCACGAGAGACAACTTCCAACCACTCGCACCAGACTGAGAGGATTCTCAAGACAAATATTTATTTCCCGTCGCTGGTCTCGTGTCCACCATTGACTTTATTTGAACAATGATTTCAGTCAAGAACCAAAGAGCTTCAGAGGATACACTGGTGTAAAACACATGGGGGTAGATCACAAGGCTGGCCATCTGGTCATGGCAATGACTGAAAGGTGACGAATAACGTAACATCCCCAAGCAGGGTGGACTGAGAACCAGAGAGAAAGGCAAATATGGTAGCCGGATGTGACCTCCCAGGGGCCCTTCCTTTGTGGAGCTAGGTCATGGGGATGGTCTTGGACCACACATTCCCAGCACTGAGCTTGGCTCCTTCTCCCAGAGATTCTCCCTCCCCGAGTGCAGATATAGCAGCAGCCTGTGTCCTGGAGCATAGATGGCCTCTACAGACTCCTGCATGGAACCCTAGCCTAGGTTCTGTCCAGAGACAGGAGTGCTGGGCACAGGGAGGGCTGAGATGTTCCCAGAGATGCGAAATGAACTAGGTCCTCCCTTTGATCTTTATCCTACTGAAAATGTGAGAGGCTGCGTGCAGTGACTCACACTGAAACTGTGCCCCAAAGAGTTAAAAGAAACCAAAGGTGAATGGGAATTCTTGAGTCTGCAGCATGGCTAGTAGAAAAAGAAACCACTGGCTGAAACTCCCTCTGCTTATGAGATAAGAGAACTGACTGAAATCCATCGGAACCAAGGTGGCTGGCTGGAGTCTGCACAGACGGAGCCTGCTCGTGTTATAACCTGAGTTTCCCCTGCCTGTTTCAGACTAACTCCCCCTGAAATTTGCACATGCAACCCGTAAGCTAACAGGAAGAGATAACTGTGCATGCCCAAAGCCGTTCCAGACCACCTCTTTCTTTCCACCAGTCACCTAATCTCAAAATCCACCCCGAACCTTTTCTAATAAAATACTGCCTTGAAGCCAACACAAACGAATTTTATCTTGACACTTCTGTCTGCTTATGAGTTGATTTTCCATATAAAGCTTTTCTTTCCTAAAAAACCTGATGTCATAGAATTGGCTTCTAGTGCACTGGGCAGCAAGCCCCTCTTGCTTGATAACAATGCCTCTAATCCCAGTGCTTTGGGAGGCCAAGGGAGGAGTCTGAAACCAGCCTTGGCAACATAGCGAGACCCTATCTCTACCAAGAAAAAGAAAAAAATTAGCTGGCATAGCGGCGTGCAATTGTATAGTCCCAGGAACTTGGGAGGCTGAGGTGGAAGGATCACTTAAGCCAAGGAGTTCAAGGCTACAGTGAGCTTTGATGGCACCACTGCACTCCAGTCTGGGCAACACAGCAAGACCCTGCTTCAAAATTTTTAAGTAAATAAAAATGAAAACGTGAGCTTGATGAGAGTTCAGACCAGACAGTGCTGCACCCGCTTCCTCCCATCAGATTTTACAATCAGAGGGGCTGGTACCTGGAGTTCAGCCAGATAGGTCTGTCTCATGGGCTACGGACACCTGTTGGGAGCTTACCTGAGACACATATGTCTCCACAGTGCTTACAAAAAGCAATGCAAAGAGCCAGATGCGGTGGCTCATGCCTGTAATCTCAGCGCTTTGAGAGACCAAGGTGGGTGGATCACCTGAGGTCAGGAGTTCAAGACCAGCCTGGCCAACATGGTAAAACCCCATCTCTACTAAAAATATAAAAACTAACCGTGTGTGGTGGTGGGCGCCTGTAATCCCAGCAAGTTGGGAGGTTAAGGAAGGAGAATCGCTTGAACCTGGGAAGTGGAGGTTGCAGTGAGCTGAGACTGCACCACTGCACTCCAGCCTGGGCAACAGAGTAAGACTCTGTCTCAAAAAAAACAAAAAAACAAAAAAAAACAAAAAAGCAATGCAAAGAAAACCAAAATCATCCATCCCTCTTCATGCCCACCAGCTCCTGAAGCAAAACCAGACTAACGCACATCTTAGCAGCTGCCAAAGATATGTGTCCAAGCAAAGTGTAGGCTCAAGATCTACTTTCCTTTCTTACATCTGGAAGCTTCCCCACCATAAGAGTCTTGGTGGGAATTTGACGTTCTGAGAATAAACCCTCAAAGAAGTCAGCTTCTATGCCTAAGGATCGTCCAACCTGATGCATTCAATCGGGATGCTGAATCTTGGGCCAGTATTGCAAAAACTCAGGGACTCTAGAGAATTCTTTATGGTGCTGGCAGAAGGATAGTAGCAGCCTTAGCAATGAGGGCAGAGGCGCGCCAGCTGTGGCTCCAGGTGTTGTCACAAGACCTATTGCTGACAGGCCTTTGCGTGGTCCTACTGCCTCCCATCGTGCATAGAGAGAGAGACCAAGCTTCCCTGAGTTGATGGCAGTTTATTCCCAGAGTCATAGGCAACACTAGAGATCCATCCTCCATCTCTGGTGACTATTATGCTTTTACTGTATCCTATCACTGTAATACATTTATGCACACAATGGAACTGCGGAAGAGACTTTATTGAGCAACTATTTGTTGGGAGACAATTCTCTGTGGATCTCTTACATTTCTGCATGTCTTATAAGCACAGGCACCAAATGCTTTTGTTCAGCACTGTCTTTTCAAGGATGTTTGCAGAGAGAACTGCCTTTGAAGATACAGTGTCTCCCTCCAGAGAAAGTGCAAATTTAATTACTGCCCAGTATGGTAGAGATGACGTGCCCCTCCAGGACTGAGGTCAGGCAAGCCTACTACCCCTTAGCTAAGGGGTCCTCCCCTATAATTTTATGCAGTTGACAATGTGTCCTGTGAGCATCACTCTATGGTAGTGGTCCCCAACCTTTGTGGCACCAGGGACTGGTTTCATGGAAGACAATTTTTCCAAGGACTAGGGAGAGGGGATGGTTTGGGGGATGATTCAAGCACATTACATGTATTGTGCACTTTACTTCTATTATTATTAGATTGTAATATATAATGAAACAATTATGCCTCTCATCATAGTGTAAAATCAGTGGGAGCCCTGGGCTTGTTTTCCTGTAACTAGACAGTCTCATCTGGGGGTGATGGAGACAGTGACAGATCATCAGGTATTAGATTCTCATAAGGAGCGCACAACCTAGATCCCGCCCATGCGCAGTTCACAATAGGGTTTACGCTCCCATGAGAATCTAAGGCGGCCGCTGATCTGCCAGGAGGCAGAGCTCAGGTGGGAATGTGAATGATAGGGAGCGGCTGTAAATACAGATGAATCTTGGCTGGCTCACCCGCCTCTCACCTCTTACTGTGCAGCCCGCTTCCTAACAGGTCATGGACCAGTATCGCTCCACGGCCCGGAGGTTGGGGACCCCTGCTCTATGGGAACTGGGGCTCAGGGGACCCACTAAACATAACGATACTCTGTCCACTGCTATGGCTTGAGGAATAAAGTTTTTTCTATAATTTAGGTGTCTCATGTCTTCTGCTGGCATCCAGAAAAGCATGGCAGGTCACTGGTTAGCATGCAAGTAGTATAAAATCTCAGACACATCAGGATTCTTCTTCTTCTTCTTCCCTTTTTTTTTTTTTTTTTTTGAGACAGAGTCTCACTCTGTTGCCCAGGCTGGAGTACAGTGGTACAATCTCTGTTCACTGCAACCTTCACCTCCCAGGTTCAGCCTCCCATGTAGCTGGGATTACAGGTGTGCGCCACCACGTATGGCTAATTTTTGTATTTTTAGTAGAGACAGGGTTTTGCCATGTTGGCCAGGCTGGTCTCAAACTCCTGACCTCAGGTGATTCTCCTGTCTTGGAATCTCAAAGTGCTGGGATTACAGATGTGAGCCACCACGCCCAGCCGACACATCAGAATTCTTGACACCACTTTACAATGGCATAGTGTTCCTCATAGGGATATACAAATGAAATACTTTAAATGGTTATCATCCTCAAATAACTCAGGATCTAGCAGCAGTGCGCCAGTCCAGTGGGCAATAGAAGGGCCTGCTTTGAGTACCACTTCCACTCCCTCTGCAACAGAAATAAGGGAAAGGAAAAACACTGTCTATCTAAAGAACAAAGTAATCATTTCTACGGGCCAAAAACGGAACCCAAATGTAATGCAGAAAATTGCCCTGAAATTGAAGGCCTGCTGACTTCCGGTACGGAAACAGACAGAGGTAGCGGGGCGCTCCTCCCCTCCTGTGGAAAGAGGTCTAAAATTGCCCCCTACAAAATGAGACACCTGGGCTCAGCTCACTCCTTGAAAGCAGGTGCTGAGAGCAGGCTCCTCAGTTCAGGAAAAGAGGCCACAGGGTTCTTTCTAACCCTGGGGCTGACATGGAGCTGATCTCAAGAGGGCCACAGGAAGCAGAAAAACCACACACCAGGACGCCGGCCACACTGTCCCTGGCTCCCTGGCTAAGACTGCAGGAGTCTACAGTGGGGATGCGGACACTGGAAATCACTCACCGTGGTGCTATGATATATAGTGTTTTGTTTTGTTTTGTTTTTTATATACTTTAAGTTCTAGGGTACATGTGCACAACGTGCAGGTTTGTTACATATGTATACATGTGCCATGTTGGTGTGCTGCACCCATCAGCTCGTCATTTACATTAGGTATGTCTTCTAATGCTATCCCTCCCCCCTACCCCCTCCCCACAATAGGCCCCTGTGTGTGATGTTCTCCTTCCTGTGTCCAAGTGATCTCATTGTTCAATTCCCAACTATGAGTGAGAACATGTGGTGTTTGGTTTTCTGTTCTTGCGATAATTTGCTGAGAATGATGGTTTCCAGCTGCATCCATGTCCCTACAAAGGACACAAACTCATCCTTTTTTATGGCTGCATAGTATTCCATGGGTGTATATATGCCACATTTTCTTAATCCAGTCTGTCACTGATGGACATTTGGGTTGGTTCCAAGTCTTTGCTATTGTGAATAGGGCCGCAATAAAGATACGTGTGCATGTGTCTTTGTAGCAGTATGATTTATAATCCTTTGGGTATATACCCAGTAATGGGATGGCTGGGTCAAATGGTATTTCTAGTCCTAGATTCTTGGTTTTTGTCCATGGTTCCTGGTTCGTAACTCCCTCAGCCCTCGTCACTGTCTTTCGTTATAATATTTAGTGTGCTAGATCTTAGGAACAAGTCTCAGGAGACAGAATCTCTCTGATTTTCCTCTGCCTTCCTTTTACCTGCCCAAAGGCAAGACTCTAATCTTCCCCTGCCTTTCTGATTGTGGGTCTTAAGACCCTTTCCAGAGAGGGTCCTCCCTTAAACCCTGGGGGATGAAATGCCAACATCATGAGGCATCCATAAAAACCCAAGAGGGGCTGGGCGTGGTGGTTCATGCCTGCAATCCCAGCACTTTGGGAGGCTGAGGCGGGAGGATCACCTGAGGTCAAGAGTTCGAAACCAGCATTGTGAAACCCGCCTCTACTAAAAATACAAAAATCAGCCAGGCATGGTGCCACACACCTATAGTCATCCTCAGGAGGATGAGGCACGAGAATCACTTGAACCCGGGAGGCGGAGGAGGTTGCAGTGAGCAGAGATCACATGACTGCACTCCAGCTTGGGCGACAGAGTGACACCCTGTCTCAAAAAACAAACACAACAAACAAACAAACAAAAAGAGGACAGGGTTCAGTCTGGGGAACTTCTGGATCACTGAACACGTGGAAGTTTCTGGAGGGTGGAACTACCGACCTATCTCTAGGTAGATAGCGTCAGAATGGAATTGAAGGACACCCGGCTTGTGTCTGTTGCTTGGTGTGGGAGGAAAAAACCCTGCGCATTTGGTCACAGAAGTCTTCTTCCGTGTTGACAGTTGTTGTGGTGGTCGTATGAGAGTTGAGGAAAAACACAGTTGAAGAGTTTTTCTGAAACACTCACCCTTTTCCTGCAAAGGGAAGCACAGCAGGCTCCCAGTTCATCCCAGTCAGGCAGGCTGCCTGGCTCCCCTCGCCTTGCTTAGGTGTTTCTTGTCACTTTTTGGTTGACTTCTAGCTTTCTCTCTTGGGTGATCTATTCAATGTGTGATTATTGACTGGCTGTTTTGGTTCTTGTGAATGAGGTGAGTACCAGACACCTCTGGTCAGCCAACGTGAAGCCCGTCTGTCTCCTTGCCTCTGTGATATTATCAGGGTCACCCAAAAAATCAAGAAAAAATGAAGGTAGCAGTGGCCACAGAGATGCTGAATAATATACTACTTGCATTCTGAATGTCATTAAAAAATTTTAAAAGATATTAAAATGCAAGGGTTGGCCAGGCACAGTGGCTCATGCCTGTAATCCCAGCAATTTGGGAGGCGGAGGTGGGTGGATCATCTGAGATTAGGAGATCAAGACCAGCCTGGCCAACATGGCAAAACCCCATCTCTACTAAAAATACAAAATTAGCTGGGCATGGTGGCACATGCCTGTAATCCCAGCTACTCCAGAGGCTGAGGCAGGAGAATCACTTGAACCCGGGAGGCAGAGGTTGCAGTGAGTCGAGATCATGCTGTTGCACTCCAGCCTGGGCCACAGGAGTGAAACTGTGTCTCAAAACAAAACAAAACAAAACAACAAAAAAATAAATGCGGCCGGGCGCGGTGGCTCAAGCCTGTAATCCCAGCACTTTGGGAGGCCGAGACGGGCGGATCACGAGGTCAGGAGATCGAGACCATCCTGGCTAACACGGTGAAACCCCGTCTCTACTAAAAATACAAAAAAATAAGCCGGGCGAGGTGGCGGGCGCCTGTAGTCCCAGCTGCTCGGGAGGCTGAGGCAGGAGAATTATGCGAACCCGGGAGGCGGAGCTTGCAGTGAGCGGAGATCCGGCCACTGCACTCCAGCCTGGGCGACAGAGCGAGACTCCGTCTCAAAAAATAAATAAATAAATAAATAAATAAATAAATAAATAAATAAATGCAAGGGTAACCTCTAAATTAACAGAAAATAATTTATAGCTGCCAAACCAAGGAAGTGAAATAGGAGTTAAGAAGAAATGATCTGGGCAGATAGTGAGGGTAAGGAAGTCCTCAGTATGGTTTTCCTTTCAATGGAAAGCAGCCCCCAAATCATTTCCTTTTCTAACAGCAGCCTATAAAATTGAGCTGCAGACATAGAAAGGCAGGCCAGAAGCTTGCATGGGTGAATGCAGTTGTACCAGCAGGAAAGGGGCTACCTGGGACTAGGCACGTCCAACATGGCGGCTCCATCTTCCCTTCTCTTTGTCAACCACGTGTGCAGTAAGGAGCAGACAACCTGGTGCAGGCCAAGTGAAAGCCCATTTGCATAATGAGATTAGGGTGGGGCTGCCAGCTTCCCCTCACACTATGTAAACATCACACCTGGTCCAACCAATCTGAGGGCCCTATGTAAATCAGGCCCCACCTCCTCAAGCCTGTCTATAAAATCCAGTGCACTCTGCTGCCGGCTGGAGTCCCACTCAGGCACCCCTCTCTCTCAAGAAGAGCAAGCTGTTCTTCTTTCTTTCTTTTGCCTATTAAACCTTCACTCACTCACTTCTTGTGTGTGTCCGTGTCCTTGATTTCCTCGGCCTGAGGCATGAACCTCAGTTATTTACCTCAGGTATTTACCTCATTTCCTTCTGATGCCAATTCAGAAGGAAACAAAATGAGAAGAGGGTTAATTTACTCACAGATTGCATAAATAATGCAATCTATCCAATTATACAGAAAACGCAAAATAAGGATAGTACAAATGAGTCCAACAGTGTCTCTAATCACACATACACACACCCACATATGTGCACACACATACACACAGAGGAAGTAGATTAAACTTATCTCTTTAAAGACAAAGACTATCTGATTTTATGCTTTTTTTGGTCCCTTTTTTGAGATGGAATTTTGCTAGTGTTGCCCAGGCTGGAGTGCAATGGGGCGATCTTGGCTCACTGCAGCCTCTGCCTCCTGGGTTCAAGCGATTCTCCAGCCTCAGCCTCCCAAGTAGCTGGGATTACAGACGCTCGCCACCATGCCCGGCTGATTTTTGTATTTTTAGTAGTGACGGGGTTTCGCCATGTTGGCCAGGCTGGTCTTGAACTCCTGACCTCAGGTGATCTGCCCACCTCGGCCTCCAAAAATGCTGGGATTACAGGCATGAGCCACTGCACCCGGTCGACTGGATGCTTTTAAATCCAGCTATATGCTACTTACGAAGACAAACTCAAGTAAAAACACACAGAAATGCTGAAAATAAATAGAATCAAACTATACTAAAGAGGAGACGTTAATAAATTATGATCTAAAAAAACAGAGGAGATGATAACCATGCCAAAAGATAATAGTTTGTAAAGACTAATAACATAGATGGACGTCTAGTTAATCTAAAAAAATTTATATAAACTCTTAAGTGTAAATAATTAATCAAAAGAATACTCTCTTGCAAAGGAGGAAAGAAAAGATGATGGCTATCTAGCTAGTGAGGTTAATTCAGGTGAAACAGCATAGATCAGCCAAATAAACACTCTTTCTCTTTGCATAGTGGAGGGTGGAAGAGGGAGAGTGAGGGGGGAACAGGCAGAAGTGTGAAATGTTTGGAGCCTTTGACTATTTAAATGAGAAGGCCAAGAGAGTAGTAGGAATCCAGCCAAGCAGAATGAAATGCTTGATCAAGGTTGCAAGGTGTGTAAGCCACTCCTGGTTGCTCTAGAATCAGAATCCACTCATCTCATGAAACAAATGGTAATTTGAAGAGAGATGTAGTGGATCGTCCTTCAAAGTCACAATAACCAAAATAGCAAGAATGATGCCATCCAGGGGAAGAATCTGAGTGATGTATAGAAGGGTTAACTTGCCCCCATGCACTGGAGAGAACATTTGGATCATGCTGACTGGTTCCAGCCTCCAGTGACTCATGAACTTGTGGAGGTGCATATTTTCTCCCTCTTCAATCCTGCCCCACCACGTGAACATCACTGGAGGGGTACAGGAGACCCATGGCACGGGCTGGTACCCTTCTGGAGGGATATGGGAGACCTATGGCAGGAGTTGGGTCTTGCCACACAAGGCCATCCCAGACCAGCTGTGGGGTAAATGCAGCTGACAGCAATAACTTTAGCATACCATTAGAGTAACCTGTATGGCAAACACACCTGAGTGACTCTGGCTAAGCTTATGTAGGAAATGAACTACGGAGTCGCAGATTCATGGAATTACATATCCACACATGGTTGGCTGTTTTCCTCACTCATTACTGCCCAGATTCTTCTACTTGGGAAAGACGGAAGTTCTTTGTCTCTCCTGGGGACATGGCAAGTTGGCTTGAGTTTGGAGCCGTCCAGGCGGACTGCAGCTTGAGTTATTATTTCTCTGCTTGCTACTGCCCAGGAGCACTGAGTTACTCCAAGTAGGAGTAGAACAATGAATCAAAACAAAGGAGGAAAAGACACCACCAAATTGTAAAACTTGGCAAAGACGAAGAATAGGCAAGCTACGAAAGAGAGAACCCAACTGGCCAATAAAGATGGGGAAATGGTCAGCCTCTCTGAGGTTAAAAGCAGAGCAAATCAAAACAACTATGAAATATCATTTCACACTCTGCGTATTGGCAAAGATTAAGTTACCAAGGATGCAGGTAAGTGGGAGCTTTTACAAGGTATTGCTGAGATTATGGATTGAAACAAATCTCTATAGAAAGCAACACAGCAGGCTGGGTGCAGTAGTTCATGCCTGTAATCCCAGTACTTTGGGAAGCCGAGGTGGAAGGACTGCATGAGCCCAGGAGTTCAAGACCAGCCTGGGCAACATAGCAAGACCCCATCTCTACTTTAAAAACAAAGGGAGAGCAACTTATCAATTCTTAATGGAACTAAAGATATGTATTCCCAGTAACACTGTCCTAAGGAAACTCATGCTGTACAGGTAGTTAAGATTTCTTTCTTCTTCTTCTTTTTGAGATGGAGTATTGCTCTGTTGCCCAGGCTGGAGTCCAGTGGCACGATCTCGGCTCACTGTAACCCCTGCCTCCCAGGTTCAAGCGATTCTCCTGCCTCAGCCTCCTGAGTAGCTGGGATTACAGGTGTGCACCACTATGCCCTGCTAATTTTTGTAGTTTTGGTAGAGACAGGATTTCTCTGTGTTGGCCAGGCTGGTCTCAAACTCCCCATCTCAGATGATCCACCCACCCTGGCTTCCCAAAGTGCTGGGATTACAGGTGTGAGCCACTGCACTCGGCCAGTAGTTAGGATTTCAATAGCAGCATGACTTGTAATAATAAAAACTTGGGAGCAATCTAAATGATCCATGGTAGGAGAGTGGATGTATCGATGATGGCATAATGAAATATTTTGCAGTATTTAAAATAGTCTATACTGACACACATCAACATGGATAAATCTTTTTTTTTTTTTTTTTTTTTTTTTTGAGATGGAGTCTTGCTTTGCACCTAGGCTGGAGTGCAGTGGCACTATCTCAGCTCACTGCAACCTCCTCCTCCCTGGTTCAAGCAATTCTCCTGCCTCAGCCTCCCGAGCAGTTTGGACTACAGGCATTTGCCACCTCGCCCAACTAATTTTTGTATTTTTAGTAGAGATGGGGTTTCACCACGTTGATCAGGCTGGTCTCGAACTCCTGATCTCAGGTGATCCACCTGCCTTGGCCTCCCAAAATGCAAGGATTACAGGTGTGAGCCACTGCGCCTGGCCAGATAAATCTTAAAAAGCATCTAGATGCTTAAAAATACAAACCCAGCTCATTGCAGTCTTACACCATTTAGATAAAATTATACAAGATATTCTCAACACGCACAGTGTGGGTGAACAGAAACTGGCTGAGCAGAATAAAGGTCTTGATCTTCAGCTGCAGACATCACCTTTCATTGATGCCTTTTAGTTAAAGCACCTTACTGTTTACACTACATACCTACATCATAAAAACAGAAAAATGTGGTTAGAAAAGATAACAGCCAATGTAGCCCACTGGGAAAAAGAGAACTTAAAACCGGGAAGAAAGCTAAGAGGACACAGATCTACAATATGTCACCTCTTTAGAAATTCTGAAGCAAATACTGCATAGTTTAACATTTGTTCAGTACAGGTGATTTGTTATATAACATGGTGTTTCTTATATTTGCTCTGTACTTTGCTGTAGGAGTAAAATATTTAATTCTTAAAAGTCTTGTGGAGCCAGGCACGATGGCCCATGCCTGTAATCCCAGCACTTTGGGAGACTGAGGCGGGCAGATCACTTGAGACCAGGGGTTTGAGACCAGCCTGGCCAACATAACGAAAACCCATCTCTATTAAAATTACAAAAATTAGCTGGGTGGTAGCACACGCCTGTAATCCTAGCTACTCTGGAGGGAGGTGGAGGCAGGAGAATCACTTGAACCTGGGAGGTGGAGGTTGCAGTGAGCCGAGATCCGGCTACTGCACTCCAGCCTGGGTGACAGAGTGAGGCTTCGTGTCAAAAAAAAAAAAAAAAAAAAAAAGTCTCCTCCACACGCAAGTCACAGGCCTGCCAGAGTTTTCACCTAGGGACAAAGTGACATTCTTCTGATAGGGTACATTTTAAAGGGGCAACAGAGGACAAAAATAAAAGTTGTGTTTTGATTATGTCACGAGTTGTGCTTATTCAGCGTCTGTGAACACGAGAAACCACTCGCTTCAGGACAGGGGCCCACGTGCTATTGCATAAGTCCATGCGGGAGGCTGTGAGGACACGGGAGCGGGGTCCCCAGGGGCGGGCCAGGCAGTCTATTTCCCCAGTGAGCCCCGGCGACTAAGCAGCCTATGAACGTGTGATGGGGGCATTAGCTTCAGGGAAGAGAGCAGAAAGGGACGGGCCCATGGGCACGGGGAAGAGCCACCGGGCAGGTGTGAAGATGTGCTGGGACCACGAGTAATTTGGGAGGTTTCAGGGTAGGCTTGTGAAAGTGTTAACGCAACCCCCGTGAGAGGGAACTGGGCTTAGGAGGCAGATCACGAAGGGTTTTGGGATTTGGACTGTCCTGAGGGAGAAGTGGAATCTTTGAAAGATTTTGAGCAGAGTCGTGACCTTGAAGGATCATCCAGTTCAGTCTCTTGCCTGCAGGCAGATAAGGGTCTAAATCTTTCCAGATAGCAGGCTCGTCTCTTTTGTATTGTCTCTAAGGAAAGGCTTTAGAGTCTCCATCCTTTACCTTTTCTAGTGTTGGGCACATAGAGCTGGGAGTGGAGAAGGTGACTGGGCAGGGCAGGACAGATGGGGAAGAGAATGAGACCTCACTCCTGGAATCCAGGGGGTCCGGGGACACAGACCGGAGAGCAGTGGGGGAAGGGAGGCCGTGTCAGGCAGCAGGGCACAGCGTGCCCAGGTGTGACAACAGGCGTCAGCAAACAGTCTGCAACAGGAGACAATGTCTGATGACAATGACAAGGATGGCCGTCGTCTTCATCATCATCATCATCACAGCAGACACTGATACAGTACTTGTCATGTGTCAGGAAGTGTTTGATGCTTTACACAGCTACATTAACCCTAGGAGGTGGGTAAATCATATCCCCACTTTAAAGGTGAAGGAAATGAAGCAGAAATAAGGAGAAGAAGTTGACTGGGCTTCCACAGCTTGTGAGGGGCAGGTCTGGCACTCAGAAGCAGCCAGTTGGCCCCAGTGTCTATGAGCCTAACCACAACACCATATTGTGTCTCCAAAGGTGTGTTTCGTGCATCCTGCCAGGCAGAGACACTGCAGCAGTGGAGGCTCTCAGGAAGGCATAGTCAGTGCTCCAAGCCCACAGTCCACATGGAATAGACGCAGAGAGCGTACTTGGTGGTTTCTTTCTATATCCTTTCTCAGACACGTGGCTGAATTAGTGGAAACTCCTCCCAGATAAAGGCCTGTGGTTATCTTTTGTCTTCGGTTCACTGTCGGCACTATCTTTTTAATTTATTTCTGTGTGTATTCTTCTGGGAAATCAGCAGAAGTCTCTGCATACGAGGCGCTAATAGCAGGGCCCTAGCTATGAGAATGAGATCCAGGCACAGACCTCTGACCTGGGCCATCGACGACAGCTGGTTCACAAGAAGTCTGATGCTCGCTGTTTCCACGTAGAGCCTTGGGAATAGGATGGAGGGGACTGGACACGTAGTGAGTGACAGTGTGTCCAGCATCTCAGATGTGGTCTCCCATTTCATCCTCACAATGACCTTGTCATGCAGACATTCCTATGAGAGCCGAGGAAGCAGAGGCACAGAGGGGCACAGTAACAGGCTCACAGTCCCACGGCAAACAAGAGGCACAGCTGGGAATAAGATTATTTACCTCAAAGCCCTGTGCGTTTTTCTATTATTCCTCACTGAGAATTTTGCAAGTATCAGCCAACTGCATGCTGGCCCAGAGTCAAACCAAATTTCCTTGCTAATTTCCCAGAAGGATACACAAAGAAAGAAATAAAAAAGATAGTGCTGACTGTGAACTATACAAAGAGATGACTGGCCAGGCACAGTGGCTCACACCTCTACTCCCAACACTTTGGGAGGCGGAGGTGGGCGGATCACCTGAGGTCAGGAGTTCGAGAGGAGCCTGGCCAACATGGTGAAACCCCATCTCTACTAAAAACACAGAAATTAGCTGGGCGTGGTGGTATGTGCCTGTAGTCCCAGCTACTTGGGAGGCTGAGGCAGGAGAATTGCCTGAACCTGGGAGGTGGAGGTTTGCAGTGAGCGGAGGTCATACCACTGTACTCCAGCCTGGGTGAAGGAGTAAGATTCCATCTATTAAAAAAAAAAGAAAAGATGATCACTAGGCCAATATCTGAGAGGAATTTCCACTAATTCAGCTATGTGTCTAATTCAGCCGTGTGTCTGTGAAACGATGTAGAAAGAAACCACCAACTACACTCTCTGAACCACAAGAAGACAAACAGCCCCAAAGAAATTGGGAAACCAGGATAAATAGCCTTTGCACTTTGTGACAAACCCCAGGATAGTGGGAAAATGTGGATCCAGGGTGAGGGGCTGGAGGGGAGTTAACATAACACTTTTGAAAAGGTAATGAAGGAAAATAAACATCCTGATTACAGGAGAAAAACAACTCCAAAAATCACTGTTAGCAAACAAAGATGGTGCTTTAACACAGTTTAGTGTCTTTAAAAAAAAAAAATCCAGGCACACTCTAGAACAGAAGCAGGAGAAGACATTGGAAAGGGGACGGAGCGGAAAGGGACTGAAATAAGAGAGAAGAGGATGTTAGGAAAATAACCAAGAGCAAAATGAAAAGTACGTTGTAGGTTGTGCAGGCTTTGAAACCAGGGTGATTTCATCTTGAATAGGGGCTGGATCAAATGAGGCTGAGACCTGCTGGGCTACATTCCCAGGAGGTTAAGGCATTCTAAGTCACAGGATGAGATTGGAGTTTGGCACAAAATACATGTCACCAAGATGTTGCTGATAAAACAGGAAAGCCAGAAAGAAGCTGGTCAACACCCACTAAACCCAAAATGGCGATGAAAGTGACCCCTGGTCGTCCTCACTACTCATCATATGCTAATTATCATAGATTAGCATATGCTAAATGGCACTCCCACCACCACCAGCACCATGACAGTTTACAAATGCCATGGCAATGTCATATGGCCTAAAAAGGGGAGGAACCCTCAGCTCCAGGAATTGCCCACCCCTTTCCTGGAAAACTCATGAATAATCCACCCCTCGTTTAGCATATCATCAAGAAATAGCTATAAGAATACTCAGTCAAGCAGCCCATGTCACTGTTCTGCCTGTGGTGTAGCCTTTTTTTTAAATTCATTTACTTTCTTTTTTTTTTTTTTTTCTTTCACCCAGGCTGGAGTCCAGTGGCATAATCTTGGCTCACTACAACCTCTGCCTCCCAGGTTCAAGCAATCCTCCTGCCTCAGCCTCCCGAGTAGCTGTGATTACAGGCATGCACCACCACACCCGGCTAAGTTTTGTATTTTTAGTAGAGATGGGGTTTCACCATGTTGGCCAGGCTGGTCTCGAACACCTGACCTCAAGTGATCCATCAGTCTCAGCCTCCCAAAGTGATGGGATTACAGGCGTGAGCCACTGCGCACAGTCTATTCCTTTACTTTCTTAAAAACATTCTTTTACTTTGTTAATAAACTTGCTCTTACTTTAAGGACTCGCCCCAAATTCTTTCTTGTGCGAGGTCCAAGAACCCTCTCTTTGGGGTCTGGATTGGGACCCGTTTCTGGTAACAGTTTCATACAGCACAACATACACTCCAGAAATCAGGAGTACTAACGCAGAGGACCAACATTAGAATTTCTCTGAGTTCAGATGGAAAAGGTATGAAACAGTGAGAGAGAGAGGGGTCGACAAATATGAAGGAAGAGAACAGAAGTAAGAATTCGATGTGCCACACAGGAGAAAACCATAAGGCTGAATAAGAACAAAATAAGAGTATAAGCAAGAATTTAAAAAGAAAATTATAGGCCGGGAAAGGTGGCTCACACCCGTAATCCCAGCAATTTGGGAGGCCAAGGCGGGTGGATCATCTGTAGTCAGGAGTTTGAGACCAGCTTGGCCAACATGGTGAAACCCCCTCTCTACTAAAAATACAAAAATTAGCCAGGTGTGATGGTGGGTGCCTGTAATCCCAGCTACTCAGGAGGCTGTGGCAGGAGAATCGCTTGAACCCATGAGGCAGAGGTTTCAATGAGCTAAGATCATCCTACTGCACTGCAGTCTGGGCAACAGAGTGAGATTCCATCTCAAAAAAAAAAAAAAAAAGAGAATAACAGAAAACTGCACTGGATGGAAGGCCTGTGCCTACATTTTAGAAGTGCTCTCTGAGATCCAGGCAAAGTAATAAAGATGAACCATTCTGACCAATCTATAACATGATTTTAAACAAATAAGAAAAAAAAATCATAAGCACCAGGCAGGTTGTACAAAACAGATTCTCTACAAGGAATATAATCGAGCCACGTCCAAACTTATTTTCTACAAAGAACAAGAAAACAAGGGACAGATACTTAAAAGTATTTCCAGTGCCTACAATTTTACTTAGAGGAAGGTTGTGGCTGGTGCCATTTGTGGTATGGCCAGAAGTCACTCACTTCCCCTCTTCCTTTCTTTAAAAAAAAAAAACAGAAAACAAAAACAAAAAACTGATTTGATTTGATAATAATGAGTTGCAAAAATAAGTAATTCAAAATCTAAGCTGTTGAAACTTTAAAATACTTTGACCCTTAAGGGTATGTGATTGTGGGAACTGAGTCACATAAACAGGCAGCTATAACCTTTGTTTGTCTGATTATAGATTATTCTTCTTCCTTACCTGTTAATACACTGTTTTACAAATTGTAAATGATGAAAGCACACCAGGGAAGACCCCTTCTCTGTTCACTGTGTATCTTCATTATAGATTAACTTTCCACTTACCTTTGTAAGACAAAGACATTGTGACTATCACATTGTCTAAGATGGAATGTTAAATACACTTTTAAATTGGAAAGGAAATAAATACAAGCTGCATACAAAAGAAAATAAACTATAACTAACTAAATTGCTGTAGCTCATACATTAGCCTTGTATAAGAAAATGTTATAATTCTACTAAATTCCTTTGTTTGCTGCCTATATAAGCAAGACTTTAACATTTTTTTACTATTATTTTTCTTAGAGACAGAGCCTCATTGTTGCCCAGGCTGGGGTGCAGTGGTGCAATCATGGCTCACTGCAGCCTCGAACTCCTTGGTTCGAGCAATCCTCCCACCTCAGCCTCCTGAGTAGATGGGACTACAGGTGCACACCACCATGCCCAGCTAAGTTTTAATTTTTTTTTTTTTTTTTTTTTTGGAGAGATGGGGTCTCCCTATGTTGCCCAGGCTGGTCTCAAACTCCTGGCTTCAAGCAATCCTCCAGCCTTGACCTTCCAAAGCAATGGGATTATACATGTAAGCCATCGCACCCGGCAAAGACCTTAACTTTTAACTTGAGAGCACTGACTCCATTTATCTGGAGTTTGTGTTTCCTGAATGGCTACTCTTAGCTTTGGGCTGCAATAAACTCTATACTTAATCATATTTTCTAAATCTTGTTACTTAAGGTTGACAGACTCTAGCTCCAAGGGTGGATAATAGCAGATCTAAGCCAATCATGGTATCGCGTGCCTCTTTTCCTATTTTCTCAGCCTCTCTTGCCGCCAGGAGTAGGCATACCATTCTGATCTTGCTGATGAAACTGACAGGGAAAAGCTGCTAGGAGATTTCTGAGAAAGAGTTCCCTTCGCTCATAAGAAAGAGAACCACTGGAGAAAAAAGGATTTTTTTGCTACCACCCCCACCCCATTCCAAATATAGTTCTGGTGTCTGAGGCTGTAGCAGCCCTTTTGTAGCCAGAAGGCCACATGGATGAGGATGTACTTCTTACAGACTGAGGGTGTAAAGTGGAAGACTGAGGTGCACAGACCCAGAAAGACATCACCAGCCTCTGTTGCCACCTTGACCGCCCATTTTTGTTAGGTCTGTGTCTTTAGTATTTATGTCATTGTTGGGTTCTTTTTCAGTTAGAGGTAAGTGCCCACTTACATCTCTTAGTGGATGGTGTGTGCCTGTAGTCCTAGCTACTTGGGAGGCTGAGGTGGCAGGATCACTCAAGCCCAGGAGTTTGAGGCTGCAGTGAGCTATGAATGTACTGCTGCAATCCAGCCTGGGCAACAATGAGGTTCTGAGGATATAATTTTTTTTTTTTTTTTTGAGACGGAGTCTCACTCTGTCACCCAGGCTGGAGTGCAGTGGCGCGATCTCAGCTCACTGCAACCTCTGCCTCCCGGGTTCAAGCGATTCTCCTGCCTCAGCCTCCTGAGTAGCTGGGATTACAGGCGTGTGCCACCACGCCCAGCTAATTTTTGTATTTTTAGTAGAGATGGGGTTTGGCCATGTTGGGCAGGTCTCCAACTCCTGGGCTCAAGTGATCCACCTGCCTTGGCCTCCCAAAGTGCTGGGATTACAGGCGTGAGCCACTGCGCCCAGTCTGAGGATATAAATATTAACAGGAAAAGCACATCACACAAAAATTCCAATATCATCATTTTATCAGTTGAGACATGATACGCTAAACAAAATTAAACAAGCTTCTCAAATGAGGCCTTAATTAAACTAATGTACATTATGAACCTGCAAGAGATGAATTAATATGAAGCATTTTTACTACAAAAAATGTTGAATTTTAAGAGTGAAATTTAAATTTTGTGACCCCCAAACTCTATATTCAGTCCTATTTTAATTTTGTCAGTAAAGTTAATAGAATCATATTTTCAGATCTGCAAAGGCCTGAAACAATATGTCTCTTGAGTAATACCCAACCCCTACTATGAAAATTTTTAAGAAATGTTTAAATTTTCAAAAATGTTATGAGATGAATTATAATTAAAATTCAGATACAAGAAATTTAAAGTACAAAGGAATGACAATGTAAGTAAAAACTGTTTACAGATAGTAAAATTGGGCCAGGTGCAGTGGCTCATGCCTGTAATCCCAGCACTTGGGGAGACTGAGGCAGGCAGATCAACTGAGGACAGGAGTTCAAGGCCAGCCTGGCCAACATGGCAAAACTCCGTCTCTACTAAAAACAAAAAATTAGCCGGGCATGGTGGTGGACACCTGTAATCCCAGCTACTCGGGAGGCTGAGGCAGGAGAATCACTTGAACCTCGGAAGCCGAGGTTGCTGTGAGGCGAGATCGTGCCACTGCACTCCAGCCTGGGTGACAGAGCGAAACTTCCTCTAAAAAAAAAAAAGAAAAGAAAAGAAAAGAGAGAGAGATAGTAAAATTGAAGTGCTGTTGTTTGTCTGGAGTAATTCATGAGATTCGTTGCCTCATGCCAAGGAAATTAAGGATACCAACACATCAGAGTGAGGTTAAAAACAGAAGTTTAATAGGAGAAAGAAAGAGGAGAGCCCGCTGTGCAGAGAGGGTTCCTGGAGAAAAATGGGTTGCCAGTTCTGTGTGAAATGCAAAAGGTTTCATAGAGGAGCTTGAGGAGGCGGTGTCTGATTTACATAGGGGACGAAAGATTGGTTGGACCAGGTGTGCCATTTGCATAGCTCACGAAGAAGCTGGCTGCCCCATCCTAATTTTTTATTATGCACATGGGTTCTCTACCTGGCCAGGGCCATGTTACCTGGTCCTTACTGTACACGTGATGAAGAGAGAAGGGAAGACGGAGCCTCCCTGCTGACCACACCTGGCTTCCAGGTAGCCCTCCATTATTAGCATAGCTGCCATCATTCACCTGCGCAAGCTTTAGCCTCCTTATTTATGTTGGCAGCTAGATTTTTTAGGCTGCTCTTTGTTAGAAGAGAAATTATTTTGGGGGTGCTTTTTGTTAAAAGGGAAGCCTTGCCTAGGATTCCTTTAGCCTCACTATCAGCCTAAGTAATTTCTTTCTAGCTCCTGTATCAAAATTAACTATTGTAAATATGATACAAAACTAAACACAAGGCCGCGCGTGGTGACTCATGCCTGTAATTCCAGTGCTTTGAGAGGCCGAGGTGGGTGAATCACCTGAGGTAAGGAGTTCGAGACCAGCCTGGCCAACATGGTGAAACCCCGTTTCTACTAAAAATACAAAAATCAGCTGGGTGTGGTGGTGGGCACCTGTAATTCCAGCTACTCAGGAGGCTGAGGCAGGAGAATCGCTTGAACTTAGGAGGCAGAGGTTGCAATGAGCCAAGATCACTTTACTGCACTCCAGCCTGGGCAACAAAAGCAAAACTCCATGTCAAAAAAACAAAAACAAAAACAAAAAACTAAACACAAAGACCAAAATATGATGGAAAAAGAACATTTAATGGTTAAAACTCAGCTACTCAGGAGGCTGAGGCAGGAGAATCGCTTGAATCCGGGAGGCGGAGGTTGCAGTCAGCCAAGATCGCACCATAGTGCTCCAGCCTAAGTGACAGAATGAGACTCCGTCCCCAAAAAAACAAAAACAAAAACAAACTGTTTAATGATAATGGAACTTCTGATCCAGAGAAGATGGAAGATGGTGTGGACTCATTTCTCTCTAAGTGCAACAATAAACCGGAAATAATGTAAGAGGTAATCAAAGGACAGCTCCCAACAGTGCTAAGAGGGAGAAGAACTAGGCAAACTAGAAAGGAGTTTGAGGACCTGGCTCTGGAGGAACTAGACAGAAGCAGGATGTCTTATATCCCCCCACCCAACAGAAGAAGGCAATCAACAGCTGACGTGTGCTGTCCCCCACGTAACAACAGAAGGGAGCCCAAGTAGGCTCATTTTTCTCCGAGATTGAACTGAAGTCCCTCAGACAGCCCCAGACCAACCCCACATGATAGGCAAGGAGGATCTATTGGAACGCCACTAACAGTAAAAAGCTAAGGGAGGTGATTTCCTTCCCTGGCAGGCCTGAAATCTCCCTCTCCAACCAGAATATAACACGGCAGCCCCAGCAAGGTGGGTCTACACCAAAACAAACAGCCTGATCCTGTGGGTCAGAGCCTCTACACCCCACCCAGAGATTGCAGGCAACAGTATACTGGATTCAACCACAAGTGCCTAGCCTGGGGAGTGCTCTCTGTACCCCCCAGATTCTGAACAGAGGAGAATCTCATCATAAAAAGCACTTGGCTTAGGAAGCCTCCTTGTTCCTGCCTGAGAATCTCCTCCCGCAGAGACTCAACTGCCATCTTGGCCTAAGAAAATCTTTTCTGCTCCGTCAAGCAGCACCAGGAGGAAGCAGTGGGATCCCAGCAGCCCTGTATAAACCAGGCTGGCTAACATAGCACCATAAAGGCTCTGCAGACAAGTTCTCGTTGCAACCATGGTCCGCAAAAGTATACCAGAATCTAAACCTAAACGAGGCGACTAAACCTAAACAAGGTAACTGCCTGCTAAAATAAAAGATTTAAATAGAATCCAGAGTCCACTAAGCTACTAGATGAAGTATCTGCGATAATAATAGAAAATCACTCATCACATCAAGAACCAAGAAACTCACAACTTGAAAGAGAAAAGGCACTTAACTGACATCAATAATGAGATGAATCAGACATTGAAATCATCTACAAAGGATTTTAAAGAAACCATCATGCCCCAGTGAGTGTTGTTCCCCTCCCTGTGTCCCTGTGTTCTCATTGTTCAGCTCCCACTTATAAGTGAGAACATGCAGTGTTTGGTTTTCTGATCCTGGGTTAGTTTGCTGAGGATGGTGGCTTCCAGCTCCATCTATGTCCCTGCAAAGGACATAATCTCATTCCTTTTTATGGCTGCATAGTATTCCATGGTGTATATGTACCATTTTCTTTATCCAATCTGTCAGCGGGGTAAGGGAAAGGGAGAGCATCAGGATAAATAGCTAATGCATGCAGGGCTTAAAACTCTAGATGATGGGTTGATATAGCTACCATGGCACACGTTTACCTATGTAACAAACCTGCACTGTCCTGCACATGTATCCTTAAAATAAAATAAAATAAAATTTAAAAAAGAAATCATCATGATATTTCAACAATCAACTAAAAAGTCTACTGAAACAAATGAAACATAAGAAAATCTCAATAAGCAAATAAGAGTTATAAAAAAGAACAAGCTGGGCTTGGTGGTTCACATCTATAATCCCAGCACTTTGTGGAGGCCAAGGTGGGAGGATTGCTTGAGGCCAGGAGTTCAAGACCAGCCTGGAAAATATAGTAATATTCTATTTCTACAAAAAAAAAAGAAAGAAAAGAAAAAAAAGAAAAAGTGCGTGTGTATATATATATATATGTATATTTAAATTAGCTGGTTGTGGTGGCATGCACTGATAGTCCCAGCTACTCACTCAAGTGACTGAGGCCGGAGGATGGCTTGAGCCCAGGATTTGGGGGTTGCAGTGAACTATGATTGCACCACTGCTCTCCAGCCTGGGCTACAGAGCAAGATCCTATCTCTAAAAAAAAACCAAAAAACAAAAAACAAAAAAAAAAACTGGATAGGAGAGTAGAGGACAGATGAGAGATGTCAAAATCAGTGATTGTGAGGACAGATCAATAAAATTCACTCATTATGAATACCAGAAAGAAAATAGACGAAATGGTATTTAACAGATCCTCAGGCGCAATTAAAAAATCCAGTGCTCATCAGAGTCCCAGAAGGAGAAGAGCCACAAAATAGTGCTAAAGAGTATTCAAAGAAGTAACAGCCAAAATTTTCCAAATTTGGTGAAAAACACAAACCAAAGATGCAACAAACTGATCAAACCTCATACAGAAAAAAATCCAAATAATCCCATGCAAAAACATGTTATAACTGAACTCCTGATAACTAAAAACTCAGAAAAATGCTAGAAAGCATCCAGAAAGAAATGATGCATTACCTACAGGCAAAAAATAATTCAAATGACAACAATGTCCCCATCTGAAATCATGGAGGCCAGAAGTAAGTGGCACAACATTCTTCAAGTTCTGAAAAATAAAAAGAATTTTTATTTATGAATTTAAGTTTAAGTTTATTATTTATTTAGTTTTGAGATGCAGTTTCGCTCTTGTCCCCCTGGCTGGCGTGATCTCAGCTCACTGCAAACTCTGCTTCCAGGGTTCAAGTGATTCTTGTGCCTCAGCTGGAATTACAGGTGTGCACCACCATGCTCAGCCAATTTTTGTATTTTTAGTAAGGATGGGGTTTCACCATCTTGGTCAGGCTGGTCTCAAACTCCTGACCTCAGGTGATCCACTTGCCTCAGCCTCCCAAAGTGCTGGGATTATGGGCATGAGCCACAGGGCCCAGCCCATCTATGAATTTTACATGTGGCAAAATTATTCTCTAGAAATGAGGGGAAATAAAAACATTCTTGGATAAAGAAAAACAAACAAAAAATTTACCATGATCAGATTTACCCTTAAAAACTGCCCTAAAAGAAGTTCTTCAAACAGAAAAGAAATGGGAAGAGAATCAAGCTTGGGGCATCAAGAAGGAGGAAGAAATAAGAGAAACAGTAGCAATCTGGGTACATACAATAGACTATCCTTTTCCTTCTAAGTTGTGTAAATTATATTTAACGATTGAGACACAAATTATAACAACCTCTTGTACTCAAGACAATAATATTTAAGAGCAGGGAAGGTAATGGTTCTAAAAGGAAACGCTGTTTTCATGTTCCACTTGAAGAGGCAAAATGTTGATACCAGTAAAGTGTGATGTCACAGAGCAACCACTACAAAAGCTATACAAAGAGATATACTTTTTTTGGGGGGGACAGTCTCACTCTGTTCCCCAGGCTGGAATGCAGTGGCAAGATGTTGGCTCACTGCAACCTCCACCTCCCTGGTTCAAGCAATTCTCATGCCTCAGCCTCCTGAGTAGCATACACCATCATGGCCAGCTAATTTTTGTATTTTTGGTAGAGACGAGGTTTCACCATATTGCACAGACTGGTCTTGAACTCCTGGACTCAAGCAATCACCTGCCTTGGTCTCCCACTGTGTTGGGATTACGGGTGTGAGTCACTGCACCCAGCCAAAAAGATATACTTTAAAATGTGATGAAAAATCAAGATGGAATCCTAAAAACTGTTCAAGTACCCTACACGAAAAGAAAAACAGAGGAACAAGAACCCGAGGGACCAAACAGAAAAAAATTAATAAAATGGTAGACTTACATAGACAATTTTAATAAAATGGTAGACTTACATAGATAATTAACTTAAATGTAAATGGTCTAAGTACACCAATAAAAAACAGATTGGCGAAGTAGACAGAGACAAAATCCAATTTTATGCTGTTTACCAGAAAGTGACTTCAAATTCAACAACATAGGAAGGATGGAAAATTATATAACCTGAAGGTATTAATTTTAAGAAGCAACAGTGGCTACATTAATACCAATAAAGTCAACTTCAGAGCAAAGAAAATTACTATTTAATAGAAACAAAGAGGGACATTATATAATAGTCAAAGGATCAATCCACCAGGATGATATGCAATCTTAAATACGGACACATCAAAAAGCTTCAAAATACATGAAGCAAAAACAGAGTTAACAGGAAAAACAGACAAATCCACAATTATAGTTGGAAACCTGAACAGCCTCCTCTCAGCAAAGGACAGAACTGCTAGAGAGAACCATCAGTATGTATACAGAGAACTACACAGCAGAATCAACCAGTAGGATCTAACTGATATACACACTACATCCAACAGCAGCATATGCATTTTTTTTTTTTTTTTTTTTTTTTTTTTTGAGTTGGAGTCTCACTCTGTCACCCAGGCTGGAGTGCAGTGGCACAATCTCGGCTCTCTGCAACCTCCACCTCCTGGGTTCAAGTGACTCTCCTGCCTCAGCCTCCCAAGTAGCTGGGATTACAGGCATGCACCACCACGCCCTGCTAATTTTTCTATTTTTAGTAGAGACGGTTTTTGGCGTGTTGGCCAGGCTGGTCTCAAACTCCTGACCTCAAGTGATCCACCAGCCTCAGCCTCCCAAAGTGCTGGGATTACAGGCATGAGCCACTGTGCCCGGCCATATGCATTTTTTTTTTTTTTAAATGACTATGGAACATTCACCAAGACAGATAACATAAAGGCTATAAAACAAACCACAAAGATATAAATAACTGAAACTGAAATCACACAGAATATGTTACCTGGCTATACTGAAATCAAACTAGAAACTAGCAACAGAAAGACACCAGGAAAACCTCTAAATACCTGGAAAATTAACAACACGCTGCTAAACTCAAGGTTCAAAGAAGTCTCAAAGTAAATAAAATTACAGAGAATGGAAAGAAAGTAAGTGTGGAATGTCAATCAATAATCGAAGTTCCTATCTCAAGAAACTAGAAAAAGAACAATACATAACGAAAAACTACAAAGCAAGCAGAAATAAGAAAATAGTAAGCTAAGAGCAGAAAACAATGAAATTGGATATAGAAAATAAGAGAGAAAAATCAATGAAACAAAAGCATATTTTTCAAAAAAAATTAATAAAATTGACACACCTCTAGCAAGAGTGACAGAAAACAACCAGAGAAAACACAAATCACCAATATCAGAAACGAAACAGGTAATATTATTATATATCCTGCAACCATTAAAAAGAGAATAGGAGAATACTATGAATAACTTTACACTCACAAATTCAACAACTTAGAAGAATTGGACCAATTCCTGGAAAACCACAAACCCCTAAAACAGATGAAATAGATAATTTGAATGATGCTACAACCATTAAAGAAATTGTTTTCATAATTTAAAAGCTTTTGAGAAAAAGAAAAAATCTCCAAGCCTAAATAGTTTCATTGGAAAATTCTACCATTTAAATATGAATTAAAAGCCATTTTATACCATGTCTCCCATAAACAGTTTTACACAACACCCCACAAAATAAAAGAAATAGGAACACTTACTAATTCATTTTACAAGGCCTCACAACAAAACCAGACAGCACAAAACAAACAAACAAAACTGCAGACCATATCTCTCATGAGCTTAGATGTGAGAATCCTAACAAAATACTAGCAAACTGAATCCAGTAATGTATAAAAAGAATCATACACCATGACTGTTACAGTAGGTAGTCAGGCAGACATCAGCAGGGCAGGAGAGGGTTCACCTCTCCCCCAGGAATGTCAGACGACCATCAGGTGATGGGCAGGTAGTTGTTAAGTTGTCTCTCTAAAATAGTAATTGGTCATAGCCAGCACCAGGAAAAGGCAGTCTCCCAATAGGTAGAAAACCTGAAACTGGTGATCAGTTTCTCAATAAGATCTCAGGAGTTGGGCAAATGGGCTCAAGTATATGCACTAAGTAACAGTAATTGGTTTCCCCAGCGTCAGGGAAAGGCAGTCTCTCAACAGGTAGAAAAACCCGAAACTGGTGATCAGCTTCTCAATAAGATCTCAGGAGTTGGATGAATGGGCTCATGTATGTGCACTAAGTAGCAAAGTGGCAGAGTTTAACAGGTACATGACTTCTAGGAACATCCAACTCAAAAGAGCATGAGTGCAACTCCAGTACACACACTGTATACAAATGTGGCCTCTCCTGGGTGCTGGCAGGTCACTGTACATGTGGACAGCCCAACCCAAGGGCAGAATAAGGAGAGAAGGGACACAAGACCCCAGAAGCATGCCAACATATAAAACCCTAAGTCAAAGGTCAAACCATGCACTTGAGAGCTCACACTGCCCACTTGGCCTTCTTCCAAGTGTACTTTACTTCCTCTTCTTCCTGTTCTAAAGCTGTTTAATAAACTTTCACTCCTGCCTTAAAATTTGCCTCAGTCTCTCACTCTGCCTTATGCCCCTTGGTTGAATTCTTTCTTCTGAGAAGGCAAGAATTGTGGTTGCCGCAGACCCATACAGATTGGCCACTGGTAACATGACCAAGTCAGATTCATGTCAAGTGAACATGTCTGGTTCAACAACCCAAAATCAATCGAGTCATGTTTAATATTTTAAAAATCAATCAACGTAATCCACCACATCAACAAACTAAGGGAGAAAATCATATAACCATACCAAGTGAAACAGAAAAAACATTTGACAAAATCCAATGCACCCATTCATGATAAAAACTTTCAGAAATTTAAGAGGAGAAGAATTAAGTGAACTTGGTAAAGAACTACAAAAATTCTACAGCTAATGTGAAGGACTGAAAACACTGAATGCTTTCCCTATAAGATTGGGAATGAGCCAAGAATATTTACTCCCACCACTGCTAGTCAACATAATACGGATGCTCCTTGAGTTATGATGGGATTTGATCCTGATAAACCATTGTAAATTGCAAATATGGTTAAGTGGAAAATGCATTTAATACATCTAATATACTAAACATCCTGTTTAGCCTAACCTACCTTAAACATGCTCAGAACATTTATGTTAGCATACAGTTGGACAAAAATCATCTAACACAAAGTCTATTTTATAATAAAATGCTGACTATCTCATGTAATTTATTAAACACTATACTGAAAGTAAAAAAACAAAGTAGATATATGGGTAACTGAAGTACAGTTTCTTGTGAATACATAACACTTTTACATCATCATAAAGTTGAAAAATTGTTAAGCTGAACCACCGTAAGTCAATGAATGTTTGTACCAGAACTGCTAGCCAGCTCAATAAGATAAGAAAAATAAAATAAAAGGAATACAGATTGGAAAAGAAGGAATTAAACTGTCTTTATTTGAAGATGACATCAACTTCGATGTAGAAAATCCCAAGAAATCTACAAAGGAATCCCGCCTAGAACAATTAAGTGAGATCGCAAGGTTATAAGACACTATCATATTCAGCCTTTAAAAAGAAGGAAATCCTGTCATCTGTGACAATAAGGATGAACTTGGAGGATGTTATGCTAAATGAAAAATAAGCCAGGCAAGCACTTCATGATCTCACTTATATGTAGAATCTAAAAAAGTTGAAATCACAGAAACAGAGAATAAAATTACAGTTGTCAGGGACTGAGGAGTTGTGAGGTGGGGAGATAGTGATGAAAGGATACAAAAGTTCAGTTATGCAGTAGGAGAAAGTTCAGGAGATCTATTATATAATATGGTGGCTATAGCCAACAGTCTACTCTATATTTGAAATTCCTAAGAGATTAGATTTTAAATGATCTCAGTAAGTATGTGAAGTAATTGATATATTAGCTTGATTTAGCTGTTCCACAATGTATACAGACATCAAACTATCATGTACACCATAAATCTATACAATTTTTATTTGCCTATCTGAAAAATTCATTTAAAAAATTTAAAAAGATTAACACAAAAAAATCCCATTTGTATTTACTAACAATAAACATGTTACATTCACTCCAAAGAAGATGAAATACTTAGGTATACCCTTGTCAAGACAAGTATAGGATCTTTATTCTTAAAATTACAAAATGTGGATGAAAGAAATCAGTTACTTAATTAAAGGACACACATGTTGCTTTCATGAACTAGAACAGGTGCCCCCACTCCCCAGGCCATGGACCAGTACCAGATAGCAGGAGGTGAGCAATGCTTAGGAACTGGACTTCACAGTAGGAGATGAACGGCAGGCCAGCGAGAGAAGCTTAAGCTGTGTTTACAACCACTCCCCATCGCTTGCATTACCCCGAGTTCCGCCTCCTGTCAGATCAGCAGTGGCATTAGATTCTCACAGGACCGCGAACCCTATTGTGAATTGCACAAGCAAGGGATCTAGGTTGTGTGCTCCTTAGGAGAATCTAGTACCTGATGATCTGTCAGTGTCTCCCATCACCCTTAGATAGGACCGTCTAGTTGCAGGAAAGCAAGCTCAGGGCTCCCACTGATTCCAAATTATGGTGAGTGGTATAATTATTTGACTATACCTTACAATGTAATAATAATAGAAATAAAGTGCATAATCAATGTAATGTGCTTAAATGATCCCAAAACCATCCCCCACCTTGGTCTATGGAAAAACTGTCCTTCACAAAACCAGTCTCTGGTGCCAAAAAGGTTGATGATGCTATCCCTAGACCGCTGGACTAGAAGACTCAACATAATAAAGATGACAGTTCTCCCAAGTTGACTTACAGATTTAACGCAATTCTTATCAATACACTGGTGAAATTTTAGTAGGCACAGACAAGCTTATTCTATAATTTATATGGCAATACACAGATCTTAGCAGAGCTAAAACAATCCTGACAGGAAAGAACAAAGTACAAGAAATCACTTACCTGATATTGTCTTATGATATAGTTACAGTAATCAAAATAGTGTAGAATTGGCAGCAGGACAGACACATGGATCAATGAAACAGAACAGAGAACCCAGAAATAGACCCACATAAATATACTCAATTGATTTTTGGCAAAGTCATCAAAGTAATTAAATGGAGAAAGGACAGCCCTTTCAACAAATGATGCTGGAGTAAGTGGATATTTATAGGCAATAAAATGAATCTTGACCTTTGGTGTAATAAGGTGTGAACCTTATCCAAAAATTAACTAAATTCTGGATCATGGACTTAAATGTAAATCATAAAAATATAAAACTTTTAGAAGAAAAAAATAGGAGAAAATCTTCAGTATCCAGGGCTAGGCAGAGTTCTTAGACTTGACACCAAAATCACGGTCCATAGTGGGAAAAACTGAAAAGCTAGACCACATCAAAATTAAAAGTTTTTGTTCTTCTAAAAGTTATAAGAAGATAATGAAAAGATAAACTACACACTTGCAGAAGACATTTGCAAACAATATATCTGACTAAGGAGTAGTATACAAAATATACAAAGACTTCTCAAAACTCAAAAGCAAAACAAAACAAAACAAAACAAAAAACAAACATTAACCAATTTGCAAACAACATTTCTGACCCAGGAGTAGTATACAAAATATATAAAGACTTCTCAAAACTCAAGAGCAAAACAAAACAAGACAAAAAACAAAAACAACTAAGCAATTAGAATATGGGCAAAAGACATCAACAGACATTTCACAGAAGAGGATATACAGATGGTAAATGATCACTGTTAAAGATTAGCCATCAGAGAAATGCAAAATCACAGTTGAGACATCACTCCACACCTACCAGAATGGCTAAAATATAAAATAGTGACACACCAAAGCTGGTGAGAATACGGAAAAACTGAATCACTCATACATTGCTGGTGAAAATGTAAAACGTTACCATTGCTATGGAAGAAAAAATAGCAGTTTCTTATAAAACAAAACATGCAATTATGATACCACCCTGCAAGGGCATCTGAGCTATTTTATCCTGGAGAAATGAAAACATGTTTACACAAAAACCTGCATACATATGGTAGTAGCAACTTTATTCATAAAAGCCAAAAGCTTGAGACAGCCTAGGTGTCCATCAACATGTGAATGGGTTAAATAAATTTCATACCATGAAATATTTCATTCTGTAAAATACTACTCAGCAATAAAAACAAGCAAACTTTTTTTTTTTTATTTTGAGACAGGAGCTTGCTCTTTCACCCAAGCTGGAGTTCAGTGGTGCGATCACAGCTCACTACAGCCTGGAACTTCCAGGCTGAAGCCACCTTCCCACCTCAGCTTCCCAGGTAGCTGGGACTACAGGCACATGCCAACATGCCCAGCTAACTTACGCATTTTTTTTTATAGAGATGGGGTTTCCACCATGTTGCCCAGGCTAGTCTCGAACTCCTGGGCTCAAACAATCCTCCCACCTCAGCCTCCCAAGTGCGAGGCTTATGGGCATGAGCCACCATGCCTGGCCCAGAGCAAATTATTGATACAACAATTTGAATGAATCTCAAGCATATTATGATGGAAAAAAAAAAGCCCACTCCAAAATTACATAGTATATGACTCCGCTTATATACAATTTTTGAAATGGCAACATTTTAGACTTAGAAAACCAAGTCCTAGTTGACAGAGTTAGAGGTGGGGGTAGGGATGTGGGGATGTTGTCCTTAAAGGGCAACAGAGGTGATGGAACTGTTCAATAGCTTCATTGTGGTGGTAGACATAGAAAGCTACACACGTGTGATAAAATTGTGTAGAAGTCAACACACTTTCACATGTGAGTACAAGCAAAACTGGGGAACTCCGAAGACTATTAGCAGTTTGTATCACTATCAAAATCTCAGTTATGATATTGTATTACGGTTTTGGAAAATGTTACCATTGGGAGAAAACTGGGTGGAGTGTACATGGAATCTTTCTGAATGATTTCCTACAACTGCATGTGAATCTACAGCCCATTTCAATAACTTAAAGAAATCCAGATTGCATAGTGCAAGATTAATTTAACAGACATTGGGAAGTAAATGAGGAACGTGAAATAAAATAAGCCAAATTTTCTTCCAGGAAAAGTAAGAGGTTAGTTTTTCCTTTGAACTTAATATTCAGACAAATATAATTTTAAATACATATTTCATGAAGGTAAAGAAAATCAGTAAAAGGCTTCTAACAAGAAGAGCTATTGTTCTATTCAATTTAGGAGATAAAATATACAAAACAATCAGTAGAGCAAAAGATGGAAAATAAAATAGCTTAAAAGCAGAAAGAACAATATGGGGCCAATGAACTGTGAACGAGCAACAGTTATAACAGGATTGCCAATGGATTAAACCACTCTATTAAAAGACAAATTCTCTCAGACCAGCTTATGAAAATGAATCTGACACTATGATTTTTATAAAGAGAGGGGCACCTAGCAGGTTTTTTTAAAGAAAAAGAATGAATGAAGTTATGCCCAGTCAAAACAAATCAAAAGAAAATGAGATGAGGTTAGTATTGATATTAGAAAAGGAGGATTCAAGACAAAAATAATGAATGGACCACAAATGCTATTTATAGGTACAAATGGTAATCATGGATGCATAATGGAAATGCCATATATTAATTTAATGAATAGGCTGTAATTCCAATATAAAACTCATGTCTGTTCCTTACACACCATCTCAGCTCCTCCAACCCTACTCCAAGCCATCCACATGCCTCCCAGACTCCTAAAATAACTTCATAACTTGGTCCCCATTTCCACTGTAGCCCCTACACTCCTTCACACAGCAACCAATGATGTACTTTCCATATAAATTAAATCAATCCACTCAAGCTCTTAAAACACTCCAATGAGTACTGCTTGTACAAGAAATCATATCCAAACTCCACACCTTGATGAGATGAGAGACAGTTCTTCCTCAAGTGTCAACTCACCCTTTCTTAATAGCAACGAAATCCCCAATTTTGAAAATTCTTGGACCAGAACTGTTCAGAATAAAGATGACATTTCCCAGCTTCCCTTGCTGCCACGTATGGCCACGTGACTGACTTCCACCAGCCATGTGACTGACATCTGGTGGGGGAACATACGTAGAAGTGATGTTTGCAACTTCTTAAAGGACTTGTGGCCAGGTGAAGTGGCTCGCATCTGCAGTCACAGCACTTTGGAAGGCTGAAGTGGGCAGATCACCTGAGGTCAGGAGTTTAAGGCTAGCCTGGTCAACATAGAGAAACCCTGTCTCTACTAAACATACAAAAATTAGCCTGGTATGGTGGCGGGCACCTGTAGTCCCAGCTACTTGGGAGGCTGAAGCAGGAGAATTGCTTGAACCCAGGAGGCAGAGATTGCAATGAGCCTAGATTGCACCACTGCACTCTAGCCTGGGCAAGAGAATGAGACTCTGTCTCAAAACACAAAACAAAATGAACAAAACAACTTAATATTATCTGAAATTTCCTTATTCATTATTCATTTATTTAATGCCTTTCTCCTACCCCTTACACTAAAATGTAAATTCCACAAGCACGAGAGCCTTGTTTATTGATCACCACAACATCTGTGCTCTATCCAAGAGACTTTTAAAAATTATTTTATTAAACAACAATAGAGATGGGGTTTTGCTATGTTGCCCAGGCTAGTCTTGAACTCCTGGCCTCAAGCGATCCTATTGCCTGGGCCTCCCAAAGTGCTGGGATTACAGCCATGAGTCACTGGGCCCAATCTCAAAAGACTTTCAATAAGCCTCTGTTGAATGAATGAATGAATCAATCAAATAATGGCTGGCAATATCAAATACACACAGACACACACAAAGAGAAAGTGTCAGAAACAGAATTGAGACAAATGTTAAACTATCAGTCTAAGTCAGTGAGTAGATAAAAAATAAATGGGGACATTCATGATTTTAATGTAATTTTTAGTGGAAAGGAGTCATGGATCAATAGCTCTATTTCTTATACATTGTGAAAGCAGTCTATTCAATTACCATATTACCTTTGCAGAAATCAAACACACATTGAGACACAATAAATGGATACAATAAGTAGTATGAAGAAGATATTATATATCTGACATTCTATGATTATTATGCAAAAACATGAGAAATCAATAACAAGTATTTAAACAAGGTATTTAGTAATATTCTCCCAAATAACTATTGAGTGAACAAAAATATTATGTACAATCATAGACCATATAATAAGTGATCACAATACATTTAAAAATCTCCAGAATGGTGACAAAGCTATCCTAAGAAGAAAATTTATGTCTAAATTATTTCATTAATAAAAAGAAAAAACTAAATAAAATAATTTACACAAATTATTATTATAAATGATAATAAATGATCAGAACAAGAAGAAAGCAAGAGAAAGGAAAAGAAGAGAAAAACTGAAAATACCAGACTGAAAACAGAGAAAAAAGGATTATTCATTAAATAGAAGCATAGATTTTCCCCAAAATCACTAAAACAATCACTTGACATATCAAATTAATAAAAAATGAGAAAAACAAAAATTATAATTAAAAGAAGCTAAAACAATGGTATGAGAATACTGTCAATTTTTTTTTTTTTTTTTTTTGAGACAGAGTTTCACTCTTTTGCCCAGGTTGGAGTGAGGTGGTGTGATCTCAGCTCACTGCAACCTCTGCCTCCTGGGTTCAAGTGATTCTCCTACTTCAGCCTCCTATGTAGCTGGGATTACAGATGCCCGCCACCACACCTGTCTAATTTTTGTATTTTTAGTGAAGACAGGGTTTCACTATGTGGGCCAGGCTGGTCTCAAACTACTGACCTCAGGTGATCCACCCATTTCTGCCTCCCAGCGTGCTAGGATTACAGGTGTGAGCCACTGCGCCCGGCCTCAAATAAATTTCTAAACAATGTTATATGTAAGTAAATGCTAATAAACTAAGTAGTTTTGAGGAACTGGTAACCTGAAGATAATATTAAGTTTTCAAATCAGACTGAAGAACAATTAATTTCCAATGTTTATCAAATAATCATCTTAAAAAAATGAAAACAAAACAAAAAAGCAGTTTGTGAACTAGCAAGCCTAAAGTCAAAATTATAAATCAATTCCATACTGTATAGAATTAATTGTAGATCACAGAAAATAACAGAAAGCAAACAAATGAATTTTATCATGCTAGGTTAACCATGTTTCAAGACCTAACAATGATCCTTGTAGTTTTGTATAAACTATAGGGCACTTTTATTTATAAATATGAATGAAGAAAATAAAAATGGCAAATCAAATTCAAAACTTACATTACAAATTCCAATTGCATTAAGAAAATGGCCTACCATGACAACTAATATTAACTCTAAGAATACAAAAATGATTTAATAATAGGAAATTTATTGATTATCACATCATGTCCAAACAAGAATAATCACATGATCCTATTATGAGAGATTCAAAGGACATTTGAGAAAAAGCTATCATATATTCATGGTTTTAAAAAACTGTTGGTAAGTTAGATATGATTTGGCTGTGTCCCCACCCAAATCTCATCTTGAATTGAAGCTCCCACCATTCCCACGTGTTGTGGGAGGGGCCATCCCAGGCGGAGATCATTGAATCAGAGGGGTGGTTTCCCCCATACTGTTCTCATGAGAGTGAACAAGTCTCACAAGAGCTGATGGTTTTATAAAGGGTTTCCCTTTCCTTTGGCTCTCATTCTCTCTTGTCTGCCGCCATGTAAGACATGCCTCTCACCTTCTGCCACGATTGTGAGGCCTCCCCAGTCACGTGGAACTGTAAGTCCTTTAAACCTCTTTTGCTTTATAAATTACCCAGTCTTGGGTATGTCTTTATCAGCAGCGTGAAAACAGACTAATACAGTAAGTAAGAGGCTAATTTCCTAAAATCAACTATCACCCTTATGGTTTATTAGTAGTAAATAGGTTTCAGTCAATACAAATGGGATAAAATATACACTACCAAAAAGAAGGCAACAAAATTGCTGCAATTTGTAGACAAAGTCATTGCAGGGATAAAGAACCTAAGAAAATCACTGGAAAAATCCATGACCGCTGTTTGTGTTTTTCCAAAATTCATATGCTGAAATCCTAACCCCCATTGTGATGGTATTAGGAAGTGGGCCCTTTGGGAGGTGATTAGATCCTGAAGGTAGAGACTCATAAAAAGGATTACTCCCTTCTCCCAACGGATGAAGGGATAAAAGGACCCAAGGAAATCATACAATAAGTAGTATGAAGAAGATATTATATATCTGACATTCTATGATTATTATGCAAAAACATGAGAAATCAATAACAAGTATTTAAACAAGGTATTTAGTAATATTCTCCCAAATAACTATTGAGTGAACAAAATAGTACTCTGCAATCTGGCAGAGGGCCTTCACCAGAACCTTGTAGAACTGTAAGCAATACATTTCTGTTGTTTATAAAAGCTACCTGGTCTGTAGTATTTAGTTATTGCAGCCTAAACCACCTAGACTCTTGCTAATGAGAGAATTCAGTAAGGTGGCCAGATGAAGCCCAAAATTCCAAAGCCATTTTTCACCATACTGACAAAAAGGGGTTAGAAACATTTAATGAAAAATTAAAATCAGGCGTGGTGGCTCACATCTGTAATCTCAGCACTTTAGGAGGCCGAGATGGGCTAATCACCTGCATTCAGGAGTTCAAGACCAGCCTGACCAATACGGTGAAATTCCATCTCTACTAAAAATACAAAAATTAGCCAGCATGTGGTGGTGCATGTCTGCAATCCCAGCTACTCAGGAAGCTGAGGCGGAAAAATCTCTTGAACCTGGGAGGCAGAGGTTGCAGTGAGCCAAGATTGCGGCACTGCACTCTAGCCACAGAGGAGACTTTGTCTCAAAAAAAAAAAAAGAAAAAAAAAGGAAAGAAAAAAGAAAAGAAAAGAAAAAAAAAAAGGAAAATTAGCCAGGCACAGTGGCTAATGCCTGTAATCCCAGCACTTTGGGAAGCTGAGGTGGGCGGATCATGGGGTCAAGAGATCAAGACCATCCTGGCCAACACGGTGAAACCCTGTCTCTACTAAAAATACAAAAATTAGCTTGGCATGGTGGCGTGCACCTATAGTCTCAGCTACTTGGGAGGCTGAGGCAGCAGAATCGCTTGAACCCAGGAGGTGGAGGTTGCAGTGAGTCGAGATGGTGCCACTGCACTCCAGCCTGGCGACAGAGTGAGACTCCGGCAAAAAAAAAAAAAAAAAAAGGAAAATTAAAATCCTATTCACCATGGCAAATATAGGAAAAAAACAAAAACAAACAAAAAAACAGCAGTACCTCAACAAGACACTGTAGGGTCTGCTCCATGTCTGGGAGAGGGTCAGGAGTGTGGGGATCAGGGCCCACTGACCAGAGAGTCGGGTGGCTGTAACCACCTCCCTGGTGTCTTGGCTACACCCTTGAACCTCAGAATGCTATCTCGTGGGTCAAGAGCATTAGCGCTGTGGTCAGAGGCTCCTCCAGGACACCATCCCTGAAGCAAAGGAAGATCCTTGTTCCCTCTCCTGAACCTGCCTTTGGTTACTTCTTATTTGGGGTTTGAAGGGATTTACCTGACTGACCCCAGGAGGTCCCCATCAGCTTCCATGCCTGTCTCGCTCCTTTCTCTACTTCCTCTGAAATTTAACAAGTTCAGGGCCAAGATTCTACTTCTGATAGCATCCATCCTAATCATCTTTCCTTTCTCTCCTGTTTGCTTCATTTAGAGAGAGTCTCACTCTGACACCCAGGCTGGAGTGCAATGGCACGATCCTAGCTCACTGCAGCCTCAAACTCCTGAGCTCAAGTGATCCTCCCACCTCAGCTTCCCAAGTAGCTGGGACCACAGGTATGCACCACCAGACCCAGCTAATGTTTAGATTTTTTGTAGAGATGGGTTCTCTGTATGTTGCCCAGGCTGGTCTTGAACTCTTGAACTTAAGCAGTCTTCAGTCTCTCAAAGTGCTGGGATTACAGGCATAAGCCACCATACTCAGCCCATTTAGATAACTTTCAATGAAAATTCTGCACCTTCCTGGGTGTCTACAGTTCACATCATACCCTATGGGTTAAACACTTGAGAATAAGTAGATTGAATTAAAAAATATATGTTTACATATAATTTGGGAAGGGTCTATGGAATAGAGATATGAAACCACTGGTGCCAGGACTTTCCTGATGAAGTGACCAGTGATTTTTCTCCTCTCCCCACCTATAGCCGCTGGTCAGCTCATCTCAGCCACAGGCTGAAGTACCAGCCATGAGGATATTTCGAAGGGATTTTTAAAAATTACTTTTAATCAGCCGGGCACAGTGGCTCATACATATAATCCCAACACTTTGGGAGGCCGAGGCAGGTGGATCACGAGGTCCTCTTGAGGACCTCTTGGCCAACATGGTGAAATCCCATTTCTACAAAAAATACAAAAATTAGCTGGGTGTGGTGGTGGGCACCTGTAGTCCCAGCTACTCAGGAGGCTGAGGCAGGAGAATCACTTGACTCAGGAGGCGGAGGCTGCAGTGAGCCGAGATCATGCCACTGCACTCCAGCCTGGCAACAGAGCGAGACTCCGTCTCAAAACAAAACAAAACAAAAATTACATTTAATCCATTTATTTTTTGTGATCATAAAATTATTTCAGACTTTCTCCCAAAAGATGAGTTTTCAGCATACTAACTAGACATAAGGCTGATATGTGGAGAGCAGCATCTGTGACAGTCCTGCCTTGGGTCTCCCGCAGCCTCTGCAGCAGAGGGTCATACAGTGGCTTTGGGTGACAGCTGCCACTCAGTGGTCTCCAGTGAGTTCTTTTCCTCCTGGCAGCTGGCAGCTGCATTAATTTTGATTTTAGGCTTAATTGATTGATTGATTGATTTTGAGACAGAGTCCTGCTCCATCACCCAGACTGGAGTGCAATGGCATGATCTTGGCTCACTGTAACCTCCGCCTCCTGGGTTCAAGCGATCCTCCTGTCTCAGGCTCCTGAGTTGCTTGGATTACAGGTGCACGCCACAACACTTGGCTAATTATTATTATTTTTTGTTGTATTTTTAGTAGAGACGGGGTTTCACCGTATTGGTCAGGCTGGTCTCTAACTCCTGACCTCAGGTGATCCACCTGCCTCAGCCTCCCAAAGTACTGGGATTACAGGCATGAGTCACCGTGCCCAGCCAGCTTTTATACTCTCATATCAACTTTGTGCTCTGTTTACCGCAACCATGGGCATATGAACTAGAAATGCTTTAAATTCCAATCACTTCTCTCCTTTTCATTTTTGCCACTGAAAACAATTGTTGGATAATGTAATTTTGCTAATTTGAGATTTTTTTTTTTTTTTTTTTTTTTTTTTTGAGATAGGATCTGGCTGTCACCCAGGTTGGAGTGCAGTGACGTGATCATGGCTCACTGCAGCCTCAACCTCCTGGGCTCAAGTGATCCTCCTGCCTCAACCTCCCCAGTAGTTGAGACCACAGGTGCATGTCACCACACCCAGCTAATTTTTTTACTTTTGGCAGAGACAGTCTCACCATGTCGCCTAGGCTCCTGTCAAACTCCTGGGCTCAAGTGATCCTCCTGCCTCGGCCTCCCAAAGTGTTGGAATTACAGACATGAGCTACCACGCCCAGACTAATTTGAGATTTTGTTAACTTTACTGAATAATAACAGAACAGACCATATAGCCTAATAGAAACAAGTATAAAGAAAAAATTGCATTCACTTGTCTGCCAGTCAAAATAAGTACAATCAGAATTTTTTCCATTTTTTTCTCTCTGACTATAAATGGATGCATAATAGATGAATATAAATGGGCATATAATAGATGTAGGATGGTAATGTAATTACACTGTAAATTCCATCTCTATCTTGGCTTTTTCTTTTAGTATAAAGTGAAAATATTATTTCTAATAATTATATAGTATTTTATCTTTATAATTGCATTTTCCTACATCTCTGACTGATTTTATATGATAGATTACTAAATGCAGAATTACTTTAAATCACAGGGTTTGAACATATTTTAAATTATAGGGCTTTGAAAATTATGGCTAAGTATCACCAAATAGTTTTCTGAAAAGTTGTACAATTTACAAATTTACATTTCTACAAATAAACTGTAAATACATTTCTTTCTATTTACATTTCTATCAGTGTTATATGAGTTTGCCCCCTTTCTTATTTTTTATTTTTTTAGATGGAGTTTCACTCTGTTGCCCAGGTTGGAGTACAGTGGTTTGGTCTTGGCTCACTGCAACCTCCGTCTCCTGGGCTCCAGCGATTCCCCTGCCTCCGCCTCCCAGGTAGCTGGAACTGCAGGTGCGCGCCACCATGCCCAGCTAATTTTTGTATTTTTAGTAGAGACAGGGTTTCACCATGTTGACCAGGCTGGTCTCAAACTCCTGACCTCAGGTGATCCGCCCACCTCGGACTCCCAAAGTGCTGGGATTACAGGTGTGAGCCACTGCACCCAACTGAGTTTGCCTATTTTATCTTGCTCTTGACAATTTTCGAGGATTACAAGATTTAGTTTACATTCTGAGAAGACAACTGTTAACCAATCCCTATTTTAATTAACACTTCTAAGATTTCTGGTGAGGTCAAGCTGTTTTAATGTTTATTTCAAATGTCTACCAGTTGTCTATTTCTCTTTATCCCACTTACTGTCAAGAGGTTTCACATCGCTTTAGAAATGTTTTGTACATGTGCTTTATTCTATAAACTGCCATATTTATGCCAGTTTGTTAGCTTTTTTGTTTGTTTGCTTTTTGAGACAGGGTCTCGCTCTGTTGTCTAGGCTGGAGTGCAGTGGCATGATCATGGCTCCCTGCAGCCTCGACCTCCCAGGCTAAATTGATCCTCCCACCTCAGCCTCCCCAGTAGTTGGGACTACAGGCATGCAGCACCATGTCTGGCTAATTTTGTATTTGTTTGTAGAGTCAGGGTCTTTCTTTGTGACCCAGGCTGGTCTCAAACTCCTGGACTGAAGGGATCCTCCGCCTCAGCCTCCCAAAGTGCTGGGATTACAGGCGTGAGACACGGCGTCCAGCCTTTGTTATCTTTTTAAATATTCTTATAATTTAATAGTATAAGTTAGTAGTATTATTTGATTCTTCCATTGCTTCCAATGCTTAGAAAGTTATTTCTTACTTAGAAATTAGCTACACATTGATAGGTAATTTCTCTACCTTTTCAAAACAGTTTAAAACGATAGTGTTAAATAGACTGAAGATCAATTACACTTATGAATAAGGATAACTAAAAGAAACACCCAAATTACCAAACCTACAAGGAAGCCAGGGTCAGAACCAGATCAGTAAACCTAACTCACTGCCCTGTCCTAAATGTCAGGCTCATTAAAATGCTGTAACTAAGTGGCTCTCAAACTCAAGCGAGCGTGGACATCACCTGGAGGGTTATAGAAACAGACTGCTGGGCCACAGGCCTGGAGTTTCTGATTCAACAGGTCAGTATTGAATATTGAATTCAATAGGTGGGGCCCAGGAGTTTCCATGGTTTTCTTTTTTGTTGTTGTTGTTTTGAGACAGGATCTTACTCTGTTGCCCAGGCTGGAGTGAAGTGGTGCAATCATGGCTCACTGCCACCTCAACTGCCTGGATTCTGGCGATTTCCTCGCCTCAGCCTCCAGAATAACTGGGACTACGGGCATGTGCCACCACGCCAGGCTAATTTTTTTATTATTATTTGTAGAGATGGAGTTTTGCTATGTCGCCCATACTGGTCTTGAACCCCTGTGCTCAAGAGAGCCTCCCACCTCGGCCTCCTAAAGTGCTGAGATTATAGGTGTGAGCCACTTGCTGGGACAGAATTCCCATTTCCAACAAGTTCTAGGTATTACTAATGTTGCTGGTCCAGGAACCACACTTTGAGAACCACTGCTGGCATGAATGCTTTCCATATTCCATTTTTCCTCAGCTGGCAAGATCCCTGTGGGGACTGAAGGCTTGCTGTCAGTCTAGCAGGCCTTGATATGGGCATCACTGCTGAAAACTATTAAGGTTCCATGAGATGATTAAGAATGGAAGAGAGGCCGGGCACGGTGGCTCACGTCTGTAATCCCAGCGCTTTGGGAGGCTAAGGTGGTCAGATCACCTGAGGTCAGGAGTTCCAGACCAGCCTGGCCAACAAGGTGAAACCCCATCTCTAATAAAAACACAAAAATTAGCTGGGCGTGGTGGTGGGCACCTGTAATCCCAGTTTCTTGGGAGACTGAGGCAGGAGAATTGCTTGAACCCAGGAGATGTAGGTTGCAGGGAGCTGAGATTGCACTCCAGCCTGGGTGACAGAGTAAGACTCTGTCTCAAAAAAAAAAAAAAAAAAAAAAAAAAAAAAGTCACTGTCAGTGGTTGGATAGATTTCCTTCCAGTCTTTTTACACTTAACAGATTTGGAGTGACATTGTATTGTAGCTTTTTGTATGTAACATTTCCTTCACATGTCACACCCATGAAACACAAACGCTCTCAACTCTCCATGGGTCAAGAATTTTATTGATTTTATTATTATTTTTTGAGACAGAATCTCCCTTTGTTGACCAGGCAGGAGTGCAGTGGCGTGATTATAGCTCACAGCAGCCTCAACATCCTGGCCTCAGGCAATCCTCCTGCCTCAGCCTCCCGAGTAGCTGGAACTACAGGTATGTACCACCACGCCTGGCTAATTATTAAATTTTCTGTACAGAAGGCATGTTACTCATTGCCTAGGCTGCTCTCAAACTCCTGCCTTGGCCTCCTTAAGGGCTGGGATTATAGGCTTGAGCCACTGTGCCTGGCCTAAAGTCAATAATTTTTAAACCAAACCACCTGCCCATCTCTGCCATCACCCTGGGACCAGCTTATAAAATGTCCCAGACAAAAGCCTGGGCCCTGGGCTGGGAAGAACTAGGTTTTGGATCAGAACCTGAGACAGAGATCAAGATTCCTGGACCAGGCTGGGCACGGTGGCTCATGCCTGTAATCCCAACACTTTGGGAGGCCGAGATGAGTGGATCACTAGAGGTCAGGAGCTTGAGACCAGCCTGGCCAAAGTGGCAAAACCCCATGTTTACTAAAATTATGGAAAAAAAAAAAAAATAGCTGAGTATGGTGGCACACACCTGTAGTCTCAGCTACTTGGGAGGCCGAAGCATGAGAATCACTTGAACCTGGGAGGTGGAGGCTGCAGTGAGCTGAGATGGTGCCACTGCACTCCAGTCTGGGCAATAGAGGGAGACTCTGTCTCAAAAATTAAAAAAAAAAAAAAGTCCAGGACCAAAGCAGAAATGGAAAGCCACAGGAGACATGTGACCACAGCAAGAACTGGGATGGAGAGACAAAAGGTAAAGCCTTTCCGGAAAAGGTTTCTGGGGAGCAGATGCAGGCATTTTACTGCACCTGTTGCATACTCTCCCACCAGATGAGTGAGGATTGGACAGCAGCAGACCCGTGATTGATAACCAGGGAGGGGCAAAGCAAGTCAGCGTGGCAAACAGACTTTGATCCCTACCAAATCGAGGGGAGTCCCCTATGCACTATTAGGCTAGGGTAATTTACAATGTCTTGCACATTGCACACAGCTGTGGGATAAACAAGCTATTCTAAAGACCAGCTTGCAGAATGGCTCCCTGGACTTCGTGTGTGCTCGGGAGTATTGCCCAAAAGTCCTGAGCATGCAAAAAGACCAGGGAGCTATTACGGGCTTCTTGTCTCCCGACCTTTAGCCCCGGACTCATTCCAACACGACCAGCACCATCCAATGAGCAGATCTATTGGCTCACCAACTATGAATGTTTCCTTTCTTAAAACAGAAACTCTAAATTAGTGAAGTCTTCATGAATAAGGTTTGATTGTGAATAAGATAAAAATGTGAGCAAAGGAACCCAGTTTTACATGAGATGTTTTCGGCATCACTCTGGCCAAGGTGTTCTTGAACCTCATGGTGGCAAAAGTAAGACAGGCAAACAGCTCGGCTTTCCTCACCAAATGTGGGACTCATTTCTCTGTTTCTGCGGAGCGAAAAGAGTGTAACGGAAGTGTTGGCTGGCCTCTGGGACCGGCAGACCTGTTTAATCTCCCATGATCCTTTCATGTATGCTCGCTACAGCTTGCTGTCTGCAAACTCGCGGCAGAACACTGTTGCACAGGGCTTGAGGTCAAGGAGGAGAAAACGAAAAAGGTTGCTGGGCTGAATTCATGAAAACACAGTGATAAAATAGCAGAGCTCTTTCCTCTGCCACTTGGGGACATCTACTGTATCATAAGCCTCTTATTCTTGGATACAAGTAGGCACATGATGTGTGACGTAAATAAATAGTGGAAAAGCAGGGACCCTGAGGACCACACTTGACTTCTCGGCAGTTGCAATTAACCTGCAGCATGGAGCAGGAAGGCCACCCCCTAGTCCCGAGTCTCAGCCCCGCTCCGTCCCTTCTTCCCCTCCTCTCTGCCATTCCCGTATACCATATCCTAAGGCTGACTCCAAACACAGTTTCACCTTTCCTCAGCAAATATATCACTGCAGTAACAGCAAACACACAGAAGCTTGATGAACAGAGACTAAGGACACAATCACAGCTTTACAAATTATGCACAGGAAAGTGGTTCTGAACAGGCTGGCTCAACCCCAGAGGGCTGAGCGTATCCCGGGAGGACTAGAGACCCTGGGGCATGACTCTCAGACCATCCTCCCTGGGAAGGAAGCTGCATTCGTAGCCAACTGTATTCCCCCTTCACTGATAACCAATTTCCTGAAAAGAGCCAGGGGCTCATAAATTTGTGACTAGTGCCAATCAATAAACAGTTGTTTTTGCTGAATCCCATTTGATTTTATTCTACCCTTAGCAGTATAGGCTAGAACGCCAGTAAGGAAAGCACTGAAAAAAATTTAATTAATTAATTAATTAATTTATGTATTTATTTATTTATTTTTGAGACAGGGTCTTGCTCTGTCACCCAGGCTGGAGTGACTGCTCGATCTCAGCTCACTGCAACCTCCACCTCCCAGGATCAGACAATTCTCATGCTTCAGCCTCCTGAGTAGCTGGGATTACAGGCGTTTGCCACCACATCCAGCTAATTTTTTTTTCTTTTGTATTTTTTTCAGTAGAGATGAGGTTTCACCATGTTGGCCAGGCTGGTCTCAAACTCCTGGCCTCAAGTGATCCGCCCATCTCGGCCTCCCTAAGTGCTGGGATTACAGACATAAGCCACCCTGTCCGACCTGGAAAAAGGATTTCATTAGGAAAAGGCACCTAGTGCTTGATAGGATTGCTTCTCAGTGATACAGAGAATAGCCTTGGTTATAGGTTTCCTCTAAGATAGGAAGAAACTGAAGCCTGGGGAAAATGGAAGGCTTGGGGCAGCAATGTCAGATCAGAAGTTGAAGTCCAGTGACAGAATCTTTACCCTTTGTGGTAGCTAACCTCCAGAGTGGTCCACAACAGCTCCTGACTCCTGACATTCACTGGGAGGCTGTTCTCTCCCACACTGAATAGGGATGACCTGTGTAACCAAGACAATATTGTAGAAATGATGGTGTTCAACTTCCATAGCTAGGGCATAAAAGATATCATTGCTCTTGCCTAGCACTGTCCTAGATCACTGGCTTTGAGGGAAACTGGCTGCCATGTCAGGAGGACACTCAAGCAGCACTGTGGTGAGGTCCATGTAGTAAGGACCTGAGAGCTCCTGTCAACCACCAGCATTACCTTGCCAGCCAGGTGAGTGAGCCACCAGGAAGCACATCTTCCAGTCCAGTCAAGCCCAAGGCTGGTCACAGCTCCAGCCAGCATCTTGGCTACAACTGAATTACAGACTCTGAGCTAGAACCACCCAGTTTAGCCAGCTTTCAAATTCCCAACCCACAGAAACTAAGTGAGATAGGAGATATTTAGTGTTGTTTTCTGTCCCTAGATTTGGGTGTAAGGTATTATACAGCCATAGATCACAGATCTATACCCTTCCAGAGATAGTCTCATGTCTGTTTCCACGGGAAACTGACTTTGTTACGGAGGGGAAGCCTTGCTAGAGTCTAAGATCAATATCTTCTGCCTGGATATCTGGAGGTGAAAAGCTACCTTTCTTATTTATTTATTTGTTTTTGAGACAGAGTCTCACTCTGTCACCCAGGATGGAGTCCAGTGGCACAGTCACAGCTCGCTGCAGCCTCAAACTCCTGGCCTCAAGCGATCCTCCTGCCTCAGCTCCAGAGTAGCTGGGACTACAGGTGCACACCACCATGCCCAGCTAATTTTTCAACTTGCTCGTAGAGACAGGGTCTCACCGTGTTGGGAAAGCAACTTTTCTGCTTCTTTTTTTGTACATTATCTTCAATCACTTCAAGGAAGGAAACACACACATGTATATATATGTGCACACACATAGGCACACACTCAGCTTTCTTCTAAACCTGAAAAACCGCTCAAGCACTGGGAACCTGAACTCTTTTCCAGAAACAAGCCAATGCTGTAGACGTTTTAAATACCATTTTTTCACGTTGTCTCTGAAGGGGCAGGCAGTCGCAGAGGGAAAAGGGGGAGGCTGATTACTGAGAATTGATGGATGTTTTTGTTCTCGCTTGCTAGTCGTAAAATTCTGAGCTGGGTGAGCACCAGCAGGAGAGGAAAGCCACAGCCACTAAGTCTGTGCCTTCCAGCATTGATTTAAATATTTCAAGATGGAATTTTCCCCTTTTACTCTCCTTTCTCCAACCTGTCTTTTCACCCTGAGTGTGGAAGAAAATCTTGAGTAAGACAAAAACACGGAGACTTTGTGAGCATTATAGCATGTCTGAATTAAGCTACAGGCAGTCCATATATTGTAAGAGAAATATTTCCTTGCAGTGTACATGCTCTACTGTGATGAACCTGGAAGACAAGAGGCCTCTGCTTAAGTGTAGATTAAGTAGCCATAGCTCCTTCCCATCCAGATAAGGGCCAGAAAGACGAATGCTTAGAGCTTACAAGGCCTTGGAACATTCTCCTAGGCTGGAGTGGGCCCTAAAGATGGAGGTAAAGAGTAGAAAGCATTCAGGGGCTCAGGTGCCATGGCTCACTCCTGTAAACGCAGCACTTTAGGAGGCAAGGCAGGAGGATCGCTTGAGGCTACGAGTTTGAGACCAGCCTGGGCAACATATCAAGATGCCATCTCTACCAAAAAACACAAAAAAAATAGCAGGGTATGGTGGCTTGCACCTCTGGTCCCAGCCACTTGGAAGGCTGAAGTGGGAGGATCAATTGAGCCCAGGAGTTCAAGGCTACAGTGAGCTACGGTGGCATCATTATACTCCAGCCTGGGTGACGGGATGAGACCCTGTCTTTAAAATACACAAAAGACAAACACACAAAAAGGTATTCAGGACAACAGATGGAGAATGAGAGAACGAAGGAGAAAGACCCAGGGGAGAAGCAACTCGCCAAGGCCCATCAGAGTAAACCTCCATGGGCCAAAAGATGGCCAGGTGGGAAACGATGTTCCTTCATCTTCTGAACTCTGGGGTCATTTCCTGTTTCCACCAGGGGACTCTACCTGTCTGTCCTTGCAAGTGTCAAGTCATAACTGAAGGTTCCATGAGCACTGCAATATTCTCCTTGCATGGTGAGTCGGGTCCTAGAGATCTTCCAGATCCTAACATCAGTTCAGGGAGATGGCATTTTCCTATCGGCAGTGGGGAGTTCAAGAGCCCCTGTCTCACTCTCCCCTGACCCTGGATGTCCTCTTGGACCACGTCCCATCTCTCTGCTCATCCTCATTTATGCGCTTTCCCTCGGTGAGCTCATTCTTGCCTACAATTTTACCTACCAGCTCTCATGAATCTCAATCCGGTGTTCCAGCCCTAGCTGATTTCAGCTGTGCATAGACTTCCTCCCTTTGCTTGGCCGCTCGACCCTCACCTTCCACTCAGCACATTCAATTGAGGATTCAACCCTACAAGACTTCTCTGTTGCTCCATGATCTGACCCCTGCCAATAACAGCAAGTTGGGAACTTTGGAGTCAGCCTCACCTCTTCCCTTTCTTCAGGCCCTAAATCCATTCTGCCAGTGGGTCCTGAGGTCTTGCCCTTCAAATGGTATCTTAGTCGTGGTCGATGACTTCCCCATGCCCACCCCTTTTCAAATTCTCATCACAGCAGGCCTGGAATGCCCTCTTTTCTTTCTTTGCATTTAATTCCACCCATATTTCAAGGTTCAAAGCAAGTGTCACATTCCCCAAACTCTTTTCTGACCCTTCAAGACCTTTCCTCCTTTCTTGCCCTTCCATTCGTCTATTGAAACAAATAGTTAATGACGGCTTGCTGTGTACAGCATGCACCGAGTGAGCTACAACTCTGAAGCCCTGTGCTTCAAGGAGTTACAGTCTAGTGACCATCACACTAATTAATCACTTGTTTGTTTTCCCTCTCTTAATTGTGTTTCCCTAGCCAAATTATTATTTTTGTTTGTTTGAGACAGGGTCTTGCTCTGTTGCCCAGGCTAGAGTGCAGTGGTGTGATCATAGCTCACTGTAGCTTTGAACTCCTGGGCTCAAGCCATCTTCCTGCCTCAGCCTCAAGACTAGATTGGACTACAGGCATGCATCATCACATATGGCTAATTTGTAAAATTGCTTGTAGAGGCAGGATCTTGCTATGTTGCCCAGCCTGGTCTTGAACTCCTGGCCTCAAGCGATCCTCCTGCCTCAGACTCCCAAAGTGCTGGAACTATAGGCATGAGCCACGAAATTCAGCTTCCCCAGTCAAATTCTTAAATAGCTAGGTCTGAGTCTCAAATGCCTTTTGTAAAACCCACAAAGACTGATAGATTATAGCATACATAAGTTCTTACTAAATACTTGTTGGTTCTATGCAATATGGGTACCTGAATAAGACTAGAAAGACATGTCAACTGCAACGCTTATCTAGGTCAGAGAAATCTCTCAGCGAAGGGAAAAAACAGTATCAAGAAGTTTTCAAAAAACCATGCTGTGTCTGAATGGCGTTTTACGTGTCTAACCAGTAATTTAATTTAATTTGACAGACAACTTACTTGATTCAAATTTTTTAAAATAATGATTGATAACCCACTCCCTAAATTTTATAATCATAAAATAATTGTCACATTTTAAGAGTAGAGAAGTAATATAAAAATGATTTCATTATACTTTAATAATTAGAATGTTAGATGTTTAGAATTTCCTCAGAGATTTTACAAGACAGAAATAGGAGCTAACTGAGAAGCACTGAATACACATTCTTAGACAAAACCATGCTCTCTCATTAAGTACAAGGATATTGATGGGATCCAAATGTACCAGGCAACCATGCCATTCTCTCAGCAAAGATATCCCGGAACTGGGGTCAAAGACAGAACCGGTTCAGATAATATCCGTGTCCCCCTTTGCAGTGTCCCCAGGAAAAAGACTTTTGTGAATGAGCAGTAAAATAACTTCACTTTTCCCAAATGCAAAAAAAAAAAAAAAAAAAAAAAAAAATCCTATGAGAAAAAAAAGGGAAGCTATTTCACTCCTCCAAACCCTAAAAAAGTAATAGTTTTGATTCTTTATTCGGGGACATATGTCGCTCAGCCCAGAAGAGATCTTCATGTGCCAAACAGAAGCTCAAGAATTCAGAGGCAAAAGTTACTCTCAGACATGTTTACTGTCAAACTCAGTCTGAAAAAAAAAAAAAAATTCTTACTCACCTGCCAGAATATGCTGTCTATCGTGTTTCCAAGAAAACCATCGCGACCTTCCGAAGACACCAGTTTGGGGCCAAGGATGGTCATGAATTCATCAAAATCCACCTGGCCATCCCCTGCAAGGAGAAGATGTAAATATGAGTTGCAAGCAAGCTGAACTTGACCTACTGTCCCCGAGGCAACAAATACCTCTATGCTTTTCTTCTTGGCGTGACCTCAGTCAGTGAAGAAGAGCTGGTAACCTTACTTAAAACTGTTCAATGTTCTTCAGTGACTGAAAGTACCACAAGAAACTGGTAATTATTAGTACATCCACGTCTTCCTAAACATTTGACGGTATTTCTAGCTAAATGTCCAACCATCACTTTCCACTTAACACGGCTATACCTCACCCCTACTTCTCCTTTTACTCTGAATTGCCCAGTTGGACATGATGGAAGTGGCAGTTTCACCCCATCTCTTCCACCATCCTTGTCACCCACATATACATTTAGTCATCCAGCCTTCTTGATTCCACCTCTTAAGTATCTGTGGCTGCTGTATCTTCCTCGTTACTCAATGGCTAGTTCTCTTTTCAACAACGAAGGTGAGAAAATTCTTCCAAGAATTAATGTTCGTAGCTACAATTCTGTTATGAGCAGCGTGGCTTTTACACTCTTACCTTCACAGCCTCTTCTATGCAGTTCTCAGTTTAATTCCCCCAAACCAAATCTGATCATGCTTTCCACATTTGAACAACCTTTTTATTTATTTATTTATTTTGAGATGGTGTCCTGCTCAGTTGCCCAGGCTGGAGTGCAGTGGTGCAATCTCGGCTCACTGCAACCTCCACCTTCCAGGTTCAAGCAATTCTCATGCCTCAGCCTCTTGAGTAGCTGCGATTACAGGAGCGAGCCACTAAGCCCGACTAATTACTGTATTTTTAGTAGAAGATGGGGTTTCACCATGTTGCCCAGGCTGGCCTCTAACTCCTGACCTCAAGTGATCCACCTGCCTTGACCTCCCAAAGTGCTGAGATTACAGGCATGAGCCACTGCACCTGGCCTGAACAGCACCTTTGATTGAAAATAGGGATACCACCCCAGCATAGCATTCAAGCCTCACTATCTCTTTTGCATCCATTTGTCCCCAACCTTTGCATAAGATGCAAGTTCCTTCACACCTCTGTGTGCATGTGTATGCTGGTCCCTCCGTCCGAGATGCTTTCCCTCACTTGTCTATCTGGTGAATATCTCTTTCTCTAAGACAGAGCTGAAATGCCATGTTCTCTTTTTGTTTTATTCCTGATCTCATTAGGCAGAACTGGTCGAACCTTTTTTCTCTCTCTCCTACTAACTCTGTAGAATTTAAAACTATGTAACCCGGCCAGGCGCGGTGGCTCATGCCTGTAATCCCAGCACTTTGGAAGGCTGAGGTGGGTGGATCACCTGAGGTCAGGAGTTCGAGACCAGCCTGACCAACATGGTGAAATCCTGTCTCTACTAAAAGTACAAAATTAGCTGGGTGTAGTGGCCCACAACTGTAATCCCAGCTACTCGGGAGGCTGAGGCAGGAGAATCACTTGAATCTGGGAGGCGGAGGTTGCAGTGAGCCAAGATCGCATCACTGCACTCTAGCCTTGGCAACAAGAGCGAGACTCCATCTCAAAAAATAATAATAATAAAACAATACAATAAAAGAAAACCTTATATCCCAGTCACTGATTTGCATGCCTATCTCACAAGCGAAAGATTGTGAGTTCTGCAAGGTCAAGGACTTGGTCTGAAACATCTTTGTATATGGAACACCAAAGCAGGCCTTCAGTATGTACTTGTACAATGAATGAATGATGTCTCTTGCTCGCTCTTTCTTTTTTTTTTTTTTTTTTTTTTAATTTTTTTTTTTTTTTGAGACGGAGTCTCGCTCTGTCGCCCAGGCTGGAGTGCAGTGGCGCAATCTCGGCTCACTGCAAGCTCCGCCTCCTGGGTTCACGCCATTCTCCTGCCTCAGCCTCCCGAGTAGCTGGGACTACAGGCGCCCGCCACTGCGCCCGGCTAATTTTTTTTTTTCTATTTTTTAGTAGAGACAGGGTTTCACCATGGTCTCGATCTCCTGACCTTGTGATCCGCCCGCCTCGGCCTCCCAAAGTGCTGGGATTACAAGCGTGAGCCACCGCGCCCGGCCGCTCGCTCTTTCTTTGTTCAGTTCAGCATCTGTTGGATCTTTCATGCTAGAGCTGACAGTAACCAGAAGGTGGACTTGAGCCAACTCAAGAGACAAAAGCAAACCTGCAAGGCATTATTGGATCCTCCAGGAGTCATCAGTGTAGCATTCTGCGCCCTTAGAACTGCTCAAAAGGGCAACTCCATCAAAAGTTCACCACATCCCTATCTTGGCTGCAGCCAGCACAGACAGCCAGGTGTCTGCACACAAGAGTTTGCCCGAATGCCCACACATAAATCAATGCCCTCTCAGAGTGCATTCACCTTCAAAGAATATTCATTCAAAACCTATTTCACAACGCCAAGCAGATGTGAGCATCAAGATGCCAATAATTCAGGACAGATTGTCCAGGAACAGATCCCAGCAGAGGTCAAACTTCCTAAAGGATTAGGGAGGCGTGGCAAGTCAATGGGAAAGGGAGGATTTAACCACCAAGTGACGAGGGGCCCTCAGTGGCCTCTGGAGAAGAAATCGATTTACCTCATCATTCAACAAGATACATCTAAAATTTCACTCGTGCTGATAATCATAAGAAAGCGAATTCAAGCAACAAGGAGTTACCATCTTGCCTTCAAAATTTATCAAATACTTCCAAAAACACACTAGTCGACGCTGCCAGAAATACAGAGAGATCGCCTCTATAATGCATTCCTGGTATATTTGTCCCAGATATAGACAGGAAGTACCAATCAAGATCCTGTAAAGTGCTGTTTCCTTTGGATCTAATAACGCACCTAAAAAAATAGAAGGGGGTTGGTTGAAGTGGCTCACGCCTGTAATCCCAGCACTTTGGGAGGCCGAGGCAGGTGGATCATAAGGTCAGGAGTTCGAGACCAGCCTGGCCAACATGGTGAAACGCTGTCTCTACTAAAAATACAAAAATTAGCTGGGTCTAGTGGCAGGCGACTGTAATCCCAGCTATTTGGGAGGCTGAGGCAAGAGAATCGCTGAACCCGGGAGGCAGAAGTTACAGTGAGCCGAGATAAGACCACTGCACTCCCACCTGGGCGACAGAGCAAGACTCCGTCTGGGGAAAAAAAAAATAGAGAGGGGGGTCTTGCTATGTTGCCCAGGCTGGTCTTGATCTCCTGGGTTCAAGTGATCTTCCTTCCTCAGCCTCCCAAAGTGCTGGGATTACAGGCATGAGCCACCATACCTGACCTTAATAACTTCAATTTTAAAGAGAAAACAAAACAACATTATCTCGAATACAGAACAAGATATTTGCCTACAGATAGATACTCAACCAGTGTTTGTAAAAGTGAAAAGTAGAAAGCTAGAGGGAAAAGAGAATGGCCCAGTCTACTAGAATTTGACACCTCTGAAAGCTAACTCCATGTGGTTCCACGTCTTGGATAGACATGCTTGTTACACACGTGCAGGAACTCTCTGCTCAGCCCAAATCACCTCCCCTGGTTATAGGTGGGGCCGGATGACCAGTCTCAGACTAAATTATGCATTCTCAAGAGAGAGTATCACCAACAATGGGGTTAAAATGGATTCTTAGGGAACAAAATAACATTAGCCAATGTTAGATATTACAAAGGCTTGTGGCTCTCCTAGGGCACAGTACGTCATACACAGTGTATCTGTACACAATTTCAAGGGGGTGGGACAACTGTGAAAAATGCCTATCTGAAAAGGCTCTTGGATGGTGCTTATTTAAAGAAAGAAGAGGAAGGTTAAGAAGCACTGGACTAGCAGATGCCCCAAATACTGTGGTTCTTTTTCCTAGGTACTCCCTCTGGAATGCTGGTCTATCAGCAGTGGGTGTCATCCCACTATCTGCACCCACAGTGAGGTCTAACTGTTCATACAGGCTTAGAAGCTCAAGGACGTGGATCTAAATTTTTGCAAAGACGTCATGAAGGCCGGATGCGGTGGCTCATGCCTGTAATCCCAGCGCTTTGGGAAGTTCAGGAGGGTGGATCACTTAAGGCCAGGAGTTTGAGACCAGCTTGGGCAACATGGTGAAACCCCATCTCTACTAAAAATACAAAAATTAGCCAGGTGTGGTGGTAGGTACCTGTAGTCCCAGCTACGTGGGATGCAGAGGCAGAAGAATCACTTGAGCCTGGGAGGCGGGGGTTGCACTGAGCCAAGATGGCACCACTGCACTCCAGCCTGGGGGACAGAGTGAGACCCTGTCTCAAAACAAAACAAAAAAACAACAAAAAACAAATAAACAAACAAAAAACCACAAGAGACCTGATCTAAGATATGTCCGCCGGGCTACTTAAGCTCCTGACCGTGATATAACAGGCACCATTCCCTCCCACTTGGGAACCTCACAGTTTACAGGATGTGGCAAAACCCATGCTTGCCAACACCAGGAGAATGAGGCCGTCTTTGAACACTGCACCTTCAAGGTAGGAGGAGGAGCGAGACCACCCACCTCTCTGAAACCTTGCCTCAGGGTGCAGGGAGCGCAGCAGTTTGGAACTGGTGCATTTCACAGGTCCACATGGAGCTCTGGACCAAATCATCACAGCACCAGGCAGAGCTCACAGATGGTGCACTTGGCTGGGAACTACAGACCAAAAGCTGACAAGCAGAAACGATGCTTCTGAAACACATCCTGGTCCTGGCAAAGGGAGCAGCTCATTTGCTATTCCAAATTGTTGGCCAGAGAAGAAGCGACGGGGAAGGGCACTCAGGATCCTACGGGCAGGGCCAACTATGGCGTGGAGTACACGTGACTTGGCAGAAGAGGTCCAGATCATGGAAGTATTTGCTTCCAGTCATTTAGGAGAGGACATTTGGAATCCCAGATTGGTCGATACGTGTTTTTTGCTTGTGATACTGTGATTTATAATAAGAAATGCATATTGGCCAGTCACAGTGGCTCATGCCTATAATCCCGACACTTTGGGAGGCCGAGACGGGTGGGTCACTTGAGGTCAGGAGTTTGAGACCAGCCTGGTCAACATGGTGAAACCCCGTGTCTACTAAAAATACAAAAATTAGCTGGGTATGGTGGTGCACACCTGTCATCCCAGCTACTCAGGAGGCTGAGGCAGGAGAATCGCTTGAGTCTGGGAGGTGGAGGTTGCAGCGAGCTGAGGTCATGCCACTGGCCTCCAGCCCGGTGAAAGAGCAACACTCCATCTCAAATACATACATACAGATAGACAGACAGATAATAGATATAGAAATCTTTGTCTCTGTTTCCTGGTACACAGTTCATAAAACACTTATAATTCCATAAGCGATAGGGGTGCAAGGAGCATCTTTTGTTCTAGTATTTGGTCTTTGACCCCAGTTCCTGGCCAGAACTCCTAAATGCTTTGGAACTTCCTGGGTGACAGGAATGTCTTTTGTTCTAAAGAAGCACGTCTTGGTGGGCTTACAGTGGGAGACGATCACCAGAAACACCAAACCATGATTAGAACCTTGGAAATTTCAGCCCCATCTCCCCAGCCTCCAGAGAGGAAAGATGAGCTGAAGATTGGGTTAATAATCAATCATGCCTACATGATGAAACCTCCATAAAGGTCCCTAATGTATGAGGTTCAGAGAGTTTTCAGGTTGGGTGAACACACAGAGATGCTGGGAGGATGGTGCTCCCAGAGAGGGCATGGAAGCTGCATGTAGCACTCCTATTACCTCACGCCTCTCTGGCTTTCCCTGGGTTGTATTCTTTTCTAATAAATGGGTAATAATCAGTAAAGTGCTTTCCTGAATTCTGTGAACTGCTCTAGTAAATGAATGAACCCAAGGAGGAAACCTGTGATTTGTGGTCAGAAGCACAGGTGGCCACGTGGACTGTGAAATGGTGCCCTAAGTGGGAGCAATCTTGTGGGACTGAGCCCTTGACCCGAGGGACCTAATGTAAATGGCAATTATCTAAACAGGTGCTCCTCAAATAATGCTAACTTCAGGTAGATAGTAACAGATAGTAACAGAATTCAATTTAATTGTAGGACATCCAGTCCAGTGTTTGCAGATAACTGGGGAATTGCTTGGTGAGGGAGAAAAACCCACACTTTGGTCCATTTGGTCTTGAGCATGAGAGTATCGGGAAAACAGTCTTCTTTTCTTATACAATCTCTTTGTTACTCAATGAGGAAACGGGGGTTTCTCCAGGCCCACGGTTGGAGGAGTAATCAGGGTAGGTCTCCCATATCTCTAGCTGTCTCCTGATATTTCTCAGCTCTGGTTCCTAAGTATGTAAGGACACAGCACATTTTCTGCAGACCTTCAGTAAATGAAGACTCTTCCTTCTAATCTACAATTCTGTGCCAACCCTACTGGTAAACATGAAGGTTCTATTCCGATTTAGACTATGGAAATGACCTCTTTAGCAGATTTTAATTTAACAGACAAACAGGGCTGGGAATATGCCCCAAAAGTTATCAGCATTGTACCCAGAAGTCTGATCCATATGCCCCCACACCCTCAGTCTCAGGGGAACGGAGACAAATAGAATCTCAGAGGTAGGTTTTACACTAAGTCCCTAAAAACCATTCCCAAGCTGCCAGGCTGAAGCAAGGTCCAGGAAACCTGATAATCATAATACTATCTAACATGTACTGGGCACACACAATGCGGTGGACATGGTTTTTTAAAATACCCACATAAGGTTTTTTTTGTTTTTTTTTAGAGACAGGGTCTTGCTCTGCCACCTAGGCTGGAGTGCAGTGGCGCCATCATAGCTCACTGCAGCCCCAAACTCCTGGGCTCAAGCGATCCTCCTGCCTCAGCTTATGGAATACCTGGAACTACAAGAGCATGCCAACACACTTGGCCAATGTTTTAAAATTTTTTCAGAGACGAGGTCTTGCTATGTTGTGCAGGCTGGCCTCAAGCAATCTACCTGCCACAGCCTCCCAAAGTGCTGGGACCTATGCTAACTCATTTACATCTTCCTGCTGCCCATTTGACAAATGAGAAAACTGAGGCTCAAACAGGTTCAGTAGCTTGCAGAAACTTACGCGGCGAGTAGAGCCGAGATTCCAGCCCCAGCAATCTGCCTGTGCTTTTTATGGCCTTTCAAAAGGTCACTCATTGACATGGTCTGTCTGGATCACTGTCTCCTGATCCCGGCTTTTCTTACCAAGGGAGTGCTATGGCACCAGGTACACAGAGTCAAACTGAAATCTAAATGGCTCCCTGTGGTCTAGCTCTTGCATCTCAAGTCAGCCACCAGAGGCTATTCTTCATTAATTCAGACAGTGATAATAAATCATAGGAACTACTTATTTAATACTTGCTATGTGCCAGGCACTGAGTTCAGGGCTTTACATGTATTACCTTGTTTAATTCCATGCCAACACTATAGGTTCTCCCTTTCCACATTTTACCAATGAGAAAAGTTAGAAAAGAAGAAGTTAAAAATAACTATATCAAAGCCATGCAGTTACCATGAGGCAGAGTGGGGGCTCAGATCAGAACCATAATTGTTTTGTTTTTTGTTTTTCTAGAGACAGGATCTCACTCTCTCACTCAGAAGTGCAGTGGTGCAGTCATAGCTCACTGCAGCTTTGAACTCCTGGGTTCGAGTGATCCACCTCAGGCTCATGAGTAGCTAGGACCACCACTATTTGCCACCATGCCTGGCTAATTTTTTTTTTTGAAACAGAATCTCACTCTGTCATCCAGGCTGGAGTGCAATGGCACGATCTCGGCTGACCACAACCTCCGCCTTCCGGGTTCAAGTGATTCTCCTGCCTCAGCCTCCCGAGTAGTTGGGATTACAGGCACCCGCCACCATGGCCGGCTCATTTTTATATTTTTAGTAGAGATGGGGTTTCACCATGTTGGCCAGGCTGGTCTCAAACTCCTGACCTCAGGTGATCCGCCTGCCTCAGCCTCCCAAAGTGCTGGGATTACAAGCGTGAGCCACTGCACCTGGATCCTGACTAATTTTTAATTTTTTTGTAGAGACAGGGTTTCACTATGTTGCCCAGGCTAGACTTGAACTCCTGGCCTCAAGTGATCCTCCCACCTCAGCTTCCCAAAGCACTGGGATTACAAGCGTGATCCACTGCACCTGACCAGAACCCTGGTATTAACCCCAATATTGTACTGCCTTCCCTTGACATCAGAGACCCCAGCTCTTGGTCCTGGCATAGGATCACAGGATCTCAAGCTCTTTTCAAAGCTTGAGAGTTACAATGTGTTTTCCTATTTGGGCATTTAGGAAGGAAGTTAGTGGGAAATTGGAAGAGATGGCTATCAAGGGCTTTAATGCAAATGGCAATTGTCTAAACAGATGCTCCTCAAATCTCCTCTTTGACTGCAGTCAGGATCTTAGTAATTCTCTATGGGTGCTCCATTCCCAGAGAGGAGATTCAGGTCTTTCACATGGAACCCTGCACACGTCTGAAACCTCCTCCACCAGAAAAGAACTGGTCTGATGAACAAAACCTGTCCAGGCCCTGCAGGGTCCCATCAAACTGCCATTACAGAATCACATAACCCCAAAAGACAAAGGTAACCCTCTTCCCAGATCTGCAACCTTTCATGGAATTCAGGAGGTTCTAAATGCAAAAACTTTGATTAACTTCTTTGATGACTCTTGAACGAGCAAGTAGCTGCAGAAAGAAAGAATGTAATTCACTCCAACCAGGCCTCATTTTCCCTTCTCCAGCTTCCAAATATCATGATCCACTTAGCAAGAAGCACAGAAAGCTAACCTACCAAGGACTGCGTCTCGTGGTTTCCCACTGCTATGTGAGTCAAAGTAATGAACTTGAACTAGGGCAGGAAGCTGCAGGAGTGCCAGGACTGTACAACATTCATTAAGACCAACCAGGCGAAATTCTCACAAGGAGGTAAAATAATCCTAAAAAAAAATCACTGCAAAATAAAAGGGAAGAGAGGAATATACAGGAAAAATCGGTGGGCTTCAAAGGGTAACAAGGAGACAAGAAAAAATGTCTATCTGAGACTCCATTCAAATTAGTTGACTAAATCCCCAAAGCGTAAGGCACAGCTTAGCTTCCAGGGGCTTGCAATCCATTACCCAAGGCAGAATCAAGGGAGTGCTGTAATTGACCTCAAAGCATTGTGCTAAGGCAGGACAAAGTCAGGAATGCAGGGTCCAGAGAGATCATTCTCCACGGTTTTGCAGTGAGCCTTTAAAAGAGGGAAGGATTCTAATGAACTGCAAAGGGAGATGAGCTGAGTGGCCTGAGCAAGGGTGAGGATGCTAGGAAGGAGGGAAGGTGACCGATCACCCTTCAAGCTGGATAGAGGATCCCCATAGGAAGACAGCAGCACCAGCTGGGCCCAGAAGGTTAAGGCAGGCTGAGGGGCTCATCTTCAACGCAGAGTCAGTAGGACCTGCCCAGACTTGGGTATGAAAGCGCCAGACCTTTGCTCACCAAAGATCAATCTGGGGACAGTATGAAGGTAAGACTGGATGGGGCAGAGCTGACTGGGGTAGGGGTCTCAGTTAAGACAATAGGGAAGGCAGCCAGTGTGGAGGATGGGGATTGGAGAAGACTGAATACAAGAAAAGGGCATTTCAGATGGAACTACGAGACACGGCAACTGACTGGAAGGGTAGGAAGAGTAGGAGGCAAGAGTGATGCTTGAGGTGTCTGGTTTGCAACACCGAAGGGACCATGAAACTAATTAGGAACAACAAAGATGTCAGGAGGAGGACGTGCTGGGGAAATGCTGGTTTTGAGGTGCAGTCAGGATGGTGTCAGGGAGTGCCTGACAGCTAAAAAATGTGGATTTAAAAGTCTCCAGGATGTGCCTGGGAACGGTGGCTCACGCCTGTAATCTCAACACTTTGGGAGGCCGATCAGACAGATCACTTGAGGCTAGGAGTTGGAGGCCAGCCTGGTCAAGACGGCAAACCCCATCTCTACTAAAACACAAAAGTTAGCCAGGCATGGTGGTGCATGCCTGTAATTCCAGCTACTCACAAGGCTAAGGCATGAGAATCGCTTGAACCTGGGAGGCGGAGATTGTGGTGAGCTGTGATCATGCCACTGCACTTCAGCCTGGGCAACAGAATGACAGAGTGAGATTCTGTCTCAAAAAAAAAAAAAAATGTCTCCAGGATCTATGGGAAGATCTCTAAGATCTTCAAGATAGCTTCTGAAGTTGAAGAAGCAAGGTATAGAACTGTATTTTAGTATGCTACAATTTGGTTAAAAAAAAAACACACACACACACACGGGGAGTTCGGCTGGGCACGGTGGCTCACGCCTGTAATCCCAGCACTTTGGGAGGCTGAGGTGGGTGAATCACGAAGTCAGGAGATCGAGACCATCCTGGCTAACAGGATGGTGAAACCCCATCTCTACTAAAAATACAAAAAAATTAGCCAGGCGTGGTGGCGGGCGCCTGTAATCCCAGCTACTGGGGAGGCTGAGGCAGGAGAATGGCATGAGCCCGGGAGGCGGAGCTTGCAGTGAGCCATGATCACACCACTGTATCCCAGCCTGGGCAACCGGGCCAGACTCCGTCTCAAATCGCGCCACTGTATTCTAACCTGGGCGACAGGGCGAGACTCCCTCTCAAAACAAAAACAAACAAACAAACAAAACAAACAAACAAAAAAAACGGGGAGGTCAAGGAGAATATATAGTCTGATTTCTCTGCATAAATATTTATGTAAAAATATCCAGACACATACCCACTCCCCAAAAACTAATAATAGCAATTTATTCATCGGCACGTCTGGCAGGTGGGGCACAGGAATAGTAGAGCGTGTTCTCATGACAGCTCCTTTTCTTTTTTTCTTGCAGTAAAATAGACATAATAATATAAAATTTACTATCACAATTATTTTTAGGTGTACAGGTCTAGTATTAAATGCATTCATAATGTTGTGTAACCATTACCACCACCATCCATCCTCTGAATCCTTTTCTTCTTGCAAAACTGAAACCCCCACCCACAAAACCATAGCTCCTCATTGCTCCTACCCTCCAGCCCCCGATGACCACCATTCTACTTTCTCTCCTGGATTTTGACTACTCCAACTATCTCATGCAAGTAGAATCATGTCTTTTTTGTGTCTGGCTTATTTCAAGTAGCATAAAGTCTTCAAGGTTCATCCATGTTGTAGCCTATGCCAGCACTTCCTTCCTTTTTTAGGCTAATAAGGAGGAACTTACTTCTGTCATTTTCCTATTTGTTTCCCATATGCCTTAAAGTTTTTAGTCTCTCATTTCCTGCATTGCTGTCTTCTTTTGTGTGTAGTTGATCTTTTTGTAGTGAAACATTTAAATTCCTTTCTCATCTCCTTTTTGTGTATATGTCTATTTTCTTTGTAGTTGCCATGGGGATTACATTTAATATACTAAAGTTATACACTCTAATTTGGATTTATACCAGCTTAACTGCAATAACATACAAAAATACTACTCCTTTACATTTCCATTCCCACTCCTTTCAATTGTTGATGTCACAAAATTACCTCTTTATACATTACATGGCCAAAACCATAAACTAGTAATTTTTGAAAATGCATTAGTCTTAAATTATGTAGAAAACAAAATGTAGAGTTACAAACCAATGTTACAATAATATTAGCTTTTATAATTGCCCACATAATTGTACCTTTATTGTGATCTTTATTGCTTCGCACAGCTTCAAGTTACTGTCTAGCGTCCATAAATTTCAGCCTCCCCTTAGCATCTGTTGCAGGGCAAATCTAGTCATAACAAACTCCCTCATATTTTGTTTATCTAAGAATGTCTTAATTTCTCCCTCACCTTTGAAGGACAGTTTTGCTAGATATTGGATTCTTGATTGACTGGGATGTTTTTTCTTTTATCATTTTGAATATATCAGCCCATTGCCTTCTCGCATCCAAAGTTTCTGGTGAGAAACACGCTGACAATCTTACTGACGATCTCATATGTGATGAGGTGCCTCTCTCTTACTGCTACAAAGATTCTCTTTGTCTTTGTCTTTTGAAAGTTTGATTATAATGTGTCTTGCTGTGGGACTCTTTGAGTTCATCTTACCTGGAGATTGTCAAGCTCCTTGAATGTTTATATTAATGCTTTTCATCAAATTTAGGAAGTTTACAACCATTCTTTCTTCAAATATTCCCTCTACCCCCTCCTGTATGATCTCTTCCTCCAGGACTCCCACAATAGGTCAACTGGTCCACATGATGGTATCCTACAGATTCCTTAGGTTTTGCTCATGTTCCTTCAATCTATTTTTTTCCAGTCTTGGTAATTTCCTTTGTCCTATCTTCAGGTTTACTGATTCTTCCTTCTGCCTATTTGAACCCCTCTAGTGAATTTTTCATTTCCATTATTATACTTTTTGGCTTTAGAATTTCTCTTACGTTTCATTTTAGGTTTTCTGTCTCTTTACAGATATTTCAACTTACTTCAAAATTATTTTCTTGACTTTCTTAATGTCTTTCTTTATTCTTTGTGTAGTAGATCTGCCATCAGGTCTTTTTCAGGAACAGCTTCTGTTTATTTTTTTCCCTTTGAATGGGCCATTCTTTCTTGTTTCTTTTATGCTTTGTGATTTTGTTTTGCTGAAAACTGGATATGTTAATGTAACAAGTGGTATCTCTGGAAATCAGATTCTCCCTTCTCCCAAGGATTTATTTTTGGTTATTACTTTGTCATTTTTTATTTGTTTTGATTTACTTGTATTGTTTTAGTTTTTGTTTACTCTTTTGGTTGTCACCCTGGCTGGAGTGCAGTGGTGTGATCACAGCTCACTGTAACCTCAAACTCCTGGCCTCAAGCCATCCTCCCACCTCGGCCTCCCAAAGTGCTAGGAGCTAGGACTACAGGTGTGAGCCACCCTGCCTAGCCTTAAATATCTTTTCATAACTTTTGGTATTTGAACCATATCATTTATTAACTGTTCAAAAAATAAATAAAATGTAAAGACTAAATAATGAATTCAGTTGTTTGTATCCAGTCAGATGAACTCATCAAGGTTCAGAGGAAGCAAACACTGCATTGATCAGTGATTAAAACACAGATCCCTGATATTTGGAGGACAGGATGTTTTTATTTAACCTAGTTCTCGGAAACTGTGTGCAAGCTACTCCTGGAATTCATATACAGTTTCCTGAAGCACTAGTACAGGGTTGTGGGTGGGGAATGGGGAGCTGCCTTTACCACCCAAGCCTGAATATCTTGTCTCTATGCCAGTGATCAATCTGACTAAACTGAATGTCTTCTCAGGTCTTTTCCGTGCCTGTACCTTTCCCTAGGCCTGTGTAGTCACTTTCTAGTGTTCCTTGTAGAGGCAATTGCTTTTGAATGTCCTAGTCCTTAATGTCTGGCTCTCCAAAGAGGGAAAATAAAAGTGGGGAAGTGGGGGGGGGGAGGGACAGGACACTGGACCTTAAAATCTCCTGAAAGCAACTTCAATCAGAGGGGGAGGGGCTTACAACAGGGGGCCAGGTGCACCAGCAATGGCTTCCAGCATCTTTGTCTGCACCTCTGTAATCAGAACCACTGATCAGTGATCAGAACACAGGTCCCTGGTATTTGGAGGACAGGATGTTTTTATTTAACCGAGTTCTCACAAATTGTGTGCACGCTGCTCCTGGAATGCATACACAGCTTCCTGGAACACAAGTACAGTGCTGTAGGTGAGGAACGGGGAGCTACCTTTACGCCACTCCCAAGCCTTCTCCTGGAAGTTTCAAGCCTTCCATGGACTCCAGAATTCCCATTCCATCAGCATGGCAAAAACTGAAATTACTTTTGCATCAACCTAGCATCTATTTTTTTTTTTCTTTTTTGAGATAGGGCCTTGCTCTGTCACCCAGGCTGGAGTGCAATGGTGTGATCACAGCTCACTGTAACTTTGAACTCCTAACCTCAAGCCACCCTCCCACCTCGGCCTCCCAGAGTGCTAGTGTCAGAGGCATTTGAACCAGAGCAACTCCATCTTGAATAGGGGCTGGGTAAAATAAGGCTGAAACCCTCTGTACTGCATTCCCAGAAGGTTAGGCATTCTAAGTCACAGGATGAGATAGGAGGTCAGCACAAGATACAGGTCATAAAGAACTTGCTCATAAAACAGATTGCAGTAAAGAAGCTGGCCAAAACCCACCAAAACCAAGATGGCAACGAGAGTGACCTCTGGTCCTCCTCACTGCTACACTCCCACCAGCGCCATGACAGTTTACAAATGCCATGGCAACATCAAGAAGTTACCCTATATGGTCTAAAAAGGGGAGGCATAAATAATCCACCCCTGGTTTAGCAAATCATCAAGAAATAACCATAAAAATGGGCAACCAGCAGCCCTCATGGCTGCTGTGTCTATGGAGTAGCCATTCTTTTATTCCTTTACTTTCCTAATAAACTTGTTTCCACTTTACTCTACGGACTCACCCCACAATCTTTGTTGCGTGAGATCCAAGAACTGTCTCTTGGGGTCTGGATCAGGACCCCTTTCCTGTAACACTAGGAGCTAGAACTACAGGTGTGAGCCACCCTGCCTAGCCTTAAATATCTTTTCATCATTTTTTATATTTGAACCATATGACTGTTCAAAACCATTTACCTGTTCAGAAAAGGTTCAGAACCATTTACCTGTTCAAAAGGTAAATAAAATTTAAAAACTCAACAGTGAATTCAGTTGTTTGTATCTAGCCAGATGAACTCATCAAGAGCAAAGGAAGGAAAGGAGCAAGGCAGGAAAGAGAAGAGGACTATGAGGAGCAGCTGTGTAGGTGGCGCGTTGGATGAGCTAGACTCCACAGGGTGCAAGCAGAAACACTTTGCTCTTTCTCACAACTCCCTGTTCAAGCTTCCCTGTCTCAAATCGTTCCCTGAAGAGAGCACTGGGCTGGTCCCCTGGCTTTGTTATAGACTCTTAAGGAATCAAAAGCCATCCAGTAACTTTTAGATAATAAAAGATCCCGTGCAGGCTACTAACCACATAACCACAGACTTCCCTCCATTGAAAGAAAACACCTTCCCTCTTTTGACTTGGGCTTGACCCAGGCTAGTAAACCTAGAGTGGGGAAGAGGAATAGATCAAGGTCTCCCCCACCACCACTCTTATTGAGTCCACCTTCTTCCCCACCATGCAGCTGTGGTTTCTAGCCACACCATAGTTGGATAGACTTGGAAGAGTAAGGGAAAAGGGGGGCCCAGGCCTCTCCCACTTTTGGCTACTGAAAATGTCCTCCCAAACCTCTGGGCTTCTGAAGGTCTCTCCCTCCTCTGAGGCAATATTAGCACTCTAGGAGATCCTCAAGACATCCCCAAGCAGGCTCCTCCATTGTCTCATGTATCATTGAGATGGCAGCTCTTCCAAAGGCAACCCTTTCCTGTTCTGCTTGGTTACTAAACTCAATAGCAGCTCCAGCCCCAGCCCAGGCCTTTAAACTTTTTGCAGATGGCTCAAACACAAGCTGCTGTATGCTTTATGCTGTAGCAATCAGAAGTCAATCTCTACAAATGGCTCTTAGGAAACATCTTTAGCTCAAATTGAATGAGAAAACACCCCTTCCCCACCCTGAGAATTCTTTTGCCTAATCCTTTAACATCAACCTCTTAAAAAGTGTTAGGAAGCTGGGCATGGTTATAATCCCATGCCCATGAATCCCTGGTTCATGCTTGTAATCCCAGCACTTTCGAAGGCTGGGGCAGAAGGATCACTTGAGCCTAGGAGTGTTGTGCCTGGGCAACATAGTGAGAGCTCATCCCTACAAAAATTACAGTTAAAAAAAAAAAAAAAATAGCCAGCCGTGATAGTATGTGCTTTTAGTCCCAGCTACTCAGAAGGCTGAGACAGGAAGATGGCTTGATCCTGGGAAGTCATGGCTGTAGTGAGTTACGATCATGCCACTGCACCCCAGCCTGGGCAACAAAGCAAGACTGTCTCAAAAAATAAATTAAATGAATACAGTTGAATTAAATTTAAAAAGTGTTATGGACTGAATTGGGTCCCATCAAATTCATAGGTTAATTCCCAATATGGTTGTATTTGGAGACAGGGCCTTTAATGAAGAAATTAAGGTTAAATTGCCTCATAACTGTGGAACCTTAATCCATATGCACACACGCACAGAGAAAATGTCCAAGTGAGGACACTGAGAAAACGTGGCCACGTGCAAACCATGGAGAGAGGCTTCAGTAGAAACCAGCCCAACCAGCATCTTCAGGTTGGGCTTTCAGCCTTCAGAACTACCAATAAATAAATAAATAAATAAATTTCTGTTGATGAAGCCACCAGGTCTGTGGTATCTTGGTGTAGCAGCCCAAGCACGCTGATACACAAAGATGAGGAAGAACAATAGGAAAATGGCAGCAGAGCTGATGCCATCTTAGCTTGGGGGTGGTCTAGCATGTACTTCTAGGAGGAAAAGTTGGCATCTACTATATTATTCTTCAGCTTTAGGGCCTGAAATTGAGGCAACAGAGTGCCCTTTTGATATCCTATTACACTCCACGTTAAGAGGTGGGAGATGAAGGACAATGGGAACAAAATAGTCTGAGAAGAGAACCAAGAGAAAGGCAGGTGCCTGAGAGATCAAGGGAGACCTCCAATCAAGGGCAGGTGGTTAGTCCCTAGTAATGTTCAATGCCACAAAGGGCCAAGTAGGATGAAGACTGAGAAAGGGACATTGTGGGGCTGATTACCGGAGTGAGGGGATCGGGGTGTGATATGTTTTGGCTGTGTCCCCACCCCAATTTTTTTTTTTTTTTTTTGAGACAGCATCTGGCTCTGTCACCTGGGCTGAGTGCAGTGGTGCGATCTCGGCTCACTGCAACCTCTGCCTCCTGGGTTCAAGCAATTCTCCCATCTCAGCCTCCCAAGTAGCTGGGATTACAGGTGCGCACCACCATACTCGGTTAATTTTTGTATTTTTAGTAGAGACAGGCTTTCACCATGTTGGCCAGGCTGGTCTCGAACTCCTGACCTCAGGTGATCTGCCCACCTCAGCCTCCCAAAGTGCTGGGATTATAGGTATGAGCCACCACACCTGTTGCAAACCTCCTCTTGAATTGTAGCTCCCATAATTCCTACATGTCATGGGAGGGACCCAGTGGGAGGTAATTGGATCATGGGGGTGGGTCTTTCCTGTGCTTTTCTCTAGACAGTGAGTAAGTCTCATGAGATCTGACAGTTTGATAAAGGGGAATTCTCCTGCACATGGCCTCTCCTTCTTTGCCTGCCACCATGTAAGACGTGGCTTTGCTCCTCCTTGCCTTTTGCCATGATTGCGAGGCCTCCCCAGCCATGTGGAACTATGAGTCCATTAAACCTATTTCCTTTATAAATTATCTAGTCTCGGGTAAGTCTTTATTAGCAGCCTGAGAACAGACTAACACAGAATAGCAAGATGGCAAAAACCATGTTCTTGTCCTGACAGCAGCACCAGAATTTTTATAAAAGGGACTTAGGAGTAGCAACTTGGTTCAAAGGGGGCTGCAGGCTTTCAGATGCGTTACGCATTGGAGGTATCTCACGTTAGGTGGGTGGGCTATGTGTCGGAGGGCCACCCAAGACCCATTACCATGTTCAACAGTTTGGCACAAGTCCTCCCAAGGCTGAGCATACAGTTGTATGTGTAGCTATAATTTATTACGAAGAAAGAATACAATACACAATCATCTCAACGATCCAGAGTGTGGGGCAAAAATCTAGAGGAAACCAGACTCAAGATTTCAGAATCCTCTCCCAGTGGCATCCACAGGACAGGCATCACTCCCCTAACAACGAGTAGTGTCAGTAGATGTGAAATGCTGCCCACCAGGAAAGTTCACTAGAGAATGAATGTCCAGGGTTTTCATTGGGGGCTGGTCATGCTGGCACTCTCTGCCTGGCATGTACTCAAATTCAAGACTCTCAAACAGGGGCAGGAGCAGTGGATCACACGTATAATCCCAGCACTTTGGGAGGCTGAGGCTGCAGGATTGCTTGAGGCCAGCAGGTTGAGGCTGCAGTGAACTCTGACTGTGTCATTGCACTCCAGCCTAGGCAACAGAGTGAGACTTTACCTCTTAAAAATAAATAAATAAGACTCCCGAAAGGAAAATGGTGCTTAGCATAAACCATATGGTTTGAACAAACAGGCCATGATGAACCACTCTTAACGGTTTTAGGAATGGTGGGACCCCTCCAAAACTCCAATTTTCCAGAAAGCAGCTAAGGGCCAGCCTTGCAAGCATGCCATCCTAAGGATATCTTGCTAGGCCAACACTTCTGCACACACCCCCACTCTCATTCTGAGTTCCTGAGTCATTGAGCCAAGGCCACAAAAATTTATAGAAATAAACATTTCGACCTAGAGCAGGAATAGATGCATGGCTTCTCGTGGTTCAGAGGCCCTAATATAGATCTTGCAGCTGCTGGTGACACAAGGTAGGGTCCTTCCAGATTTGGGATGTTTAACTCTGTGCAGTGCAAGGGTGCTGCTGTTATTCTGAAAGAACTAGCACAGTCTCGTCATTCTCTGCTTCTGTTCATGGAATTTTACATTCAGCAGGCTCTCCTAGTTCCTGAACTACCTTATCCCCACACAGCTGGTCAAAGTTAAATAAAGGTCTGGACAACCCAGAGAGGTTCATTGTCTTCACCAGTCCAGCACCCCCAGGAAGCCCATTTCCCAAGGGAGTGGAACAATAAGCACAAAGTTTTTATACGTATTACATAATGCAGAACAATAAAAATAGAAAAAAATGCTTTTATGCACACTTTACATCAGAATGAAAAATATCAGTTAACCGTAGCAGAGTAGGAAAATCAAGCCAGGCATGGTGGCTCATGCCTAGAATCCCAATAGTTTGGGAGGCTGACCCAGGAGGATAGCTTGAGGCCAGGAGTTTGAAACCAGCTTGGACAACATAGCCAGATCCCATCTTCACAAAAAATTTTAAAACACTTAGCCAGGTGTGATGGTCCTATGCTTTGGTCCCAGCCACTCTGGAGGTCGAGGCAGAAGGATCGCTTGAGCCCAGGAGTTTGAGGCTGCAGTTGTCCAGTTTGGACAAGAGTGAGACCCTGTCTCTTAAATAAAAAAGAGGTAATGGGGTTATATTAGTTCGTTTTCATGCTGCTGATAAAGACATACCTGACACTGGGCAATTTACAAAAGAAAGAAGTTTAGTTGGACTTACAGTTCCACATGGCTGGGGAGGCCTCACAATCATGGCAGAAGGCAAAGGAGGAGCAAGTCACATGGATGGTAGCAGGCAAAGAGAGAGAGCTTGTGCAGGGAAACATCTCTTTTTAAAACCATCAGGTCTTATGAGACTTACTCACTATCACAAGAATAGCACGGGGAAGTCCCCCCACCCCAACCATGATTCAATTACCTCCCACTAGGTCCCTCCCACAACACGTGGGAGTTCAAGATAAGATTTGGGTGGGGACACAACCAAACCATATCAGGGGTGAATACGAGAGTTGGGGCAGCACTTTCTAGTGCTGCTATTGTCCCCTCTCTCTCTCCTCTCCTCCAAAGAGCAGAACAGCAGGAGCAAATCAGATGGGGTTGGCTCCCAGGATGTGCTAAAAGTTTGTGCTCAGAGCTGAAGCCCATTTCTGGTCGTGTTTCTCATCTATGTGGTAGGTTTATCCAGAGCCAGCCTCCTCAGAGTAGGCCAAGCCACCTTACCCCTGTCTTCTTTTCTGCACGGGGAGATGGCGGCTGAGCAAGGCAGATATAAAGGGGGGGCTTTATTTCCCATTCCAACTTCTCCGATGCACATGCCTCCCTCAGGGATCCATATGGAAGAGAAAGTATCCAGGCAAGACAGAAAAGGTCTCTCAATTGCATCAAACCTCACCTTCTATCTACTCCGATGGTTGCAGGGTATTTTTTTAACCTTCAGAGAATAATTTCAGCTTAAATTTTTATTTTTTTTATTTTTATTTTTAGGCAGAGTCTTGCTCTGTCACCCAGGCTAGAGTGCCGTGGTACAATCACAGCTCATTGCAGGCTCAAACTACTGGGTTCAAGCAAACCTCCTGCTTCAGGTTCCTGGGTAGCCAGGACTACAGGTGTGCACCACCATGCCTGGCTAATTATTTATTTATTTAATTATTTGAAGAGATGGGGTCTCGCTATGTTTCCCAGGCCGATCTCCAACTCTTGGCCTCAAGCAATCCTCCCACCTCAGCCTCCCAAAGCAATGGGATTAGAGGCGTGAACCACTGCATCCAGCCACAGTCTAAAACTTCTGATCTGAAATATGTTAGGTGTTTTGAGAATACGGATGCAATGACTGCAGAATAATCTTGACTTCAGGATTAAGAGGCACGGAGATACCAATTTCTGATGTTTTTGCTCGACTTCTCATGGAAGTCTCCATGAAACTAGAAAAAGACACAAAGTCACAGCGGTCCTAGAAGCTGAAGATAGTCATCCATTTGAACGAATCTGGGGAACGTACACTCAGCATGGCTCCAGTGAAGCTGATGGAGAAGTGAAGCTGGTGGTCTCTGCAAGCACTACTAGAAAGCACCTGCCAGGAAAGGGTGGGAAGTGGCATGAACAGCATACGCTGCCTGCCCCAAGCTGGGAGACCCAGGTCTGCAAAATCAAGGCACCCAGACAGCCAGCTCCTGACTATGTGTGCTTGGATTACCAGGAAGTCTGGCATCTTGTCCCCCTTCTGTTTTATCCATTTCCTCTCCCTTCTTGGTGCCTCTGTTTCGACCTTGAGTTGCAGGAACAACCCCAGCATATTACATGGGGAGAAGTTCCAGCACCAGAAAGTAATGCAATGAGTGGGAGCCATAGGTTCCACAGGCTCCAGTTTTCTTCCTCCTTTTTCTTTTCTTTTCTTTTTTCTTTTCGTTTTTTTTTTTTTTTTTTTTTTTTGGTTTTTTTTGTTTGTTTGTTTTGTTTTTGAGACAGGGTCTCTTTCTGTTGCCAAGGCTGGAGTGCAGTGACACAATCATAGCTGACTGCACTTCCAATTCTGAGGCTAAGGCAATTCTCCTGCCTCAGCCTCCCTGAGTAGCTAGGACTACAGGCACACACCACCATGCCTGATTCATTTTTAAATTTTTTTGTAGAGAGGCGGGATGTGGTGGCTCATGCCTGTAATCCCAACACTTTGGGAGGTGGAGGTGGGTGGATCACCTGAGGTCAGGAGTTTGAGACCAGCCTGGCCAACATGGTGAAACCCCATCTCTACCAAAAAAACCCACAAAAATCAGCTAGGTGTGGTGGCAGGTGCCTGTAATCCTAGCTACTCTGGAGTCCGAGGCAGAAGAATCACTCGAACCTGGGAGGCAGAGGTTGAGTGAGCCGAGATCGTGCCATTGCACTCTGGGCAACAGAGCGAGACTCCCTCTTAAAAAAAAAAAAAAAGGATTGAAAACTAAGGCCAGGTGCGGTAGCTCACCCCTTCAATCCTAGCACTTTGGGAGGCCGAGGCGGGAGATTTGCTTGAGCCCAAGAGTTTGAGACAAGCCTGGGCAACCTAGCAAAACCCTGTCTCTACAAGAAATACAAAAATTAGCTGGGGCATGGTGGCATGCGCCTATAGTCACAGGTACTCATCAAGCTGAGGTGGGAGAATCACCAGAGCCCAGGGAAGTCGAGGCTGCAGTGAGCCAAGATTGTGTCGCTGCACTCTAGCCTGGACAACAGAGTGAAACTCTGTGTCAAAATAAATAAATAAAATAAAACAAAACTGAAAACTAGTGGGGAATCGTAAGGTTTAATCCAGCAGAGAAGGCAAGCATTGCCCTTCAATATACAAAGACAAAATTAACCCCTCCAAATTATTCACTATCGGAGAGAGAAGAAAGGGTAAGAAACACCTGCTTCATGTTAGATACGGCCAGTGAAAGCCTTCCACAAATAAGAGTCTGTATAGACATACTAAGATGAAATGAAAATACAAGAGGCTGAAACAGGAGTGGAAGGAGGCTGAGAGTCATAGCTACCTGTAATTTCAGCACTTTGGGAGATTGAGGTGAGAGGCTGGGAGTCTGAGACCAGCCTGGACAACATAGCAAGACGCCATCTCTACAAAAGAAATAAAACATTAGCTGAGTGCAGTGGTGAGCACCTGTAGTTCCAGCTACTTGGGAGGCGGAGGCACGAGGATTGCTTGAGCCCAGGACTTAAAGGCTGCAGTGAGCTATGATGGCACCACTGCACTGCAGTCAGAGTAACAGAGCAGAACCTTGTCTCAATAAGATGAAATAGAAAAAAGAAAATAGAGCCTGGCTTCAGTGAGGAGAAAAAGCAAGAACGATGACAATGCACTAGCAAAGTCAAAGCCTACCTGGGATCCGTTGGCAGGAAACTGCAACTTCTAACTCACGTCAATAAATATTTACCCAAACCCCTGACGTGGCAGCCATCGTGCTCGGCCTTGGGGATACTGCAGTGAACAGGGGCCACGTGGACACTGTCCTCTAGGAAATCAGAGTTCAGCTGGGAGCACAGACAACCAAGGACTCACAAGGGTGTGTGTGTTAAAAAGGGGAAAATGCTGCAGAAAGAAAATGCAGGGAAATTGGATATTATCTGGGGCAGTGGTCTCCACGATGTGAGCAAAGTAAGAGATGTTCATAAGCATCTATCACAGTGTGGGCACAGATATCGGAAGCTTCATTCATTCATATTGCTTCTTTTTGTGTGTGTGTGTGTGTGTGTGAGATAGTCTTGCTCTGTTGCCCAGGCTGGAGTGCAGTGGCATGATCTTGGCTCACTGCAACCTCTGCCTCCCAGGTTCAAGGGATTCTCCTGCCTCAACCTCCTAAGTAGCTGGGACTACAGGTACATGCCACCACACCTGGCTAATTTTTGTATTTTAGTAAAGACTGGGTTTCACCATGTTAGCCAGGTGGGGCTTGAACTCTTGAGTTCAAGTGATCCACCCGCCTCAGACTCCCAAAGTGCTGGGATTACAGGCGTGAGCCACCCCACCCAGACCATATCTCTTTTTAATCATCGTTTTCAATTTCTGTTTTGGGGGTATGCATTTTAAGGGCCACCATGTATGAGTAGAGTAGCACCTGCAGGTGACTTGATAAGGAAAAAACAGGGACGGGGTAGGACACAGGAGCTGGGAAGGGCAGAAAGGGAAGCCACTGTGTGATAGAAAAGTTGAAATCTGTATGATACGAACTTTTTACTTATACACTTCAACTTCGTATACTCCTCATGTTGCTTAAAATAGCGTATTAGTATATTAATTTTATAGAGGTAAACATAAGTGCTTTTTGAAAAATATAATTGCTTTCCTTTTCATTCCCTCCCTCCCTCCCTTTCTTCCTTCCTCCCCCTTCCCTCCTTTCTTCTCTGCCTCCCTTTTTCCTCCCTCCCTCCTTCCCTTCTTTCCTATACTTTCCTCCCTTCCTTCCTTCCTCCCTTCTTTCCTCCTTCCTCCCTTCCTTCCTCTTCCTTCCTTCCTTCTCTCTCTTTCGACAGGGTCTCGCTGTGTTGCCCAGGCTGGAGTACAGTGCCATGATTATAGCACTCTATAGCCTCAACCTTCTGGGCCCAAGCAATCTTCCCACTTCAGCCTCCAAGTAGCTAGAACTACAGGTGCACACCACCATGCCCAGCTACTTTTATTTTATTATTATTTTTTGTAGAGACAGGGTCTTGCTATGTTGTTCAAGCTGCTCTAGAACTTCCAGCTTCAAGCAATCCTCCCACCTTGGCCTCCCAAAGTGCTGGGATTATTGGTGTGAGCCACCGCACCCAGTCAGAAAATATGATATTATATTATCTGGGGTAGGAAAAGAACAACTCCTATAGCAGAATAAATAGCAACAGCAGCAGCACAGATAATCATATCAATAACCTACAGCCCTGACCGAGCCTAGACAGGGAACATAAAAAAGAAGTAAAATGATGAGAGAGAAAGATAACACATGAAACACAGAAATTGGAGACTTGAACTTTACAAGAAGGAAAGACACAAGGATCCAAGAATACTAGAAGGTATAGTAATGAGACAATTTTTCTGAGCTAAGAAAGGGAAGACTTTCATGTGCTATCAATCAATAGCAGATCAAATAAACAAATACTAATAACATCACTCACCATGATGAACTACAGGGCAAGCATATTGTTAAGCTATTTTACTTTTTATGACAGCAATGAAAGGTAGGTATTATTTATTTATTTAGAGATGAAAGTTCTCTCTTGTTGCCCAAGCTGGAGTGCAGTGGCACTATCTTGGCTCACTGCAACCCCTGCCTCCTGGGTTCAAGCAATTCTCCTGCCTCAGCCTCCCAAGTAGCTGGGATTACAGGCACATGCCACCACACCTGGCTATTTTTTGTATTTTTAATAGAGATGGGATTTCATCATGTTGGTCAGGCTGGTCTTGAACTCCTGATCTCATGTAATCCACCTGCCTCAGCCTTCCAAAGTGCTAGGATTACAGGCGTTAACCCCGGCGCCTACCCCCCCCCCTTTTTTTTTTTTTTGAGATGGAGTCTCACTCTGTCACCCAGGCTGGAGTGCAGGGCACAATCTCGGCTCACTGCAACCTCCACCTCCCAAGTTCAAGTGATTCTCCTGCCTCAACCTCCTGAGTAGCTGGGACTAGAGGCTTGTGCCACCACTCCTGGCTATATCTTTGGTTTTTTTTGTTGTTTTTTTTTGTTCTTTGTATTTTTAGTAGAGACGGGGTTTTCACCATGTTGGTCAGGCTGGTCTTGAACTCCTGACCACAAATGATCCGCCTGCCTCGGCCTCCCAAAGTGCTGGGATTTCAGATGTGAGCCCCCTCGACCGGCTGAAGGTAGGTATTAATTGATGTCCCTGTTTTAATAAGGCATAAGGGAGGTTCAGATATTCAGTGACCTGTATAAGATTATGCCACTAATTGTAATAAAATTCAGATTTGAACCCTGATTTACCTTCACTCTAAAACATTCTTTTCTTTCCATTATGCCATGTTGTCTTTCAAGATGAGAATTTCAGCAGTACAATGGCAATTACTAGATTATTAGCTATACACATGGTAAAATAAGAGGTAATATACAGAATGCCGTAGGAAAAAAAGGCTACACCTTTTAAAACATTCATGAAACACTTATAAAAACAGGATTGTATGCTAGATCACACAAAAAAACAACCAATTTTTCAAAGCTGAAATATACAAATCTCATTCTCCTACTCAAACCCAAAGAAACTAGGATTTAATATTATAGTAAACATTCAAGCAGAGAGCCCTAGATCACTCTGCAATGGAAACCACTCTCCTGATCAATGAAGAATACAAATGCAAGACAACATCTTTTAAAGAAAACGACAGTGAGAAAATTACATAACTCAAATATGTAGGTATTAATCAAAGTTATTCTCAGAGGTAATTCATAGCGTTAAGATAATTTCATTATTTTGGGCTGGGTTTGGTGGCTCACGCCTGTAATCCCAGCACTTTGGGAGGACAAGGTGGGAGGAACATTTGAGGTCAGGAGTTCGAGACCAGCTGGGCCAACATGGTGAAACCTCCTTTCTACTAAAAAAATACAAAAATTAGCCAAGCAGGGTGTAATCTCAGCTACTTGGGAGGCTGAGACAGGAGAATCGCATGAACCCGGGAGATGGAGGTTGCAGTGAGCCGAGATTGTGCCACTGCATCCCAGCCTGGGTGACAGAGTAAGACTCCACCACAATAAATAAATACATAAATAAATAAATAAATAAATAAATATTATTTTATTATTTGTAAAGAAAACTCTTTTAAAAATTTAGAAAACTTAGACACAAAGATAATGGGGTGATGATATAATTATGGTGATGGTAGAATTCGTTAATTGGGAACTTCACAAATAATATATACGCATTTTATCAAAAAACAGAATTATTTGAGAAAACTATAAAATATATGAATGATTGACAAATCTAACCCAGAAAGAAGAAAATATAATTACAACTGAGAAAAGCTATGCAGCTACAAATATAGAAGAGATAAAATATTGTACTTTGTATAACCAAAAGCTAATCTATTTTAGATTTTTTGTGAAACTAATGACTTTATTAAAAAAAGATTCATTAAAAAAAGAAAATGCAGAAAAACAATGAAATCAGATTTCTAAAACTGATAAACTATTTTTTAAAAATACCTGAAAAGCTTCTCAAATTAGGAAAAACTATATCTGAGTTTTTTCCTGTTGTTGAGAAGTAGACACTCGTCATGTTATATTAACTGTTACGGGATGAAGAAAAAGTGGAAAAGTTAACATAACTCTCATACAAAAATACGCAAAAGAAAACCAACCAACACATCTCATATGCAAAAACCCTAAAGCTGGAACTGGAAAATCTAATTTAAAATATGCTCCAAACATAGCTGACCATGGTCAAGTACAGATCATTTCAGGACTTGAGTACAATTTAACACTAGAAAAATCAATCCATATATGAAATCAAATCAATAACATAATAAAAAGTTTGGTGATCTCTATGGAAACTGCAAACAGTGCTGGGGAAAATATAAGATTCCTTCAGGACTTTTTAGAACGAGGACAAGAATAATCCTTTCTCGACAAAGTAAGAGTGATCTCTCTCAAGGCAGAAGCATATTCTCCTACACCAGAGGAATTTCCATTAAAATAAGCAATGCCCCAAGGACGCTCACTATCATTTTTATTCAATGTTGTTCGCCGTGTTCTGGCCAATATTATGACTTGAGATACAAGTGAGAAAGATGACTGAAGGAATTCGTAAGACAAGATGATCACTACTCAGGGGATAGTATGATTGTCTGTCTAGAAAAAAAGAAATGACTCCATTGTAATTCTGGGAATTTACTAACAGTGGCTGAGTCCTGGACAAACATTTAAAAAAAATCAATCGTTTTCTTGTGTGGCAGCAATAACCATTTAGAAAATGGAGCAAATGCGGAGTTAAGGGGCTGTGAGTATACAACAGCGAGAACTCCCGATCTGCTGTCCCGGCAAGTCGCCTCTGGAGTGGACACCGGCCAGGGCAGGCAGGTCTCTGGAGGGAAGGTAGAGAGAGGATACAGAGGATCTACACCTTCCCCAGGAAGCTCCCCAAGAAAGGACCACACCTGTTTACTCCAGCAGGCTCTGGGGGGATTGGGGCTTGGGGGTGATGGTCTTGACCTCACTGACTACTGACTACCCAAAGAAAAACTGCTCTATAGCCCGTGTCTCCTGCTCCTGGGTGGGATGTTCCCTAAAGAGACGGGGCTTCCTCCTTGACCTGAGGAAGGAGGCACGCTTGTTTCTGGTCAGGTGAACGTAAAAACCACTGGGCTGCCCCCAACCCGTTGGTGTGCCTTTGCCCTGACGTGGCAGAGAAGGCGGATGAAAATCTACAGCCAGGAAGAGAAATGACAACTCACTTCAGTCTCAGAAATGACAACTCACCCTGTCTCAGTGACCAGAGACAGTGACCCAATGAGCCTTCGAAGCACTTGGTTCCCACTGGCTACAACTAAAGAAAGAAGATGTAGGTAAGAACTTAGAGGGTGGCCAGGTGCAGTGGCTCACGCCTGTAATCCCAGCACTTTGGGAGGCCAAGGCCAGGTGCGGTGGCTCACGCCTGTAATCCCAGCACTTTGGGAGGCTGAGGTGGGAGGATCACCTGAGGATAGGAGTTTGAGACCAGTCTGACCAGTATGGTGAAACCCAGTCTCTACTAAAAACACAAAAAATAGCCAGATGTGGTGGTGGGCGCCTGTAATCCCAGCTACTTGGGAGGCTGAGGCAGGAGAATCGTTTGAACCCGGGAGGTAGAGTTTGCAGTGAGCCAAGATCTCGCTACTGTGCTCCAGCCTGAACGACAGAGCGAGACTCTATTTCAAAAAAACAAACAAATGAAAGGAATATGTGCTCCCAAAGAGTGGAACCAGAGTACACCAAAGACTCCCAGAAACTAAAAAGCATGATTTTCAACTATGCAGATTCACAGACACTCTGAAATTACCAGCTGGTCGGCACAGAACAATAACTCAGAGTATACACCTAGTAATGGGAGTGGTGGGTTGAATGGCAGTTCTGTTTGTAGCTCTTTGAGGAATGGCCACACTGCCTTCCACAAGGGTTGAACTAATTTACACTCTCACCGGGCACAGTGGTTCACGCCTGTAATCCCAGCACTTTGGGAGGCCGAGGCGGACGGATCACAAGGTCAGGAGATTGAGACCATCCTGGCGAACACGGTGAAACCCCGTCTCTACTAAAAAGTACAAAAAAACTAGCCGGGCGAGGTGGTGGGCGCCTGTCGTCCCAGCTACTCGGGAGGCTGAGGCAGGAGAATGGCGTGAACCCGGGAGGCGGAGCTTGCAGTGAGCCAAGATCGCACCACTGCACTCCAGCCTGGGCGACAGAGTGAGACTCCGTCTCAAAAAAAAAAAAAAACCAAAAAGTTTACACTCTCACCAACAGCATAGGAGTGTTCCCTTTACTCCCCAACCTTACCAGCATCTGTCATTTTTTTTTTTTTTTAGATCTATGTAGCAACTTCAGTTTTCTTTTGCAACCTTTATCAAAGTTTATTTTTTTTTTATTTTATTTTTCCATAAGTTATTGGGGTACAGGTGGTATTTGATTACATGAGTACATTTTTTAGTGGAGATTTGTGAGATTATGCTGCACCCATCACCTGAGCAGTATACACTGCACCATATTTGTTGTCTTTTATCCCTTGTCCCCCTCCCACCCTTTCCCCCAGGTCCCCAAAGTCCATCGTATCATTCTTACACCATTGTGTCCTCCTAGCTTAGCTCTTACATATCAGTGAGAAGATACGATGTTTGGTTTTCCATTCCTGAGTTACTTCACTTAGAGTAATAGTCTCTAATCTCATCCAGGTCATTGCAAATGTTGTTAATTCATTCCTTTTTATGGTTGAGTAGTATTCCATCATATATACAGGTATATACCACACTTTCTTTATCCACTCTTTGACTGATGGGCATTGCGAATTGTGCTGCTATAAACACGCGTGCGCAAGTATCTTTTTCATAAAATGACTTCTTTTCCTCTGGGTAGATACCCAGTAGTGGGATTGCTGGATCAAATGGTAGTTCTACTTTTAGTTCTTTAAGGAATCTCCACACTGTTTTCCATAGCAGCTGTACTAGTTTACATTCCCACCAGCAGTATAGTTATTTTTGACTTTTTCATAATAGCCATTCTGACTGGTATGAGATGGTATCTCACTGTGGTTTTGATTTACATTTTTCTAATGGTCAGTGATACTGAGCTTTTTCTATATGCTTGTTGGGTGCATGTATGTACATATATACATCATGGAATACTATGCAGCCATAAAAAAGAATGAGATCATGGCTTTTACAGGAACATGAATGGAGCTGGAAGCTATTATCCTTAGCAAACTAATGCAGGAATAGAAAACCAAATACTGTATGTTCTTACTTATAAGTGGGAGCTAAATGATGAGAACCCATGGACACAAAGAGGGGAACAACAGATGCTGGGGCCTACTCGAAGATGAAGGAGAGACAGTACCGCAGATAACTATTGGGTACTAGGTTTACTACATGGGTGACAAAATAATCTGTACAATAAACCCCTGTGATATGACTTTACCTATCATAACAAACCTGCACATGTACTCCGGAACCTAAAATAAAAATTAAACAAAACAAAACAGAAACCACAGAGCTAGAGACCGGGAGGTAAAAGCTGAGAGACCTGGAGACTAAGATCCCTGAGATCTAACCTGATGAGGACAGGAATTCCAAAGAAACAACAAAAGAACAGATGGAGGAGAAATGCTGTTTATGATCGCTGACATCCACGGAGCATTTTCTGTCTGCCAGGCATCATAGTACATGAGTTAACTCATTTAATCCTCACACCACACTAACGAGGTGGATATTATTATTATTTCATGTCCTAAAACAGGAAGTGGACATCAGAAGAGCTTATGCTCAGTTTGCACGGGCCAGGCCTGGGGCTGGGTGGGGCAGGGTGAGGTGGGGGTTCTGAACTCGGCAGTCGAACTCCAGGATCCATCATTTTAACCAGGCTGGTAAAGATTAACAGAGGCTGATTAAACAACAGAAAAAGTAACCCCAATGCAAATAAAGACATAAATAACCAGGAAATTAAAGCTTAGAAAAGTTAAACATAAACATGGTAAGGGGGTAAGGACAGAATTAAGGGAATGGCAGAATTAGTTAATTGGGAAATACACAAATAGATATGGTCATCACCGTTGCAAGAAAAAGAGGATTCTTTGAGAAAACTATAAAACATATGAATAATTAACAAATCTAATCTAGAAAGATTCAAATAAAATTGCAACTGAGAAAAACTAGCAACAAATACAGAGGAGATAACAATGATAAAATATTGTCCTTTATATAACTGAAAGCAAACACATTTTAAAACTTTTGTGAAATGAGTAATTTTCTTGAAAAATTACTAGTTTATGACATTTAGCACCAAGCTCAGCGGCTCACGCCTGTAATGCTAATGCTTTGGGGGGCCGAGGCAGGAGGATTGCTTGAGGCTAGGAGTTTGAAACCAGCCTAGGCAACATAGCAAGACCTCATTTCCACAAAAAATAAAAAAATTTTAACAAGTAGCCTGTCTTGGTGGCACACACCCATAGTCCCAACTACTCAGGAGGCTGAGGCAGGAGGATTGCTTGAGCTCAGGAGCTGAGGCTGCAGTGAGCTATGATCGCACCACTGCAATCCAGCCTGGGCAACAGAGCAAGACCCTGTCTCTATTTAAAAAAGCAAAATGACATTTAGGACCCATATGAAGAAACCTATACAACTTTAGTTAGATAGTTTTAAAGCCTTTAAAAGAAAACATAAAAGAATACCATGCATCCTGGCAGAAGGATTATTCTAACAATTTTTATTCTTTCTAAATTAATGGATATGTTTAATGCAATTTCAGGAAAAATCCCTATGGAATTTTTTTTGAAAATGTCCCAGTGAATTGGTCATTTGGAAGAATGAGCAGGAAAGAAAACCTCTAAAAGTAATTAAGGACCATAATGCTACATCTAGTAATAAAATCTATTATAAAACTACAATAAAAAAGTACTGATGAGGGCTAAGTAGGAGATAAACAAAACAGGACAATTCAGAAATAAGCCCTAGTAAATAAAGATAATAAACAGAAATAATCGAATGAAGAAAAGAGGCTTAGTTAACAAACGGTGCTGAAAAGACAGGTTAAGAATTTGAAAGGAAAAATCAATTTTATTCCTCACTTGGCATTTTACTCTAGAACACAAATTAGAGGATAAAAAATTAGAGAAATACATAGGTAAAATGAAGAAAATCTTATCTAAGCTTAAAATCAATAAAGGAATAACAAAAAATAAAGATTCACAGACTTGCTAACATACATCAGAGACTAAATTAGATGCTTAGCAATAATCTCAGAAAACTCTATGCAATGAATATGGCAAAAGAATAGCATTCTTCAAATACGAAGAAATTCATTGAAAGATGAATACTAAAAGATACAAACAGATAATCCACAAAAGACAAATACAAATATTAAACACATAGAAAATGTTCAACTTCAATAATATGAAAATAAATGCAAATTAAAGCAACAGTGAGCTAGCATGTTCCATATCCTCAGTATGCAACGTTATTTCGTTTTTGTCGTCGTTGTTTTGTTTGTTTTAAAAACAAGGTCCCACTCTGTCACCTTGGCCGGAGTGCAGTGGCATGATCATAGATCATTACAGCCTCAAATTCCTGGCCTCAAGTGCCCCTCCTGCCTCAGCCTCCCTAGTAGCTGGGATTACAAGCACATGCCACCAAGCCCAGCTGTTTTTAAAAAATGTTTGTAGAGATAGGGTCTCACTGTGTTGCCCAGACTGGTCTTGAAGGCCTGGCCTGAAGTAATCCTCCCATTTTGACCTCCCAAAATGCTGGTATTACAAGCTTGAGCCATGAAGCCTGGCCAGATTTTATTTTTAAGTGAAAAGACTGAGAGTACACAGTTTGCTGAGTCTTCTCACTAATACTGATGGTAACAAACATGGGTTTGGACTTTCTGGATACTAATTTGGCAGTGGCATTTAGATAAAAAGTTCCTTTTTTTTTTTTTTTTTTGATTCAATAATTCCTTTTCTGGAATCTGTCCCGATGAAGTGTTCAGAAATTTGGACAAAGATTTCTGCATCATGCTGTTTATCGTAACACTATTTGTAACAGTGAAAAATGGAAAAGAATAAGGAATATAAATAGGAAAAGAAAAATCAACCCACTGCCCAGAAATAACATATGTGCATTTTCTCCTCATTTTCTTCTAAGCAAATAAACAAAATAATTAATATTATGTTTTCCAGTCCTTTTTACTTGATATTGTATTGTGAAGATTACACATGTTATTAAAACTATTTACAATAATGAGTGCAAAAGGCTTAGTGGGAAAAACAAAAATGAAAACAAAAAAACCTCTTCATAATAAAATTGGTTCTATGACACCTTACAGAAAGCCATATATTTCTCCACCGATCCCCTATTTTGGTGTGGTCTTATCGTTTCTGTATTGGCATGAAATATGTTTGTAATAGAACAGGAAGTTATTTCTCTTTTTCATGCCTTCGAGTGTCTACATGAAAGTGTTCTTGAGGGGTAATAGTTCTGGCAAGCAAATACTGCTGCTGAATGCTGATAATTTCCTCTATAGAACACGCAGCACAGTTTTCCAAGTTGTGCAGAAGTTAAGATGTCACTTGGCACCAACCCATATTATCCGGAATGTTATACAACCACCATCCGGATCATTTCATGCAAAATTAGAATTGTATAGAAAATTGCTCTTCTGGGGCCGCACCACTACACCACATATTAAATAATCACGCCACATTAAATACCTGTATGTGCTACCAGTCTTATCCAGATGAGACCCTGGATGATTTTAAGTGCAATTGTTTCACCTCTAGAAATTAACTCGCTTGAGTAAAAAGTGGGAGTAAATATTTCTTAGTGGCTGCTGGGGGTGGCTAGAAGCTGCAACAAGCTGGAATCTTTTTTTTTTTTTTGAGATGGAGTCTTGCACTGTCGTCCAGGCTGGAGTGCAGTGGCGTGATCTCAGCTCACTGCAACCTCCACCTCCCGGGTTCAAGAGATTCTCCTGCCTTAGCCTCTCAAGTAGCTGGGATTACAGGTGCCCACCACCATACCCAGCTATTTTTTTGTATTTTTAGTAGAGACAGGGTTTCACCATGTTGGTCAGACTGGTCTCGAACTCCTGACCTCAGGTGATCTGCCCACCTCGGCCTCCCAAAGTGCTGGGATTACAGGCGTGAGCAACCACACTCAGCCAACAAGCTAGAGTCTTTAGGGAACACCCAAGCGTGTCTGTCCACACCCTGGGCACCTGGGCAGAGGGCCAAGGGGGCAGGACTTTGGAAGACGGTAAGCTCTGAACTGAAATAGTGGAGAAGAATAACTTCACAAGCTCTCTTTGAAAAATATGCCTTTGCCCATATAGATCATAGGCACTAGGGATGCTGAGTTGCAATGCAGTGCAAAAGGACAGTGATGCACAAAAGAAGCCACAGCATTCTGCATTAAAAAAAACAAAAGTCCAAAACGAAGAACGCTGTCTGGTTGTAAAACCCAGCTGTCAACAGGGGGAAGTGTAATCATTTTGACATGTTTCCATTTCGTTGAAGATTCAAGGTTTTAAACTTGGACTTAAACCTAAATGTTATGCTTCCTGGATTATGAATATCCACTTTCAATTATATTTTTAAACTAAAACTTTAGAAATGGATTAAGCAGTTGAAAACTTCTGGGATTCACAAGAGATGTGCAGAACGGATTCCTTTTAAATGGTCACTTTCAAAAACCTTTATCAAGGAAAATGAACAAACCACTCTTAGGAATGTCATTCCATCTACGGTCTTCACAAATCTTTCTCCATTTATCTCTTTCCAAGCTCTAGACCTCCTAAAATAGATCAGAGGGATTACCTTCTCCTGCCACTTACCTGGTCTTCATTAGCAATGGTATGATACGGATGGTATACAAAAGGAATGCTCAAATGACAGCCGTAGGGATGAAGATTCCTTCAATAACTCATGTCAAGAAAATATGGGCAAACTGAATCAAACCCTGAGAATCCCTAATACTTAGGAACTCCCAATCCTCATTCTTGCCTTGGCAAAAGTTTTATGAAAGAAAAAGCCACTATGTCCATACTTCAGGCTAAATTGAAAAGAAACTACTTGGAAATTACCTTGCTCTCAAATCTTGTTAGAAGCACAATATTTCCAAAAGGAAATTGAACTATAATCGGTTTCAGAGCTTAGCTTTCAAGGTTGCAAATGATTGTCAATTGTGAACTCCGGGTACCCACAGTAAAAGACTCATGATAGCTGACATCCCAATTTTTGGTGAGTTCTTGTGGCATTCACTCGGTATTTTACAATCCCACTCCTCCCATAATTTCCCATAACTTGGTTATAGTGACCTCATTTATGAGAAAACATTCAATTAACTACTTAGGTTGAAAAAAACCCATGAAAAATTTCTAAGAGTTTCTGATGACGGATAGAGGAAGCAACACTGTACCCTGCTTCTTTCCACTGATGGCAGCTGTGGAACACGCAGAGAACGCATGGGACAGCTATTTGGGGATTCTGAGAAGTAAGTCGTAGTAGCAGGTGATTTGGAGAAGAAGATCTGAATTTAAAGCACCACCAAACCAGCAAAGAGTTTACTATACTTTTTCCTTGAGTACCCCCCTCCCAGCTAGATGCAATGCTAAAGACTCCTGGCAGTGGGCATGGGCGTGGATCGTGAGAGCTCCAGGAAGCCTTCCCTGATCAGGGAACCATTGTCTCGAGTAGGAACAAATGCCTGACGCCTTTTTCTCTTTCTGTTCTCTTGTAGCTTGGATCAGGAAGCTGATACAGCCAAGGAAAGTATGCATAAGAGTAGGACAAATAAAGCCTCAGCTTGCTGGACATAGGAATGAAAAGTAGAGTCCTAAAGAAATGGATAGTACCAAGGAGGTCTTGGAGAGTGAAGAGGTTGGCAAAGCTACCCCATCATTTTGTGTATGAAATCCTGGGCTCACCTGAAGTTGTTCATGCCTGTCTAACCCTAAACAGCATGCCCTAGACTCTGAAAACTACAAAACATGTGAGATGGTTTGGACATTTGTCCCCTTCAAATCTCATGTTGGAATGTGACCCCCAATGTTGAACTTGGGGCCTGTGGGAGATGTTGGACCATGGTGATAGATCCTTCGTAAATGACTTGGTGCCCTACTCACCATGATGCGTGGTAGTGAGTCATGTAAGATCTGGCTGTTTAGAAGAGTCTGGGATCTCCCCCTTCTCTCTTGCTCCCTTCCCTTGGTTTGAGACACACCAGCTCTCCTTCCTTTCCGCTATGGCTGAAAACTTCCTGAGGTCTCACCAGAAGCTAAGCAGATGTGGTGCCATGCTTCTTGTACAGCCTACAGAACTGTGAGCCAAATAAACCTGTTTTCTTTATAAATTACTCAGTTTCAGGCATTTCTCCTTAGCAAGGCAAACTCCTCTATAGCAACAACTAACTCAGCGGAACAAAGTACTACACAACTCCCAGAATGGCCAATGAGCAGAAGAGATCTGAATAGCCTTGCAAAGCCTTGCAAAACCGAACAGACCACAATCCTAAGAAAGCTGGTCAGAATTTTCAGCCTGCACCTAACCAACTCAATTTGCCTGCTTAAACAAAAATATCAACGTTCTCTGGAAGATTTAAAGAAGAGTCAGGGCATCACAACATAATATTCAAAATGTCCAGACTATAATACATGATTAATCAGCAAATGAAGAAGCAGGAAATTTTGACCTGTATAAGAAAACACATGCTACTGACACAGTTGTTGGAATTGTCTGAAAAAGATGTTAATGAAACCATTAACACTGTGTTCTTATTTATATAATTTCTTTCTTTGTTGAGGGGTCTTTGTCTTTTTCTATCTTTCCACTCCTCTCATTTGCAAATCGTCTTGAGAGGAATGGGAAAATAGAAAGTCTTGACAAATAAATAAATGATATAAACAAGACTACAATGGAAATTTCAGAACTAAAAAAAAAAAACAAAAAAACAAAAAAAAAAAAAACCCAGTAACAGCAAAGACGCTCAGCTCAATGTAGAAATGGAGGTGACAGAAGAGCTAGTGAATTTGAAGACAGATCAATAAAAGGTGTGAGTCTTTCTCCTCTTATTCTGTGATTAATGTTGCTACTATCAGAGTCACAAAAGGAGATGAGAAAGGCTGCAGAGAAGAAAAAATGTTTAAAGAAATATAGCCAAAAACTTTCTAAATTTCTCAATAGAAATAAACCAACAGATTCACCAAGCCCTTAAAACCCCAAATAGGATAAATCTAAAATAATGAAATCCTCGGACATATCATAATCAAATTGCTGAAGAATAAAGACAAAGAAAAACATCTTGCAATCAGTTAGAAATAAATGACGCATTACCAACCGAAAGCAATGATTCCAATGATATACATTTCTCATCATAAAACACTGAGACCAGAAGGAAGTGGAACAACATTGTTAAAGAGCCAAGAGATAAAAACCATCAACTCAGAATTCTACATCCGGTGGAAACAACCTTCAGGAATGCAGTCAAAATGGAGACATTTTCCAATGAAGAAAAGAAAAGGAATTCATTGTTAGCACACCTGCTCAAAAAAAAAATTTTAAAGGATGTTCTCCAGAAAGAAAGAAAATGATACTAGGGCTGGTCACAGTGGCTCACGCCTGTGATCCCAGCACTTTGGCCAAGGTTGGTGGATCACTTGAGGTCCGGAGTTTGAGACTAGCCTGGCCAACATGATGAAACCTCATCTCTACTAAAAAATACAAAAATTAGCTGGGTATGGTGGTGTATGCCTGTAGTCCCAGTTACTTGGGAGGCTGAGGCAGGAGAGAACCAGGGAGATGGAGGTTGCAGTGAGCCAAGATCGTGCCACTGCACTCAATCTGGGTGACAGAGTGAGACTCCATCTCAAAAAAAAAAAGAAAAGAAAAAAGAAAAAGAAATAAAATGATACCAGAAAGGAACTTAGAACATAAGAAATGGCAAATATATGGGTAAATATAAGATTATTCTTACCCTGTTTGGTTCTTTCAAAATGTTCTATGGTTGAAACCAAAATTATAACATTGTCTGGTGTGGTTTTCAATGTAGGTTGATATAATATCTAAACCTTTAGCAAGAATGACAAAGGAAATGGATCGATTTTTCAGATAACACAAAACTCACCAACAAAGAGAGACACATCCTAAATAGTCCTATTAAAGACATTGCATTCATAGTTTAAAACTTTCCAAAAAAGAAATCTACAGGTCCAGACGGCTTCCTTGGCAAATTCTACCAAAACGTTTAAAGAATTTTTTTCTTTATGGATAAATAATGCCAATTCTACACAATCCCTTCCAGAAAATAAAAGAGAAAGGAACTTGTCTCAGTTTATTTGATAAAGCTAACATTGCCCTAACACCAAAACCAAAGACATTACAAAAACAAACAAACAAACAAAAAACACCTAGGGTCCAATATCTCTCATGAACTTAGACACAAAGACATAACATAAGGTTTGTTTTGGTGTCAAAACCTGATCAAAACAAGGATCAAGCTGTTCTTGAGCGGTATCTTGAATGTGTTGATCTGTACATGTGTATGAATCTACACATGTTAAAATTCACAGAATGGTACACCCCCAAATGTCAACTGTATATTAATTCAAAATTTAAATTTTTTTTTTTTTGAGACGGAGTCTTGCTGTGTTGCCCAGGCTGGAGTGCAGTGGCCGGATCTCGGCTCACTGCAAGCTCTGCCTCCCGGGTTCACGCCATTCTCCTGCCTCAGCCTCCCGAGTAGCTGGGACTACAGGCGCCCACCACCTCGCCCGGCTAGTTTTTTTGTACTTTTTAGTAGAGACGGGGTTTCACCGTGTTCGCCAGGATGGTCTCGATCTCCTGACCTCGTGATCCGTCCGCCTCGGCCTCCCAAAGTGCTGGGATTACAGGCTTGAGCCACCGCGCCCGGCCCAAAATTTAAATTTTAAAAATAAAAATGTTTTAGGGCCATAACTCTCAGATTGCGTTAAGAAGCCACTTTCAACATCTGCAAAGCCATACAATAATTTTTCAAGATGGTATGACATGCAATGTCGTAAGTCTCTTGGGAAAGTTTTCCTGTCTCTTAAAAGGGGACAGCTCTGGCTTTGCATATTGTCCTGTGAAGATGTAATATGTAGCAGCTATCCTGTATCCACAAGGAGAAGCCAAGAGAACTGCAGAGTTGCTGAGCTAGATAGAGGCCTGGCATCTTGAGTGGCTACATTCACCAGCCAAGAGCTCATCTTACCTCCAGACTTGCCATGAGAGCCAACGCAACCAAATCATTTCATGTACTGGCAGTTGAAAAACCATAACTTGGATAGTACACCTGAATATATATTTGAATTACTTTAGACAGGTTGAGTATCCCTAATCCTAAAGTCTGAAATCAGAAATGCTAAAAAATCTGAAACATTTTGAGTGACAACCTGACGTGGAAAGGAAATGCTCACTGGGGCATTCAGATTTTGGATTTTGGGATGATGGATGCCCAATCAGTAAGTATAAAGCAAATACTCTCAAATCCATCCTGCCACCCCACAAAAAAAATTCAAAATCCAAAACACTTCTAGTCCCAGGAATTTCAGATAAGGAACACTCAACCTGCATAGCTTTTATGGATGAACTGGACATATGCCTTCTTGTAATAGCATTTTTAAAAACTTCTTTTTCTGGCCGGGCATGGTGGCTCATGCCTGTAATCCCAGCACTTTGGGAGGCCAAGGCAGGAGGATCATCTGAGGTCAGGAGTTTGAGACCAGCCTGGCCAACATGGTGAAATCTCATCTCTACTAAAAACACAAAAATTAGTCGGGCGTGGTGGTGTGCTCCTGTAATCCCAGCTACTCAGGAGGCTGAGGCAGGAGAATCACTTGAACCCAGGAGGCAGAAGTTGCAGTGAGCCAAGATCGTGCCACTGCACTCCAGCCTGTGCGACAGAGTAAGATTCCATCCATCTCAAAAAAAAAAAAAAAAAATTAATTAAAAATAAGTAAAAATAAAAATGAAAACTAGTTTTTCTCTATGAAGATTCTATAACCCCTCAAGGTGCAATTGAACTTTCTGAGGAGAAAATTACTCAAAATCAATTAAGGTAATGCAAAACTAATCACTTTTGGCAGGTACTTTTTGTTAGCCAGATGGACAATGCTAAACAGCTCTATTAGATTCGGTAACCGATCCAGTTAGGTGGGGAAGGGTTTTGTAGCCAGCAAATCCTGACAAGTTATCCTGATACAACCCCAGTAAAAATCATGTATTTTGCAACAACTATTCTTTTAACATAGACAGGGATGGTTGTTAAATCCTGACGTAGAATCTTCGAACTCAAGGTCATCTCTTTCATGATCCGTGATGCAAGACTCCCAGCCTTCCAGATGTCTGATTTTGGGTTTTTGGATGAGGGATGCACAACCAGTAAGTATAGTACAAATATTCCAAAATCCATCCCCCCATCAAAAATCCAAAATACTTCTGGTCCCAGGCATTGCAGATAAGGGATACTCAACCTGCATAGCTTTTATGGACGTTTGGTGCTTGCTCAGGCATTTAAGCTGATCCTAGGTTTCAAAAAAAAAAAGAAATCTGAGCTCTGTTATTATGTGGCTTTAAGACCACTTACTTCTGTGCAGAAACACAGCTGCAGTGCACTTGGGCACAAACAGACATCAGGCTGGTTGTAAAATATATTAATATTTTTAAATATTCATATATGTAAAATATATTTATATATGTTAATATTGATATACGTAAAATATATTGCTATTTTAAAATATTAACATTAAAATATTAATATCTTAATGACCTTTGTCACCCAGACATTTGAAATCTCACAGAACATGGGCTACCTTTACATCAACAACACACCACGGCCAGCAAGCTCAACTATTAGTTTGACTGTTTGTTCATACTACAGCCCAATCTGTTGACTGCTGGAAGTTTTAGTAGCCACATAACTCTACTTTGCATCAAACTCTGCCTTCACAGCAGTGGCTTCCCTGACCCCCAACCCTCCCCCCCCACCCCAGCTGGTCCCTGTTATAGTCCAGAAACAGATTCATTCTTCTTTTGCACGACAACCCTTCAACCCTTCAAATATCAAGTGGCAACCTAAACTATTTAAAGACAACTACCATATCTTCACCTATTCTTCTCTGTAAAGCAAGCATTCCCAATCCCATCTCGGATTCATTACAGAACGTATTCTGCAGTCCCATCGAGATCCCAGTTCTTGCCTCCAAATGTCGTCTGTGTGATCTCAAGGTGAGGAAAGCAGGACTGAACCCCACGTTTCATGTGTGTGAAAGTCAGGAGTTCGAGACCAGCCTGGCCAATGTGATGAAATCCCGTCTCTACTAAAAATACAAAAAATTAGCCAGGCGTGGAGGCGGGTGCCTGTAATCCCAGCTACTCAGGAGGCTGAGGCGGGAGAATCGCTTGAACTTGGGAGGCGGAGTTTGCAGTGAGCCGAGATTGCACCATTGCACTCCAGCCTGGGCAACAAGAGTGAAACTCCATCTCAAAAAAAAAAAAAAAAAAAAAAAATCAAGGATAGGAGGATAATTACTTATCCTGATGTGATGCAATACGTCTAACAGTGCAGCCTCCAAGTAAAATTCGCATTGTCCCGTCATTCTGTGGATCCACATCTGAGCTCAAGCCCGTCACCTGCACCTGTGCTGGAAACCGGTCCCGCTCTCATCACACTTTTCTCCTCGTTTTTGTATAGTTGGTTGTTTGGAAGCAAATGCAGGACTTTACAATTGTTTCTGCTAAATCTCATCGTGTTGGATTCGGCCTAATTGTCCCAGCCTGTCAAGACCTTCTCGGATCTTAATTCCATCAGGCACTGGCTTCAGGGAATCACTGCGAAAATTTTTCAACACAATAAAGCGGGGGACAGAGCCCTGGGGCATGTTATACTGGAAGTCTTCCTTTGGGCATAATTATTCACCCAGTTCTAATTCTACCTAATTGCAGTAGTATCCAGCTCATAATTTTCTATCTTAACCACACACATACTAAATTCATCAATGTAAACTTGTCAAATGCTTTGGTGAAATCCAGATTCACTCTGTCTAAAACACTCATTTTCCTTATTTTCAGTACTTTTTTTTTTTCGATAAAAGTGGATATTTCCAGGAACCAACTGTCCCTTTCTGCTTACTGCTTTACAACCACATGCAACCATACCTGCTTCAATCTGCCTTTGCAAACGGCTACTATATGTATGATTTTTTTTTTAAGAGACGGGGTCTCTTTCTGTCAGTCAGGCTGGAGTGCAGTGGCGCCATCACGGTTCACTGCAGCCTTGAACTCGACTCAAGTGATCCTCCTGCCTCAGATCCTCCTGCCTCAGCCTCCGAGCAGCTGAGACTGCAGGCACGCACCATCAGGCCCAGCTACTTTATTTATTTATTTATTTATTTATTTATTTATTTATTTAGAGACAGAGTCTCACTCTGTTGCCCAAGCTGGAATACAGTGACACGACCTTGGCTCACTGCAACCTCTGCCTCCTGGGCTCAAGATACTCTCTTGCCTCAGCCTCCCTAGTAGCTGGGATCACAGGCACGTGCCACCAAGCCCAGCTAATTTTTTTTAAATTTTAGTAGAGACGGGATTTTACCATGTTTCCCAGGATGGTTTTGAACTCCTGAGCTCAGGCAACCCACCCACCTCAGCCTCCCAAAGTACTGAGATTACAGGCATGAGCCACCGCACCCAGCCGGAACTATAATTCTCAGGTATTTACTCCCCAAGTAAGACGGGTCTGAAATCAGAGGAGAGGTTTCTTCCGTCTTTTGGTCAAGTGATGCAGAGATGGGAAGAGGCAGGAATTTAGGTAGAGCCTGACATCTACAGAGCCAAAATGGGTCTCTCCATACCTCTTCTTAGACACAAGGTCTCTCTCTTTCACCCAAGCTGGAGTGCAGTGGTGTGATCATGGCTCACTGCAGCCTCTACCTTCCAGGCTCAAGCTATCCTCCTGCTTCAGCCTCCAGAGCAACTGGGACTACAGGAGTTAATTACATGCCCAGTCAATTTTTTTCTATTATTATTTTTAATACAGATGAGGTCTTGCTATGTTGCCCAGGCTGGTTTCAAACTCCTGACCTCCTGCCTCAGCCTCCAGAAGTATTGGAATTACAGGCATAAGCCACCACTCTCAGCCACGCCATAATTTTTGTATGACTCTCTCAAGCCTCCAGAGCACTCTGGAAAGCAGTATCTTATAAAGAAAAATAAACAATTGTATCAGATATCTCTCAATAAAAAGGTATAGGGGAATCAGTCAATAAGTTACAATGAATCGCTTTGCTAAGGAGGAGTCCAGTGAGCTGACTGCTGATCCACCAAATGGCATGCCTCTGTCATGTACCTGGGCAGTGGCACTCAGTATGCTTGGGTCCCGGGTCCAGGAAGGGCTGACCTCAGACCACCTTCTGCTGTCCTCTTCATCTGCATTTAGTGGCAGATACAGACCAGGAAGGAGTCATAGACAAGGAAAGTCAGCTGATTCTACACTGCCTTGCAACTTTGCAGAATGTTTTAATTTTTCCAAAGTTATTCCCTCTATCTCTGCTTCTGTGTACTTTGTATCTTAGTCATTATTTACAAGTCTGGCTTGCCTACCAGATAATGGGTAAACTAAACTAATTCAGTAATCTCATTATCACCAACCAATTTGCATCCACATGTTCATGCATAAATATCATCCTCAATTAAAGCTTAAATCATCAGTCTTGGCTAAAACGAACAACGATGGGGCAGGGTTGGGGGAGAGCAATTTCCCTACTTTTTAAATGCATGCACCTCCACCAGCAAAAGATTCAAAAATATACGTGACATTCATTTATTCGCAAATTATATACCTACACTATTTACTCATCAAATATTAACAGAGATCAATTCTTCTTAATTTTAGATGAGAAATAGATATGAGAAGGTTCGAATATTTTCTTTTTATACCCCAATGGATTTTTCCCGCAACCCTTTAACTACACACACACCACTTTGAATCCCAGTGGTATCAACCATGAGGAAGTTAAACAAATCCTGGACTGTAATCATGGCTTGTTGACCTAACCCAAGTCGTTCCTCCTCTTTGGGTCTCTTTTTTTGGGCCTCGTGTGTGTGTGTGTGTGTGTGTGTGTGTGTGTGTGTTTGACGGAGTCTTACTCTGTTACCCAAGCTGGAGTGCAGTGGCACGATCTCAGCTCACTGCAACCTCCACTTCCTGGGTTCAAGCAATTCTCCTGCTTCAGCCTCTCAAGTAGCTGGGATAACAGATGCCCACCACCATGCCCACCTAATTTTTGGGGGGGAGTTTTAGTAGACATGGGGTTTCACCACGTTAGCCAGGTTGGTCTCGAACTCCTGTCCTCAAGTGATCTGCCTGCCTCAGCCTCCCAAAGTGCTGGGATTACAGGTGTGAGCCACGACACTGGGTCTGGGCCTCATTTTGCACATATTTTTTTTTGTTGGATTAATAATACTCACTTGGCTACCTCACATAAGATGGTTAAAGAAAAAAATCTCCCAAATGGTTAAACCATCACATAGATGCAAAATAATGCTATTTTTATTATCGTGACTATCTTATTGATTGAGGACGGTGGAAAAGCTGGAGGAAACAGGTACACTGAAAACACCTGGAAGTAGATGTGGCCTGATTCTAAGTTGCAGGAGAGTTCAGAACTGCTTTAGAGTACGATGAAAATTGTTTTCCCATCAAGAACAATTTGGCTGGTCAACCAGAGGGGCAGATGTCAGTGCACACAGAGAGCGCAAGTGACGCTGCGGAGTGGCTGGAGACGTCCGTGCGGAATCGCAGACTTCAGGAGAACCACTGCGACCGTCAGAACTCTGACCTCAGGATGAGCTATCACAGCCAGGCAGTGGGTCTTCGCTGCTCAGGCAGACACCTGTCAGGGACCAACCTAATGGGATATTGGCCTCGGTGGATAGGTGTAATGAGGTGACATCTTGGATTAGTTTCCTGAGGCAGCTGTAGCCAAGTATGACCCACCTGGCAGCTGAAAAAAACAAAACACGACCTAAATGAATGATCTCACAGTTCTGGAGGCCAGAAGTCTGAAATCAGTATCACCGGGGCCAAATCGAAAGCACTCCCTCTGGAAGCTCTAGGGAGCATCCATTCCTTGCCTCTTCTGGTTTGTGGTGCCTCCAGTATCCTTTGGTTTGTGGCTACACTGCTCCAATCTCTGCTCCATCTTCACAAGGCCTTCTTTTCTCTGCATGTCAAATCTCCCTGTGCCTCCCTCGCAGAGGGATACATGTGATAGCAATTAGAACCCACCCTGATTATCCAGGATAATCTCCCCCCAAATCCTTAACTTACAAAGGATTGCAAAGACCTCTTTTCCAAGTAAGGTAAAGTTTACAGGTTCAAAGAGGGAGAACTTGGTGTCTTTGGGAGGCCATTTTTCAGCCTACCATACCCCTCCCAAGCTCCCTCTATCCTGAGATACTAGGATTCTATGATTTATGCATAAGCAACAGTATTCGGTAGAAATAAAGTAAGGTGTTACATAAGTGGCATAATGAGTGCAAAAGCAGTCAGAAAAGGGAGGGAGAGTCCAACTATGGCCTCTTGGGTATGTCCTGAGGTCCTCACCAGGAGTGTCCCTTCCCAAGAACAACATCTGTCCCCAAACCCTATGGGGCACAGAAGAGAGACAGTCCCAGAACCTGACAGTCTCCAGGCAACTCCCTCTAGCCTTGATCCATCCTATTCTCTCTTCTACCTGATATTTTCTAATTGCCTTAGGAAAAATCCTTGTCCCTGCAAAGAAAACAGCCTCTCTGTCAAAACTAGTTTGGTCAGTCGACTATAACAACACATATGAAAGGGAGGGCAGAGGAAGGCGAAATGCCTTTGGGAATGCAGAATCGTTATGGCATTCTCATCTTTCTCTCTCCCAAAATGTAAAAACTTGCACTAGAAGAAAACTTGCACTAGGTCCTCGCTTTTACACTGCTTCCTCAGGAGCCCGGGGCAGAATATATGAGGTATGTCCTGAGACAGAGAATTTGTCTAACTGCTGCAGGTCCATGAGGCTCTGTCTGGCCCAGCGTTCTGTTGGTTACAGAAACCTCAGAGACTCAGCTAGGTTGTCCTTCCTGATGGCAACCTCAAATATTAAATGTATTCTACCTGCTCTTCATAATTATTGGTGTTTCGTGATTCTGCTTGGATCCTTTTGGAATTTCTTTATTTCTCCTACTTCTTTCTTCTTCAAGGGATATGAAGAGTTCCCTGAGTTTATTGTGGCACTATGAATTAGGATTTAATTTTGTATCCAAAACTCCTCATTCAAGGCAAAAGGGACCACGAGGTATCAATTTCCAAATCTGACATATGGTTCTGACATTATAGATTTTAATCTTGTCCCCCTGTCAGACTTTGCCACTTCAGTCTGAAGGGACCAAACGTTGCAGTTTTCATAAGGTCTCCTCCCCTGTCTATGATTCAATTTCTTAAGTCCTATTGAACATTTGGTTCATGAAGCCTGCTGTGAAATAAAATAGAAAAGCTTCCAATGCAAAGGCTTAATTGAGTTCACCCAGAAAGTCAAAACAAAACTGGATGGAGAAGATGGCAAAGCAGAGAGCACTAGGAATCCGTCTCCCCACCCGGACAACAACCACGCTGGCAGAATTTGTCCTGTGTGACTATTTTGAAACTCTAGGCTATTGAAGGCTTGCAACTTCCAGGGGAAGGCTTGGCTGGTAAATTGCAGTTAATTTCCATCGATTTCAGCTCTTAGCACAGTAGCTGCTAGCCATCCCCTACTCCCAATCCCATGGCAGGGAGCTGTGCACATGTTCCTGGAGCAGCTTGCATGCAACCAGCAGGAATCAGGTTGGGCAAAAAAAAAAAAACAAAACCCTGTCCTCCAAATAGAGGGGTTCCCGTGCTCTGATCAGAGAGGTGCAGACAAAGAGGCAGGGGCCCCTGTTGCTACACCTCCACCCACTGTGTAAAGCTCCACCCAACCCCCAACCCTGCCTTGCAGCTGAAATGATTTCCAGAGGATTTAGAGTCAGCACTATTTTACCCCCTTTCATTTTTCTCTTTCCCTCTTTTGGAAGTCAGACATCAAATACAAAGATATTTAAAAACAATCATACATACAGGAGAAATAAGAAAAAAATAATCATGTATACACATGAAAAGGTGCAGGTTCAGAAAAGACCTGAGAAGACCTTACATTTACACCTCACACTGATCATTGGCCCAGAAATAGCCCATGACAATTAAAAAACAAACAGAAACAATAACCAAAAACCCAGCAAATGCTGGAGAACGGGGAGAATTGAATTTCCAGAGGTACTACATTATTAGATTCAAATGTCCAGTTTTCTAACAAAAAGTCACAAGACATGCAAAGAAACAGGAAAGTATGGTCCATTCAAAGGAAAAAAGAATAAATCAACAAAAATTGTCTTTCAAAAAGACCTACTGGTAGAATTAATAGACGAATACTTTAAAACAACTGTCTTAAACATGCTCAAAGAAGGAAGACACAGAGAAAGTCAAGAAAACAATGTATAAACAAGGTGGGTGATTTGAACAGTCAGAAGAAAAAAAATCAGTGAACTTGAAGCTAGCATAAAGGAAATGATCACTTCTTCAGAGCAGAAGGAAAAGAAGATTGAAGAAAAGCAAACAGAACATAAAGTATGTGTGGGACACCATCAAGTGAACCAACATACGCATCATGGAAATCTGAGAAAGAGAAAGGGGTAGGCGAATATCTGAAGATGTAATGGCTGGCAACTCCTCCAATCTGATGAAAGATATTGATATCAACATCCAAGAAGCTCAATGAATTTCATCTAAGATGAATTCAAAGAGACCCACATCAAGACATACTATAGTCAAACTTTCAAAAGACAAAGACAAAGAGAAAATCTTGAAAGTGGTGAGAGAGAAGTTAATTTCCCCACAAATTCCCCAATATGAGCATGAGCAGATTTCTCACCAAAAACTTCAGAGGCCAGAAGGCAGTGGGCTGATATAGCCAAAGTGCTGAAAGAAAAAAAGCCTGTCAACTAAGAATCCAATACCCAGCAAAACTGTCCTTCAAAAGTGAGGGAGAAATTAAGACATTCCTAGATAATCAAAAGCTGAGGCAATTTGTTATCACTAGACTTGCCCTGCAACAGATAGTGTAGGGAGTCCTTCAGGGTGAAATTTAAGGACACTAGACAGTAACTTGAAGCTATATGAAGAAATAAAGATCACAAAAAATGGTGCAATTATGTGGGCAATTATACAATCTAGTATTATGGTAACATTGGCTTGTAACTCTACATTTTGTTTTCTACACAATTTAAGAGGTTAATATATTTTTTAAAAATTATCAATTTATGATTTTGCCCATATAATATATAAAGAGGTATTTCTGTGACATCAACAAGTAAAAGAAGTGGGGATGTAGTTATAAAGCAGGATTTTTTATATGCTATTGGAGTTAAGCTGGTATAAATCCAAATTAGAATGTATAACTTTAGTATATTAAATGTAATCCCCATGGTAACTACAAAGAAAATAGACATAAGATATATACAAAAGGGAAATGAGAAAGTAATTTAAATATTTCACTACAAAAAGATCACTACACACAAAAGAAGAGAGCAATTCAGGAAATGATGAACAAAAAGCTTTAAGGTACATAGGAAACAAATAGGTGAATGACAGAAGTAATTACCTACTTATCAGTCAATCTAAAAGAAGGAAGGAAATTCTGACATGTGCTACAATATGGGAGAAACTTGAGGATTTTATGATAAGTGAAATAAGTCAGTCATAAAAAGACAAATATTGCATGATTCCATTTATATGAGATACTTATTGAGTAGTCAAATGCATAGAGACAGAAAGTGTCTATGGTTGACAAGAACTGGGGGAAAGGGAGAATGGGGAGTTGTTGCTTAATGAATACAGTTTCAATTTTCCAAGAAGAAAAACGTTACGAAAATGGACCATAGTGGTACTTATTAAATAATATTTGCTTGCTTATTTCCACTGAACTATACACTTCAAAATGGTTACAATGGTAAAATTTATATTGTTTATTTTACACAATAAAAAAATGGAAAACAAAAACAGATGCAGCACCTCCGATAAGATCTACTTTCTTTCTGCTTTTCTGTGGCTTCAAAAACCCACAATTTCAGACTACAAGTATGGTTATTAAACACCAGCCTGGAGAAGGAGGGGAGTGGAATAATTATCTGTGTGGAATTAGGGTTGCATTTAGTCCTTCTCTTTCTTTGTCTCTTTTTCCTTCCTTCCTTCCTTCCTTCCTTCCTTCCTTCCTTCCTTCCTTCCTTCCTTCCTTCCTTCCTTCCTTCTTCCCTCCCTCCCTCCATACCTTCCTTCTTGCCTTCTTTTCTTTTCCCTTTCCCTTCCCTTTCCCTTCCCCTTCCCCTTCCCCTTCCCTTCCCTTTCTTTCCTTTTCGGGACAGGATCTCATTCTGTCACCCAGGCTGGAGTGCAGTGGCACAAACACGGCTCACTGCTGTCTCAGCTTCCTGGACTCAAGGTATCCTCTCACCTCAACCTCCTGGGCAGCTGAGACTACCTGTGTATGCCACCATGCCTGGCTAATTAATTTTTTTCTAGAAATGAGGTCTTGCCATGTTGTCCAGTTCAGTCTTAAATTCCCCAGCTCAAGAAATCCTCCTGCCTTGGCCTCACAAAGTGCTGGGATTACAGACAAAAGCCACCATGCCTGGCCTGGTACCTCTTTCAATAAATAGCTGATCAGCACCTACTAGGTGCAAGGAGTTGGTTAAGCACTGGGGAGAATCAAGTGTCAGGTCCCTGCCCTGAAGAAACTAACAATTGCAGAGCAGGCTAAAACTTGAACACAACTACTGTATTAGTCTTTCTAGATGAGACAGTCAAAACCAGCCTTGGTTCACTGAGAAAGCGAACCAGTGAGGAGATATAAAAGATCATGCTGTGGGTTCAGAGAAGAAAAATATCATCACCCATGAACGAAAATGTTTCCAGAGAGAAGATGCAGTCTGATGTAGGTCTCAGAGGAAACGCAGTGCCCTAGTCATAGGGGCAGGACCTCTCAGGGCCACCTCAATGACTCTTTGTGACCAGTTCCCCTCTGTCAATAACAGATTAGCAAATATACTTTTTTTTTTTTTTTTTTTTTGAGACAGAGTCTCACTCTGTCAACCAGGCTAGAGTACAATGGCACAATCTTGGCTCACTGCAACCTCTGCCTCCCAGGTTCAAGTGATTCTCCTGCCTCAGCCTCCCAAGCAGCTGGGATTACAGGTGCCCACCACCACTCCAGGCTAATTTTTGTATTTTTAGTAGAGATTAGTAGATTTTGTATTTTTAGTTTTGCCCAGGCTGCTTTCGAATTCCTGACCTTAGGTGATCCACCCACCTCGGCCTCCCAAAGTGTTGGGATTACAGGAGTGAGCCACTGCACATGGCCCCAAATCTACCCCTTTTACAGGAAACCTGGCATCAGATTCAGTGCCCTGACAACCTATTTGCCACGCCCACAAACATTCACTTACTCCACTACTCAACAAATACTCATGAGATATCTACCGAGTATGGGGAGCCAAACATAAATCAGAGTAGATCATACCTCGAAGAAGTTAATAGTCTCACGAGATAAGATCTATAAACAAACAGAAGTCAAAAATGCATTAATTAAACGGTATGAAAATGAAGAATGGAAGCATTACTTCCAGCCACATTGGAGACCCAGGAGAGCTGATGGTGTCATTCCAGTCCAAAAGTCTCAGGAGGGTTGAGGCCCAAGAAAAGCCAATATTTCAACTTGAGTCCAAAGTCAAGAAAAGAGTGAGGTCCCAGCTCAAGCAGTCAGGCAGGAGGAGCTCTCTCTAAGTCAGGGGACGCTCAGCCCTTTGTTCAATTCAGATCTTCAACTGATCAGATGAGGCCTACCCACTGGTGGGAAGATAATCTGCTTTACACAATCTACCTATTGAACTGTTAATCTCATCGGAAAGCACCCTCACAGCAACACCTAGAAGAATGTTTGACCAAATATCTGGGAACCCTGTGGCCCAGTCAAGTTGACACATAAGATTAACTGCCTCAAGCAGGAATAAAGACCATCAGGCTGAAAGTCAGAATGCAGAGGCTGGAACATCTCACCTTTTAGTTCAGCTGAAACAAAGTGACTATCTTTAGAGAATTTTGGAGCTTACCTAGTTTACTGCAGTTTTCTGTCTACCGGTTGAGCCTGTGCCTTACTCTACAGCCTACCTTGAAAGGTGATAGCTACAAAGAAAGCACTCAGTAAACATTTGGTGGAAAATTAGCGCTCCTCTACCAGCCTGTGTTGACCAGCTTTGTCCCTGTCTTGGCCTGGGTGACAATGCTCAAGCCCAACCCTGGCCCTGCCCAGCTCCATCCCTGCACCAACGTATTCGGATTCCCGGTAACACTGGTGGCTTCTCACTGTCAAGTTTGCTCCTTTTGTCTGATATTTGTATCCAGCCCCCTGCCCTATCTTCACAACCCTCAGGCCATGGGAGGTTAGGTTTCAACAAATAGAGACATCTGGGTGTCAGGGGAAGCTAAATAGCAGAGAGAACAAACGTGCTGGGGAGGAAGGGTAAAAGTTCTCAAGGATCTGAGAGCAGATGCCTCTCTGGGGCACAGGGCATAGGCACTTACGGGCATGGGGGAGAGGGAATGTCAGGAGGAGAGGAAGGATAAAACCCAGCACAGATGAGGCCAATTCATTCATTCCATAAATACTTCTTGAGCACCTATGAAATGCCAAGCTCTGTTCTAGGCTAATAGAGAAGCAAGCCCAGTGAAAATCTTCAGGGGTGCAAAGCTCACAGTGGCCGAGGACCTCATTTCAAAATGTGAAACTGCAACAGCCGAAAAGAGCTAATGCATGCTGGGCTTAATACCTAGATGATGGGTTATCAGGTGCAGGAAACAACCATGGCACACGTTTACCTAGGTAACAAACCTGCACATCCTGCACATGTACCCCGGCACTTAAAACATTAAAAATTTAAAAAAAAAAAAAAAAAAAAAAAAAAAAAAAAAAAAAAAAAAAAAAAAAAAAGCAGGCCGGGTGTGGTGGCTCACTCTTGGAATCCCAGCACTTTGGGAGGCTGAGGCGGACAGATCATCTGAGGTCGGGAGTTTGAGACGAGCCTGACCAACACGGAGAAATCCCATCTCTGCTAAAATACAAAATTAGCCATGCATGGTGGCGCATGCTTGTAATCCCAGTTACTCAGGAGGCTGAGGCAGGAGAATGGTGTGAACCCAAGAGGCGGAGCTTGCAGTGAGCCAAGATCGCGCCACTGCACTCCAGCCTGGGCAACAGAGCAAGACTCTGTCTCAAAAAAAAAAAAAAAAAAAAAAAAGGCAAAGACATTTCCTCCTGCTGCCTGTCCAGTTGAAACCCACTTCTCCAGAATGAAAGCAGCAGTGGGCAGCAGCTCCTCAGAGACTATCTCGTATCCCTTGGAAAATTCTCATTTGCAAATCTGAAACCAATTCCAGGTTGGGTGAAGGGAGCTTTGAGAAGGTTACTGGATTGGGCCAGCATACTAGACCAGCAAGAAACAGAAACAAGTTGAAAACACATCTTTCTAAGTGTCTCCAGTATCCTTTCTCTCTTTTTCTTTTATCCTTTTTTTTTTTTTTTTTTTTTTTTTTTGAGACAGAGTCTTGCTCTGTCACCCTGACTGGAGTATAGTGCTGCGGTCTCAGCTCACTGCAACCTCTGCCTCCCGGGTTCAAGTGATTCTCCTGCCTCAGCCTCCTGAATAGCTGGGATGACAGGCACACGCCATCATGCTCAGCTAATTTTCGTATTTTTAGTAGAGACGGGGTTTCTCCATGTTGGCCAGGCTGGTCTCAAACTTCTGACCTCAAGTGATCTGCCCGCCTCGGCCTCCCAAAGTGCTAAGATTACAGGCGTGAGCCACTGTGCCTGGCCTTTTTTTCTCTTTTTCTTTTCCCAATCCCTGTCTTTCTTCAAAGGAGTCTTGTTTTCCCTGGACAGATCTATAGGGATGTGTGTATATGTGTTTGCAAACCAGGATCTCACACAGATAGGGGTGTGTCTAAGGGGACAAATGACACTGGTGAAATAAGACCACATCCATGGTGTTTGCATTTGTTCATCATGCTCCCAGGGACAGAGAGGCAGTCAGGAAACCAAAGCAGTCACTTTGCAGACTGATTTCCAGCAAGATGCTTTCCTTCCTTTCTATGCCAGGTACCTGATAATTGTCACTTTACAGACTGTTGGAAACATCGAGGCTCCTCCTGCCCCCTGAAACTCTCCTCATCTGTCAAACGCTGAGAGAGGAGCACAAGGCATCTAGACAGTTTCCAAAACGAAGTTGTGCTGGGCCCACAGGTCTATGTCTGGAAGGTAGAGTTGCCATGGCAATCCCAGCTAATGACTAGGTATGTAAATGAGGGAAGAAACTATTCATCGTTTGCCAGTCGTTCTAAGTGTTTGCCCTTTTGGAAGCTTAGGGGAGTGAGGAGTGATGTGTTAGAAAAGCATATGTTTGGTAAAATTTTTGGATAAATGTTTGCTTTCAGAGCTCCCCATGAGAAATGGTTATATGGGGTGTTCTCCTCATAGAGTGGTTTACTCTGCAGCTACCCCGAGAAGGGAGAGCTGGACAAAAACACATGCGACGATCCCACCTGTACTCTGGGTCCCTCTGGGAAAACTGCAGCCATCACTTCTATCACAAGCAGTGGATTCTGTGGCCTCTTGGGTAGTTGAGTCTTAAGTAAGGCCTCAGACTCCCAAGCGGTCCCTGGCAGCAGATGAGCAGTATCCGACTTCTCCTCCCCTGATTCCTAATTAAAATGCCCATGAAAACCCATAAACAGACAAAAACTGGCAACAGTAACTGATACTGGAGACAAGCAAAAACTGGAGCCCAGATTCCCAGATTCCCAGATTGTCGAGCAACTCCACTGCCCAGGAGAGGAACTGAGACGGCCCCCCCGCCCTCTGAGTCAGAACACTGTCAGGGAGGGCCGGGTGCAGGGGCTCATGCCTGTAATCTCTGCACTTTGGGAGGCCAAGGCAGGCGGACCACCTGAGGAGATGGAGACCAGCCTGGCCAACATGGTGAAACTCCGCCTCTACTAAAAATACAAAAATTAGCTGGGTGTGGTGGCGGGTGCCTGTAATCCCAGCTACTCGGGAGGCTGAAGCAGGAGAATTGCTTGAACCTGGGAGATGGAGGTTGCCGAGATGACGCCATTGAACTCCAGCCTGGGTGATAAGAGTGAGATCCCGTCTCAAAAAACAAAACAAACCAACCAACAAAAAAGTTGCCAGGGAGACGAAGACGAGAAAGGAAACTGCCCGTCTGTACTGGAAGTCAGTCCTGTTGAGCACGTATGCTTCACTCGGCTGCCGCAGTATCGCATTTTGAAACGAAGTCCTCAGCCACTGTGAGCTTTGCATCCTTGAAGAATTCACTGAGCTTGGTTCTCTATTAGCCTAGAACAGAGCCTGGCATTTCATAAGGACCTCATTTCAAAACACGAAACTGCGGCAGCCGAGTAAAGCATAAATTCTCAACAGGGCTGACTTCCAGTACAGACGGGCAGCTTCCTTTCTCGTCTTCATCTCCCTGGCAGTTTTTTGTTTGTTTGTTTGTTTTGTTTTTTGAGACGGAGTCTCACTCTATCACCCAGGCTGGAGTTCAATGGCGTGATCTCGGCAACCTTATGAAATGCCAGCTCTGTTCTAGGCTAATAGAGAACCAAACTCAGTGAATTCTTCAAGGATGCAAAGCTCACAATGGCTGAGGACCTTCAAGGATGAAAAGTCGAGTAAAGCAAAAAGACATCATTGTTTCGATCATGCTGGAAGACCTCGGGCAATCGACTTAACTTCTCTGTGCTTCCATGTTCTCAGCTGGAAAATGAGAACAATCAAAGAACCGACTTCCTAGTGTTACTGTGTGGATAACACCGAGTTAAGATAGGTAAGAGGAGTATATCCCCACTAGAATATAAACTCCGTACAAAACCAAGTTGTTAATTTGACCAGGTCTTCCTGACCTGCTTGCTTTTGGCCACTTGCTTTTTGTTATTTTTGTTACTTTTCCTTTTGGCACGGAGCTCATGGCCACGCAGCTATTAGGTTGGTGCAAGAGCAATTGGTGTTCGCCATTTTGAAAGTAATGGCAAAAACCACAATTACTCTTGCACCAGCCTAATAAATCCTGAAACTTAACGAAGGTTAAGTGAAGACTGGCTACTTTATAGGTAACATTTCTAGGTCACCGTGGTCACAGTCGCTTCTGTTGTTTTTTAGGAACTTGGACCAGCTCCTGACCAGTTCAGACTCACTGAGACCACTGGCCCTTCAACTAGGCCTGTGCAAGTGCCCAAGAGATTGTCCTTTTTCTTTTCTTTTCTTTTTTGAGACGAGGCCTCACTCTGTCGTCCAAGCTGGAGTGCAGTGGCACGATCTTGGCTCACTGCAGTCTCCCCCTCCCGGGTTCAAATGATTCTCCTGCCTTAGCCTCCTGAGTAGCTGGGATTACATGGCATCTGCCACCACGCCCAGCTAATTTTTGTATTTTTAGTAGAGATGGGGTTTTGCCGTGTTGGCCAGGCTGGTCTCGAACTCCTAACCACATGTGTTCTGCCCTCCTCGGCCTCCAACAGTGCTAGGATTACAGGTGTGAGCCACCGTGCCTGACCCAAGAGGTTGCCTTTTGATATCAGTGGGTGAAAAACCCCACCCTCAGATCATACTAATGCCACATTTTCTGTACACATCCTGTGGAACGCCATGAACCCAACTATACCTGTGCAGAATGAACCTGTTACTTCATTTTTTTCCCTACCGCTAATCACCTTTCCCTATGCCTTAAACCACCCCACTTGCCTAACTCACAAATAATCCCTTAGCCTTATCTCTGGGGAGGTGGATTTGAGAGCTGTTCTCCTGTCTCCTCGCTCAGTGCCCTTGCAAATAAATCTTTTCTCTTTTGCAAAACCCGTGTCACAGGGATGGATTTACTGCATGCTGGCAGAACAGACCTGGACCTGGCAGGTAACACACAGAGGCAGGGATTTTGTTTGTTTGTTTCATTTTGGATCTGTGCCAAGTGCCTGGAATGGCACATAGAGGGTGTTCAATTAATGTCTGTGGAATGAACAAGCTGGTTGTTAATTGTGAATGTGGGGTGTAGAGGGTGGAAGCAGGATAAGAGAGTCCCTGGTGTACTGTGCCGTGGGGTATTAGACACAAAAGGAAAGCTGTCAGCACAAGAATGAGGAAGTACCTGCTGAACAAGGAGTGCTAGGAGGGGTGGGTTTCCACGCAGACTCCAGGCAGGGAGGCATCATGTACCCTGTATGCTCTGATGGGTCAGAGAACTGGGCAGAGGTATCTGGAATGGGAAAGACGCCCGCTAAAATCAGCAAACCACTCTCTTACTGGCCCAGGGGGAGCTGATAGCAGGTTTGATATCGTATTAGTGTGTGTATTACAGAGAAAGGATACAGGAGACAGTTAGGTGCGTTTTCAACTTGTCCCTGTTTGTTGCTGGTCTAGTATCCTGGCCCAATCCAGTGGCCTTCTCAAAGCCCCCTTCGCCTAATCTGGAATTGGTTTCAGATTTGCAAATGAGAACTTTCTGAGAGACAGCTGAGGACGATGCGCCCACCCTCACCTTTGGCAATTGATCAGGTCAGGCCTGGTCATTTGTTCCTCATTTAAGGACTGATGTACAGCAGTGAGAGCGTCCTATCCGTAGGGTGTGTGAAGGATTTTGCTATGGAAAAAAACCATCTCCAGAAACAGCATATTCTTGACACAAACTGTACCATAGAAATCAAAAGAAACAGTAGAAAGCGTCTAGGTTATGTTAGCAGAAACTTCTAGAAAACATGAACTGTGAAACACAAGCCTAAAGAAACTAGGGGAAATTCGATTATGGTTAGAATTGCGGAAAGTCACAAGACCCTATCTCCCTCACCCCAACAATGAAAACAGTTGGCATAAGACACAAAATCATAGTTTTGTTTTTTTTTTTTTGGTCAGGTTTTTTTGGTGTATGTGTTTTTTTTCCTTTGAGACAGAGTTTTGCTTTGTTGCCCAAGTGCAATCATAGCTCACTGCGGCCTCCAACTCCTGGAATCAAGCAATTCTCTCGCCTCAACCTCCCGAGTAGCTGGGACTACAGGAGTACACCACCACACCCAGCTAGTTTTTTTAATCTTCCTGTAGAGACGAGGTCTCACCATGTTGCCCAGGCTGGTCTCAAATTCCTAGGCTCAAGTGAGCCTCCTGCCTCAGCCTCCTAAAGTGCTGGGATTACAGGTGTGAGCCCTGCTAAGAAACCTCCTGAGAACAGCTGTCAGCGCCTTCCTGGACTAGCCAGAACTTATCCAGATGTCTTCCTAACTGGAGTGGGCATCTCTCCTACCCCAGATACCTCTGCCCAGCCTCCTTTATCTTTCTAATAAATCAAAGAGCTAAGAAATAAAGAAATCTAAAAGAGATAAATTCTACAAAGTGATGAGGTCTTCCTAGGAGAGAAGAGGCTCCCAGAGGTTTTCATTCATGGTAGACATGGGCTTCAGGAGGAGGCTGCCTAACCTGGAAAAAACTTTTTGTTTTTTTTTTTTGAGACAGAGTCTCACTCTGTTGCCCAGGCTGGAGGGCAGTGGTGCAATCTCGGCTCACTGCAACCTCCACCTCCTGGGTTCAAGAGATTCTCCAGCCTCAGCCTCCTGAGTAGCTGGGATTATAGGCATGTGCCAACAGGCCGGCTAATTTTTGTATTTTTAGTAGAGACAGAGTTTCACCGTGTTGGCCAGGCTGGTTTCGAACTCCTGACCTCAGGTGATCTGCCCACCTCACCCTCTCAAAGTGCTGGGATTACAGGCGTGAGCCACCGCACCCAGCCGGAACAAACTTTTAACAGCTGCTGTGACAGATTCACATTCCAAAAAGCCCCAGCTGAAGAGCACGTTGCACCCACCACTACTTTAGTCCTTAGACCTTAACTGGGTGTAGGCAGTTAGTACGGTGAAGGTAGGATAGGGCAGGAAGCTGAGGGAAGGCCCTCTGAGACCCTCCCTGCATGGCTGAGGTCCCTTCTGCACCTGCTCTTTGAGGACTAGAAACAGAATGGAAGGAGACCTCCTGAAAACCCAGAAAACCATGGTGGAGCTGGACAGAAAAAGACAGTGAGCAAAAAGTCAGCATGGTTCAGAAAGCTTGGCAGCTCCACTATAAAGCATAAAGACATCTGCAGAGTCTTCTCATTGCTCCCATCACAAGCTCTGCAAAACAGAAAGTCCTGACGCTACCCTCGAAATCTTTGAAGTGGCTGTGAACCAACTTCAACGAAAGCTGTAACAGAACTCCTATCCAGCTCAACTACAGATTACATTGCGTGAAAGCCTGACTCTAGTGCCTGGCAGCAGGGTCCTGCTATTTGGTGTGTACATTTTATTTATCTTAGGCTTGCAGGGTTTTTTTTACATGCAGTATCTGGCATTCAATCAGGAATTATGAGAAGATGCAAGAAAGCAGGCCAGGTATGGTGGCTCATGCCTGTAATCCCAGCACTCTGAGAGGCTGAGGAGGGCAGATCACCTGAGGTCAGGAATTCGAGACCAGCCTGGCCAACATGGCAAAACCCTGTCTCTACTAAAAATACAAAAATTAGCCAGGTGTGGTGGTGGGCGCCTATAATCCCAGCTACTTGGGAGACTGAGGTGGGAGAATAGCTTGAGCCTGGGAGACAGAGGTTACAGTGAGCCGAGATCGCACCACTGCACTCCAGCCTGAGAAACAGACAGAGACTCTGTCTCAAAAAAAGATGCAAGAAAGTGTGACTGATACGCAAGAGAAAATTTCACAGAAGCAGACTTAAAAGATGGTCCAGATGTTGTAATGATCAGAATTTAAAATAAGTATGATAAATGTGCCAAAGGATCTCATGGTGAAATAGAAAATGTGAACAAATTGGTGGTTTGAGCAGAGATATGGAAATTATTTCAAAAGAAATAGTGAGACCCCCATCTCTACAAAAATTGTGTTTAAAACTCAGCCAGGTGAGGTGGCATGTGCCTGTAATCCTAGTGTTTTGTAAGGCGGAGACAGGAGGATCACTTGAGCCCAGGAGTTTGAGGCCGCATCGAGCTATGATCATGCCACTGTACTTCAGCCTGGGCGGCTGAGCAAGACCTCATCTCTAAAAAAATAAAATAAAATAAAAATAAATGAAAATGCAAAGAATAAAAAATACATACAGGCCAGCCACAGTGGCTCATGCCTGTAATCCCAACACTTTGAGAGGCCAAGGCAGGCAGTTCACGAGGTCAAGAGATCGAGACCATCCTGGCCAACATGGTGAAACCCCCTCTCTACTAAAAATACAAAAATTAGCTGGGCATGGTGGCTTGCACCTGTAGTCCCAGCTACTTGGGAGGCTGAGGCAGGAGAATCGCTTGAACCATGCCTAGGTACAGCACAGACTGCCAAAAACTTGCAAAAAAAATCTTAAAGACAGTCAATGGGAAAGACATACTACAAAATAATTCCTGGGTACAGTGGCTCATGCCTGTAATCCCAGCACTTTGGGAGACCAAGGTGGGTGGATCACTTGAGGTCTGGAGTTCGAGACCAGCCTGGCCAACATGGTGAAACCCCGTCTCTACTAAAAAAAACAAAAATTAGCTGGGTGTGGTGGTGTGCATCTGTAGTCCCAGCTACTCAGGAGGCTGAGGCAGGAGAATCGCTTGAACCTGGGAGGCGGAGGTTGCAGTAAGCCAAGATTGCGCCACTGCACTCCAGCCTGGGTGACACAGTGAGACTCTGTCTCAAAAAAAAAAAAACAGACTACACTTACAATAACTAAAACTTTGTACAGGGCAAACCAAACCTCAACTTCTACCACACTCCACATAGGAAAACTAATTTCTCATCCTCACAGACCTAAAAGTAAAAGCTAAAACCATAAACCTTCCAGAAGAAAATGTAGTAAAATATTTTTTTTCTTCTTTTTTTTTTGGAATGCAGTGGGCTGATCTTGGCTCACTACAACCTCCACCTCCCGGGTTCAAGCAATTCTCCTGCCTCAGCCTCCCGAGTAGCTGGGATTACAGGCACCCACCACCAGGCCCAGCTCATTTTTTTTTTTTTTTTTTTGTATTTTTAGTAGAGGTGAGGTTTCACCATGTTGGCCAGGCTGGTCTCAAACTTCTGACCTCAAGTGATCCACCCGCCTCGGCTTCTCAATGTGCTGGGATTACGATATTTTTATAACATTGATGCAGGCAGAGATTTTTTTCGACAGGAACCAAAGAGCACGTAACATGAAAGAAAAAAGTGATAAACTGGATGTAATCAAAGTTTCAAATGTCTGCTCATCAAAAGATACTACAGTAGTTCCCCCCTCCCTGTGGTTTCACTTTCTGCAGCTTCAGTTACCCTTGGTTAACTGGTCAATGCGGTTGGAAAATATTAAATGGAAAATTCCAGATATAAACAATTCATAAGTCTCCAATTGCACACTGTTCTGAGTAGCGTGATAAAATCTCACGCCATCCCACTCCAACTTGCCAGAGACGTGAATCACTCCTTTGTCCAGCATATCCAAGGTGTCTATACTACCTGCTTGTTAGTCACTGCTGCCATCTACTTTTGACATTGTCATGGCTCCACGATGACCAGGATCACCTGAAGCACATGATCCTCTTTCTGACTTACGGTCAGGTCAATAGCAGCCAAACGCTATGTCATTATGCCCACGCCATTCACCTCCATCTCATCACAGCAGCATTTTATCATCTGACATGATCACAAGAAGAACGTGGCAGCTCAAGCTTGTCATCCCAGCACTTTGGGAGGCTGAGGTGCGAGGATTGCTTGAGACCAGGAGTTTGAGACCAGCCTGGGCAACACTGCAAGACCCCATCTGTACAAATTTTTTAAAAATGTTTTACAAGGGAGAGTACAGTAGAATAAGATACATTGACAGAAAGGGAAATCACATTCACTTAAATTGTTTTAGAGTATATTGTTAAGATTGTTCTATTTTATCATTAGTTATTGTAATCTCTTACTGTACCTAATTTATAAATTTAACTTTATTGTAACTATGCATAGGAAAAAGCATAGTATATACAGGGTTTGGTACTATGTACAGTTTGAGGCATCTACTGAAGGTCACAGGGCATATGTCCCTTGGATAAGGAGGGGTTATTATATTAAGAAATGAAATGTAAGCCAGAGTGGGGAAAATTATTTGTCAAGGGACTACTTGGGGTAATAGAAAGGTTTTATACTTTGTATTGGAGTATGCGTTTTACTGCTGTTTATAATTGTCAAAATCCATCAAACTGAACTCAAGAGCTTTACATTTTATAGTATTTGAATTACGTCTCACTTAAAAAGTAAAAAATCAGGTGGTACAGGCTGAGATGAAAAGGAGGCTGAAGGAAACAAAGCAAAAATACAACAAACTAAAATAACTCCTAGCAGAATTAAAATCCACAATGTAAATCTTCCCTCCAAAAACTGACCTACTACCACTATTAATCAAGACAGTGATATAATTCTCTGGGTAAAAACAAATGTATAAGAAAAATCATCTGAAAGTCGGGTTAAGAAAAAAGAGATTAAACAAAAATATATAAAGTTAGAAATTGCAAAGATGGTGTATTTACAGAATTAAAAGGCACTAAAATATAAAAGAATGGCAAGTATACATTTATGTTAATACATTTGAAATCCAAAAGAAATTAGTGATTTCTGAAATGAATAGATAATTGGATTCACTAAAGAAAATGATCACTTGTGTAAATTAATGAACATGATATAAACTAAACATTGTTAAAGAACTGCCCTAAACTGTTTTAAGTTTTACATGATTTCACAGAAATATGTGTTCAAATACTCAAAAATGGTTATTATGTAATCTTTTCCAGTGCAAAAAAAGATGGACAAATCCCAAATATCCTATACATTTAGCCTAACTCTGGTATTAAAACCCTGAAAATGGAAAGAAAACGAAACGGATCAATTATTGTTATTATTATTATTTTCATTGAGAGGAGCCTTGCTCTGTAGCCCAGGCTGGAGTACAACGGCACGATCTCAGCTCACTGCAACTTCTACCTCCGGAGTTCAAGCAATTCTCCCACCTCTGCCTCCCTAGCTGGGACTACAGGCGCACACCACCATGCCTGGCTACGTTGTAGTTTTAGGTAGAGATGAGGTTTCACCACATTGATCAGGCTGGTCTCAAACTCCTGACCTCAAGTGATCCGCCTGCCTCAGCCTCCCAAAGTGCTGGGATTATAGGGGTGAGCCTCTGTGGCCGGTCCAATTATTTTTATGGATATATTTGCAAAACCTAAATTAAAAAATAAAACAATAGTCAAACACAACAGGATATATGGAGAGAAACTCAGCTAAAGAGAAGTAATCCATACACTGCGGCAGTTTTTCGATTATTGTAAATCCAGTTAAATAAGGGTCAAATAACAAAAGTCAAATAATAAAAAGACCTGATTTCATCACGAAGTCAAATAATAAAAACTACATGATTATCTCAATAGATGTCAAAAAGTTATTCAAAGTTGTTATTGATTTAAAAAGAAAAAAGGGGTAAACCACAAGTAAGATATTACCCTAACCATAATAAATAGTGTCCATCTCAGACAACAATCGATGTAAATTTCAAGTTTAAACTCAGAACTCTGGGGATCAGCATCATTAAAGTCAGAAACAAAAGAGTGTCTGAAATAACAGTTATTACTATTGTTTTGATCCAAAAGTTCCACCCACTGAAATAAGGCAGAAATGAAAAATAAGAAGTACCTCTCATAGCACAGACACAAAACCTCAGGGAGCATTTTGTTACTACAAGAAACGCCTTTGGGAAGCCGAGGCGGGTGGATCAAGACGTCAGGAGTTTTCAACTAGGCTGGCCAACATGGTGAAACCCTGTCTCTACCAAAAATACAAAACTTAGCTGGGCGTGGTGATGTGCTCCTGTAATCCCAGCTATTTGAGAGGCTGAGACAGCCACCACTAATCAATTGTCTGACTCAGCAACTGCCCAGCTCTAAAACAGATCCACCAAAGAGTGTTAGAAAAGTATCTAGTTCATGGCCTCGACAACTCTGAAAAGCTGTCACAACCGTAATCCCAGCACTTTGGGAGGCCGAGACGGGCGGATCACGAGGTCAGGAGATCGAGACCATCCTGGCTAACACGGTGAAACCCCGTCTCTACTAAAAAATACAAAAAAAACTAGCCGGGTGAGATGGCGGGCGCCTGTAGTCCCAGCTACTCGGGAGGCTGAGGCAGGAGAATGGCGTAAACCCGGGAGGCGGAGCTTGCAGTGAGCTGAGATCCGGCCACTGCACTCCAGCCTGGGCGACAGAGCAAGACTCCGTCTCAAAAAAAAAAAAAAAAAAAAAAAAGGAAAAAGAACGAGAGATCATTTCACAGAGAGGAGAAAGCATTGTTACAAAAATGAAATCCAGTGATCAGTAGACCAGTCACTGGAAAACCTCCGAGTAGTGAAGCAGAAAATATATGTATGCGAATATAAAAGGATGAGCAAAAACAGAGAGAAAGAACAGCTATGAGGGGTATTGGAAGGCCATAGCTCAGGATCTAAGCTGTGGATACGGCTAGTAAGAGAGATTGAAATATACGGAGCAAAAGCAGAAAACAAAAAAGAGTTGAACAAATGTTTTCCAGAAAGAAAACTCGGTCTGAAACTTGAGAGTGTAGACTGGGCGTGATGGTGCACGCCTGTAATCCCAGCACTTTGGGAGGCAGAGACAGGAGGATCGCTTGAAACTAGGAGTTTGGAAACAGCCTGGACAACACAGTGAGACCCCGCCTCTACAAAAAAAAATTGAAAAAAATTGCCAGCTGTGGTTGCACGCGTCTGTAGTCCCAGCTACTCCGGAGGATGAGGCAGGAAGATCGCTTAAGCCCAGGAGTTTGAGGTTACAGTGAGCTTTGATTGCACCACTGCACTCTAGCCTGGGACACAGAGTTAGACCCTGTCTCTAAAAATAAATAAGTAAATAAATAAAAACTGAGAGTGTGAATCATATTCCAAGGAACCACAACAACAACATAAAACCAAGGACCACCACTACTAGAACACAGAGATGAAGATGAACTGGTGACATTTTCAAACCTCCTGGAAAATGATTACATCCTACGCCAAATTAGATTACTCACAAGGAAGGAAAAACAGGTTATCACAAACTTAACAATATTTAAACCCTAACGATAATGAAGAAGCACTCATAGACCTTTAAAATAAAAGGGTTATAGGCCGGGCGTGGTGGCTCACACCTGTAATCCCAGCACTTAGGGAGGCCCAGGCAGGCGGATCACCTGAGGTCAGGAGTTGGAGACCAGCCTGGTCAACATGTTGAAACCCTATCTCTACTAAGAATACAAAAATTAGCCAGGTGTGGTGACGCACGCCTGTAATCTGAGCTACTTGGGAGGTTGAGGAACAAGAATCACTTGAACCCAGGAGGTGGAGTTTGCAGTGAGCCAAGATCACACCACTGCACTCCAGCCTGGGAGACAGAGTGAGACTCCATCTCAAGAGAAAGAAAAGAAAAGAAAAGAAAAGAAAAGAAAAGAAAAGAAAAGAAAAGAGAGAAGAGAAAAAAGAAAAGAGAAAGAAAGGAGATAGAAGGAAGGGAAGGAAGGGAAGGAAATGAAGGAAGGGAAGGAAGGAAGAGAAGGAAGGAAAGGAAGGAAGAGAAGGAAGAGAAGGAAGGAAGGAGGTTATAGCCCAAGAATTTTATATCTAACCCAGTTGTTTATGTGTGTTAAGATATTCTCAGATTTGTGTGAATATGTGTGAAAGATATTCTCAGATTTATAAAACTAAGGGAATTAATGCTTAAAGTAAACTTCCTGAAAAAAAAAAAAAGAAATTTGGGAAAGTTTATGCCGGAACAAATATATATTAATTAAAAATAAGAAACAGAAAAAGAGTTAAGTATGGCTGGGAGTAAGCACTAAAGACAGTTAAATATACAGACAAGATAAATGTTTCTAATATTATTATAAAACTGATAATATATTATTTAAATTGAAAATAATAAAATTTGTAAAAAATGGGAGGAACATATTTATAACCACCATATATTAAAATTAACAAAGAACAGAAAAGAGATAACATTTAATTTCTTATCTTCCATAAAAAAGGTATTACTCATTTGTAACTAATGTTAGCTGTTAGAGATAAGCTCACCAAAAACTTTACAGCCATCACTAAAGAGAGTAAAAGTAAGATACCTAGCTTCCACGCAGTTGAGTGGATAATATAAAAAACAAAAACACAACCATAGTCACAAAATAATAACTACATAGTAGGTACACAGGAGAACCCCCACAAAACGAAATGACAGAATTAAGACTCAGCCTTAATGTGAAATAAATATAAAAGACTAAGTGTACCAATAAAAAGGCTCTCAGAATAATTAAAAATTACAACACAATCATGTATATTGGGTAAAGGTTTCACCCCTAACAAAATCACAGAAAAAGGTAGGGCATCGTGTACCGTATTTTTGGAAGGAGAAGAAACTGCATAATTGTGAATGGCCCCAGTGACCACTGCACATAACGATAAATGTTATGCAAACACAAGCAAAAAGGTTATGTGGCAAAAATCAACAGGACTCAAAAGCATAACTCAAAAGCATTTAAAGAACATTTGCACTGATGAAAGGTGAAATCCACTATGAGGGCAGAGCGCTGAAAATTAAAATAAAAACCGTTGGAAGTAAATCCAGGAAGTAACATAGCATCAGTACATCACAATAATTTATCTTGGACAAAATAACCAAAAATAGGGCTACAGGGCACATGGGTAATGTGAAGATAACTTCTATGCACATACAAAAAGCCTTGTAGCATAGAGCCAATACCTTCACAAAAGTTCATCTTATTCTTGGTTACAGAGAAAAATCTTAGCAAATATCAGGTTATACTTACTTTGCACAATGCAATGAAAATAGAAAATTGGCTCACGCCTGTAATCCCAGCACTTTGGGAGGCTGAGGTGGGCAGATCGCTTGAGGACAGGAGCTCGAGACCAGCCCGGCCAACATGGTGAAACCCCGTGTCTACTAAAAAAAAATACAAAAATTAGCCAGATGTGGTGGTGTGTGCCTGTAATCCCAGCTACTTGGGAGACTGAGGCAGAAGAATTGCTTGAACCTGGGAGGCAAAGGTTGCAGTAAGCTGACATTGCACCACTGCACTCGAGCCGGGGTAACAGAGCTCCATCCAAAAAAGAAACAAAAAAATTAAAATGTAAACTAGGAACTTAAAAATCCAGTGACTCAGAAATTAAATTGGAAGATAGTTTTCTATAAAATTTACAAAGAAAAGAAAAGAGAAGAGAAGAGAAGAGAAAAAAGAAAAGAGAAAGAAAGGAGATAGAAGGAAGGGAAGGAAATGAAGGAAGGGAAGGAAGGAAGAGAAGGAAGGGAAGGAAGGAAGAGAAGGAAGAGAAGGAAGGAAGGAGGTTATAGCCCAATTTTAAAATACAATAAAACATTATAATGAAAACATCAAAACCATCTATCAAAATTTGAGAGATATCACTGAGGCTTTTCTCAGTGTCCAATTTCCCATCCTAGTTGCCTTAATTATTAAATAATAAAGAATTAAAATAAAATAAGTAATCTATTGAAGTAGCTAGAAATGGTAACAGATACACAACAAAAACCCACAAAAACATCAGTTCCCTTATTTGCACTTTCATGTTTACAACAGCATTATTCACAATAGCTAAGATATGGAATCTATCCAAGAGTCCATCAATGGATGAATGAATTTTTAAAATGTGGCACATTTACGCAGTGGAATATTAGCCATAAAAGGAAGGAAATGCTTTTACTTACAACAACATGGGTTGAACTGGAGGACATTACGTTAAGTGGAATAAGCCAGATGCGGAAAGAAAATATCACATGTTCTTACTGATCTATGGGAGCTTAAAAAAACATACTGAACTCATGCAGAAAGAGAGTAGAATGATGGTTACAGGGGCTGGGATGCGTAGTGGGTGTCGGGGATAAAAGGAGATGGTTAATGGGTACAAAAATACAGTTATTTAGAAGGAATGAGACCTAGCGATCAGGAGCACAATAGGTGATTATTATTAACAGTAATTTATTGGCCGGGTGTAGTGGCTCATGCCTATAATCCCAGCACTTTGGGAGGCAGAGGTGGGCGGATCACCTGAGGTCCGGAATTTGAGACCAGACTGGCCAACATGGTGAGACTCCATTTCGACTAAAAACACAAAACTTAGCCAGGCCTGCTGGTGCACACCTGTAATCCCTGCTACTTGGGAGGCTGAGGCAGGAGAATTGCTGGAACCAGTAGGCAGAGGTAGCAGTGAGCTGAGATCTCGCCATTGCACTCCAGCCTGGGCGACAGAGTGAGACTCCGTCTCAAACAGACAAACAGCCAGCCCAGTAATTTATTGCATATTTCAAAATAACTAAGTGTGCAACTGCTATGTTCCTAACACGAAGAAATCATGAACGCTTTAGGTGATGGATACCTGAATTACCCCGATTTGATCATCACACATCGTATGCTTGTATCAAAATATCACATGTACCCCACAAATATGTATAACTAATATACATCCATAATAAATAAAAATTAAAAAACTAGAAAAATTAATTCCCTATAATTAAGGGAAGTGAGGAATGAAAATAGAATAGTAAAATATGCCCTTATTGCTGGTCCGTACAGGTAGGGTCGCAAACTCCAAAGCCTATAGAGACCAAGAAACTCCATCAAAACGGGAGTAGGCAGGCATAAAACACTAATGAATAATGGAGACAGTGGCAGATGCCCTACCCAGAGGGGATGGCCACTCAACTTCACCAAATTATTGCAATGAAGGAATGCAGGTCTAGTCTTGCCAAATTCTCCAATATTTTAACAGGAGGAATGTATATTTTTAATGTGAGATTTTCTGCTTTATAAAATGGTGTACAGGCCAAATATAACATGGCTATGAGCTGTATTTGGCTGGTAGGCCGCAAGTATGCAACTTCTGATTTAGACTATTGACTTCAGCTTGAACCAATTTCAATAATTTACATTTTTCCAGAAAAATCTCCATTTCATGTAGATATTTAAGTGCACTAATATGAAGCTGTATCAAGTATTCTTTTTAAAAATCTCCCATATTTACTTTTCACATCTAGTTTATTTTAGTGATAATGCTTTCCTTCTTAATTAAATATGCTTTGTGAATTTGTTTCTTTTCTTTTTCAAAGAATCAGCGCTTGGATCTGTTCATGAGATTGAAAGGTTTTTGGTTTTTAATTTTTAAATTTCCAAGTGGGTGGGATTCTTATTCAAACTTGTGTTATTAATTTCTGGTTTATTGTATTGTAGTCAAAGAATGTGCCTATATTACTTGTTCTTTGGGATTTAATTAGGTTGCCTTTGTAGCCTAATACATAGTCATGTTTTACTTAATGTTCCAGAATCACTTAAAAAGAAAGCTATTCTCTTTTTAAGGGTATAAAATTTATATCTCTCTCTCACACACACACACACACACACAAATACACACACATTCCGTGTCATTCAAATTGTGTTACTTCGTTTTGTCCACTTGATCAAACGGAAAGGCATGTGTAAAGTCTCCCATAATAATTGTGTTTCTCCCCTTTTCATGGTACTTCTAAGAACTTGCCCTGTGATAAAACTTTTGCAATGAATATGGTATTCTAGTAAAAAAAAAAAAAAAAAGAGAAGCCTAAAATTCTAAAGTTATCATTGGTGTTGTTCACCAAATATTTCCAGTTCATTCCCTTCAGGGCATAGAGTTGGGTTGTACTCCTCAACATCCTTTGATAATAGTCATGGCCATGTGACTTGCTTTAACCAGTGAAATGTGAATAGAAGTGCCAAAACCCTTAAGAATCACTGTGTGATTCCTGGGTCTCTTTCCCCTGCCTTAGCTAACATGGAAGGAGAGACAGGCTGGAGTCTCTTTCTGCCAGAACTCTTGAGTGAGGTTGACACAGAGAAAAGACCCAACCAACTCACAGTGAACACACAGTCTGAGTGACAGCTTTAATTTTGTGGTTTTAAGCCACTGCTATTTGGGGGTATATTTATTGCTGCAGCATAACTTAGCCTATCCTTACTGAAACGGATCTGAAAACAAAGTAGGCAGCCTGCAAAGGGGAAAAAATGGATAACCAATCAATATATTTAAAAAATTCTTCCTCTCACATACTAGTTAAAGCAAAATGAATTGCCACTTTTCACCATCATGTTACTCGTGATTTTTAAAAATTATAATACTCAATATTGGTTAAAACATTCTAAGACAGGCATTCTCATACATTCCTTTTGGTAAACATTGCCTAAGAAAATATTATTTAGCATGAAGAATTTTAGCAACTTCCTATATTTCACATAGTAATCTCACTTGTAGGAATCCAGCATGGTTTTTGCATTCAAGATGGCACCGTACATTCGTACGAGGGAGAAAACAAACTTCCAAAGTGAGATTCTGAGATTGGTTTGCTTGCCTTTAACCGCTGACCTCCTTGCCCACCGAAAAGGGGATACTAGTATCTACCGCATGCATTAGCATTATGATTAACTGTCATCTGTGGTTTCTTGGGATACGATAATTATTGAAAGTAAGGCTTTGGAAGACCTAAGTGGCTCCAAGGTTTGACCTTTATGGTAACGATGATGACTACCAGGACTGCCAGCTGGGATAGCTTCTTCTGAACACCCTTGTAAGAGCAAACAAGCTCAGACCTTTAGACTCTCAGCTCAAGTCACAGAGAACTAGCGTGCTTCTATGGAGGTCCTAAAATAATCTCTTATTTCTTATAACCCTTCAGGGAAGATGCCAAATGTAACTGTGCACTCTGTAGAATTATAGGTTGAAATCACAGACTCATCAAATCTCTTATGTGAAATTTCAGGTCCCGATGGAAAAGGAGTGGGACCTGAGATTCAGAACAGGAATTGTTAGGTGGGTTTAGAAAACTGATTCCCGAAGTCTCCCTTACGTCCTCTCTTACAGCTCAGAGAAGATCAACTCGAAGACCATGAAGACCTGTAATAAACACAGCTAAGGCAGTTGCCTTGATAGGGGATGCCTATTTCTTCAAGGTCTACCCCTACCAGGTTTCCTTGTCTCCAAGCCCATGGCTAGAATCAGACTGGCATATCCCAAGAGGGAACGTTCTAGGTCTGATGTGAATGAACAGAGAATTGCAATCAGCTTACGTCTGGGGAATAGGTGTAACAGTGAACTCTAGGTGTTAAATCAAAGAAGACAGACTGTAAAATTGGATGAGGCTGCTCTTATTGGAATAGGCGCACATACCAGAATTTTTTTTTTTTTTTAACTCTTGCAGCCCAGGCGGGAGTGCAATGGCACGATCTCGGCTCACTGCAACCTCTGCCTCCCGAGTTCAAGTGATTCTCCTGCCTCAGCCTCCCGAGTAGCTGGGATTATTGGCACACACCACAATGCCCAGCTAATTTTGTATTTTTAGTAGAGATGAGGGTTCTCCATGTTGGTCAGGCTGGTCTCGAACTCCTGACCTCAGGTGATCCGCCCGCCTCAGTATCCCAAAGTGCTGGGATTACAGGTGTGAGCCACCATGCCTGGCCCAGAATTTTTTTTTCATATATTGGCTTGAATAGCTAGAAGTGACTCAAACAGTCTAGTTAGTCATTGGCTGAAACTTGAATTCAACATGGTCAATGTTAGTAAGATGGAGATGGCATACCTTTCTGGGCATGCTGTAGAGGATGGACTTTGCTTAGGGAGATAGGAACGTTGGAGAGGAAATGTCATGATCATCCAGTACCATTCCATGTCCCAAGCAAGTCGGAAGAATTCTCCCTTCACCAAAACAATGAGAAACCTAAAGACTGTCTTCAATTCACATCCTCTGCTCTCATACAAGGACATTTTGGAGAGTGGCTAGGGTCTTTCGCCCAACCAAAGGCAACCTCATGAGAACCCCATGTTTCTAGAGACTATTTTGGAAAGCAATTGGAAGCCAAAACGTTCACATATAGGTTTGAAATACCAAGGTATTTCAAGGGTGTGTGTGCGTGTGTGTATGTGTGTGTTCAGTTAAGAGTTTCAATGTCCTGTTGTCACCCTCAGTGACCTATATCCACTAAAATTACAAAAAGAATACTATATCTAAAAGCTATCTGGTTAAGATCTTAGAGTCACATGGCTCCTACTAGTGGCATGACCTGTGCAAGTTTCTAGAAACCTTGGTACTTCATTTTTCTCATCCACAAAATGAGAATCATAATAGTTAAGTAAGTTAATAAATCAAGTGCTTAGAACAGTCTTTGGCCCATGATGAAAACTCTGCATGCATTAGCTAGTATTATTGTTATCCAGTATTATCACTGGGGTCCTGGTGAGCATTACATAAGTGTTATTTATCATTAATTATCCAGTTAAAACTTGCCACAGTAAGATCAAAAGCATACAAGCCATAATTCACTAACACAGAGTCAAATACAAAAGAGTTTAATACCAATTATGCTTATTCACAAATGCAAGCATTTGCGGAGACATTTTTCTTTAGTTGTTCTTCACCAACACTAGTGGCTTTGTGAATTACGTCATTCGTAGACGTACACATCTCCAGGCACTGAGTTCCCTGCAGGAGACTAGGGAGGGGCTTCACTCCCTAGAGAGACCCTCAAAAAAGGAAACATAATTGGGTTTGCTTTCCATTTGTCAACGTGTGCCCCAGACTAGGGTATCTCCGACTTCAATGTGCATATGCAACATCTGGGAATCTCGGTAAAAGGAAAATTCTGGGCCAAGCATGGTAACTCACGCCTGTAACCCCAGCACTTTGGGAGGCCAAGGTGGGAGACTGCTTGAAGCCAGGAGTTCTACACCAGCCTGGGCAACATAGCAAAACTTCATTGCTACAAATAATAAAAAATAAAAATTAGCCAGGCGTGGTGACGACACACGCCTGTAGTACCAGTGACTTGGGAGGCTGAGGGAGGAGGATGGCTTGAGCCCAGGAGACAAGGCTGCAGTGAGCTATGATGATACCACTGCATTCCAGCCTGGGCAACAGAGAGAGACCTTGTCTCTAAAAGATAGATAGATGATTGATTGATTGATAGATAGATAGATAGATAGATAGATAGATAGATAGATAGATAGAAGGAAAATTCTGATTCAGCAAGTCAGGGGTAGGGCCTGAGATGGAGCATCTTAAATATGCTTCCAGGTGAGGCTGACTCTGACTGTCCCCGGACCACACGTGGAGAAGGGAGGACACCAGGTCTCTGCACATGCAAGCACTTTGAGGGCCACCTGTATTCAGACAGGGGTGACTGAACCCCTAAGGACAGACTTTACTTCCTTCATCAGGTTCCCAAAGGAAAAACTCCTTATCACCTCACATTTACCTTCCACACAGACCTTCTTGCTCATGCAAATATCCACAAGCTCGATGACTACTCTGTAGCCAAAGAGTTTTCTTTTAACCAAGGGTCCCCCCCGCCCAATTGTGTCAATGGACATACGGCTGCACAATAACCTGATGTGACTGTTAAAGGATCAGGCTCATGGCGGGGCATGATGGCTCACACCTTAATCCCAGTCCTTTGGGAGGCCGAAGCGGGAGGATCACTTGAGGCCAGGAGTTCAAGGCCAAGCTGACCAATATGGAGAAACCCCGTCTCTACTAAAAATACAAAAATTAGCCAGGCATGGTGGCGTGCACCTGTAATTCCAGCTACTCGTAATCCCAGCACTTTGGGAGGCCAAGCAGGAGGATCACATGAGGCCAGGAGTTCAAGGCCTACCTGATCAACATGGAGAAACCTCGTCTCTACTAAAAATACCAAAATTAGCTGGGCATGGTGGCATGCACATGCAATTCCAGCTACTTGGGAGGCTGAGGCACAAGAATCCCTTGAGCCGGGGAGACAGAGGTTGCACAGTGGGCAGAGATTGTGCCACTGCACTCCAATCTGGGCAACAGAGCAAGACTCTGTCTCAAAAAAAATAAAAATTAAAAAAAAGGGGGGGGGGCTACAGGCTCCTGGGCTCTACGCTTGGGGATTCTGAGTCTATCAATCTGTTTTATCTTTTTTTTCTTTTGTAGAGACAGAGTCTCGTGCTGTTGCCCAGGCTGAAGTGCAATGATACAATCATATCTCACTGCAGCCTCTACCTCCCAGACTCAAGCAATCCTCCTTCCTCAGCCTCCTAAGTATCTGGGATCCTAGGTGCAAGTCACCACACCCAGCTATTTTGTGTGGTGTGTGTGTGTGAGTGTGTGTGGTGTGTGTGGTGTGTGTGTGTCTTTTGGTAGAAACGGGAGTCTCACTGTGTTGCCCAGGCTGGTCTCGAACTCCTGGCCTCTCAAAGTGCTGGGACTGCAGACGTAAGCCACGGCACCTGGCCCTGTTTTGGGGTTTAACACACTCCCCATGTGCTTCTGATGTGTAATCAGGTTTGGGAACCTCTGCTTTAGGCTAAAATCTCCACCCGCTTTCCCCTCTCGCCAGGTAGTTCCACTTCCTGCAGTCTGTGGGTGAGCTTCTTGCCTCACGCACAGGAAAGAAGTGTGTGTTCTATCTCACCAAAGAGACCGAATGCAAGTTCTGGAGCATTCTGACCAGCACACTGACATGTCTGAAGGTGAAATGGAAATGAGCACTGCTTAGCATTTTATATACTATATACCCTTTCTGTCTTCTACGAGATTGGAAATGAAAACAGAAAAGTCATATTAATGTGACTTAACAGCACAGGATAAATACTCTTAATGAATGGGCAATTGAAAAGGGGATGATGGGGACAGGAGGGCTGACACTGGGGACACCACCAATATCTTTCATGTGACTCAGGCCATGATTTTGTTCTTAGGCAGCTCAGCAGTTTGTCTCAAAACACACCATGAGTGAATCCTGCCAACCATAAAAATAAGGAAGTTCACACATAAGGGCCCGAAATAAATCCTTTTTAAATTTAACTGAACTGAATAAAATTCACCTATCCAGGCAGTGGCAAACCTTGAAAACAAATTACAAATAAGTTGAGAAATGAGAATGAATTTCCAAACTCCAACACACATGCTAGAATTGCATGAGATTCTACATCTTTGAGGAACAGAAGGTAAATCAAGGAGGAAGAGGGCAAGATCTTCAACTGTGTGAAAGAAAGGACCTTTGTTCTCCTCGCAGAGGAGAGGTGGGCGCGGGTTGGAAGAAGAGAGAATTGCATTAGGAAATGTGAGCGGGGCTGGTGCAAGGGCCCTTGCGCTGCTCAGAATGTTTCCTGGTTCGATTGTTTCAGGAAAGCCTTTGCAAAGTTAGCTGGATTCACTCCAGATGACCCAGTAGTGTGGTTTTGAAAGTACTGAGAATGCAGAAATCAATTGAAGACATCCCTTAGGTCTTGAGGATACCAAGCCTTTATTCCCCAGTGAATGTTGCAGGAAGCTCTGAGATCAGCCAAACAGCTGCTTGTGCGGATCACAGAACTAAGGGGAACACATAGGGTGTAGCCCAGCCCACAGTGACTTCAAGAAGCCATTTTTCTTAACTTGCTTCTATAATTCAGCTTTGGCTGGGTGTGGTGGCTCATGCCTATAATCCCAGCACTTTGGGAAGCAGATGTAGGAGAATCACCTGAAGCCAGAAGTTCAAGACAGCCTGGGCAACAAAGTGAGACCTCCTGTGTCTACCAATAAAAATAAAAATAAAATAAACAGAATACAGCTTTGGAGACAGTTTTTCGAGTGACTTTTGTTTTTCTTTTTCTTTTTTTGTTTTTGAGGCAGAGTCTCGCCGGGACACCCTGGCTGGAGTGCAATGGCACAATCTCGGCTCACTGCAACCTCTGACTCCCAGGTTCAGGCAATTCTCCTGCCTCAACCAGCTGAGCAGCTGGGATTACAGGAGCCCGCCACCACGCCCAGCTAATTTTTGTATTTTTAGTAGAGACGGGGTTTCACCATATTGGCCAGGCTGGTCTCAAACTCCTGACCTCAAGTGATCCACCTGCCTCAGCCTCACAAAGTGCTGGGATTACAGGCATGAGCCACCGTGCCAGGGCTTTGAGTGACTATTTTGTCAGCCAATCCAAGGATGATACATAACTAATATGATGCATAGGAGGAAAGTTGATTCCTGACATGCAAAGGACACCTTGGGAATTGGGCTTAATTGAGCCTGGTGGAAAAGAACTGCAGGCTTCCAGAATCAGGGCTGATGGAGAGATCCTGGCCCCCAAAAATAGGCATCCAGGAAAGGCAGATCTTGGTCCTCAACTGGTGCTTGGTAAAAGTCACCTTAGCTGCAGAGGCTGATGGAAGAGAAATGGAACAGTGACCACAAGAGAACAAAGAACTGAGTTAAAGTTCCAAGAAATAGCTTTTGCAGTGATGAGCCAAAGAGGAGAACCCAGGCACCGGGCAGAAGTTTGGGCTTTTTGTGTATTTAACTCTGAATAGTTCAGGCTGGGCCCAGTGGCTCACATCTGTAGTCCTGGCTCTTCGCGAGGCTAAGGCGGGAGGATCCCTTGAGGCCAGGAACTTGAGAGCAACCTGGGCAACAGAGTGAGACTTCGTCTCTGCAAAGAATAATAAAAAACTTAGCTGGGTGGGGCAGCCTGTAGTCCCAGCCATTTGGGAGGCTGACGTGGGAGGATAGCTTGAAACCAGGAGTTTGAGGCTGCACTGAGCAATTACTGCATACTGCTGCACTCCAGCTTGGGCAACAGAGCAAGACCCTGTCTCTACAAAAAATAAAATAAAATAAAATAACTCTGAGCAGTTCAGCCCATTTGGCACACACATGTGCATGCAGGCACTTGCACACACAGACACACACACATACACACACAGCCAGTCCCACCACTGAGGGCAAATTGGCTACAGGCCAGGTGAGCAATCCCAGACCCTCCTGCCTGCCTTCCATTCTGTCCCCTGGAAATGTCTGGCTGGATCCGTGTCCAGGAAATCCAGGCGAGATCCCTAATCCAGGGAGATGACTGTTCCATGTGCAGCCGGCAAGGCACCCCCCTCCCAAGGAGCCACCTAATGAAAACCTCATGTGCCAACTTGGGTTGCACAGACAAACCCAGGCTAATTCCAGCCGGGCCTCGTGCCGAAGGTATGACCTCACTGTCGGGCAAAGCGGCAGGGACCCCAGAGAAAGAAAGATTGGTGTGTGGGCCAGACCTGCTTCTAATCACAGCCAGCTGGGATGGATAGAGGCACCGCTGCCATCCCGCCTGCCCAATACCAGCGTGTACAGACCAGGAGGCATGATCATCCTATAGCAAAGAATCCTACGCTTTGCCCCAAACACTCCTTTTTCTTTTTTTTTTTTTTTTGGCGTCATCCACATACTAGGCTGGTGCGATTACTTTTGCACCAACCTAATAAAAATCTCTGCCGTTCCACGTGTTCCACACCAAAGAGAAACTTAATTAGGTAGGCTCGAATCTCCGGAGGATTCCCAGTTACAGAAGCGAGGAAGGAAGGATATAATTAGAACCTAATTTTTTTTTTTTTTTTTTTTTTTCTTAACAGAACAGCTCAAAAGGTCCCACTAAGAGAAGGACAAATAAATGCAGTCATTCCATCCATAACCAGATCCCGGTACCTGAGAAGTTTCACTCACTGGCAAAGTGAAATTGGCAAAATACCTTCAAGACACGTACTTCGACCTCAGACTGGGCATTTTTCATTTAGCTCTTTTCACACTTAGGGATTGTATACATTTTTGTGGCGGCAATGCCTGTAGCCTACACTGCTATGTATTTTCATGGATTTTGTACTAAATCTTTTGTAGGCAGCAAAACAAAACTTCAGGGAAGCTGAGCTTCAAAAATAAATAAATGTGCTTTTACCTGATGGGTCACCATGAAATAGTCGATGACTTGGGTTTTTGTTAAAGGAACGAATAGAAATCCGCTGTGAGATTTGCTCAGAAGTTCTGCTTTCGGCGTTGGTAGCTGAGTATGATGAGTTGCAAATAAATTGGTGAAACTTGAAGTCTCTTAAACCGCATCCCAGATGCCTGAGCCCTGATGAGCTCTTTGAACAATATCATCACATAAAGCCCTAAGGGACTCCAAGCTCTCAAGAAATCAGGGAAAATTTGCAACAATCTAAAAATTTCCCCACAAGCTGGGGTCCAATGAAAGAATATACAAACAAGCATGAACTTGGGGCTGAAGACGCTTAAATCTTTTTTTATTTTTTTTGTTTTTGGGGTTTTTTTTTTAGAGACAAGGGTCTAGCTCTATTACCCAGGTGGGAGTACAGTGGCATAATCATAGCTTACCGCAGTCTTGAACTCCTAGGCTCCAGCAATCCTCCTGCCTCAGTCTCCCAACTAGCTGGGATTACAGATGTGCACCACTATGCCCAGCTAATTTTTTCTATTTTTGCAGAGACAGGTTTTCACTATGCTGCCCAGACTGGTCTCAAATTCCTGGCCTTAAGCAGTCATCCTACCTTGGCCTCCCAAAGTGCTGAGACTACAAAATGTGGGCCACGGTACCCAGCAAGATCCTTAAATCTTATAGGAATAACTCTCCCACAATTATAGGAATAACTTCCAGACATAACTAGGAATAATACTCTACAAGAAAAATAAGCCCTTCCTGTGTGTAAAGAAGTTGCTAATTGCTAATTCCATTCACATTTAGTCCATTTGACTAGGATTTTTGTTTGTTCGTTTGTTTCTTTAGACGGGGTCTTGCCTTGTCGCCCAGGCTGGAGTGTAGTGGCGCAATCTCAGCTCACTGCGATCTCTGCCTCCTGGGTTCAAGCGATTCTCGTGCCTTAGCCTCCTGAGTAGCTGAGATTACAGGCACGTGCAACCATACCTGGCTAATTGTTTTGTATTTTTAGTAGAGACGGAATTTCACCATGTCGGTGAGGCTGGTCTCGAACTCCTGACCTCAGATGATCTGCCCGCCTCAGCCTCCGATTACAGGTGCGATTGACTAGGTTTTATTACAAGAGTTGTGTGAGCAGAATCAAAGACCCAAAGCCTTCTTAGTTCCAGAAACAGAGGTACAGGTTAAGACTTTTCTCATTTTAAACTTTTTTCCCTCTAAATGTATCTCTGAGATAATGATGGAAGTCACTGGAAGTCAGATCTTGCTGGAAAAGGTGTGCTTGGCTCCAGCTTTTCAGAAATATCTCTAAAATATAAAGCAAGGTCGAATCAGGCCTACAAAGACACGGTGAGTCACCAGCAATCAGAATTGGGAGAACAAGCTGGGAACCACTCACACAACTGAATACCCTGGATACAACATCTCTATCCTGAACCAGAAAATAAACGTCTACAGCTGCACTTGGCGGTTGGCCCTAGGGTCCATTCACCATATGGTCACCCTTATTATCATCCTCCCAACAAGTCCAGCAAGATAACAGGCGAGAACCATGCTCTTGCAACTAGCCTGCAGGCCGAGCAAACATCTCCTTATCATAACCTTGGTCTGTTCTTCCAAAGGGACTTCCTGCCCATCTCCTCTGTCCTTGCTTCTTGGTGTATATCTCATGCTTAACCTAGGGATGCCAAAAGCCCAATCCTCTGGTGCCCGATGCCTAGAATGAAGCTGCTTTTCAGAGGGGAATGGTGTGTGTTAACAAAACAAAACAAAGAGGCCTCCTTCCTGGACCTTTATCTAAGGCAAGATCTAGCTGGTTTGGGATAAAACTTAGGGTTCTAGAGTAGGGAAGAACCTTAAAGATTATCAAATCCAGTCATTTTTCAAAGCTTATTTTATTTTACTTTTTTTTTTGAGATGGAGTTTTGCTTGCTCTGTCACCCAGGCTGGAGTACAATGGCACAATCTCAGCTCACCGCAACCTCTGCCTCCTGGGTTCAAGGGATTCTCCCGCCTCAGCCTCCTGAGTAGCTGGGATTACAGACATGTGCCACCATGCCCAGCTAATTTTGTATTTTTGTTAGAGACAGGGTTTCTCTATGTTGATCAGGCTGGTCTTGAACTCCCGACCTCAGGTGACCTGCCCGCCCTGGCCTCCCAAAGTGCTAGGATACAGGTGTGAGCCACTGTGCCCAGCCCATTTTACAAAGCTTTTTAAACATTATGAGGGCTGGGCGCGATGGCTCACACCTGTAATCCCAGCACTTTGGGAGGCTGAGGCGGGTGGATCACTTGAGCTCAGGAATTCGAGACCAGCCTGGGCAACATGGTGAAACCCCATCTCTAATAAAATACAAAAATTAGCCAGGCGTGGCGGCACACATCTGTAACCCCAGCTACTCAGGAGGCTGAGGCAGGAGGATCGCTTCAATCTGGGAGATGGAGGTTGCAGTGAGCCAAGATCATGCCACTGAATTCCAGCCTGGGCATAAGACAGAGTGAGACTCTGTCACAAATTAAAGAAACACTACAAGGTTGTATTTTTTCCAGCGAGGTTGTATGCGGAAACTCAGTAAATAGAAAACAGACATAAAACAAGCTGTTATGTCCATACAGTGGAATAGGAATCTGGCCATCAAAAGAAATGAAGTCACGATAAACGCTACCACACAGGTGAACCTTGGAAACACTATAGTAAGTGTGAGAAGCTACTCACAAAGGAAAGCAAATTACATGATTCCATTTATAGAAAATGTCCGGCAGAAGCAACCACAGAGACGGAAAGTAGAGAAGTGCTTGTGTAGGGCTTGGGGAAATACGGGGATTGAGAGGTGACGGCTAAGAGGCGCAAGGTTTTGTCCGGATGAGGTGGCTCACACCTGTAATTCCAGCACTTTGGGAGGCCAAGGCGGGCGGATCACAAGGTCAAGAGATCGAGACCATCCTGGCCACCATGGTGAAACCCTGTCTCTATTAAAAATACAAAAATTAGCTGGGTGTGGTGGTGGGTGCCTGTAATCCCAGCTACCCGGGAGGCAGAGGCAGGAGAACAGCTTGAACCCGGGAGGCGCAGGTTGCAGTGAGCAGAGATGGCGCCATTGCACTCCAGCCTGGTGACAGAGTGAGACTCCGTCAAAAAAAAAAAAAAAAAAAAAAAAGTGAGATGCAAGGTTTCTTTTTGGAGCAATGAAAATGTTCTAAAATCGACTGTGGCATGTGTTGCACAAATCTGTGCATCTAGCCTGGCCTGGCTGGCCTGGCGGAACCCCTACATGCTCCTCCTGGATGAGCCCGTCAATCACCTGGATATTGAGACCATCGATGCCCTGGCAGACACCATCAATGAGTTTGAGGGTGGTATGAAGCCAGTCAGTTCTGACTTTGGACTCATTCACCAAGTGAGGTCCTGGCCGGGTGTGAGGCACAGCAGAGAGGGTCTAGGTGGTTGGGTGGAGCAGTCATGGCGTATGAAGGGGCGTAGCACTTGCTTACTGAATTAAGACAAGGGGCTCAGGGTGTAGACACAGGTGGCGAGGACCAGATCTTATGGCTCTACTTATGGGGCTACTTTGAAAGCCTTAACTGAAACACTTCATGTCTTCAGTAGCTACTTGGAGATGTTAACCAACTTGGGATTATTGAGCCAAATGGGGCAGAGAGTTGGGTAGAAAACAGGGTGCTTTTGCTACTGGTCCCAAGATTCTTCAATCCAAAAACACGATTCTGCTAAGAAGGGTGTGGACTAGATAGGGGACTGCCACAGTCATCAGACAATAAGCTGCAGGTCATTTCTCTGAAGCTTTGGAGAAGATGGAAGTTGGGTAAAAAAGAAAAAAAAGAAAAAAAGGAGGCTAAGAGTGAAGCCTCTGAACAGATCTGGACAATGGGAATGTCCAGACCGAAGGACGTGACAATGGGAATGACACAGTAGCTCCAGCTCAGAAGGCTCCAAAGCCTGCGGGTTATGGTGTCCTTGGGACAGACCATCCCAAAGAACTTAGAGGCAAGGAGGCAGTGTGCAGACAGGGGCGTGTGGGGTAGGGCAGGAAGATAATGCAGTTTTCTTCCTAGAAGCCCCTTCCATCAGTCTGCTGGGCAGGACTGGGGACAGTGACTGGCCCAGGATTAAGTCTAGGATTTGTTTTCCAGGTTGCACAGGAAATGCGGGTCTGTGGGAAGCACAGACACTGACTGGCCTGGAGACATCCTGGCCAACAGGGAACACCTCAAGTCGAAGCTGGTACATGGGAATCCCCAGCTCACCAGAAGGACACACAACACGTGAGCCCTCTGGTCTCGGGTTAGGACCTCTGTCTGGAGACCAACAGCTGCTTCCCATTGACCAGTCTCTCAGATAACATAGAGAAGTGGTTGCCTAGGGCTTGCAGGGACAGGGGGATTGGGAGGTGATGGCTAAGAGATGTGAGAATCCTTTTTGGAGTCATGAAGGTGTTATTTTATTTTCCTTCAACTTTTATTTTAAATTCCGGGGTCTGTGTGCAGGAGTGCAGGTTTGTTACATAGGTAAACGTGTGCCGTGGTGGTTTGCTGCACAGATCAACCCATCACCTTGGTATTAAGCCCAGCACCCATTAGCTATTCTTCCTGATGCTCTCCCTCTCCACCCCCAACAGGCCCCAGTGTGTGTTGTTCCCCACTATGTTCTCATCATTCAGCTCCCACTTATAAGCGAGAAAAAGCACAGGTATCTTGGAACCTAAAATAATAAACAATTTAGGCCAGGCGCACTGGCTCACACCTGTAATCCCAGCACTTTGGGACGCCAAGGTGAGATCAGGAGATCAAGACCATCCTGGCCAACATGGTGAAACTCCATCTCTACTAAAAACACAAAAATTAGTCAGTTGTGGTGGTGGGCGCCTGTAGTCCCAGCTACTCTGGAGGCTGAGGCAGGAGAATCGCTTGAACCCAGGAGGTGGAGGTTGCAGTGAGTTGAGATTGTGTCACTGCACTCTAGCCTGGGCGACAGAGCGAGACTCCATCTCAAAACTAAATAAATAAATAAAATACAATTAAAAATAAAAATTAAATTAAAATAAGATAAAAATGTTAAAATAGACTTGTCATGAAAAAAGAAAAAAGGTGAGAACATGTGGTGCTTGGCTTTCTGTACCTGTGTTAGTTTGCTGAGGATAATGGCTTCCAACTAAAATCCGTTGTGGCACTGGTTTTACAAATCTGTGACTCTCCTCTGGCTACACTGGGGCTACACACCCGCAGTGCGGCAGCGCTGCTCCCGCAGCCCCTCCCCTGCCCCTCCACCTGCCTTAGCTGCACTCTTAACTACAGCGGGACAGTTACCTGTCTGTTTCATGTCCTCCTTCCAGTTACATTTGTCCATGTCTGGACTTTACTGGCTGTTCCCTGCAGCCCCTTGCTGGTGAACTTTTCGTGCCTGTGATGCAGCCAGAGACACTGAGGATTAGCCCAAGAGCCCAAGCCCAGGCTCTAGCCCATGCAGGAGCTTAGGATTCTTGTTTGAGGGGTTTGGTGATGTTGGAGATCCCGCCATCCCCATTCCTTTTTGCTTCTTGTGTGGAGCTCTGGACCAAGACCAGTTTTTAAATAATTACTCAACAATGTAACTTTTAGATCTGCGTGACATCTACAAAGCATCCGATAAAGAAAGAGGACACAAACAAAAACAACCCTGTGCATCCGCTAAGCACCCCTGAACTGTACACTTTAAATGTGTGAATATTAGAGTGTGTGAATTCTATCTCAATAAATCTGTTATTTAGAAGAGGAGGAGGAGGAAGGGGGGAGGGAGAAGAAGAGGAAGAGGAAGAAGGAGGAGGAGGAGGAAGGGGAGGAGGGAGGAGGAATGGGGAGGGAGAGAAGGATGGGGAGGGGGAGAGGGATGGGGAAGGGGGAGGGGAGGAGAAGGAGGAGAAGGGAAATAAGAAGGTGCTATAACTGCTCCACCAGCCAGGCTTCTTTCCTCGCCCCATCCTACAGTGGCCCTGAAACCATCTCTACAGGGCCCTAGAACTCTATGGAAAGTTACTGAAAAAGCCTGTTCTAGTCCAGGTTTCTGTTTCTCAAATGTAAATCAAGTCTTTGGACTTAAAAGTGCAAGGCCCTGCATAAATCCGACATCTCACTGATGAGACCGGGGCACGTCTCAGGGCAGAAGCTGCTTGTACGGGTCTTACCATCCATATCCAAGCGCTGCATGATGATGGCCAGCTCCACCTCGCTTGGCATGTACCCCAAAGAGCGCATGGCCATGCCCAGCTCCTGCTTGGAGATGAAGCCGTTCCCATCCCGGTCCAGAACCCGAAAGGCCTCTCGGATTTCTACAATGGAAAAGCAAAGAAAGTCCAGTGGTCACATGGTTGGCTTTATTGCACTGCAGTCATTGGTGACTGTCTACCGAGAACTCCTAACTGCTTTACAAACAGTGATTTGTTAAAACTCTTTAATCAGATAAAAGGGAAGACAGAAGAAGAACATAAGAAAAGAAACAAAGGAAAGAAAAAGGAAAGAGAAAAAAGGAAATGGAAGGGAGGAGAGGAGAAGAGAAAATGAGAAAGAAGAGAAAGAAAAGGAAAGGGAGAGAGAAAAAGAGGAAGGTGGAAGGGAGAGTGGAAGAGAGGAATGGAGGGAGGAAAAAAGAGAAAGGAAAAGAAAGGAAGGGAGGGAGGGAAAAAAAGGAAAGGAGGGAGGGAGAAAGGAAGGAAGAAAGCAAGGGAGGGAGGGAGGAAGGAGGGAAGTAAGGAGGAAGGAAGGAAAAAGGAAAGAAGAAAGAAAAAGAAAGGGAGGGAGGAAGGACGGAAGGAAGGCAGTCAGACAAAAGAAGGAAAAAAGAAAAAGAAAGGAGGAAAGGAAGAAAAGAAAAAGAAAAGAAAGAAGAAAGAAAGAAAAAGAAAGAAGAAAATGAAAAGGAAGGAAGTAGGGAAGGAGGGAGGGGAGGAGAGGGGAGGGGGGAGGGGAGAAGAGGGAGGGGAGAAGGGGGGAGGGGAGGAGGGGGAGGGGGAGGGGAAGGGGAGGAGGAGGGGGAAGGGAGGGGAGGAAGGAAGAAAGGAGACAGCTGGACCTGAGCATCCTCCAACTCTGTAGGAGGCACACAATTAGATGGTGGTCCCAGCAGAGAATCATGTTAACCAAGGACACTTTCTGAGCAAAGATGAGGATTTGGTTTCAGCTGTGAGGAGAAAGCTGCCTCTTAACTGCAGTCCTCAGGAGGAAAGGAGAATGCAGTTCCCCTCTGCAGGTATATTTCAGATCCCTGCAGCTGTAGGAGCTGTGCAGAAAGCTCTTTCAGCCTCATAGCAGGAGAAGGGTTAAGTACCCTGCTGTTTGTATCTCATTCTCCTAATGTACAGGTGTTTTGTAGCTATAAACAACCTCAGATCAATAAGAGGATCATGAAAACTCAAAAGACGCCTTTAATCACTTTGTCCCTGGGCTAGCAGAGAACTCGACTCTGCTGTCAGTAAGGGCTGTTTCACCTGGCAGACAATCTCCCCTCCTCTTCCCCTAAACCAGAGTTGCTCTAAATTCCACCCAAAGTCCCCTTCTCCAGAGCCACTGCAGCTGTCAGTCCTGGATTGGATGTACAACACAAGGAACTGGAGGTCACAGTGTGAAGATGAAAGGTTCATTAATTGTTTCTGCGCACACCAGACCTAGAGCAGCTTTGACTTTTCATCAATAAACGAAGTGCAAGCCCAGATATGTCAGCTGTCATTATTCACCATGCCACGCAACTAGTATTGACTTTCTATCATGTGAGAAGCACAGTATGAATAAATACGGAGAAATAAAAATGATCCACCAGGCATTGGGGTTCTCCCACTCAGCCCGACTCCACTCATGGAAAGTTTCTCCACTCTCCATGCAGAAACTTTCTATCGCTCTTCAAATGCATACAAGCCCCTTGACTCTGACTCATTTACTTATTACCTCACTGAATATCTCGCCATGCCCTGGAATGGTCATTACCACAACCTTGGTGACTTAAGACAACAGAAATCTATTCTTTCACAGTCTGGAGGCCAGAATTCCAAAATCAGCAACATTAGATCACAATCCTGATGTCAGCAGAGCTGTGCTCCCCGTGAAGGCTCTAAGGGAAAATCTGTTTGTCTCTTCCAGCTGCCAGAGGCTCCAGCATTCCTTGGCTTGCAGCCCCATCACTCCAATCTCCACCTTCTCCTCTTCTGTCTGTAAATCTCCCTCTGGCCTGCTCTTATAAGGACACTTGTGTTTGCTTTTAGGGACCACTCAGATAATCCAAGATAATCTCCCCATCTCAAGATTCTTAACTTCATCACATCTTCAAAGACTTTTCTGTAAGGTAACATTTATAAATCTCAGATATTAGGCTTTGATATCTTTGGAGGCTGCTTTTCAGATTGCCACACTATTGCTTCCAGTGTTTTTGCCTGAAACATCTTCCCTTTTTCTTTCCTTGCCCAAAATTATATCCATCCTTCAAGGTCAAGTGTGGATGCTAAAGTGACTCCATCTTGGATGCTAATCTGCCCTGTTGACTTCTGATAAACTCTAATTCTGGGAATGCCTTTTCTATTTTATCTACTGTTTCTTGTGTAAGACCATGTACTTACCATACATCCTGCCCTTAGGCAGACTCCTGCCTCTCCCTACAATTGTCCTACACATTCCTTCCCTATGGCATGTAAGTCCTGGGTCTGGTAGGTGATAGGCCAGGGGGATCCACCATCTTGTCTCACCAACCCACAAGACACAGGCATAGGGTAAGTCCCTATTAAATGTTTCTTTCTGAGAAGCTAGACATGCCAGCCTCTTTCTTCAGCCTCTCAGCTTCCTCGGACTTTGGGAGTAAGTTTTCATGGACTTGCCCATTGCAAAACACCAAAGCAGGGGTCATGGATTCCACAAAACTGTCTTTGCTCACCATAGCCAAGTTATCTCCCTTTCTGCTGACTGTTCACAGCAGGTCATTCATTCCTTTCTTGTGACATCCAGCATACTCCATCTAGAAATACTATGATTGGCTTCTTTTCTGAGCGGTAAGCACCTCCTACCCTTCTTTCATCTTAATGAGTTCCCTGCCCACACTGTAGGAGGCGCTAGACAGATAACTGTTCAATGGATGATGAGTCTGAATGGATAAGAATCATATATTAGTAGTAAATTCATTATCAATACTAATGCAGCATGCTGAATTCTTTCTGTGATGAAGTGTGGGCTCCAGCAAAGAGGAGACCAGCCTGTGCACCAGGACCCTAGGCTCCCAGCCAGGCGTATTAGCTAATTAGGTCTGCGGCCAAACCCTGGAGGCCTCAGTTTGTTCATGCGTAAAATGAGCTGTGCTGGCTGCAAGGATCCCCCTGGTCCTCCAGCCCTTCTTTCTATGAATCTGTGGACATCGTTAAAGTGGTTAAGCGAAGAACAGGAAGCCTGTGTTCTCTTACATACCCTATTAATCTGTTATTCAACACCTCCTCCCCTTTCTTTCCATCAATGGTATAGAAACAAATTTTAGTCCAACCCAAATTCTGAATCAAGGCATTTGTCTGCATTTTGAGCTTTTCCCGTCAATGAAATATGCTCAAGGTGACCTAGAACAGCCATATGTTTTCCTAGCAAGTCCCGACAGGTCTGGAAGGAGCTTGGAGCCACTGCTCAGTTTGAGGTCATGGCGCACTGTGCTCAAGGACACTGGGGTGGAGGACATAGCCTCATGTGGCCTGAGCTCGGATTCCCAATTGCCAAGGATGGGAGGATGCGGAGACCAGGCCTCCCAAAGTGAGAGTCAGCCCATGAGGCAGCCAGTACCAGCGCTGCCCTTCAAGCTGGTGCAGCCTTCCCCCTCAGCCTCAATTTCCCCATCAGAAAAATTGAGCTAGGTCCGATCTCCTTCCAGCCTCTATAGCAGGGTTTTACATGGGAGCCAGGACATACGAGACAACAGTAGGAAATGTCAGAGGATGACAAGGTCTGCGGCTACAGTCACTGGATAGCCAGTTGTAAGCTAAGCCTTGCTCTTAGTTCTCTGGACCATTCCTTCCCAAGGCATCTCCCCTTCCCTTTCCTTCTGACTCAATCCTGAACTCTCTGGGCTGCTGATATGGCTGGACAGGGCAGGTTCCTTTCATTGGCAGGCCTTGCTCCTGCGGTCTCCCTGTATGCCCTAGACCTTACAGGTGAACATCAACCTACATCCTTACACTGGACGACACCCCACCGGGCCCTAGCTGGTGGTGTTTGAGAACATGGCCTGGAAATGAGGACCTGGACAGCCGAGCCTTTGGACCTCCGGGTTGCCCCACCTTTGGGGCTACTGGATTTAGCAAGTCACACTATAGATGGAGGTCACTCCAGAGCTTCCCTCCACTAAAGGGACCTGCTCCTTTGAAGCCTTGAATGCCTATGGCTTACTCTGTAGTCTGGAGCAAGGCTGGCCTCTTCCAACCAAGCCCAGGCCAGGGCAGGCCACACATCAGCTGAGGGTTCTATTTTCTGTGGCATGCAGGTAAGTAAGACAAATCTGTCCTTCTTTATTCTCTATTTGCATAGGGAGCTCCTGGCTCCCAGGTAGAGAATTCGTGTGTGTGTCTGTGTGCGTGTGTGTGTCTGTCTGTCTGTCTGCAGAAGCAGACAAACCTCACTAACTTCTTTTTTTTTTTTTTTTTTTTTCAAAATAGCAGAAAGAGGGAAAAAAATACAAAACTAGAAATCCATAATAGGCACCTCTGGAGATTTAATGTTTCTAGGGTAAGGAAAGCCCAGGCGAACCAGAGGCTTATTAGAAGGAAATGGGTCTTGCAGTCTGGGAGAGACATGTGATGTGTGCCTCATTTTATTTTTAATAGCAGAACAGGGTGTGAAAAATATGCCCATAAAACCCGCGGACACATTGGAACAGGCAGGATCCCTCTGGCTCTACGAGGACGGCTCCCAGCGTTGAGTGGGCTTTGGCCACTTTCCCATCCTTGGGAACTGGGGACCACAGATCAAGTTTTCAAGAACAGCCAGTAATGTTGTGTGCTTTTCACTGAAACGTACTCCTTTTCTTTGGGCCAAAGTCTCTGGTGCTTCAGGGCTACGTGAGCATGCTTGTATCTTTGGTCTTTAATTAAATTTTACTCCTCCATCTCATGCCACACGTGCACGTTAGACAGTAGTATGCCAATTTTAGCCACCTCCAAGACGTCTTTGTGGGCCACAGAAGTGCTGTCTGCAATGGTGATAGGAACCCGTCCAACTGTCATTGTGTGCTGTATGAAAGGACACGTGGCAAGACGCATCATCTGAAAGAAGGACTCTCGTCTCCACACGCATATGGAGGCGCCCAGAATCAAAGTCGGCGTTCCCACAGGGATCTGAGCCCCTCCTCCCTAAAGGAAAGCAGAGAATCTTGAGCCAAGCAAGGACTTGGAAAGAAATAATCCTGTTATTCAGCCCAACAGATTTACTTCTCATTATGCTAGTAACTTTTTTTTTTTTTTTTTCTGAGAGAGTCTTGCTCTGTTGCCCAGGCTGAAGTGCAGTGGTGCCATGATAGCTCACCGCAGCCTTGAGCTCCTGGGCTCCAGGGATCCTCCTGCCTTGGCCTCTTGAGTACACACCACTATGCTTGACTAATTTTTTATTTTTAATTTTTTTGTAGAGACAGGATCTCACTGTGTTGCCCAGGCTGGTCTTGAACTCTCAGCCTCAAGCAATCCTTCTGCCTCAGCCTCCCAAAGTGCTGGGATTACAGGCATGAGCTGGTAACTCTTTTTTCTTTCTTTCTTTTTTTGTTGGAGATGGGATCTCGCTGTGTCACCCAGGCTGGAATGCAGTGGCATGAGCTCGGCTCACTGCAACCTCTGCCTCCCTGGTTCAAGCGATTTTCCTGCCTCAGCCTCATGAGTAGCTGGGATTACAGACACTCACCACCATAATGGCTAATTTTTGTAGTTTTAGTAGAGACGGGGTTTCACTATGTCAGCCAGGCTGGTCTCAAACTCCTGACCTCAGGTGATCCACCTGCCTCAGCCTCCCAAAGTGCTGGGATAACAGGCACGAGCCACTGTGCCAGGCTTTTTTCTTAAAAAAAAAAAAAAAAACAATGTCTGCATTGAGACCTAGCGCCCTCTGAGAGTCAGGCCTCAGCTCCACGATGCTTCCTAACGACACAGCCCATTCCAGGCAGGAACAACGGCAAAAGCACAGCCACCGCGGGGCGCAGACTCATTTCTCAGGCAACAGATAAAGTCCAGAGAGCAGCCAGCATCAATATTAGTTGGCTGATGTTTGGCTTTGAAGAATCAGGTGAAATTTACAGTACTAATTTGCCACCTCACACTGCTAATGAAGACAACAATTTTTCCTATCTCAGTCTGTGCACGATGCAAAATCTGCTTGTTCTCCACAGACACATATCTTCAGGAAGAATGTGGGTCTTCATTACATAAAGTGATGGCTCTACTGACAAAGAAGATGCTTTGTGAGGATACCTGGCACTGAGACATTGCAAGACTGGAGAAAGATGCGGTTCAGCAAGGCTAGGCAAGACAATTATTTAAAAGCAATGGAAATGCACCAGAAAATATAAGATACAAAACTAGAGTTATTTATGCAAAGAAAGAAATTGGGCAGGGACTGAGCCTAGGACAAAGAGATTTAGAAGGGTTTTCACCTTCTCGAAGAAAGGTAAAAAAATGAATAATTACAGATGATTAATAAGCCATTCATTCTGCGAAGAGTTGCTATTTAGTTATATGTCAGTTGCTGTGCTAGGATAGATAAGTAGCAAAAGAAACTTTCCAGGCTGCAAGAAATGTGTATTAGAGTTGAAGAGACAGAGAGGTGACCAGATGTTCATCAGCAAGAATGACAAGTGCTATAATCCAAGTCTACACAAAATCCCACGGAAGTCGATATGTTGAAGGGACAACTCTGAGGAAGGGTTGTTGGGGTTATGCTTGGATCTTTTAAATCTCAAGTCTATCAAGAGAAGGGCAAACGGGCAGGGGTGGGAAAATGTGGCAAGACACGAGCATGTCTACAATTCTGGCTGCCTGGTGGGTGGAGAAACGAGAAACACTGAGAAATGAGAGTGGAGAATTGCACTAGGGTGATGCTATACTTTGGATGTTTCCACTGTTGAAATTTGATCTCCACTGTTGGAAGCGGAGCCTAATAGGAGGCCTGTGAGCCGTGGGGGCAGATCCTTCATGAATAGATCAATACTCTCTCTGGGAGGAGCGGGAGGGGTCGCATGAGTCCTCAATTAGTTCCTGCAAGAGTTGGTTAAAAGAATCTGGCACCTCCCTCTCTCTCTCTTGCTTCCTCTCTTACTATGGGATCTTTGCACACACTGGCTCCCCTTTGCCTTTCTCCATGGGTGGAAGCATCCTGAGGTCCTCACCAGCACTCAAGCAATTGCTGGTGCCATGCTTCTTACACAGTCTGCAAAACCATGAGCCAAATAAGCCTCTTTTCTATATAAAGTATCTTGCTTCAGGTATTCCTTTATAGCAATGCAAAACAGACTAAGACAGGCAGTATTGCAACAGGCCTTCAGAGCCATCTGGGCTGTACCCTGCAGGCCAGGGGTTGGCAAAGGATGGCCTGTAGCCAAGCCTAGCTCACCACCTTTTTTCACAAATAAAGTTTTATTGGAACACAACCATGCTCATTTGTTTCTATATGTCTCCACCGGTTGTCTATTATCTCCTGATTTTGTGCTACACCCGCAGAATGGAATAATTGTGACAGGAACTGTGTGGCCCACAAACACTAAAATATTTATACTCTGGACTTTTCTTTTTAAAGTGTGTGACCCTTTCATGTAGGCCACAGGGAGCTCCCAGTGGTTTTAAAATATATGTTTTTAAGGGTGAGATTTTTAGACTAAGAGCTCAGGCATCAGGGCGGCTACTGCTGGAGTGACAAGAGATAAGAGGCTGTCACAGAGTCTGAGGGGAAGATGATGAGCTCAGAGCTAAGCCAGCATGATGGCAGAGGACACTGTGGAAAGAAGGGCTTGAGAGACTTTTCAGAGAGAGAGTGGACGGTGCTCAGGGAGAGCTCAGATGTCAGAGTCTGGGAGAGGGACAATTTGAAAGACAACGCTGGAGGGCCGGGCACAATGGCTCACGCCTGTAATCCCAGCATTTTGGGAGGCTGAGGCGGGTGGATCACTTGAGGTCAGGAGTTTGAGACCAGCTTGGCCAACATGGTAAAACTTAAGAAAGAAGTAAAGTAAAAGTAAAAATGAAAGTAAAATAAAAGTAAAAGTAAAGACAAGAAAAGAAAAGAGAAGGAAAGGGTAGGAAAGGAAAGGACAGGAGAGGAGAGGAGAGGAGAGGAGAGGAGAGGAGAGACAACACTGCAGTTTATGTGAGAGCATTAACAACAAATAGTTCAGGAGGGACTGTAGGCTGTCTTGGTGGGAGGAGAGGTTTGGCCACACTGAGGACAGGTGTCTGAGTGACACCCTGGTGGTTGCTTCTAGTGAGCAGCTGCAAATATTTGACAAGAGTTTGGAGACAGGTGATGCTGAAAATATGACAAGAATGGAAAACGGGGATAGAATGATGATCACTGCCTAGAAAACGCTGGTTTAATCCCAGGGAGGGCTTTGGTGTGAATGAGTTCTAATTTAATGATAACCTATCAGTCTGCAAATACGACCCATTGACTTCAGTAGTTAGGAGACACAGAGGTGAAAGGGACAGAGCTCTGAAGGTGGAGGGAAGTGTGCTAGAAAAAGGAGGTTGGGGCCAGGCACGGCGGCTCGTGCCTGTAATCCCCGCACTTTGGGAGGCTGAGGCGGGCAGATCACCTGAGGTCAGGAGTTCGAGACCAGCCTGGCCAACATGGCAAAACCCCGTCTCTACTAAAAATACAAAAATTTGCTGCGCATAGTGGCACCTGCCTGTAATCCCAGCTACTCGGGAGGCTGAGACAGGAGAATCACTTGAACCTGGGAGGCAGGGGTTGTAGTGAGCCAAGATCGTACCATTGCACTCCAGCCTGAGCGACAAGAGAAAAAGGAGGCTGGGCATGCAACAGGAGCTCAGAAGTGTTCCCATTTTTAGTAATGTGGGACATTTTGGACATTACATTATATATGGACATTATACTACATATATAGTATTATATGTATAGTATAATATATATAGTATAATATAAATATATGGTATCATGTCCATAATGTCCTACATTATTATATACTGCATAGTATATATTATACATAATATACAATTATATAGGATATATTAATGTATAGTGTATAATATATACCATATATAATATACAGTGTATAATAATAACATGGGACACAGAAACAAGCCACTTAGATGGAAGGGTAGATACACTGCTGCTTTGTATAATTCACTTTTTTTTTAGCATCATCATCTCCACCAGGAATTTTTTTTTTTCTTTTTCTTTTTCATGGAAAGATCTATTTTAATTTATTTTTTAATATTTTTAATTGAGGTCAAACATATAATTTAAACATTGTTAAGTGTTCAGTTCACTGATGATAAATACATTATACATATACATTCTTTTTTTTTTTTTTTTTTTTTGAGACAGAGTGACTGCCGTACAGGCTGGAGTGCGATGGCGCGATCTTGGCTCACTCTAAACTCCACCTCCTGGCTTCAAGCAATTCTTGTGCCTCAGCCTCCCAAGTAGCTGGGATTACAGGTGTGTGCCACCGCACCAGGCTAATTTTTGTGTTTTTACTAGAGCCGGGTTTCGCCATGTTGGCCAGGCTGGTCTCAAACTCCTGGCCTCGTGATCTGCCCGCCTCAGCCTCACAAAGTGCTGGGATTACAGGCGTGAGCCACCGTGCCCGGTCATATACATTTTCTTTTATTTCCATCCCCTACCTTCTCTCCCCTCCTTCCTTACCTCTGGTAACCAGCAACCTACTCTCTATTTTCATGAGATCCTCTTTTTTTAGCTACCATGCATGAATGAGAACATGCAATGTTTTTCTGTCTGTGCTTTACTTATTTCACTTAACATAATGACCTCCAGTTCCATCCATGGTGCTGAAAATGACAGGATCTCATTCTTTTTTATGGCTGAATAATAGTCCATTGTGTATATGGACTACAACCTGGTTTTTATTTTTCGGGGCACATTTTAAAAAGGGATTATGACTCCTTAGGTGATTTGTTGAGATATGACTGCATCCATTTCAATAAATAGGCTTTGAACATGCCTCTATTCCAGGCTCAGACTTGAGAAGAAGGCTCAAGTGAGACACAGCAGAGGCACGCCTGAGCCGAGCCCAGTCCTGAAGACACTCCCTGCTTTTGTTTGCTGAAATGGAATCTTATTTCACAAAGCATTTTAGGCAGTTTCAAGGACTTAAATGAGACTAGCCTGGACAACATAGCAAGACTCTGTCCCTGCTTTTTAAAAAAAGGCTTAAATTTTACCTAAGGGAAAAACACGCACAGGAGTTGGAGGAGAGAAAGATGAAACAGAAATCTGTGAGGAAATATACAGGGAGGAGGTGAGACTTAGAGGCTGAGAGAGGCTGAGGCTTGGAGGAAGCATGGCAGAGAGGCCCTTCAAAGAGGGCACAACAGGATAGGGAAGCAGGAGGAGACTGAGCTGGAGCTCTGGGCTTCTGCTGGGTGGCAGCAGAAGGGCACAGCAAAAGGGCACAGCCAGCACGAGTGGCCAGCCATACCTCCAAGTTAGCTGCAGGTATTAATCTGGAACTAGTCACTGCATCTGTGTTGTAAGATGAGAATCCAGTGTTGAACAGGACTCCTGTAAATCTGTAAATTCTCCAGCCCAGATTCACCTTGGCCAGCTACCACCCAGCTGTTGACCAAAAGAGCCAAACTCTGTGAAATATTTAAAGAGGTTTATTGTGAGCCAATATGAATGACCATGGCTGGGGTACAGTCTCAAGAGGTCCTGCGAAAGTGCCCGAGGTGGTCAAGTTATAGTTTAATTTTATAATTTTAGGGAGATAGGATTATAAGAATTATAAGCAAAGACATAAATCAATACATGGAAGGGGAACAGTGAGGGTACTTACAGGTCATAGGAGGATTCAAAGATTTTCTGAGGCTGAGTGCAGTGACTCATGCTTGTAATCCCAGCGCTTTGGGAGGCCAAGACAGGAGGATCATTTGAGACCAGGAATTCAAGACTAACCTGGGCAACATAGTGAGACCCCATCTCTACAAAAAATTAAAAACCAAATTAACCAGGAGTATTGGCACACACCTGTAGTCCCAGCTACTAAGGAGGCGAGATGGGAGGATTGCTTGAATCCAAGAGTTTGAAGCTAAAGTGAGCTATAATCATGCCACACCTAAGAAGTCAGAAGAAAGGAACGCTCGAGTTAAAATAAGGGGATTGTGGAAGCCAAGGTTTTTGTTAAGTAGATGAAGTCTCATAGGTGGCAGCCCTCAGAGAGCATGTGATGCGATACCCGTCAGGCTGGATTTGGTATTTTATTACCTTAAGATACTGTTTGGTCAGTCTTACAATCTGCATTTTAATCTTAATGCGGGTCAGTTATGCCTAAACTCTGAAAGGGAGGGGATATAACAAGGTGTGTCTGACCTCCCTTCCCATCATGGTCAGAATTCAGTTTTTCAGAGTGCTCTGGGGTCCCCTTGGCCCAAACTGGGGTCTGTTCAGTTGGTTGGGCGCCTAGGATTTTATTTTTGGTTTACATTGCTTAAGAATGAGTCACTGTTGGCCAGGCATGGTGGCTCCCACCTGTAATCTCAGCACTTTGGCAGGCCAAGCTGGGAAGATCACTTGAGGTCAGGAGTTCGAGACCAGCCCGGCCAACATGGTAAAACTCCATCTTTACTGAAAATACAAAAATTAGCCGAGCGCCAGTAATCCCAGATACTCAGGAGGTTAAGGCAGGAGAATTGCTTGAACCCAGGAGGCGGAGGTTGCAGTGAGCTGAGATCACACCACTGTACTCCAGCAACAGTGCAACACGCAGTCTCAAAAAAAAAAAAAAGAAAAGAAAAGAAAAAAAAGAATCACTGTTGACCCTGGGAACAGGCAGGAGGCAGTGTTGGGGAAAAACGTGCACAGGCCCAGTGCTCAGGGCTGGTGGGGCACTGATAGGATGAATCTACTGTGCATCTCAGATGTCCCCGCATGCCACACTCCTGGCCGTTCTCATTACCTCATGGCCAAAACCACATTTTTTAATTAAAATGTGAATCTGACTCCTTCCCTAGCTGTCATTCTGAAAGAAGGGCATTTTTGTAACTTATTAAGTGGTGAAACTATACCAACAAAGACTATCTCAGGTTATGAAAAATAATAATTTCTTTCATGGCCAAAATCACATCTTTAATTGAAAAATTAAGTCAACTACTTCCCTATCTAGCATTCTGAAAGCAGAGCATTTTGGTAACTTTATGAGGTGGTGAAATTCTACTGACTAACTAAAGAATCCCAGGTCATGAAAAGTAATTTCTTTCTTCAGCTAGAATGGCACAAGATAGTCAGAAAGCTAGGGGCATTTCTAAGGGTTTAAGAACTAGAGCATAAAGTTAATCTGTCCCCAAACGTTACACCTGGACAGATTAAGCTGAATCGATTTTAGCATGCCAGGTAGGTTAAAACTAATGGAAAATTCCCCAACAGTGAAAGAACAAAGCAAATTAGAACAGAAACAAACAAGGAAGCCCAGCCCGGCCAGAGATACTGAATGCTCCAGGCAGGGCCGAAAGGAAAATGAGTGGATGAGATTTAAATATGTATGAGAGTGATAATCACTGGAGGGTCTCCATACAAAATGACAAATGACAAAATTCTCAGGGCTGACCCCTCTAGGCAGATGACGCGTGAAGTCAGAAGGAAGGGATCTCGCATTGGTGGAACACATCAGTTCCATTTGTCTTTGGAGTGGTTCTAGACTCCACTGCTAGGTCATCAACAGCTGCAACTCCAGAGGATCAACAAGGCAACTGCTCCTCCAAAAAAGCTTGCAAAACTGTTCAGAATGGGTTTTAAAAATCAAAAGACAGATTTCAAGCAGTATCTATGTTGTGATCTTATTTTAATAAAATAAAAATGATATATATTTTGGAAGACTGCAAGAATGGACATCAAAATATTAACAGTGAATTTTCTGTGCGGTGAGATTACAGCTGACGTTTATTTTCTTTGCTCATCGGTATTTTAAAAATCTCTGTTATAAACTTGCTGTATTAGTCCATTTTTACACTGCTGATAAAGACATACCCAAAACTGAGCAGTTTATGAAAGAAAGAGGTTTAATGGACTTACACTTCCACATGGCTGGGGAAGCCTCGCAATCATGGTAGAAGGTGAAAAGCATGTCTTACGTGGTGGCAGAAAAGAGAAGAGTGAGGACTTGTGCAGGGAAACTGTCCGTTTAAGAACCATCAGATCTCACGAGACATATTAACTATCACAAGAACAGCACAGAAAAGACCTGACCCCATAATTCATTAACCTCCCAGTGGGTCCCTCCCATAACACGTGGGAATTCAAGATGAGATTTGAGTGACGGCAAAACCAAACCATATCACTTGCATTATATGTTAAAAGAAAGGAAAAAAAAAAACAGAGCTAACCCTACATAGAATATTGTATTAGTCTGTTTTCACACTGCTGATAAAGACATACCTGAAACTGGGTAATTTATAAAGGAAAAGAGGTTTAATGGACTCACAGATCCACATGGCTGGGGAGGCCTTACAGTCATGGAGGAAGGGGAAAGGCATGTCTTACATGGTGGCGGCAGGCAAGAGAGAACTTGTGTAGGGGAACTCCCCTTTATAAAGCCATCAAATCTTGTAAGACTTGTTCACTACCACAAGAACAGCATGGGAAAGACTCATCCCTATGATTCAATTACTTCTCACTGGGTCCCTCCCATGACACGTGGGAATTGTGGGAGCTAAAATTCAAGATGAGATTTGGGTGAGGACACAGCCAAATCATATGAGATAGGCTACATTTTCCAGATTACACATAACTTTTAAAAAATAATTTCAACTTTTACTTTAGATTCAGGGGGCACATGTGCAGGTTCATTCCATGGGTATATTGTGTGATGCTGAGGTTTGGGGCAAGAATGATGCTGTCACCCAGGTAGAGAGCATAGTGACTAATAGGTAATTTTTCAGCCCTTACCCCCTAGTAGTCCCCAGGGTCTATTGTTCCCATCTTTATGTCCAACACATATTTTTAAATGAAAAATGTCCCCAAAATGTATATAGAAAAAAAAATTATTTATATTTCATTGTCAGCAATAACCATTACTAACATATTAGCACATTTCATTCCATACTTTTTAATATGCAAACATTCTTAATTCAACTAGGATCATGCTCTCTATACAGCTTTATATCATTTTTTTCACTTAACATACTCAATTTTCAATCTTCCATATTGGTAATTAGTCTGCAAAACACCATTTTTAATAGTTGATTAGTATTCCATCCTATGGCCATAGCAAAACTGATTTCACCAAACTCCTGTTGTGCGATATTTAGATAATTCCCAATTTTACATAATGTTGCAATGGAAATCTTTGTACACAAATTGTCATGTATTTTCATGGCCATTTCCTAAAGATGACTTCCTGGGAATGGAATCACTGGGTCCAAGGGCAAGAACACTTTTCAGGCACTTAATACACATTGCCGAGTTGCCCTCAAAAAGGCAGTATCAATTACAGCACCCTCTGCTTCCCATCAATTTCAGGCACAGAAATACAGTCCCCTTGGAAATACACCTTTCATCCAGCTATCTCTTAGGTTTTAGTTCTTGACGTTCAAGATCCAGAGGATTACAAGCCTACGCTTCGAGGAAAAGGAGGCAATTCAGATTATGTCTGAAAAAGGCCTGCAGGGTGATTGTGGGATGGTGAGTAAACCCCACATGCAGCACAGGGCCTGGCCCTAAGGAGGTCCCCAAGAAAGACACATGAGCATCTGAATCCAGGTGAGGGGGCCGGGACTCACTGAGGGGAAAAGGGCTCCCCTGAAAAGGGAGAAGGAGAGGTTTGAGTAGGGAGAAAGCTACTGTCTTAACTCAAGAGCCAGGACTGTTTTGGGGGTGGAATGCTTTATATAATATAATATATATATTATATATTATGTATCTGTATTATATATAATTATCAATTATATATTATCTATATGTCTATATTATATATAATTAATATATATGAATTATATATTATAATTATATAATCTGTAACATATCTACATTATATAATTATATATTATCTATCATATATCTATATTATATATACTTGATATATAAATTATACATTACATAATTATGTATTATATAATATAAATATACAAATGATATATTATATAATTATGTATTCTATACAATAGAGATATATAAATTGTATATTATATAATTATGTGTTATATATAATGTAGATATATAAATTGTATATTGTACAATTATGTATTTTATATAATATAGATATATAATTATGTCATATACAATATACGAAAATCAAAAATCAACACAGACATGAGTCCCTCAGCTTCCTCCTGGACTCTGAGCCAGAGCACTGTGTCTTTAGAGGAAAGATGACATGATTTGCATGTGTGTGCACATGGGTTCTGGAATAGTTGGCCTGTGATTTGCTTAGGATTACATTTCTGGGTAGATAGATAATTCTATCTACCCAGAAACATGTTTGATTATTATAGACATCAAATGTTTATTACAATGAAAATGTTTTGATTATTATAAAGGTTTTATCATAATGATTATAAGTAAGCATATTATCATAAATATGTGTTTTGATTATTGTAAACATGGTTGATTATAACCTGTTTATTATAATTATAATATCTAGTATATAATTGCATATTAATTATGAATTATATAGAATATATATTGTATCACATGTAATATAAAATAGTTTGTTCTACAAAAAGATCGACCTTTTCCCACCTTCCAGCAAACTCCACAGTGTCAGGCGAGAAGCCTGTCACCCCCTCCACAAAATAGTCATTTGTCACACGGCCACAGGCATCTTCTCGGGGAAAATTAGGCCAACTGCCTGCAGAAGTCACACGGTAGAAACTGCATCATTTGGCAATATTGGATGTGTCTGCAAGTGGCAAATTGAGTGGAATGTATCCGTGAACAACGTGGTAATAATCAATACAGTTAATTTGTCATTAGATCAGACTGTTCCTAAGCTACAAATGTTAATATCCCGAGATTAGAGACTCCCTGACAGCTGAGGAAACAAAATCATTTTGTGGATTTAGCATAGATATGCAGGCCGGAAGAACAAAATCCAAGTTCCAGAAAGAAACCAGAGAAAAAGTGAATGGAGAGATGAGAGAAGTTCCCTCAGGAATGGCACCACCTCCCCTGCCCCCAGGGTCTTGGGAATCCTTTCAAGAAGCTAAATTTAGCTGGACAGGTGGCTCACACCTGTAATCCCAGTGCTTTGGGAGGCCGAGGTGCAAGGATGACTTGAGGCCAGGAGTTCGAGATTAGCCAGGGCAACATAGCCAGATCCCATTTCTATGAGAAATTTAAAATATTAGTTGTGCATGGTGGCACATGCCTATAGTCCAAGCTACTGGGGAGACTAAAGTGGGAGGATCACTGGAACCCAGAAGTTTGAGGCTGCAGTGAACTGTGATCATTGCCACTGCACTCCAGGCTGGATGACAGAGCAAGACCCTGTCTCTAAGACACAAACAAACAAAGCTCAGTTTATCTTCAGATCATTCAATTCAATTCAATTCAACAAAGATTTCTTAGGCACCTACTATATGTCAGGTAGCAATCTAGGTGCTAGGACCAGGTCCCAGGAGACCAAGGTATAAAGAGCAACAAGACATCTAAGTGGTGCTGAAGAAAATAGTTGTTCAATGATACTTGTAAAGCACACTAAGGCAGCCTCTAACCAGCACCACTGCAATAGCTATATTGACCACGGCAATGGGATTTTGCTATGGGGGAGAGAGATTGGGCTCAACTCTGAATACTGCATAGCCAAGGGGGAATTCAGAGCCCGGGAGTGGGCTGGAGGTCCCAGCTATTTACCACTGTTGCAGTGACCCCGACAGAACGAGAGGACAGTGATGGTCACACATTCGCTTGACTTCTCACTCTTAATTCATCCATTCTGTAGCGTCTTAGACCAAGACAGCTCAGGTGCCTACAACAGGGTCCAAAGACATCTAGCTGCCTGCTAGAAGTGAGCAGAAAACTTTCTGCTTGTGTAGCTCAGCCCATGAAACAAAAAATTCTCCTAAAGCCATCTGTCAATTAGCTCATGGCACTGAAGCGTGGAACAAAATGACAAATGGTGGGAGTTGGAGGAACTGGTTCTAATCTAGACAAGAATTCCTCTTCTGCCGTGTGATTTTTTCCCATTTTAACTCGTATCAACTTTGTCCTTCCTGTCGTCACATGCAAGGGCACACTTAAACACCGAGCAATGTCTTGTTTCTAATTTTCTTGCAAATACGAGAGGCCCTGGAGTCATTATCTGTAAAAAGGTAGCCAGAGAGAATGCGAGACCACTTGAGGGTAAATCGTGGAAAGGATTGAGACTGGCTCAGGGAAGCTCAGGGGAAGCCCAGGGAACCGCTCCCCTCTGTAGCTCATCAAATCCCTGCACACCAGCACTCCCATTTGTTCTCTGCCGCATTATTTCTCAGTCCATTTGGCCTTCCTGATAATTGATAAAGGGCTGGCTATGAAGGAAATTGTTCTCCACTGCAGGGTGCATAAATATCCCATTATCAATAGGAAGCAATTTACTTGCTTAAAATTGCCAACTCTCTCATTTTGTTTTAACACGCGGTTTCTCTATCGAAATAAGTCTACACCTTTGAAAAGGCTATCTCCAAAGCCTCACGCTGGCTCTGGCTTGAAAAATAAATCTGAAATCAGCTGAGGCAGAATGACCTCATCCCAGCCCTCTGATATTAAAAGGGCAGCTCAGAAAAGTGGAAAAATTGCTCTAGGAATTCCATCTGCCAGAAATGTAATCCTAAGCAAGATACAGGAGAGTTAGCTAACTATTTCAGAACACACGTGCACACACACACACAAATCATTCCATATTTCCCCTAAAGAGACGGTGACCTGGCTCAGAGTCCAGGAGGAAGCTGAGGGACTCATGTCCGTGTGGATTTGGGGATTCTGAAGGTAAATAGTGTGGTAAAGGTAACATTGCAATTTATTGGAGAAAACAAGAATTACTCAATATGTAGACTACAATGAACAGTTAAGAACTTGGAAAAAATTAAGTTACAACTGTGCATCACACCATAGACCCAAATTCACTTTTGGAAAATTAAAAAGCAGAGGGAATTAAAATGATAATAATTAGATGACACTTCGGAGGCCAAGGGGGGAGAATCACTTAGAGGCCAGGAGTTTGAGACCAGCCTGGGTAACACAGCCAGACCCTGTTTCTATAAAAAAACTTTAAAAATTAACTGGGTGTACTACAGGCACATAACTGCGTGCCTTTGCATCCTCATAGCTTAACTCACACTTATAAGTGAGAACATATGATATTTGGTTTTCCATTCCTGAGTTGCTTCACTTAGAATACTGGTCTCCGACTCCATCCAATTTGCTACAAAGTCCGTTATTTCATTCTCTTTTATGACTGGGAGGGTGTGAGGGGTTGAGGGATGAAAGAATATAATACATATTGGGTGAAATGTACACTGCTTGGGTGACAGGTGCACCAAAATCTCAGAAACCACCCATAAAGAATTAAATCACCACTGAAGAATTTGTCCATGTAACCCAAAACTATTGAAATAAATACATAAATAAATTTTTTTAAAAAAATCGTAACCTGTTCCTTGGGACTCCAAGGGTAAAAACCCAAAGGACAGTACCATTCCATCCAGCAATCATTCCATCCAGTAGATTGCTGGAGGGAATGGTACCATTTAAATACAGAGGTTAGGGCACGGAGGGGATATTTGAGCAAAGACTTGAGGTAAGGGTGGTAGCCATGGGATGTCTAGAGAAGAGTGTTCCAGACAGAGGAAACAGTCAGTGCTAAATCCCTAGGTGGATGTGTGCCTGATGTGTTGGAGGAACAGCAAGGATACTGAGTCACTGAGTAGGGGTGAAGTGAGTGGCACAGGAAGAGAAAAATAAGTGAGAAGACCCAAGAGGGAATGGGTGGCAAGGCAGATTATGCATATTTTGTGTTTTTACTGTGAATGAGGTGGGAGCTCTGGCAGGTTACAGAGCAGAGGAGCCATGGGATCTGACTTGTGTATTTAAAAGATGCCTCTGGCTACTGGAATATCCTGAGAGCAGAGAGAAGCTGCTTCTGTGGTCCAGGGGACAGAGGATGGACAGCAGTGGAGGAGGGAAAAGTGGTCAACATATGCATGGGTTTTAAAGTAAAGCCAGCAGGGTGTTCTGAAAACTGGGGTGTGGGATGAAAGAAAAGGAGGGACGTCAGGAAGGCTCCAAGGTTTCTGACTCCAGCAACTGGAAGAAAAATCCAGAAGGCTTGTTTGATGATGTGCCTGGTATGGTGTAGGGTGATGGCAACATTAGCACTGTGCTGGTGGGAGTGTAAATTGGTACAATGGAACAGTAAGTAGCAAGAGCCTTCAAAAATACAGACCTTGTTTGATCAGAGCAAATCTTAAATGGACATTTTCGAGATAACTAGAGAAATTTAATTAAGAGAAGTATGCCAATTTAAGCTACAGAGACAGACTGATGTGATTATAAATGAAATGATATGATATCTGGGTTTTCTTCACAATATTCCAGGAAAAAAAAATGGTGGAGGCAGGAGTGATCGATGAAATACAATTTGTAAAATGTTGAAAATTGTTGAAACTCAGTCTTTGGGTATGTTTGACAATATTGGTAATAAAAATATTTCTTAAGTGTGCATATCCTGCACCTAGCAATTCCATTGTAGGAATTTATCCTAAAAAATAAGAGATATATATTAAGAGATATTTATTACAGCCTCATTTGTAATAATGAAAATAGGAAACCACAAGCAATAGGTGATTAGCTAAATGAATAATATGAAGTCATTTAGTTGAATATAGTATTAAGTTTAGAAACTGGTCTGTATGCATGCAGAAATTTAGTATATAACAAGAGTGACACTTCAAATAATGAGGAAAGATGAATCCAAAAAATAATGTGGGGACAACTAAGTAGATATCTGGAAAAAAAAAATGAAACTGTACTCCAAAATTTATACCAAAATACATCCCAAAATAATCAAAGATTAAGTACATTAAAACAAACTCATAATTGTTATTACAAAAACATGAGAATTTTAAAATAATTTTAAGAGTGAATAAGGGAGCAAACAAGAACCAAAAGCCATAAAATAAAAGACCAATAAGTTCTATATAAATCCCAAAACGGGCCAGGCGCAGTGACTCACGCCTGTAATCCCAGCACTTTGGAAGGCCGAGGTGGGTGGATCACCTGAGGTCAGGAGTTCGAGACCAGCCTGCCCAACATGGCGAAGCCCCACCTCTACTAAAAATACAAAAAATTAGCTGGATGTGGTGGTGGACATCTGTAATTCCAGCTACTCAGGAGGCTGAGGCAGGAGAATCACTTGAATGCAGGAGGCAGAGGTTGCAGTGAGCCGAGATCGGGCCACTGAGCAACAAGAGCGAAACTCTGTCTCAAAAAAAAAATTAATTAATTAATTAATTAATTTTTTTTAAAAATGTTTTTCAGGGCAAAAATCAGGATAAGCTAAGTGAAAAATCAAAAACAAAGTAAAAGTGTTTGCAATTTTTGTTACAAAAGAGGAGCTAATTTCCCTCACATTAAAAAATTTATATATACAGGATCAATAAGAAAAAAGGCCAACAAGCCAAAATAAAAATGTTGAAAGAACAAGAGAGACAGTTCCCAAGGCCAGAATTACAAATGGCTTTTAAACATATAACACCAAGTTCAGCCCAACTCATAATCAGAGAAATGCAAATTAAAAGTACATTTGTATACTTACATTTCACCTAGGAGGCAGATAAAGATCAAATGGTTTGATAGCACACAGTATGGATAAGACTGTGTGAAAACAGGCCCTCTCAAACATTAGTGCTGGGAGTGTGTGTTACTATAAACTCTTTGATTTATAATTTGGCAATTCATACTGGTTATAAATGCATACTTTAACTCAATGATTCCACCTCTAGAAATGTATTCTTCAGGCATACACACACATAGAATAATGTATGAACCAGGCAGTGGTTGTAATACTGTGTGGTGTTATAGATAGACAGATACATTTTAAAGATCATATTTAATGACACTAAGGAATTATTGTTACACTTGTTAGGAGTGATATTAGTTTTGTGGGGTTTCTTAAGTCCTCATATTTTTGGAGATATATGCTAAAATAATTACAGATGAAATGATATAATGTCTGGGATTTGCTTTTAAATAATATAGGAAGAAGGAGGGTTGGTAGATGGAAGTGTAAATAAAAATGCTTGGTTCAAGTTAAAGCTCAGTGATGGCCCCTTTAGCACTCATAACACTCAAATTTTCCATAATAAAACCTCAAATATTAAAAAGCTCCGAATCAACTCAAATAGCCATTAATAGAAAAGTGAAATAAACTATGATACACCCAAACAGTGGAAGAGTATTGCTATGGTTTGGATATGGTTTACAATTTGTCTCCTCCAAACCTCACGTTGAAATTTTATCCCCAGTGTGTCAATATTGGAAAGTGGAGTCTGGTGGGAGGGGTCTGAGTCATGAGGGCAGATCCCTCATGAACAGACTAATGCCCTCCCTCAGGGGTGAGTGAGTTCTTGCTTTATTAGTTCCCTCAACAGCTGGTTGTTAAAAAGAACCTGGCACCAACCCCCACCAGGCTTCCCCTCTCACCGTGATATCTTTGCACACATCCGCTCCCCTTCTGCTTCTTGCCCTGATTTGACACAGCCTGAGGCTCTCACCAGAGGCAGATGCCCAATTTTGAACTTTACAGCCACCAGAATCATGAGCCATATAAACCTGTTTTCTTTATAAGCTACCCAGTCTCAGGTATTTTGCTATAGCCACACAAAATGGACTAAGACAAGTATATAGCTGTTAAAAGACTAAGCTTATTTTATATCCTGATGTGGAATAACCTGCAAGATGTATTGTTAAATGAAGAAGCCAGATGCAAACAGTGTGCATTCAAATGTTTACCATTTACTTATGAAAAAAAGAAGAAAGACTAGACCAATGTGCTTGTAAGATGCATCAGTGGTATAGTGGGGAGCATAGCTGCCTTCCAATGTGCTTGTAAATATTAGGTTGGTGCAAAAGTAATTGTGGTTTTTGCCATTAAAAGTACGGGCAAAACCGCAATTGCTTTTGCACCAGCCTAACGTGTAGAGTATGTCTGGATAATACATAAGAAACAGATATTCCTGGTTGCCTCTGCAGGGGGACACCAGGTGATGGTGATAAAATGGAAGAGGGATAGGTGTTATGAGGGACACTTTCAGTATATGCTTTTCTACCTGTTGAAATGTGTACCATTATCTATCCAAACAAGTAAAATTTGTGATTGTAAAAATACACACTAAATCATTAACAGTGGTTATTGCCGAAGGATGGGATTGTGGGTGATTCTTATTATTTTCCCAATATTCTACAAAGAATGTATTTTTTCTTAGGTAATTTGAATAAACAGAAGGTTATTTTTGAAAAGGCAAAAATCAGGAAATGACTTGATCAAAGAGCTTATCTCAATCAGCAAACAGAAGGTAACCCACTAACTTCCAGTTACAGGACAGTGCCACAGCCCTCTTCCTTCGAGAATCATACTTCTTGGTGTACTAAGCACCCATGGGTCATCAGAGATGGCACAGGCTAAGGACATGATACTGAGTGAGATCTGTTTCTGCCCTTAAAGCACTCATGAAGGGGCAGAGTGGAGAGAGAGGCAGAGAAGCCAGCAGGCCATTACAGCACGAGGAGATAAGTGCTATAATATCCACAACTGAAGAAATCTGAAGAGGGAGGTGGGAGGGGGTCATGGGAGGAAACTGATTTTTCAGCAGGGATGTACATGATCCTTAAAGATGAATGGTAATTGGATTCAAGATGCTCTATGGTGATGATTCCGTTTAGTGTCAATGATAAAATGGCAGACTCCATTTGTTAATTGATCTCCCCTGATGATTCAGCACTGAAACGTTGCCTAATAATTTGCATGGTCCTCCAGTGGGGAGCTGAGCTAAATTTACCTATCGCTGCTCCTCATGCTTTTAAACTTTTACCAGGTATCAGAACAAAAACCTTCCTCCATTCCCAGATTTCAGTTACTATTCTAAGTGAATTCAATACCCGAACTGCTTCTCTAACAGCTTTACCTCCACTCCATTCAAGAAACCCGATACGTGCAAATTCTGGATCTTGCCCTGACCTAACATTGTTCACACTCTAACATTTTTAACTCTAAAATTTCACTCTCATTCCATGACCTCATATTTGCCCAACTCTGCCACTCCCATCGTCTGCTCATCAACAATCCAAGACTGACTCTTCAGCATTTCTCTGGATTGTCAGCCTTCATTGACCCTTCCCACTCTACCCAACTAATGAAGTTGCCTGGAACCACTCTCTTTCCAAAACCCCACCTCTGTTACCTCCCAGCTCTCTGTGACTCTGTTCTGCACCTCTAAGGAGTCTTTCCACTCCTGTGACCAGACACAATTCTTCACCCATCCCACATCATTGTCATTCAAGATCTGCATTATCCTCTTCAAGCCCTCAATCCCACTTCCCAAATCCATCCCCAAACTCTCAGTGAATAATGAAGTCCTCCAGTCATTCAATATACATGCAATATATATTTATCAATATACACAAATAACTCAATCCACACAAATACATATTGATCAATATAGCTCTATAGATGCTCAACTTATAAGGTTATGTCTCAGTAAACTCATTATAAGTTGAAAACATTGCAAGTCCAAAATGCATTTAATACACCTAACCTACTGAACATCATCACTTAGCCTAGCCTCTCTTAAACATGCTTAGAACACTTCCATCAGCCTACCGTTGGGCAAAATCATCTAACATAAAGCCAATTTTATGATAACAGGTTGAATATCTCATGTAATTTCTTGAATACTGTACTGAAAGTGAAAAACAGAATAGTTCTATGGGTACTCAAAGTATGGTTTCTACTGTATGTGTGTTGCTTTCACACCATCATAGTCAAAAATTCATAAGTCAAGCCATCGGGGACCATTTGAAGTTAGTTTTCATCACTACAGAACATTCCATCTCCAGTTAATTGATATATAGGTTGCTGAAAAAAATTATATGAAGGATGCCACCACAATAAATATATATTTGCATCTTGCATAGGCAGTGTTTCTCTCCGGCAGCTGCACAGCCAGTCTACCGGGTGGGGGCCCAGAAAAAATTATGTCAACATATACTGAATTTGCACTTGTATGCTACTGGAGTGTGTTAACTCCATTTCTGACAATATTGTATGTCCTTGGCTAATGAAGTGAGGGTATTAGCATGCGAGAGGGTTCTCTCCAAGACAATGTTGCCCATCAGAAAAGTTAAACTGGGAGTCCCCAGCCCCCAGGCTACAGACCAATTTCGGTCTGTGGCCTGTTAGGAACTGGGCTGCAGAGCAGGAGATGAGCAGTGGGCGAGTGAGCATTACTGCCTGAGCTCCACCTCCTAACAGATCAGCAGCAGCATCAGATTCTCATAGGAATGGGAACCCTATTGTGAACCGCACATGCTAAGGATCTAGGTTGGACACTCTTTATGAGAATCTAAAGCCTGATGATCTGAGGTGGAACAGTTTCATTCTGAAACCATCCACCCCCAACTATCCATGGAAAAAAATGCTCTTCCATGACACCGGACCCTGGTGCCAAAAAGGGTGAGGACCACTGAGTTCAAGCATTAAGTTCATTTGATGGACACTATACAATGACTAGAAATAATGCTTAGACTCCTAATGACATGAGAAATGTTCATAATTTATTGTCAAGTGGGAAATATAGAGTCACGTGACCATCATTTTGAATGATGAGATTATGCCAAAAGGATTTAAGAACCAGCTTGAAGAGGCCACTACTATATTAAAATAAACAATAACAGCAGTAGCTTATAATCTGTTGAAAAAAATAGGAATTGAAGAGTCCATACAATATAAATGAATGAATGAGGATAAGAAAAGGCTCGTACAGAATAATGACAAGAAGTGTTGCAAAGATGATGGACTTAGAAAAACCACTGTATGATTATCATATGGTTACATATGGTAACCACTTTAGTAATAATTGATTCAGGCAAAAATCACTAATGGATGCTAAACCTAGTGGGTAAAAGTTTGACGATTATGGATATTCACATAGTTTCAAAGTATTTTCCCACTGAATACTAATTACAAAGGGGGAAAGAGCCACTTTAGAGTGGAAAAGCCTGACAGACTCCACCTGAATTCAACGATCAAAGTCAACATGACCAGTAATGGGTCAAATCACCCCTACATGTCTTCTGATTGGGTGCCAGGACAAGGATACATCATTATCACTTCTGTGATATTTCTGCAAAAGCTGCATAACTTAATATAACTATGAAGGAACATCAGACAAATCCAAAATGAGGAATACATTACAAAATAACTGGCTTGTAACCTTAAAAACTATCCAAGTAGTGAAAATGAAAAGCTAAATGCTATGGTTTGAGTATGTTCTCTTCAAAATTCTTCAAAATTCATGTTGAAACTTAATCCCTATTGTAGTGGTATTAAAAGGTATTAAAAGGCCTTTGGGGAAGTGGTTAAGTGATGAGGGCTCTGCCCTCATGAATGGATTAGTGCCTCCTGAGAAGGCTGGAGGGACCTAGCTTAGGCCCTTTTTGCTCTTCTGTTCTTCTGCCCTATGAGGACATGGCATTCCTTCCCTCCACAGAATGCAGCAACAGGGCGCCATCTTGGAAGCAGAGAACAGCCCTTGCCAGACACCATTCCTGCTGGCACCCTGATCTTAGACTTCTCGGCTTCTAGAATTGTGGGAAATACATTTCTGTTCTTTATAAATTACCCAGTAATCCAAGGTATTTTGTTACAGCAGCTCCAGTAGATGGAGACACTAAACAAAACACAAAACCTAAGGAACCTTTTCAGATTGGAGAAAACAGAAGGGACACCACAGATGGATGCTAAATTCAGACATACCTCAAAGATATTGCAGGTTTGGTTCTGGACTACCACAATAAAGCAAGTCACACCAATTTATTGGTTTCATATAAAAGTTAAATTTACATTATTGCTTTTGTCTATTAAGTGTGCAGTAGCATTATATCTTTTAAAATGTACTGACTTTTATTTAAACATATTTTATTGCTAAACTATATGAACAATCATCTGAGCATTCAGCAGTTCATAATCTTTTACCGGTAGAAGGTCTTGTCTAAATGCTGATGGCTGCTGACTGATCAAGGTGGTGGCTGCTGAAAGTTGAGGTGCCTGTGGCAATTTCTTAAAATAAGACAACAATGAATTTGGTTGCATAGATGGACTCTTCATTTCGTAAAAATTTAATCTGTAGCATGCAATGCTGTTTAACAGCATTTTACCCAAGTAGAACTTATTTCAGAATTGGAGTCAATCCTCCTAAGCCTTGCCACTGTTTTATTATGTAAAGGATATGCTGATGGAATATTCTGCAATGTTCACAATGCCATTTCAACAATGTTTACAAAGCATCTTCACCAGGAGTAGATTCTATTTCAAGAAACTACTTTCTTAGCTCATCCATAAGAAGCAACTCTGCATCCATTCAAGTTTGATCATGAGATTGCAGAAATTCAGTTCCATCTTTAGGATCCACTTTTAACTCTCCTTCCCTTGCTATTTCTACCACATCTGCAGTGACTTCCTCCACTGAAGTCTTGAACCTCTCAACATTATCCACGAGGGCTGGAATCTACTTCTTCCAAATTCCTTTTAATGTTGATATTTTGGCCTCCTTCCATGAATCACAAATGTTCTTAATGGTATCGAGAATAGTGAATCCTTTCCAGAAGGTTTTAAATTTACTTTGTCCAGATCTATCAGAGGAATCACTATGTACAGCAGCTATAGCCTTAATTTCATACGCGTTTCTTAAATAATAAGATTTGAAAGTTTAAAGTTTAACTCCTTGATCTATGGGCTGCAGAATGGATGTTGTGTTAGAATGCATGAAAACAACATTGATCTCCTTGTACATCTCCATCAGAGCTCTTGGGTAACCAGGTGCATTGTCAATAGCAGGAATATTTTGAAAGGAATCTTTTCTTCTGAGCATTATTTCTCAAAAGTGAGCTTAAAATATTCAATAAACCATGCTATAAACAGATGTGTTGTCATCCAGGCTTTGTTGTTTCATGTCTAGAGCATCGGCAGAATAGATTTACCATCATTGTGAAGGTTCTTAAGATTTGCGGGATGATAAACGAACACAGGCTTCAGCTTACAGTCACCAGCTGGATTGGCCCCTCACAAGAGTCAATCTATCCTTTGAAGCTTTGAAGCCGGGCATTGACTTCTCCTCCCCAGCTATGAAAGTCCTAGATGGCATCTTATTCCAACAGAAAGTTGTTTTAGGCTGGGCACAGTGGCTCATGCCTGTAATCCCAGCACTTTGGGACGCTGAGATGGGCGGATCACCTGATGTCAGGATTTTGAGACCAGCCTAGCTAACAAGGTGAAACCCCATCTCTACTAAAACTACAAAAATAAGCCAGGCATGGTGGTAGGTACCTGTAATCCCAGCTACTCGGGAGGCTGAGGCAGGGAGAATTGCTTGAACTCAGAAGGTGGAGGTTACAGTGAGCCAAGATCGCACCACTGTACTCCAGCCTGGGTGACAAAGCAAGACTCTGTCTCCAAAAAAAAAAAAAAAAAAAAAAAAAAAAGGGTGGTTTTTTTTCTGCACAGAAAAAAATCTATTGTTGAGTTGAGTGTAGTCACCTTCATCAATTTTCTTAACTGGATCTTCATGATAACTTGCTGCAGCCTCTACATGAGCACTTGTTGCTTCACCTTGTGCTTTTACATTATGTAGATGACTTCTTAAACCTCATGAACCAACCTTTGCTAGCATCAAATGTTTTTTTCTGCAGCTTCCTTGCCTCGCTCAGCATTTATAGAACTGAAAAGAGTTGAAGCCTTGCTCACTCTGGATTAGGTTTTGGCTTAAGGTAATGTTGTGGATATTTAGGGTCGATCCAGAACCCTAAAACTTTCTCCATATGAGCAATAAGGCTGCTTTGTTTTCTTATCATTTATGTGTCCTCTGGAGTGCCACTTTTAATTTCTTTCAAGAACTTTTCCTTTGCATTCAAAACTTGGCTAACTCTTTGGCTCAGGAGGCTAGCTTTCAGCTTATCTCAGCTTCTGTCATGCCTTGCTCGCTATGCTTAATCATTTCCAGTTTGTAATTTAAAGTGAGAGACATGAGACCCTTCCTCTCACTTGAACACTTAGAGGCCATTGTAACATTACTAATTGGCCTAATTTTGATGTTGTTTCTCAGGGAATAGGGATCCCCAAGGAGAGGGAGAGAGATAGGGAAGGGCTGCTCAGTGGAGCAGTCAGAACACACACAACATTTATTAAGTTCACCATTTTATATAGATGTAGTTTGTGGCCTCAAAATAATCACAATAGTAACATCAAAGATCACTGATCACAATGTAAGAATTAAAGAAAGGAAAGAAACATGAAATGTGGCTCAACAGTTAAGGACAGGTTTATTTTAGAGAAAACAAACCTGAAAGGGGCTTCTGGCCAAGTTATTTCAGAGAGCCCTTCTCTCTTACAGACTAAGGATATTTAAGGGTTTTGGAAAGTGGGGCTTGTCATAGGTTCAGAATGTTTCTATGTGAATGAAAGTTTATTGCAGGGTTGGACTGTCTCTGGTTGGAGAAGAGGCTATCTCAGGGTTGGTATGTTTCTGGTCAGAGAGGGGTTTATCTTTGGGTTGGGATGTTTCTGGTTATGCTGACATTAGCCATTAGGCTGATGCTTTGGGGCTGGATTTAGCTGGTTTTTACTCAAAGAGAACTTTGGTGGTGTTTGTTCAAGATGGTGACGCTCCTGCTCTGTAACACAGATTGTCCTAACTGATATAATAATGAAAAATATTGAAATATTTGTAGGGGAATCACCAAAATGTGACCCAGACGCACAAAGTGAGCACATGCTCTTGCAAAAATGATGCTGACAGACTTGCCCAACCATGGGGTTGCCACAAACTTTTAATTTGTAAAAAATATATATATAATGTTATATATTATATATTATATATTATACATATAATATATATATCTGCAAGGTGCAAGGTGCAATAAAGTGAAGTATAAGACGTGGTATGCCAGTATGATCCTGGATTGAATGATTTAGCTGTAAAAGAAGTTATTTGGTTAACTGGGGAAATTTGAATAGAGTCTGTGGATTAGGTGGTGGTATATGATATTAGTTTTCTTATTCTGATGGTTATAGTATGCTTATGCTGTAGCGTCTTTGTGAAAAATATACTCTAGCATATTCAACAGTGGAGGACAGCACACCTGCTGCTTACTGTACAAAAGTTTAGAAAAAGAACAAATTTTAGTATAAATGGTATAAATATAGCATATATCAAATAGATTTGAGAGAGAGAGAAAGAGAGAATGATACAGAAATGTGCTCAAATGCCTACAATCAGGAAATCTGGGTGAAAGATATATAGGATTTCTTTGTACTGTTCATGCAACTTTCTGCTATTTTTGAAATTATTTAAGGTAAAATAGTAAAACCAAAATAGACGATGTGATGGCAACTTAATTATATCCGTGCGGTGAAATATTACGCACATTCAAAAACCACATTTAGTAAATGACATCAGCAAATACGTTTTCTTAAGAAATCAATATATAAAACTATATGTGTAATATGGCTTAACCTGTGAAAACATGTGCCTAAGGAAAAAAGACATAAAGGAAATATATGACATGTAAAGATGGAATTATCATCAAGTGGTGATAATTCTAGATGATCATGTGAAGTTCTTGGTGGTGGCTTTATTTTTATTTTGGATTTTTTCTTTTTTTAAAATAAACGTCTCCAGGTGTCTGGCTCTTTTGAGAAGAACAAAATGTTATTCTACAAAATGAAACCAACAATGAGTAAACTGAAGGCTTGACTACAAGTGTTCTCTCCATGCTGGGGAGCATTTTACAGATGCCATCTGAAGCCTCAGAGTGGAAATCCTGTTTCACAAAATTCAAAGCTTCTGCTCTTACACCTGATTCCTCGGGAGACTCTTTTCTCCTACTTGTATTAACCAATTCAGCTGTGAGGAGCAAAGGAGCTGGGGACTCTGCGCCCTTAGCTGCGCTCTGAAGGTGCATATTTTAGCACCGGCTGAGAACTGAGTTAGCTAATCTTCAAAGAGGCTGCCTACCATCCCATTCAACAACATAAAAAGCAATTTGTTTAGGGGGAGAAAAGCCATTTCAACATGAAAATTGGTTTCACGATCATATGCCTGATAAAACAGCACATGAAGGAACCACTGGCTGGCCTCTCTCCCCTGGGTCCCCCCAGCCCCTACCCTTACCCTTTCTTTCGGAACTGTCACCATAATGGAAAAGGAAGTTCTCTCAATGGAAAAACATGCTGGAACACATTTTACCTCTGGAATAATGGACCAGGACTGCCTACACGTTCTATGAAAAACAAAATATTTGGTCATTCTGCTCCTTCTACCTGAATGCGTTCTAAAGACTGCAATGCCATCATCTAGAGTTCAACCTCAAAAATTCATCCTTGACTCCTCCCCTTCTTGTCGACGGTACCTCCAGCATCCAGAGTGGTGTGTCAAAGACATCACGTCTAATCATGCTTCGCTTCAGCTTCAAATTTCTCACTGGCTCCCATTCACTCATTCATTCAACAAGCAGGTATAGGGCTGCTATTCCACACCAGGCCAGAGCCCATGGATATGGGGCAAGGTCAGATCCATCCCCTCTTTGATGTCCCAGGCTCTTCCAGAACTGGGCCATGTCCATCTTCTTCTAAGCACCTCAGCCCCACGCCTACCATCTTCTAAGCACCTCGGCCATGCCCACCCTCTTCTACCTCCCCCAGCCATGCCCACCCTCTTCTGCCCACCTCCATCGTGCCCACCCTGGGTCTTCTACCCACCTCAGCCACACCTACCCTCTTCTAAGCACCTCAGTCACGCCCACCCTCTTCTAGTAACTTCAGCCACACCCACCCTCTTCTACCTACCTCAGCCATGCCCACCCTCATCTAAGCACCTTGGCCAGGACCACCCCTCAGCCATGCCCCTCCTCCTCTACCCACATCGGCCATGCCCTCTTCTATGCACCTCAGTCAAGTCCACCCTCTTCTAAGCCTCTCAGCCACGCCCACCTTCTTCTAAGTATCTCGGCCACGCCCATCCTCTTCTAAGCACCTCGGCCACGTCCACCCTCTAGGCACCTCAGTGCTCTGCCCCTCCTTAACCCACCCTACAGAGCTGACGGCTGTACTTGGAGAAGGTCTTCACTTTCAGGACTATATACTATGTTACTACTTCCCTTCTCTCTCTTTGCAAATGACAAACACCTTTTTATTCTTTCAGATTTACCGAGTCTGGTCTCCTACTAAGCCCTCTTTAGGAAGAGGGAGAAGAGGCCCCTCTCCTCTGTAATCTCGTTGGAATATTTCACCACTGCTGGGGGAGGTCAGGAAAGCATGCTCAGAAGTGTTCTGTAATCTCAGCAATTTGGGAGGCTGAGGTGGGAGGATTGCTTCAGGCCAGGAGTTTGAAACCAGCTTGGACAACAAAGCAAGACCCTGTCTCTGCAATAAATTTAAAAATTAGCTGGGAGTGGTGCTGAACACCTGTAGTCCCAGCTACTAGGGAGACTGAGGTGGGAGGATCGCTTGAGCCCAGGAGTTCAAGGCTGCAGTGAGTCATGACTGCACCACTGCACTCCAGCCTGGGTGACGGAGTGAGATCTAGTCTCAAACTAACAAAGAAGAGAGAGGGGGAAGAAAAAGAGAGAGGGGGAAGGGAGAGAGGGAGGGAAGGGAGGGAAGGAAGGAAGGAAGGAAGGAAGGAAGGAAGGAAGAAAGGAAGGAAGGAAGGAAGGAAGGAAGGAAGGAAGGAAGGAAGGAAGGAAGGAAGGAAGGAAAGAAGGGAGGGAGGGAGGGAGGGAGGGAGGGAGGGAGGGAGGAGCCGGGACCAGAGTCCCACCTCCTTCTGCTGCTTTTGCGGACCTGCCCAGACAATTTCAGCACATGCAGCTCTACAGCAAGACCCACTCAGAGGAAATCAAAGGAAGACAAGGGCAGAAGCCCCCTTGGGGATTACACCCCAACCTTGGCAGGCAGGATGTGGCCAGTCTGGGACTATCTGGCATATGTCTGTTGAATGGCAGAATAAATGAATGAAGAGAGGCAACCCTGGGTGGCTCTTGAGTGGTGTGAGCTGGTCCTGCACCCAGATACTGGGGTGGCCTTGGCAGGGCCCCAGAACCACATGGGTGTTCAAGACAACCTCCTATCGGAGCTCATCAGCTTCCAGGACCAGATAGAAAGTATCACTGCCTCTCTCATGCACGATCCCAGGAGAAAGCTGGCAAGTACATCAGAGCTGTGCCTGCCTGTCCAGCCCAGGGCACTGGGGCCTTGCCCTGCAGTCCTGTGGCAGCTGGTCTCCCACCTGGGAGGAGGAAGACAACCCCATTCTGAATGTCTCTAAAAGAGAAGATAGAAGATACTAACCTCCCAGTGTGGACCATGGCAGACTCAGGCTATAGCAACTCTATGGGCTAAACATGAACTGCAGCTGTGTTGCCCCTCAACCCAAGGCCAAGGTCACTGGCTCCAACCTCTCTGCCTCCTGGGAAGAGTAGCAACAATCATCCAATAGAAAAATTAATCTTACTGGATGCAGTAGCTCATGCCTGTAGTTCCAGCAATTTGGGAGGCTGAGGTGGGAGGATCGCTTGAGCCCAGGAGGTTGCAGTGAGCCATGACTGTACCACTGTACTCCAGCCTGAATGACAGGGCTTGATCTTGTCTTTAAAAAAAAGAAAAAAAAGAAGAAAAAAGAAAAAAAAAGCCAGGCACAGTGGCTCACACCTGTAATCCCAGCACTTTGGGAGGCCGAAGCAAGTGGATCACCTGAGGTCAGGAGTTCAAGACCATCCCTGGCAACGTGGTGAAACCCAGTCTCTACTAAAAATACAAAACTTAGCAGGGCGTGGTGGCACTTTGAGACCACTGACCCTTCAGTTGGGCCTATGCAGGTGTCCCAAAACAACTTTTTGTGTCCAAGGGCTCAAGACTTTACCCTCAGATGATGCTAACATCACCGTTTTTTTTTCAAGATGGAGTTTTGCTCTTGTCGCCCAGGTTGGAGTGCAATGGTGCGATCTCAGCTCACTGCAACCTTGGTCTCCTGGGTTCAAGCGATTCTTCCACTTCAGCCTCCTGAGTAGCTTGGATTACAGGCACGTGCCACCACTCCCAACTAAGTTTTGTATTTTTAGTAGAGATGGGGTTTCACCATGTTGGCCAGGCTGGTCTAGAATGCCTGACCTTGAGTGAGTCGCCTGCCTCAGCCTCCCAAACTGCTGGGATTACAGGCATGAGCCACCATCCCTGGTCTATACATTCTTTCCAAACCCAAAGCGATGAAGAGATTTCATAGGTCTCTACCTCCTCTATGGGGAGACCAGGGTTCTCTGTGAAAACAAGACAAAACAGGATGTTCTGTTTATGCCAGGATGACTGTGGCTTCAAGGCCTTCGCTCTCACATCTGCGCCCATTTCTGTTGGTGTCTGATTTCCCATGAGAGCCCCAGAGAGCCACGGTTTTCACACAGCTGGAGTTTGCATGGTGCAAAAGAGCAACACATGAAAGAGATCTTTCTAAGGCTACTTCAGTTAGCATCTGGTGACTAGTGACAAGGTTTGATACAACTTATCTATCTACCAGGAACCACCGGTCTCAGCAGTCCAGAATAGTCTCAGCAATAGGAATAACACTGAGGAATCCATGGTTATGGTCCTAGAAGCAGAAATCTGAGATGTTTCCCAGCCAAAGCTGTCACACATTGCCCTCCAGGAAAATTCGGGTCCTCAAACTTCAACTCCCAACTACCAGTCGAGAGAGAGGGACCAGAGAGGATTAGAGTTTTTCCTAGTTTTTCTTAGGTTCTAAACGTGACAGGAAGCATTCCCCAGGCTACAGACTTGTTCCTCTAGGCTGTACAAAATCTGATTCAGGTCTTCCCAAGCTGGGAAAGGTTATCTGAGGTCACTCCATGGGGGAGAGGTATACGAAGAATAAACAACTCCAAATAAGGCACTGTTTGTCCCCAGACTGTTCCTGGCCAGTTGGACAAATACACTCAAATACACAGCTGTTTTGTCAGTATCTGGGCTATGTCCCTTTCATGGCTGAGTATAAATCAAGACAACCACCAGAACAGGGCAGAAACTCAGTGTTCACACTGGGCTCCTCAGGCTACCAGAATCAAGCCACTTTCCCTATAAATCAGTCACAAATGGTGAATGGTAAGACCGGCACTTCTTGCTTAGAGACCCAAATTCTGTTCCAAGAAGAGTATTTAAGGATCTTCCTCTAACACCCCTGGGCTGCCGCAATCTCACCTGCCAGGGGACATTACAGCGAGACCACACCTAAGCGTGGGCTACTCCACCAACAAATACTGTTCAATAGGAGAGATCCTGCCTCTCTCTGCCCTTGGGGAACCTCTAGGGTAGACGTGGTGGCAGGATCTTGGTCAGAAATTGCCTGCCTGCTGCCCGTCCTGGGTTTCTAGAAAGCTGTCAGCCAACCAGGTGCATTGGCTCACTCCCGTAATCCCAGCACTTTGGTAGGTCGAGGTGGGAGGATTGCTTGAGGCAAGGAGTTCAAGTCCAACCTGGGCGACATAATGAGACCTTGTCTCTACAAAACTAAAAAAAAAAAAAAAAAAGCCAAGGATGGTGGTATGTGCCTGTAGTCACAGCTACTCAGGAGGCTGAAGCAGGAGGATCGCTTGAGCCAAGGAGTTCAAGGCTGCAGCGAGCCATGATTCGCCACTGCACCCTAGTCTGGCCAACAGAGTGAGAACCTGTCTCTAAAAAAAGAAAAAGAAAACAGGAAAAAGAGGGTTGTTAGAAAAAGGCCCTGTCTGAGTAAGGGGAGGTCTGTACGGCACCCTGGCCTTTCACCCCAGGACATCCACTGGGTAGTTTCCGCCACTGGGCATTTGAAGGATGCTTTGAAGCACTCTGCCGGGTATCAGGCTGGGAGCTGGTCCTGGCTAACCTGGGCTTTGGTGGTCAGAACGATTTTTCACAGTGTGCCCAACGCTCTTGACATGAGACTTTCATGTTTCCAAGGCAGCCTGAACCACTAACAATTCGCACTCCGGTGCAGTGGAGCGGACACTGGCCCAGAGTAACTTCTCTGTGAACTGGACACTAGGAGGGAGGTCTCCAAGACTGGGTCCCATGATGAGATGTCCCTGCAACGCTGCTGGAAGCATCCTTTTTACCAGGAAAGTCTCAGGCTAGATCACAGAAGGTTGGGGTTGGGAAAACAGAAAATGGCTTCAACTCCTAGAAAGACAAAATCATGACCTAGGGCCACACAAACTACTTCTTTTACTAAGGAGGGAAGAAAAATTTTTATAAAAGAGATGGGGGCATACTACAGGATTGTTGACACCTTGTCCAGCACCACGCAAAATGCCTTGGCCAAGCCTAACTTGAACTTGAACTTGAACTTAACTCTCAAAGCTCACCATCTACATGTCTGACGACTGGCCCAGAAGAATTCATTTGCCATCAGTGAAGGATTGGCCAAACACGCTTGATGAAACATCTTCAAATATCCCGAATTAGCCTCTGAAGCTCTGGATTATAGAAGCAGAAGGTAAACTCATATGGGTCCCGTGTTGAGGATACCAGTGTGCTAGCAATGTCCCTACACACCACTCTTGTTTGCAAAGGGCACTGAACTCCCGAGATGTAAATGGCCTGAGAAACCTTTACCCCCTCTTACCCTGATATAACCACAGAGGGCCTCTGTTATAGACTGATTGTGTCCCCCTCTACTAAAACTCAGATGTTGAAGTCCTAACCTCCAGGTAGGGCTTTTAAGGAGGTTATGGGGTTAACTAAGGTCATAGGGTAAGGCTTAATCCAGTAAGGCTGGGGTCCTTATAAGAAGAGGAAGAGAACCAGGCCCAGTGTCTTATGCCTATAATCCCAATGCTTTGGGAGGCTGAGGAGAGAGGAGGATTACTTGAGCCCAGGAGTTTGAGACCAACTCAACATAATGAGGGCAACATAATGAGATCCCGTCTCTACAATTTTTTTTTTTTTTAAATTAGCTGGTGGTGTGTGCTTTTAGTCCCAGCTACTTGGGAGGCTGAGGTGGGAGGATTGCTTGAGCCCAGGAGTTGGAGGCTACAGTGAGCTATGATCGCACCACTGTACTCCAGTTTGGACAACAGGACATGATCATGTCTCTAAAGAAAATAATGATAATTAATTAATTTTTAAAAAGAAAAGGAAGAAACACCAGGGTTCTTACTCTCTCTCTGTGCATTCCCAGAGGGGAGGACATTTGAGGGCACAGTGAGAAACTGACCATCTGCAAGCCAGAAAGAGAGGCTTCACCAGAAACCAATCTTGCAACACCTTGGACTTCCAGCCTCCAGAACGGTTAGAAAATATGTGTTGTTTAACGAGGTCAGGAGATGGAGACTATCCTGGCTAACACGGTGAAACACCATCTCTACTAAAAATACAAAACATGAGCCGGGTGTGGTGGCGGGCACCTGTTGTCCCAGCTACTCAGGAGGCCGAGGAAGGAGAATGGCATGAACCTGGGAGGTAGAGCTAGCAGTGAGCCGAGATCGTGCCACTGCACTCCAGCCTGGGTGACAGAGTGAGACTCTGTCTTAAAAAAAGAAAAAAAAGAAAAAGAAAATGTGTATTGTTTTAGCCACCCATTCTGTGATACTTCGTTATGGCAGCATGAGCAGACGAACAGAGCTTCATTTGGGGTTCAAAAAGTGAGTGATCCTATTTGGCCAGACAGAGATCCTTTGTACTAGGGAGGGCTGTAATGCCAACCTAGGGGCAATATATTAGTTTCCCATTTCTGCTGTAACAAATTACCCTAACTCTATGGCTTAAAAACCACACAAATTTATTATCCTATAGCTCTGGATGTCAGAGGTCCAAAGTGAGTCTTATGGGGCTAAAATCAAAGTGGTAGCTGGGATGGTTCCCTTTGGAAGCTCAGCAAATAATCCATTGCTTGCCTCTTCCAGATTCCAGACACCAACCACGGCTCCCTCCTCCACCTTCAATGCCAGCTGAATAGCATTTTCTCCTCTCTCTAACCTCCTGCCTTGCTCTTGCAAGGACCCTTGTGACTACATTAACCCACTCAGATGTTCCAGGAGAATCTTTTAATCACGTCTGCAAACTCCCTTTTGCCATATAAGGTAACATATTCAGAGGTTCCAAGGTTAGGACATGAACATCTTTGCAGAGGCCATCATTCAGCTAACACAGGCAAGTGGTGGTCCAAAGTCACCCACTGAGATTCTCCAGAAGAGGACAAACCAAGGAGAACCTGGAAGGCCATTGGGGCCCAGCAATGGGCTTCCATGTTTAAGCAAAAAGAATGGCATGGGCTTACCAAATAATGGAAGATTGTTTTCCTAAGGAAACCAAGGAACAGAAGGATTATAGGCAAAACTGCTTGGATAGGACAGGACCAGCTGCTCAGAGAGGACCCCTGAATACAGAATGCTGGGAAGATGCCCCTGTATCTTCAGATCATGATGCAAAGAGGCACTCTCCAGCAGCATCTTCCCAAATATGGACAGCCTGATGGCGAGTAGGCAGTTAGGCTCACAACACTAGGACGCAAGCCACAAAGCTTGGCTAATGCTCACACTAACTGGCCTGGAGGCAAGACTCCATCACTGTCTCTGCGCCTGGAAGCCAGCACAGAGCCATCCCTCGGGGAAGGGCCCCATGAGTCCCCATGTCACCACCGTAGCCACCTACAGGCAGAGCTTGGTGCAGCTCAAGTTGGGCATCCCAACACATTGGGCCATGCTCACCACCATCCAGACATGAGTGCCCTACTGGGACAAAGTGTTCTCCTCACTCTGAGGGAGGGACCTCCCGTGGTGGGAGTTCTCTGGGGGACAGAGATGCAGAAGCCACCAGTTCCTTCTAAGCTGCTTCAGGACGATGGGGCTGAACATCACAATCCCACCTGCAAAAACCTCAGAGGCACAGACTTCAAATCACAAAGCACTTCACGCACTTGTAAGTCTCTGTGAGTGGTGATGCTGGGTATTAAGGGGATGCCAAAATTATTACCAAGATATAACCTCTGCCTACAGAGAGCTGTGATCCCCATGGATGAGACAGATGTTCACGAAATGACACAAACACCAGTCAAATTGATGGAAGTATAAAACAATGTACTGATTTATTAACAAATACCAGCAGAATGTACAAACAAATCGGTTGAGCCCATCTGTCCTAGTGGGAGATCTTGATTGATGACATGGGAACTACTAGTCAGAGCTCATTCATTCATTCATTCACCTATTTGGCAAATATTTGTGAATGTGTTGCATGCCAAGTACTGCACACAACAAAGATATGCAAAGATGAAGAAGACATGGTCCATGTCCTCAAAAACTCCTGATCTAGGAAGACAGACAAGTATCTTAAAATACATTGGCTGGGTGCAGCGGCTCACACCTGTAATCCCAGCACTTTAAGAGGCCAAGACAGGAGGAGCACTTGAACCCAAGAGTTTGAGACCAACCTGTGCTATGGGAGGACTTAGGGGCTTCTAACAATGCCTAGTGAGAGAAAGGTCTGGAAAGTTTCCCAAAGAAGGTGACATTTCCACTGAAATGTGCTTCCAGAGAAGGACTTAATCACGTAAAGTGAGAAACGAAAAGTTTTAGGCAGACAGAGGGGAAAAAAAACACAGGGTATTTTTGAAAAACTGAAGAAAGTTCCAGAAAACTGGAGAAGAGAGGAAGAAGGACAAGTGGAAATGGAGGGACAGACAATTTCAATTGACTTTCCAATTTCCAGAAGATACGAATTCACCTCAGGGGCAAAGGAAACTATTTGAAAGTTTGTTGGTTTGTTTTTGAAAGAGTTTCGCTCTTGTTACCCAGGCTGGAGTGCAGTGGTATGATCTCAGTTCATTGCAACCTCTGCCTCCCCTGTTCAAGAGATTCTCCTGCCTCAGCCTCCAGAGTAGCTGGGGTTACAGGCGCCTGCCACCATGCCTGGCTAATTTTTTGTATTTTTAGTAGAGACAGGGTTTCACAATGTTGGCCAGGCTGGTCTCGAACTCCTGACCTTAGGTGATCCACCCACCTCGGCCTCCCAAAGTGCCGGGATTACAGGTGTGAGCCACTGCGCCCAGCCCATTTGAAGGTTTTAAGAGAGGATTCACAGAATCAGATTTACATTTCACTCATTCGGCCAGCCAAGACATATTTAGTAAGTACCTTTGATGTGAGAGGCCCTGCTCTAGGGGATAAAAGCAGGAACAGAACAGACAAGGTCTCTTCCTTCGTGTAGTTTACATTATCGTAAGAGACGCTGACAATAAACAACTAAGCACATAAATTAATACGATAATTAAACACTTTGAAAACATCCCCCTGGCAGCAGCAATGTGGGGAGAACGGATTGAAAGGAAGCAAGACCAGAAACAAGGAGAAAGAGTAGGAGGCCCTGGCCGTAGTCCAGGCAGGAGATGAGTTGGCATGAGGCAGATCATATTGAATACCTCCTCCAAAATACTCCTTCCCCACTCCACCTCTCCAGCACAACCTTCATCCTGGCCAGGAGAACCTGCTTCCCACACCAACAGCTGAAAATGCCAGAGACTCACTTTCACAGCCTTGTTTAGCTACAGCCTAAACAAGTGACCCAATCATGGCCACTGAGACCTGAGAGTAAGGCTACAGAGGGGCCTCGTGGGTAGGTTTCCCTTCCCCGTAAAGAGTGACACAGCAAGATGCGTCCCTCTTCTTTGCTTGATGTGTTTGTATCTGCAAGTTGTGCTGAGAACTGTTGCAGGCATCTTGTGACTCTAAGGACTGAGGCATCAAGGGTAGCGGAGTGAGTAGTTTGAAAGTACCTGAGTCTTGATGCCATTCTTGACTCACTGAATCAGCCCTGTAGCTGCCCTCTTACCTCTTATTACGTGAGAGTTATTTATTTGTTTATTTATTTATGTATTTATTTTATGTATTTATTTTTGAGATTTATTTATTTATTTATTTTGAGGCTCAAGTGCAATAGTGCAATCTCAGCTCACCACAGCCTCTGCTTCCCGGGCTCAAGCAATTCTCCTGCCTCAGCCTCCTGAGTAGCTGGGATTACAGGCATGAGCCACCATGCCCGGCTAATTTTTGTATTTTTAGTAGAGATGGGGTTTCTCCATGTTGGCCAGGCTGGTCTCAAACTCCCGACCTCAGATTTCTACCCGCTTCAGCCTCCCAAAGTGCTGGGATTACACGCATGAGCCACTGAGCCTGGCTGTTATTATGTGAGATTTTTAAAGAAACAAACAAAAAGCTTCTCACTGATGAAGCCACTTTTGGTTTGGTATTCTGTTTATTGCAATTAAAAATGGCTTCAGTGATATGCTGTGCAATGCTAGGACACTTGTGATAGAGATTTAAAGAACTAGAGCCTGGGCAATATAGCAAGACTCCATCTCAAAAACATTTTTAAAAAATTAGCCAGGCATGTGGTACGTGCCTGCAGTCCAGCTACTTGGGAGGCTGAGGCAGGGAGGATCACTTGAACCCAGGAGGCTGAGGCTGCAGAGAACTATGACCACGCCACTGTATTCCAGCCTGGGCAACAGAATTAGACCCTGTCTCTGAAATAAAATAACATAGCCAGGCATAGTGGCTTATGCCTCTAATCCCAGCATTTTGGGAAGTCAAGGCAGGTAAATCACCTGAGGTCAGGAGTTCGAGAACAACCTGGCCAACATGGTGAAACCCCACCTTTACTAAAAATACAAAAATTAGCTGGACATGGTGGTGGGTGCCTGTGATCCCAGTTACTAGGGAGGCTGAGGCAGGAGGATGGCTTGAATCTGGGAGGTAAGCGTTGCAGAGAACCAAGATCACACCACCGCACTCCATCCTGGGTGGCAGAGTGAGACTTCATTTTTAAAAAATAAAATAAAAAGTGGGTAGGTGCAAAACATATTTGGAAAGAAGAATTGACAGAGTGGAGTGATTGTCACTGAAGGTGAAAGAAATAGATATCTCTGAAGTCTGTGACCAGCAGCCCAACAGATAGACCATTTATCACTGTGTCAGGGAACACAGAAAGAAGAGCAGATGTGGACAACTTGGAGGTTCCCTTGTGACTTCCAAAGTGAAAGCAGGTGAGAACAGACAGAAAGGCAAGGGCTGGTCTGGGCAACCAACCCAAACAAGTCCAACTGGCATTCCCCTATCCCGTGGGTCTGCACACTAAGTTACGTGGCAACACAGAGAATAACATGGTTATTTTACTGAGATGCTAAGGAGAGATTAGGTCACCATAAAATATGACTCCCTGATGAGTTCTCATGATGGCCACAGGAAGGAAGAGACATCCGTCACAATCATCAGCATTAAAAAACACTTTATTTATTTTCTTTTAAGTTTTTTGTTTGTTTGTTCGTTTGTTTGTTTTTTAGAGAGTCTTGCTCTGCCGCCCAGGCTGGAGTGCAGTGGTACGATCTGGTGCCACTGCAACCTCCGCCTCCCGAGTTCAAGCGATTCTCCTGCCTCAGCCTCCTGAGTAGCTGGGATTACAGGCATGCGCCGCCATGCCCAGCCAACTTTTGTATTTTTAGTAGAGACGGGGTTTCACCATGTTGGTCAGGCTGGTCTCAAACTCTTGACCTCTAGTGATCTGCCCACCTCGACCCCTCAAAGTGCTGGGATTACAGGTATGAGCCACCATGCCTAGCCAGAACACTTTATTTTTATGCAACACTAGAGTAAGCCTCTGACGCTTAGTAGTTGCACAACATAGACATTTGTGGATCCATTGCAACCCAGATAAATAACAGTGGGTTCATGAATTCAAAGCTCTGCTATAATAAGCAGCTACTTATTATCTCAGCTTATCTTAGACTCTCAGCTCCCTCCAGCCTGAGATTCTGAGGCCTGGGAGGAGCACGCTACTGATGGCAAGACCCTGCATGGAGAAAGGTTACCAGCACCATGGCTGCTGCAGCATTGTCCCCAAGCTAGCCCTGCAACCATTCCCAACATCTTCCTTCCATACTTGATAGAAAGCTAGAAGAAGTCTAGCCTCCTTTGTTTGAAGGGATAACCATGGAACTCAATCTTGGTCAATGAAATCTAACCAAGCTAAACAGAAGCTGGCAGGGAGCTTCTGGGATACCTTGTGCTTTTCTGATGAAAAGGGCAGACAGAGCTGGGTCCCTCTGTGTCTCTTCTCCCTCCCCTTTCTACAGAGTCAGGTGACCATGGCAGGAGCTTCAACAGTCATTTTGTGACCGTGAGGAAAAAAGCAAACAAACTAACTGAATAAATAAAAGGATGACATAAGGAGGATTCCCCGCCTTCACTTGGGAAATCTCAAGGGAACCTCCAAATTGTCCACATCTGTCCTTCTTTCTGTATTCCCCGACACAGTGATTACTGGTCTACCTGTTGAGCTGGTTGTCAGGGACTTCAGAAATACCTATCTCTTTCACCTTCGGTGATAATCACCCAGTCCTGTCAATTCCCCTTTCTAAAGAAGAATACGGTGGAGAAGGATGGAAATAGGCCTAAATGGTGTCATGAATCAGCTGAATCCAAGGTAGTGACTTTCTGCCTCAGATTTCTCATATAAAACAATGAAAAAATCTATTTGCTTAAGGCACTCGATTTGTTTACTTACAGCTAAATATATCCTAAATTATCTAGAATTTGGTACCTACAATGGTGGCTGGAGGCAACAGACCCTAAAATGTGGAACTCTCTGCTTGAAGGAGGTAGAACGCTGGGCAAAGAAGACTCAGCTATTCTGAGCTAGAAAGTTGGCGGTTCTTGTACCGCACGTTCTCACTTGTAAGTGGGAGCCGAATGATGAGAACACAGGGACCCATGGAAGGGAGCAACACACACTGGGGCCTGTAGGGGGCAGTGGCAGGTGGGAAGAGGGAGAGCATCAGGAAGAATAGCCGATGGATGCTGGGCTTCATATCTAGGTGCAGCAAACCACCATAACACACGCTCACCTATGCAACAAACCTGCATATCCTGCGCATGTAGCCCAGAGCTTCAAACAAAACTTGAAGAAAAAAAGAAAAAAAGTTAGTGATTCTTGTAATGTCATGGAGACAAATCTAGGGAGTGGAATGATATAATATTATATATATATTTTATATGCATATTAGGATTTTCGTATATGTCAGTTCCTTCTAGAAGTTTTCAACAACATTCTATAAGACAGAAACACTTAGACTAGAGGTAACTGATGTTATAGCAGAGAAAGAATAAATTACGTCTTTGCTACTAGAGGCTCTCTCTGCCTTCCACTTGGAAATAAAATTCGCTGAGAGTCTCATAATCTATTACCTCGAGCCTTAAGAGCCAATTTCTGTGGCCTAAGTTAAATATATAAAAATAGTTGGCAGAAGGTATTGGTTTCAGTAAGGGCAGAGTAGCTTTTATCATACTAATCCTCCTACAGATAACAGCAATAAATTCCGAACAAAATATGGAAAATAAATATTTGAAGGCATAGGACGGTGGCCAAAAGCAGATAGAAAGTGAAGGGGATCAGAATCTTCGGGGTTTAAATAAAAGAGGATATATGGGCCAGGCATGGTGGCTCACGGCTGTGGTCCTGGCACTTTGGGAGGCCAAGGTGGGCAGATCACTTGAGGACAGGAGTTCGAGATCTGCCTGGGCAACATGGTGAAATCCCGTCTCTACTAAAAATACAAAAAAAAAAAAAAAAAAAAAAAATTAGCCAGTTATGGTGGTGCATGCCTGTAATCCCAGCTACTCAGGAGGCTGAGGCAAGAGAATCACTTGAAGCTGGGAGGCAGAGATTGATTGCAGTGAGCCAAGAACACGCCACTATACACCGCCTTGGGCAACAGAACAAGACTCTGTCTCAAAACAAAAAAACAAAAAAACAAATAAACAAAGAGGATGCATACATGTTTATATGGCTTTTCTTCTGAAGGTACTCCTCTGTCTGTGTGAGTCATGAGGTGGTTCGAACTTAAAGTCTTAATGGATCAAGGTGTCAGATACAAAGTTTGGGGCTGCCAGAAGAGTTAAAAATAGAAAGGAAATATTCCAGAAAGGAGAGAGCTGCACAGGGCAAAGCCTTTCAAATCCACAGCTGACCTCTGAACTGCTCAGGCACAGGAGCACAAAAGGACAGAATTGCCAGAATGCTGAAAGTGCTGAGCAGAGATTTCAGCTGCCGCCCTCCATAGAGGCTGGAGAGACAGAGCATGGAGTTCAAATCTTGTCAAACTACAGAGATTGGTAAAACGTTTGGAATTTCCATTGAAACTAGAAGGGCTAGTCCCTTGAAATTAAAACTAAGTCCCAAAACTGAGGGGTTCATCCTGGCATCAAGGACAAAATTGAAAAATGCCATAAAAGAGCATAAAAACAAATTTCTATAAAGTCAAGGTGATTGAACAATAATTTAACTGCTTTTGAGAATAAAAACATTATTCAAGGAAAAGAGCATAATTAAGATTCTTTACAAGGCATTATCCACAATGCACTACAACAAAAAAATTTATTGGAGATGAGAAAAAAAAAAAAAAAACAGAAAAACATGTCACATAGTGGAAAACACAGTCAATAGAAACAGACCCCAAGATAACTCAATATTGAAACTGGCAGATAAGTACTTTAAAAGAGCAATTAAAATGAACTTCAAAGACTCAGAGGAAAATATGTCCTAGTGAGTGACTAGATGGAGAACCTCTGCCAGGAAACAAAAACTATTACAATGAACCAAATAAAAATTCTAGAACTAAACAGTATGATATCAGTAATATAAAGTTCACTAGATGGGCTTAACAGAAGATTAGAGATGGCAGAAGAATCAATGAATTTGAAGACAGATCAATAGAAATCATCCAATCTGAAGAACAGAAAGAAAAAGATACAGAAAAATACTGATGGAGATTCAGTGACCTGTGAGACGATGAGAGATTTAACATATCTGTAATGAAAATCCAAAAGGGGAGACAACATAAAAGAAGAAATATTTGAATATATAACAAGTGAAGATTTCCCAGGCTTCCTGATGAATCCATGATCAGACTACCACAAACAAGATAAAAGTAAAAAGAAAGAAGAAAGAAGGAAAAAATGTAAAGAAAGGAGATAAAAGATCAAGAAAGAAGAAACCTGTACACATCAAAGAGAGAGAAAAAATGGGGTAGGATGGGCTTCTAATTCAACATGACTGGTATCCTTTTAAGAAGATGGCCATACAGACCGGGCGCAGTGGCTCACTCCTGCAATCCCAGCACTTAGGGAGGCCGAGTCGGGCAGGTCACCCGAGGTGAGGAGTTCGAGACCAGCTTGGCCAACACGGCAAAACCTCATCTCTACTAAAAATACAAAAATTAGCCAGGCATGGTGGCACATGCCTATAATCCTAGCCGCTCTAGAGGCTGGGACAGGAGAATCACTTGAACCTGGGAGCCAAGATCGCACCATTGCACTCCAGCCAGGGTGACAAGAGCAAAACTCCATCTCAAAATACAAAAATTAAAAAAAGAAGATGGCCATATGAAGACAGAGACACATAGGAAGAATGTCACATGATAATAAGGGCAGAAATCAGAATTATACTCTCATAGGCCAATGAGTGGCAAAGATTGCTGAAAACCACTAGAAGACAGAAAGAGGCAAGAAAGGGTTCTCCCTACAGGTGTCAGAGGGACCACAGCCCAGCTGACACCTTCATTCCGAACATCCATCCTTTAGAACTGTAAGGAAATAAATTAACACTGTTTTAAGCCACTCAGTTCATAGTACACTTTGTGATGGCAGCCCAGAAACATGGTTACATGAGTATATACATTTTTTGTTTATTTGTTTCAGAGATAGCGTCTCCCTCTGTCACCCAGGCTGGAGGGCAGTGGCACGATCATAGTTCACTGTAACCTTGAATTTCTCCTCCCACCTCAGCCTCCTAACTAGCTAGGAATACAGGTGCACACCACCACACCTGGATAATTAACTAGCTAGGAATACAGGTGCACACCACCACACCTGGATAATTAACTAGCTAGGAATACAGGTGCACACCACCACACCTGGATAATTAACTAGCTAGGAATACAGGTGCATACCACCACACCTGGATAATTAACTAGCTAGGAATACAGGTGCATACCACCACACCTGGATAATTAACTAGCTAGGAATACAGGTGCATACCACCACACCTGGATAATTAACTAGCTAGGAATACAGGTGCACACCACCACACCTGGATAATTAACTAGCTAGGAATACAGGTGCACACCACCACACCTGGATAATTAACTAGCTAGGAATACAGGTGCACACCACCACACCTGGATAATTAACTAGCTAGGAATACAGGTGCACACCACCACACCTGGATAATTAACTAGCTAGGAATACAGGTGCACACCACCACACCTGGATAATTAACTAGCTAGGAATACAGGTGCACACCACCACACCTGGATAATTAACTAGCTAGGAATACAGGTGCACGCCACCACACCTGGATAATTAACTAGCTAGGAATACAGGTGCACACCACCACACCTGGATAATTAACTAGCTAGGAATACAGGTGCACACCACCACACCTGGATAATTAACTAGCTAGGAATACAGGTGCACACCACCACACCTGGATAATTAACTAGCTAGGAATACAGGTGCATACCACCACACCTGGATAATTAACTAGCTAGGAATACAGGTGCATACCACCACACCTGGATAATTTTTTAATTCGGGGTTTATTTAGGGTTTTTATTTGTTTTTTTTGTAGAGACAGGGTCTCGCTATGTTGCCCAAACTGACCTCAGACTCCTGGCATCAAGGGATCCTCCTGCCTCAGTCTTCCAAAGTCCTGGGATTACAGGCATAGGCCACCGCACCCAGCCAAGTATATACTTTTAAGTGGTTGAATAGGCATATACATTTACCAAATTCATCAAATTGTGCATCAAAGCCCTACGCATTTCACTGTTTCTAAATTGTAAATGTTATAGTGTAAACAAGGAAGCAGATGTTTTGTCAAGATATAAGATTAAAGACCCTGGTAGCAAAGAACAAGTTCAGCATGGTATCTGCCCACCAGAACCCAGAACCTACTGTTCCAAATTTCTTCAAGGCAACTGCCCATACATTTAGGTGTAAGAAGGATGGCAGAAACTAGAAGTGGCAGCCAGGCATGGTGACTCGCTTCTGTAATCTCAGCACTTTGAGAGGCCAAGGCAGGCAGATCACTTGAGGTCACAAGTTTGAGACCAGCCTGGCCAACATGATGAAACTGCGTTCCTACTAAAAATACAATAAATTAGCCAGGCATGGTGGCGCACGCCTCTAATCCCAGCACCCTGGCTACTCAGGAGGCTCAGACAGGAGAAATGCTTAAACCCAGGAAGCAGAGGATGCAGCATGTCGAGATCATGCCACTGCACTCCAGCCTGGCCAACAGAGTCAAACTCTGTCTCCAACAAAAAAAAGAAAAAGAAAAAAAAGAAAAGAAAAGAAAAGAAACCAAAAATGGGAAGGGAAAAATAATTATCAAATTTTAAAAATGGAGCCTAAATAATATCTTCATCCATGGTAGTAGCATTTAAAATTGCCCAGAAATAAATAAAACTTAAGCCATGAGGACTGTCTCCTTGAGGAAGGTTGAGCGTATACTAGATAAAATGCAGGGAAGAAGGAAATGAATTGTGTGTGTAATGCCAGGTAGCCAGGTTAAACAACTTATATGCATTGCATTGCATTTTATCAATTCAGATGGAAACCCTTGAACCATGATGTTGCCAAGAAACCACACCCATAGGCATGTTAGGATCAACCAAGTATGTGAGGCTGCTACCCAAATTGTGTAATAGACCTGGTGGCTGACCCAGCAATTTTCCGAACCTCCTTCTCCTTTCTCATGCTTTGCTGCAGAGGCTAGAAAACTAAACATTCACTGTTCCAGCCTCACTTGCAGTGAGCACTGGCCATATATTACAGTCCTGGCTAAGAAAAACATTAGAAGAAAGGTTGTATTTTCAGACAAAGAGCGTCTCAGGAGGTGAAGGTCTTTTGCCCTGGTCTTTTCTTTGATGCCTGAGATGCTTGTGTGATGCCTAGATGCAAGGATGCCCTCCCGACACCATGAAACCAATAAACATGAGGACCGAAATCCACAGCTATCTGTGGTAGCACAGAAAGCTGGAAAGAGCCTGAATACTGGAGAGTATCAACGTATTGCTGTGTCTGCCATGACCTGTCCACCTTCAGGTTTCCATTTTGTTATTTCTATTTTTTGAGACAGGTTCTCGCTGTTATCCAAGTTGGAGTACAGTGGCATGATCATAGCTCACTGCAGCCTCTAACTCCTAGGCGCAAGCAATCCTCCCACTTCAGCCTCTGGAGTATCTGGGACTACAAGTATGAGCCACCACGCCTATCCCGGTCTTGCCGTGTCTTGCAACAGTGTTTCCCAGGCTGGTCTTGAACTCCTGGTCTCCTATGAGCCACCATGCCTATCACAGTCTTGCATGTATCTTGCAACGGTGTTGCCCAGGTTGGTCTTGAACTCCTGGTCTCAAGTGATCCTTCCACCTTAGCCCCTCAAAGTGCTGGGATCACAGGCATGAGCCAACACACCCAGGTGAAATTTCTTAAGTAAGCAATCATTGTCTTTGTGACAAGCCACTATTCATCCATATTTCTATTACTTGCTACAAAATGCATTCCTAATTGATAAAACTAACAACTATATCCCTCCTACCTAAGAGTCCTAACAAACTATAGCAAAAGATGGGAAACAGAGTGGCGTGGCAAACAGATTCTGTAAATGTACGAAGCATTCTTCAAAGGCTGTGAATGGATCAGAGTTTACTTGTTGGCTACCTCTAGCATCAAAATACCAAGGTAGGCCAGGTGTGGTGGTGGCTCACGCCAGTAACCCCAGCACTTTGGGAGGCCGAGGTGAGTGGATCCTTTGATGCCAGGAGTTCAAGACCAGCTTGGGCAACATGGTGAAACCCCATCTCTACTACAAATACAAAAATTAACCTGGCGTGGTGGTGGCATGCACCTGTAGCCTCAGCTGCTTTGGAAGCTGAGGAATTAGAATTGCTTGAACTGGGAAGGTGAAGGTTGCAGTGAGCCGAGATCATGCCACTGTACTCCAGCCTGGGTGACAGAGCAACACCTATCTCAAAGAAAAAAAAAAAAAAAGACCAAGGTAAAAATAAAGCAGTTAATAATAAAAGAAGAAGAAGAAGTAAAATAAGAATTGTTAACCTTTATTGATGGCTTTCTAGGTTCTAAGTAATTGACATGCATTGTGTTATTAATTCAGATGGAAACCCTTGGACCACGATGCTGCCGAGAAACAACAGCAGTAGGCATACTGGGTCAACCAAGTATGTGGGGCTGCTACTCAGTTGTGTAATGCGAAAACAGTAGTAGACTGAGAATCAATAGACTAACATTCTACTTTCTTTTTTGTTTTTTTTTTTTTTGTTGTTGTTGTTGTTTTCTTTTTTTTTTTTTTTTGAGACAGAGTCTTTCTCTGTCACTCAGCTTGGCATACAGTGGTGCAATCTTGGCTCACTGCAACCTCTGCCTCCCGGGTTCAAGCAATTATCCTGCCTCAGCCTCCCTAGTAGCTGGGACCACAGGGGCCCGCCACCATGTTTTTGTTTGTTTGTTTGTTTGTTTGTCTTCTTTCGTTTTTTTCTTGAAACGGAATCTCGCTCTGTCGCCCAGGCTGGAGTGCAGTGGCACCATCTCAGCTCACTGCAACCTCCACCTCCCAGTTCAAGGGATTCTCCTGCCTCAGCCTCCTGAGTAACTGGGATTACAGGCATGCATCACCACGCCCAGCTAATTTTTTGCATTTTTAGTAGAGACAGGGTTTCACCATGTTGGCCAGGCTGGTCCTGAACTCCTGACCTCAAGTGATCCACCCTCCTCAGCCTCCCAATGTGCTGGGATTACAGGCATGAGCCACCGTGCCTGGCTGCATCCTAGTTTTCACACTGCTAGTCACATGCTCTGTGAATCCAAAGAATCATTTAATATCTCTGAGATGGTTTTTCTTCCCTTAAAGGCAGACGTTGAAGAAAATTATTTGTAGGGTGCACTTGACATCGAACATCCTAATTTCCAACCTATTTAGTTTGGCTGAAGTAATTTGGCTGGATTTGTAACAATTCATGGAATATTTATGAAACATCACAGTCATGTCAAGAGAGCGACAGCAATTGTTTATCCCAAGCTCCAAAGACTTGGCGGAAATAGTCAAAGCAGGATACAGAAGATAGAATTCTGTTAATAAAGATAACTTCCTAAGCACTCTCAACAAGCTTATACAGTAGCTGTGAACTTAACAAAGGAATTATTGCCTGGGCAAGATGTGAATTATTGTCAAATTTATGCTATCTATGTTAATGGCCAGAAACTATGTTTAACTGACTCAGGGATACAGTGATGGCTTGTTTTGGGTTTTCTCTAATAGAAAAATTTCCCTTCAAAATTATTTCTCCCCTGCAGCTAGCATTAAAATTCATTTACATTTTCTCAACACATACTTATTTTTGCAAAGAAGCAAAAAAAAAATACATAAAATAAACAACTTGGGAAGAGGATCTTAGCTTGAAATATTCACATAGACAATTCAAAGATCTATAATCTGTAGGGTGGAGAATCAAAGGTTGATTATTTGTGAACTCGACTGTGAATAAATTTTTAAAAAGTTATTCAAGACGCAGAAAATTGCATGGATACATATTTATGTTTGGCATCAGTAGTAAAATTATATTTTCTAATGAATCTACAGCTCAGGGCTTTAAAATGTGGATCTTTTAAAATGCACCAAGCAAAGTTCCAAGCATTACAAGAAATGTTTTATTTATAATGTTTGTGTGAAGCTAGACATGGCACCCATCTGTCTCTTCCAATATATTTTCACAACTGGATTTATAGACTGCAACTAAAAAAGTAAAAGAGACAGTGTTCTGACTCCTGTGTAGTCTAATTCAGTCTATTATCATAATTTGATTTGTTATAAGCTGTCAATACAATATGCCACACTACCCTTCCTCTTCCAGTTTCATGGCAGTAAGTTTTGTGTCCCCTTTCTGAGAAATACTTCAAGGATGCCTGCTTATTCTTTTTTTCTTCTTCCTCTTCTTCTTCTTCTTTTTTTTTTTTTTTTTTTTTTTGAGACGGAGTTTCACTCTTGTCGCCCAGGCTAGAGTGCAGTGACGACATTGCAGCCCACTGCAACCTCCACCTCCCAGGTTCAAGCGATTCTCCTGCCTCAGCCTCCCGAGTAGCTGGGATTATAGATGCCCCCCCACCATGCCCAGCTAATTTTTGTATTTTTAGTACAGACAGGATTTTACCATGTTGACCAGGCTGGTCTGGAACTCCTGACCTCAGGTGATCTGCCCGCCTCGGCCTCCCAAAGTGCTGGGACTTCAGGCATGAGCCACCACACCTAGCCCTATTTCTTTCTTTATCGCCTTCTTCCCCACATTTATGCATACTTGATGTGGCAGGAGATAAATAAGTATTGAATGAAGGCCCAGAACTCTCATTGTACCATATGAAAAGAACTTAAAAGAGAAAAAAAAAAATGCTCCAAAAAAGTAAAATTTTTCATGCACTCTCCTTGGTCCTCACTTGTCTCTTGTTTTTATCTGTTTGCTTTGTTAGTTTTTATGGTTTTGTTTTTGGTTTGGAGACAGTCTCACTCTATCACCCAGGCTGGAGTACAGTGGTATAATCACACCTCACTGTAGCCTCGAGCTCCTGGGCTCAAGTGATTCTCCTGTCTCAGCTTCCCAAGTAGCTAGCACTACAGGTGCATGCCACCACACCCAGCTCATCTCTTAATTTTTTTTTTTTTTTTTTTTTTTTTTTTTTTTTTTTTTTTTTAGATACAGAGTCTTTCTATGTTGCCCAGGCTGGTCTTGAACTCCTAACTTCAGGTGATTTTTTTGCCTCAGCCTCTCAAAGTGCTGGGGTTACAGGCTTGAGCCACCACGCAGCCTTGCCTCTTGCTTATATCCTCATTCTCCCTCTAATTCTTTAATTTTTATTGTTATTTTCTTTTTCTTTTTTCTTTTTCTTTTTCTTTTTTCCCAAGACAAAGTCTTGCTGTGTCACCCAGGCTGGAGAGCAATGGCGCGATCTCAGTTCACTGCAACTTCCACCTATCGGGTTCAACCAATTCTTTCTGCCTCAGCCTCCCTAGTAGCTAGGATTATAGGTGCCCTGCACCACACCCAGCTAGTTTTTGTGTTTTTTTTACTAGAGACAGGGTTTTGCCATGTTGGCCAGGCTGGTCTTGAACTCCTGACCTCAGGTGATCCACCTACCTCGGCCTCCCAAAGTGCTAGGATTACAGGTGTGAGACACTGCAGCCGGCCAATTTTTATTGTTAGTTTCTTAGAGACAGGATCACACTCTGTCACCCAGGCTGGAGTACAATGGTGCACAATCATAGCTCACTGCAGCTTAGAACTCCTAGGCTCAAGCATCCTCCCTCCCAAGTAACTAGGACATGCCTCAGCTAACTTTTTTTTCTTTTTACATTTTGTAGAGACAGGATCTCGCTGTGTTGTCCAGGCTGATCTCAAGCTCCTAGCCTCACGTGATCCTGCTCAATCCTTCGAGTAGCTGGGACTACAGGTGTGTGCCATCATGCCTGGCTACCCCTCTCACTCTTTCTTTTGCTGGCATTTAGTTCTACTCTCTTGTCTATTTATGGCCTTAATGACTCTGATGCTACTTTAGAAAGCATTTCCTATTCACGTTTAGCAATCACCATTCAGTCGTCGATCGTAACAAGGTCCTCTATAAGCCAACCAGACGAGCAGCACCTGCAACAACTTGCAAAACAATCTTGAAAAAGATAAAAAAGAAGTGAATGACCATTTTTACATAACTTGGTTAAAGTCGCAGGAATTTCAAGCTGGATGTTAGGGTGAGTGGCATTCCCCCTACCTTCTTCCAGAGAACAGAGAACATCAGGCACACACATAAAGAGAGTCCCACATCCTAAGCTCCGAGATGGGTGTTCCTGAGTCATTCTCTGCCTAATTTAAGCCATCTGTCACTGTCATGTCTTTATCAAGGTTTCAAAACAACTAAGAAACCAGATTTTTTCAGGAAAATCATTCAGAGAGAGAGACGAGTTATTTGGTATATTCTACCAAAGATTTGAGATGAACTGAATTAAGCACTAGAAACTCATACTTATGGGGACTTTTAAATAGGATGCTGAACAATGAATATGATTTCACAGAGTCAGCCAGGCATGGTGGCTCATGCCTGTAATTCCAGCAGTTTGGTAGGCCAAGGCGGGTGGATCGCATGAGTCCAGGAGTCTAAGACCGGCATGGGCAACATAGCAAGACTCTGTCTTACAAAATATACAAAAACTAGCTGGGCATGGTGGTGTATGCCTGTAGTCCCAACTACTCGGGGGGCTGAGGTGGGAGGATAGCTTGAGCCCTTGAGAGTTCAAAGTTGCAGTGAGCTAGATTGCACCGCTGTACTCCAGCCTGGGTGACAGAGTGAGATCCAGTCTCAAAACAAACAAACAAAAAGATTTCACAGAGTCAAAATTAGCTATTGGCCAGTTTGAACTTTTCACCCCTAAAAGATAAGCTGACTTCCAATCAAATCCAACTTGAATGTCAAGGAATTGGATGCTAACTAGAGCTCTACGCCTCCAAATAATCAAAGTCTTTTAAAATACATTCCTAAAATGTGTAGCCAGGCGTGGTGGCACACACCTATAATTCCAGTGACTTGAGAGGCTCAGAGAGGAGGACTGCTTGAGGCAGGAGTTTGAGACCAGCCTGGCCAACATAGTGAGACCCCATTTTTCTTAAAAAATAAAAATAAAAAATTCTTAAAATGCATGGTGACTGATATAGAGATGATTTGTAATAAACGGCTGACAAATGAACAAATAAATCAATGAAGGAAAAACATCTGAAAACCTATATTATTTAGCCTTGTATGTTCTCAGTACAAATTTGTTGACCTGCAAAAAAGAGGCCCACATCCAGGACTAAAATGTCAAGTAGGAGAGGAGAGAAAAAAAATAGGCTTTTGAAGATCTACTTTGTACTAGGTCCTGTTAATTTATTTTTAGTTTGAAAATAATACTGGGGGATCCTCCTCATTTTACATATTATTATATTTATTTTAGTGATCAGTAAACTAAGGATCAGAGTGTTTAAATATTGAAATAGTAATAATGTTGACCATTTACACACACACACAGGTCCACACGCACACCCATCTTTGATTCTTACAACCTTTCAAGGAATGTGTCGTCATCCCATTTTAGGGCAAAGAAACTGGGGTCCAGAAAGATCACAGCTCATGTAGTGATAAATAGCAGAGCCAAAACCATACTGAGAATTGATGAGAGCAGGAAACATCCCAGCAGCATCTCTATCTGCTGGTCCTTTTGCAATTATCCCTCTTTGCCATTGCCACAAACAGGTTCATCAGCAAAAGAGTAATCCACCAGGGAACAGACCCATGGGGTCCAGCCTGATTGTGACTAAGTAAGGGCCATGGAACCTGTGGAAAAGTTGAACCAGAGTCTGAGTTTTTAACAGTCATTGTTCAGACTCCCTGTCCACCTCTTAGTTTTCAAGGCTTTCCACGAGTAAAAACGAAGTCATCCTTGCCTAAGAAGATGCCATAATGATGCATGAGATGTCTACCAGGGAAGTGCTTTGATACCTTCTCAATCACATTCAGACCATTTGTCCCTCCTTCACAGCAACCAGTGATGGAGAAGACTTAGGGCCAGAAGCCTCACTAGTCAGTCTTGCACAGCCCTGGTGCTTTGTGTTCAAGAGTGAAATGGACCAAAAAGCAGACAAAGCAATTATAAGAAAACTCCAGACCAATAACTCTAGTGAACAAAAATGCCAAAATCCTTATCACAGTATTAGCAAATTAAACCAGTGATCTACAGAAACTTATTAAAAGGTATATAATACATCATGACTAAGTAAGGTTTATTCCAGGAATGCAAGCCTGGTTCAACATTTTTTTTAAAGAGATAATTCACTATTTCAACTGAATGAAGCAGAAAATATACGACTATTTCAATGACTGCAGAAAAAAGTAATTGACAAAATTTAACAACTATTCATGGTAAAATCTCTCAGCAAATTAGAAATCGTGGGTAATTTCCTCAGTCTGATAAAATCTGTTATATATGAAAGACCTATATATCACATCATCCTTGACAGTGAAAGACTGAAGACTTCCCCCCTAAAACTGGGGACAAAGATGCCCACTGTTACCATTTCTATTTACCACTGTACTGTAGGTCTTAGCCATTGCGATAAGGCAAGAAAAAAAGAGGTAAATATCTTTTTTTTAAAAGAACTTAAAATAAGCAAAATGATCCCTTATTTGCAGGTGAATGTTTGTATAGAAATTTACAAGATATCTACAAAGCAATTTCTAAAAGGAATAAATAAATTTCACAAGGTCATAGGATACAAGGTTTATATGAAAAAAAATCACTGTATTTCTATATAGGAGCATAACAAAATGAAGCTATAAAAATCAATTCCATCTTCAGTAGTATTAAAAAAAGAAAAATAAAGTACATATGAAGAAAACTAATCAAAAGTTATACAAAATCTCGAAGTTGAAAGTTATAATTTAACGTTATTTGGGCCTTAAGGAAGAACTAAATGAATATATATATATCATGTTTATGGGTTAAAATATTCCATTTTGTTAAGAGATTAATTTCCCCAATTGATTACAGAGTTAATGCAATTACTATCAAAATGTAACCAGACTTATGCAGACATTGACAATTTGGATTCTAAAATTTACATACAAAGACTAAATGCTATAAAAAGCCAAAGCAATGTTTTTAAAAGAACAAAGTTAAAGGACTTAACTGCAGCGGATCTCAAGACTTATTTTGAAAGCCCAGTCAAAAGGATAGACTTCTAGATAATGGAACAGAATATAGAGTCAAGAAATAGAGATACATATACATGGATATTTTACAAAGGTGCTAAGGTAATTCAGTGGCAAAAGAAAGGTAGTTTTGTTTTGTTTGTTTTTAATAAATGATGCTGGAATGCCTAAATAACCACAAGAAAAAATAAACAACAATTTTCTCATCTGCTACATAAAAATGAACTCAAAATTGATAATATACCTAAATAGAAAAACAAAAACTATAAAACGTTGGGAGCAAAAGAGAAATCTCTGTGACCATGAAATAAAGATTATCTAGATAGCACACAAAAAGCATGAATCATAACATGAAATATTGATACATCTAACTTTATAAAAAATAAAAATGGTCTTTAAAGGCCACTGTTGAGAAAATAAAAAGGCAAACTACAGACTGGGAGAATGTATTTGCAACATGCATGCAAACAAAGGACTTATATCTAGTATATGTAAAGAACTTATATAGCTAAAAAATACAAGAGGCTTCAAAAATGAAGAAATACAAACAGCCAATAAACACAGGAAAGGATACACATCATTAGCCATTAGGAAAAGGCAAACAAAAACACAATTATATACCACCACAGTTCAGTAGAATGGTTAAAAATAGACATAGTATCAGGATTGGCAAGGATGTGGAGCCACTGGAAGTCTCGTACACCAATGGTGGGAACGTAAAATGGTACAACTACTTTGAAACACAGTTTGGCAATGTCTTAAAAAGTCAAATATCCATCTATCATGCAACCCACCCGTTCCACTCTTAGCTATTTACCCAAGAGAAATGGAAACATAGGTCCACAAAAACACTCGTATAAAAACATTCAAAGAAGCTTTATTACATTTTTGACTATTATAAATCACATCAAACTTCACAGCAAAATTCATGTGAGGATAGAGAACAATTTCCTATTATTTATAATAGTCAAAAACTAGCTAAACAACAAACACAAACGTCCATCAACAGGTGGATGCATAAACTGCGGAATATTCACACAACAGAATACCACCCAACAATAAAAAACAAACTACAAATACATAACAACACAGATGAATCTCAAAATAATATGCTAAGAGAAAGAAGCCAGACACAAGAGTATATATTGTATTCTCACATTTCTATAAAATTTCAGAAAACAAAAACTGAACTGTAGTGATAGAATGCAGATCAGTTTGGGACAGGGAGGTGAGAGCATGGAGGAAGGGATGACTTGCAATGACCATCATGGAATTTTGGAATTTTGGGGTGTGATGTAAATCTTTGGTCTCTTTATTGGGTGGCAGTATTATTGGTATACACTTAGTCAAAACTCAACGAATTGCACACTTTAAATATGTGCACTGTATTGTATGTAAGCTATACTTCAATATCATTTTTTTTTTTTTTGAGATGGGGTCTCACTCTATTGCCCAGGCTGGAGTGCAGTGGCGCAATCTCGGCTCACTGCAAGCTCCGCCTCCCGGGTTCACACCATTCTCCTGCCTCAGTCTCCCAAGTAGCTGGGGCTACAGGCACCTGCCACCATGCTCAGCTAATTTTTTTGTATTTTTAGTAGAGATGAGGTTTCACCATGTTAGCCAGGATGGTCTCAATTTCCTGACCTCGTGATCCGCCCACCTCAGCCTCCCAAAGTGCTGGGATTACAGGCGTGAGACAAATCATTTTTTTAAATAAGAATAAACCAGAGCAAATTCAGAATACAGTAAGTGGGGTGGGAAAGCATGCAATCTGAGACACGATTGAAGATTCTTGAGGAGCATCATGACTGTCCTCAGATGTCCATCGGATACAAGAGTCAGCTTCTGGACAACCTCATTGCAAGAACCAGGATAGACTGGTGGAATTTGGAGACAGCAAACTTCATCTGAGGACAGAGAACAATGTCCTAACCAGGAAGAATAATCCACAGCTAAAACTGGCTGCCATGCTGGAGAGGGTGTTCCTTGGTACTGGAGGTATTCATGGAGAAGTAGGCAGACCAGGGCTTTGGAGGAACTTTGTGAGAACAAACACCACCACTTTTAAGTTCCAGCTCCCTTTCTAACCTCAAGCATTTCAAGGAAATCACTTCTCTTCTAATAACAAGCAGTCTGAAATAATAGACAATAAATCAGAAATAAAACAGCTCAGGCACAGAGGAAGAGGGGAAAGTGTCTTAGGTAACCACCAAACTTCACAATCATACAATGGGCCCCAGCAAAATAGTGGGCCCTAATAAGCATATTCCTTTCCCTTTAAGTGCACTAAAATAAAAAAACTAAAAGCAAACTCAGAGGGTATTCCTGCAACTGCAAAAAAATGTATGGGAACAGACACAAAACTCCCCCTCCCAGATAAGCAACACAAAGAGACACAAAAACATTCTGAGCCTGTGATAAGCTCTTCCACCCTGAACCCTTAAAAACTCTTAGTCTGTAAGAGACAGCACCTCCGACCTAGCTTGGCCCAAAGCTCCTCTCAGGGTTATTCTCCAAAATAAACCTGTCTTTGACTGTTAAGCCACTTTTCGTGTTTCTTTCCTCTTTCTTCTTTCTTTAATTCTTACAGGCAGACCAGGGATTTGGAGGAACTTTGTGAGAAAGGTGGAGACCAACCCATAAGGCCTCTTCCAACCTGAAGATGCTAGAATTCTGCAAGACTAGGCATTCTCTGCTGTTTGCTGTTGGCATATGATAGAGTTTGGACGTTTGTCCCCTCCAAATCTCTTGCTGAAATATGATTCACAGTATTGGAGGTGAGGCCTGCTTGGAGGTGTTTGGGTCATGGGGGCGGATCCCTCATGAATGTCCTAGTGCTGGCCTTCATAGTGAGAACCGGTTATTGAAAACTCTGTGGCACCTCCTCCCTCTCTCTCTTTCTCCCACTCTCACCATGTGACATGCTGGCTCCTCATCACTTTCCCACCATGATTGGAAGCTTCCTGAGGCCTCACCAGAAGCAGATGCAGGCATCACACTTCATGTACAGCCTGCAGAACCATAAGCCAATTAAACTTCTTTATAAATTACCCAACTTCAGGTCTTTCTTCCTAGTGATGCAGGAACAGCCTACTACAGCAGAGGAAAGCCCAAAGTTCAATAGAGTCTCCCTTTCCCAGACAATTTTCTCTAAAGAAAATTAAAATGTCAGGATGGAAATGAAGAGGAATTTTCCACCCTGTCTATTTGGTGCCAGATCCCCTTCTTTCTGTTGGCCCAAGAACACTTACACTGAAGATGGATGATTTTGAGGCTTGCTCCCTTCCAAAAGCTCATCTTGTAATGACTAATTAGTCTGAAGTTAGCACAAACAGTAGCGGCTGAGTGGAAACACCTATTGTAATTTCTGGTGCGCTGGCTCCCAAAGCCATCCTCGTATGATATCTAACTCAAAGCCTTCGTCTCCTGCCGAAACGGTGAGGAGGAGCGATGCGTGGGTGTAATCCTTAAGCGTGATCACAAACCAGTTGAGCTACAAGAGCTCATTCACTCATTCATTTGTGTATTCATTCAATGAGCACATGAGTATTCTGATGCACCAGAACACTCTCTCCCCTGCTTTGACTGTGTGGCCCCTTCTCACTGTTCTTTCAAGTGCTTACCCTGACTTAGAGAAGAGGACACTTGGAGGAGGAGACAGATTTAAGGAAGGTAAACAGAAATAAGACATCCCAGGCTATGTCATGTCTCTTAAGCAGGCCTGGCCAGAGGATCAATATGAGACTGATCAACAGCTCAGGGTTTTTGTTATTAATTTTTGATTATTCTCAAAGAGCTCAAGGTTCTTATTTTCTACACCAAGTTTTATATTAAAATAGGACATTTGGGCGGGGCAATGTGGTTCATGCCTGTAATCCTCACACTTGAGGAGGCTGAGAAGGGTGGATCACTTGAAGGCAGGAGTTCGAGACCAGCCTGGCCAACATAGTGAAACCTCATCTCTACCAAAAATACAAAAATTAACTGGGCGTGGTGATGCATGCCTGTAATCCCAGCTACTTGGGAGGCTGAGGCAGGAGGATCACTTGAACCTGGGAGGCAGAGGCTGCAGTGAGCTGAGATTGCACCACTTCACTCCAGCCTGGGCGACAGAGGAAGACTCCATTTCAAAAAAAAAAGACATTTGGTGGAGATTTGGCCCTTCTGAAGTGTCATTCTGTAGGGCTCCAGGGACCATGGCAACCAAGCTATTTGCGCTTTCTTATTTCTCTTCTAGCATTCTCCTTTGTAACAGGTTCATGTCCCTTAGCACCTCCACCCAGTGCTGATCCAGGGCAACGAAAAAGAACTCACTCTGGTCCAACCACCTGTTTTCCAGCCAAGGGCTCTTGCTCAGAGAGCCAAGGCAGAAGCTCCCATTTGGTAGAAGTTGAATCTGAGGCTTTTTATTATCATTAATCTAACCTGCCCCAATTTGAAAGGATGAGGAAGGTGTGTTTGCATTTAGCCCAAATCACATCCTGAAAAACGGGGAAAAGATTCGTAAGCAATTCAGAGGGAGAATAAGGCCCAGTGTGTATTGCACAAAGGAATGAAACTCGGAACAACAGTGTTGTCAGAAACAGGAAAGAAGACCTCTTCCCACAAATCTAGATGAGACTGATTCAGCATGGAGAATTATTTCAGCTTGACATTAAAAGGAAATTCTGAGAAAGAAAAGGCAATGGGAAGTGTGACTTGGGAAAGGCTGCACTTGTGCAAGAGGTCAAATTGAGTAACATCCCATACATAATCACTGGGATTGCTAACTTAAAAATGGGTTCTTTGGGTTGGGAGTGGTGGCTCATGCCTGTAATCCCAACACTTTGGGAGGCCCAGGTGGGCAGATCACGAGACCAGGAGTTCGAGACCAGTCTGACCAACATGGTGAAATCCCATCTCTACCAAAAATACAAAAATTAGCCAGGCGTGGTGGCACACACCTGTAATCCTAGCTACTCAGGAGGCTGACACAGGAGAATCGCTTGAACTCAGGAGGCGGAGGTTGCAGTGAGTCGAGATCGCACTACTGTACTCCAGCCCGGGTGACAAAGCGAGACTCTGTGTCAAAAAAAAAAAAAAAAAAAAAGAAGAAGAAGAGGTTCTTTGACAAAGTCCCGCTTTATTTTTCACTTGGGTAATATGTTGATGCGTATTGCAGATGTCTGTTTCAATTAGGGACTATAAACGTCATTTTGTCAGATTTAGACTCCATTGAAAAATAAACAGCAAATTTTGAAATGCTTTGTTCTTGTATTTTATATCAAGTTTATTTCATAAAGTCTGAAGTCTGGGTTTTCCATGTTTTCAATATTTTTGGTCTTTAGGCATCACGGCTTACTTTAAAAGCTAACCCCCAAATAATATTTGGTTTCCTTTATAAGTGAGATATTAAATGAAAACTGGTGATTTTTTTGGACTAAAATTAGCAAAGGTAAAACTTAGATATTTTCTCACGTGCAAGCAAGTTTTTAGTTGAACTCATATCTCACACTAATTGGGTGAAAAGTCGATCTGAATTAGAGATCCTTTAAATTCAGTATTATGACTTTCAAGGGCATTCAGTAACAAAAGGAAGTAGATAAGAAAAACATTCTATTTATACATCTAACCAGGACAGCTCTGAGAGGCTAAATAAGTTTCACGGGTAATTAACATCATTTGCATGAGGACTAATATGCTTGGGATTAAAAGTTCTTTTTTAAATGTCATACAATTTTTTTGACTGTTCCCATCGTGACTTAAGAGTAATGGCTGGTGCTGGCGAATACATCCGTCCCCAAAGACCAAACAGGTTAAGGCAAGTGTCACCAAACACTTAGGTCTGCCCCGGAGTTTCCATCAGCCAAAACCAGCAAGTTCTCTCTGATGAAGAATCCTGTCTCATTATACACTGGTAGACTATTTAACTTATCATCATGAAAATTAAAACTGAAGAAGAAAATAAGTAAATAAATATATATATATATGAATATATGCATGTGTGTAATATATATGTATAACTTTATATACCCACATAATTTTCAAACTTGCTCAAAATGACAGAAAATAATGAAATGAATCGACACATAACCATAACTCAGATTCAACAATTAGCAATATTTTGCCACATTTGCTTCATCTTTTTCCCCCTTTCTTACTAAAATATTTTAAAGCACTTCTCAGACATCATGTCGTTTCACCCCTATGCACTGCAATGCACGCCTATTAAAAAAAAAAAAAAAACAAAACATTTTCTTATGTAAAAAACTTATATACTGACTCATATTAACAAAAGACATATACTGTTCGCATATTAACAAAAGACATAGTAATTCTCAGGATGAAAAAATCTCATCCGATACTCATCCATGATCCCACCTCCCCAATTGTCTCACAAAGGTCATTTTACATGATCTGTTCGCATCAGGATACAAACAAGGCACACATGCTGCTTGTCTCTAATGTGCTCCACCCTCCCTGGCTTCTCATTCTTTTCAAGTCACTGACTTGTTGCAGAAACCATGTCAGCTGTCCTGAAGACTGTCCCACATTCCGGAAGCCCTTGTGGTATCATTTCGTTTGTTCCTCTGTCCCTCATATTTCCTGTAAAAGGAAGTTGGCCCTAGAGCTTTGAAGAGATTCATATTCAGCTTTTCCTGAAGACAACTTCATATGGATGCTGTGAGTTTCAGGTTGTACTACACTGGGACTCCACCCCACCTGATATGCCAACTGTAGTGACAACCAGCAGGTTCAGGGGGTGACAGCCCTAAGTGTGCATTGTCAAGTTCTCCATAAACCTTTCATCTCATGGTTTCTTTCATCACAGAGCCTTGCTTGATGCAAACACTCTATTTCATTCTTGGTGGCAAACTGGTGATTTCTAAGTGCAATAATTTCTTCCACAATTATTCATTGACATCTTCATAAAGAAGGTGTCCTTTTTTTTTTTTTTTTTTAATCAACTTGGGCTACTTGGTTACTGTTACTTGGGCTATTTGAAATATTGTTTATGCTTTTTTTCCTTTTTTTTTTTAGAGACAGGATCTCACAGTGTGGGTCATACTGGAGTGCAGTGGCACCATCATAGCTCACTGCAATCTCAAACTCCCAGGCTCAAGTGATCCTCCAGCCTCAGCCTCCCACGTAGCTGAAGGCTACCACCTACCCCCTACCACGACTGGCTTGTTTATGCTTTTTAAGTGCCAATCTTTGGAGTAAAGATTTGATACCCAGCCAGGCACGGGTACCAGCACTTTGGGAGGCCAAGGGGGGCAATCACCTGAGGTCAGGCATTCAAGATCAGCCTGGCCAACATGGTGAAACCCCATCTCTTCTAAAAATACAAAAATTAGCCAGACGTGGTGCAGGTGCCTGTAATCCCAGCTACTTGGGAGGCAGGGGCAGGAGACTCACTTGAACCCGGGAGGCACAAGGTTGCCGTGAGCCGAGATCAAGTCATTGCACTCCAGCCTAGGTGACACAGTGAAACTCCATCTCCAAAAAAAAAAAGTTTGGTACCCTATAAGCTTTTACCCCTACCATATTAAAGTACCATGGAAATAAGTCTATATATGTATGTGTTGGTAGAAACACATTGGAATACATATATAGTATATAAAATGTACATCATAAACATATAGTTTATCGTATATATTACAAATACATAGTATATAAAATATGTAAAATGTTTATGTATGTTTATATATTTTCAATGTGTTGCTACCTATTGCATTTATCATTTCTTTTACTGCTTCAATTATTCCCTTTTGGGCAGTGGATGTCCTTTCAGCAGCCTCCAGTTCTTAGGTAACCTATTAGTTTTTGGACTTAGCACACACTGCCTAGCTCATAGTAAGGACTTCCATAACTTTTATTTATGTTATGTTATGTTATGTTATGTTATGTTATGTTATGTTATGTTATGTTATCTTATCTTATCTTATCTTATTTTATTTTATTTTATTTTATTTTATTTTATTTTATTTTATGACAGAGTCTTGCTCTGTCGCCCAGGCTAGAGTGCAATGGCATAGTCTCGGCTTACTGCAACCTCTGCCTCCTGGGTTCAAGAGATTCTCCTGCCTCAGCCTCCCCAGTAGCTAGGATTACAGGTGTGCACCACCACATCCGGCTAATTTTTGTATTTTTAGTAGAGATGGGGTTTCGCCATACTGGCCAGGCTGGTCTCGAACTCCTGACCTCGTGATCCACCCACCTCGACCTCCCAAAGTGCTAGGATGATAGGCATGAGCCATCACGCCCAGCCGACTTCCATCACTTTTATCTATGACTGCATGAAAGCGAACTTATTTCCACATAACAATGACCATAAGAACACAGGTATTCAGCCTATTCAACATGTCTCTATCACGAGAATGTATTAGGTTCATATTATGTACCAGCACCATCCAAAGTGACTGGATTACAAAGACAGGTATAGCATGTTCAGTTCTTACGGGATTACAGACTCGAGCAGCTGTTTATAAACATAGCATTCCAGTGCACCTGCACTTCAGGTGAGAAGCTGGTCATGAATCATTTATAGCTTGCCTTAGAGAAGAGCAGGGATAATTGCAAATGACAGGCTTCTTCAAGAAATAAATGAGAAGAGATTCAAGGTGAGCCCTGGAATGCCCACTGGTCTCAATGTGTCTCAATATGCAGAAAACCAGGGAGCAGACGCAGCTGGATCGCTCAGCATTGCACATGGCAGTGCGACCTCTATCTGTGCATCATTGATCAAGTGTGTCATGCTCTGAAACAAAAAGCTGGTCTAGGAAGAGCAATGTGTTACCAGACAACTATAACACAGTGGGATGTGTTCTCACAATGCCATCAGAATAGCGATGAGCATGTGGTTTAAAAAATCTGTAGGAAAGGAAATATCAGTTGGGTTTTTAAAAAATGACTGAAATTCATTTTTCCAGATGCAGTGGTTCAAACCTGTAATCCAACCACTTTAGGAGGCCGAGGAGGGCAGATTACTCGAGGCCAGGAGATCGAGACCAGCCTGGGCAACATGGTGAAACCCTGTCTCTACAAAAAATACAAAAATTAGTTAGACGTGGTGGTGCACACCTGTAGTCCCAGCTACTTGGGAGGTTGAGGCGGGAGAACAGCTTGAACCGGGGAGGTGGAGGATGCAGTGAGCCAAGATTGTGCCACTGCACTCCAGCCTGAACTAAAGAGTGGGATTCTGTCTCCAACAAAACAAAAAACGAAAAAAAAAAAAAATGACGAAAATTCTACCAATGTTGTAAAAACAAACAAAAAAACAGAAAAGACGTTCTAGATAGGAAGACCAGCTTCTGCAAAGGCACAAAGTTGTGACAATTATATGGACAACGGTGACAGGTTTTGTATGGCCAGAAGACAGAGTATGCTCGAGAAGTAGCAGAAGAAAGTTGAATGGGACCAGGTGGTGAAGGCACTGAATGCTATGAAAAGGAGTCTACGTGTTGTCATTACACTGAAGGGAACCATCCAGTTGTCAAGCAAGAGTAATATGGTCAACTCTATGGGTTTTTTGTTTGCTTTTGGGGTGTTCATTGTTTGTTTTTGAGACAGAGCCTCACTCTATCACCCAGGCTGGAATTCAGTGGCACGATCTCGGCTCACTGCAACCTCCACCTCACTGGTTCAAGCGATTTTCATGCCTCAGTCTCCCAAGTAGCTGGGATTACAGACGTGCGCCACCACGCCCAGCTAATTTTTTGTGTTTTTAGTAGAGACGGGATTTCACCACGTTGGCCAGGCTGGAGATCTATGTTTTTAAAAAGACAACACAAGAAGGCAAGGAGGGGGAGAGGGTAGATGGACCAAAAGAGAGAAAAAGTCAAAACAAAAAGACGAGTTAGAAATCTACAGTGGCCCAGATGAAAAATTATGAGGGTCTAGAAGTATCCCTTAAATCTGCCAGGTAGAAAAAAAGGAGGCAGAAATTCATTCGAGAAGCTTTTCCCAGGTGAAATTTACAGGACTTGGTGACTGCCAAAATGCAAGAAGACATGAAGAAGAGGGATGAAGGATGACTCTGAGGTTTCCGAGTGTAAACAGGAAGTCGCTGAAATGCAATTCCATTTGCTAAACAGCCAAATCACAGTGCAAATTGATTAAGAATTAATACGTGACGGAGTGTATTTGCAAAACAGGCAAGTTGCAAAAGACATCTCAGAGAAATAAACTCATCAGGATTTCCATTTTAAAAACACAGGCAGGGCAACTCACATTGATAGCCTCTCCATTTTTAAATGTTAACGTTCTCTGGGAAGTAAATTATGAACGTCCAGTATGCCAGGATGCCGTCCTTAGCGTCAAAGATGAGTCCCAAATTTGAGGTATAGGTTGCCTAGCAACCAAAGTCCCCTTGAGCAGAGAAAAACTGACTTTTTTTTTTTTTTCTAGTAAAGTCGCTTCATGGATCCAAAGCAGGAGGACGGGGAAATGATCATTAAAAATTGACCTTATGACAGCAGTTCAGTTATAAAAATTGAATTTACTCGACCAGCAGGGGGCACCCCACCTTCTCCAAGAACCTCTCTAAAGTTCTCCATACAGGTCACTGGCTAGCAAATGCTCATCTCTCCTTCCTCTAAACTCTTACTTCACTGGGATAACCCTAGAGGCACAGCCTGGCATGGAGGTTAATTTTTCAATCGTCGTCTTCAAATACATTGACATATCCGGAGCCATTATCTTTGACGTCATTTATTGACTGTGGCCCCGGACGGCCTAAGTTTGAATCCTGACTCTAGCCCTTACTACCTCTGTAGCCTTGAGCAATTGTGTAATGCCTCCATGCCTCAGTTTCCCCATCTTTAAATGCAGACAGTAATACTACCCTCTCTCATGTTGTGGGCATTCTGTGTGTGATACACGAGTTTATATTTTCATATTTATTATTTATGAGTTTATGTTTTTATGTGTTTAATTTATGGCATGTGAGCAATATAGGAGTTAACATAGGTTAACACAGTTAAGGTGCTTGACACAGTTCTGGCACATAGGAAGCACTCAGCAGTGGCTGACTCTGACTAGTATTACATCATGTTACCTTGTGTCCTCTGCCGTAGCTGGGAAGGTAAACACATAGCATTTATTGTAAAAGTGATGGGTGATTTTCTGGTTCTTTTTCCACTGCTTCCTACTTTAATGTTCCACTTTGCAGGAAAACACTCGAATTTATCTCAGAGCTCCAAAGGGGCCTCAGGAATTATCTGAGTATTCTGCAGGTACTTAGGGAGGAATCAGCCCACCCAAGACATCTTTTTTTTTTTTAGGGACAGCCTTACTCTGTCACCCAGGCTGGAATGCAGTGGTGCAATCATAGCTCATTGCAGCCTTGAACTCCTGGGCTCCAGTGATCCCCCATCTCAGCCTCTTGAGTAGCTGGGACTACAGGTGCACATTACCAAGCCCGGCTAATATTTATTTATTTATGTTTATTTATTTATTTATTTATTTTGTAGAGATGAAGGTCTCACTGTGTTGTCCAGGCTGGTCTCAAATTCCTGGGCTCAAACTATCATCCCACCTTGGCCTCCCAAAGTGCTGGGATTACAGGCTTGAGCCACCACACCCAGCTGAGGCATCTCTGTTTAATGAGTGTGAGAAATGTGCAATTTTTGTGCAGTTGGCTTGAAAGTCCTTCCTCTGGGCCAATCAGCTCACCCAAAGAGTCCAAGCATAGACTTTTATCTCTGGAAAAACGTACATAGGAAAGAGATCCCATCTCTTTCCCATGTACATCCCATGAAAGGAAGCATTTGCTGGGAGATGCTGAAGACAGCCTTAAGAAGAAAGGAAAAGAAAAAGAGGAATGAGCTTATAACAAACAGGTAGGTGGAGAAAACCCAGAGATAGAGCTGAAAATACAGACTGCTCAGGAAGCTTTCCTGGACAGGCCCTGGGATTCCCAGAGGAAGGCAGAGAACTTCGCTTCTCAAGGCCAGCAAACCAGGTTGCGGTAAGCAGAGTAATGGCCCTCCAAAGATGTCCGTGTCTATGAATACGTCACCTTACATGACAAATGGGACTTTGCAGGTGTGATCAAGTTAAGGATTTTGAGATAGAGGGTGATATGGTTTGGCTCTGTGTACCCACCCAAATCTCATCTTGAATTGTACTCCCATAATTCCCCCCTGTTGCGGGAGGGACCTGGTGGGAGATAATTGAATCATAGGGGCAGTTTCCCCACGCTGTTCTTGTGGTAGTGAAGAAGTCTCACACGACCTGATGGTTTTATCAGTGGTTCCCGCTTTTGCATCTTCCTCATTCTCTCTTTGCCTGCTGCCAAGCACGGAAGACATGACTTGCTCCTCTTTGCCTTCCCCCATGATTGCGAGGCTTTCCCAGCCATGTGGAACTGTAAGTTCAATTAAACCTCTTTCTTTTGTAAATTGCCCAGTCTCAGGTGTGTCTTTATCAGCAGCGTGAAAACAAACTAATGCGGAGGGATTATCCTGAATTATCTGGGTGGGTGCAATGTCATTACAAGAGTCCCTACTGAAAGGAAGGCAGGAGGGTCAGAGAAGGAGAGGTGAGGGCTGAGGCATAGCCACAGTGATGCACGGCCACGAGCCATGGAGTGCTAGTCACCTCCAAAAGCAGGAGAAGGCAAGGAAAGGATTCTCTACTAGAGCTTCCAGAAGGAATGCAGCCCTGCTGCCCCACCCATCACTTCTGACCTTCAGAACTAGAAGATAATGAATTCCTGTTGTTTTAAGCCACTCACATGGTGATTGTGGTTACAGCAGCAGTAGGAACCAAATGGACAGGTGGGAAAAGGGAGGAGTCTGGGAGAAAATCCACGTGCACTCGCTCGGATAGGCAAGGAGAAGACAGCAAGAGTGGAAGTGGCAAAGCAAACAAATTAGTGCCTATATCAGCATTTTCTTTTAAATGTTTGTAAATTGTAGATTTGGGGGTACATGTGCAGGTTTGTTACCTGATGATATCGCATGATGCTGAGATCTGGTGTACAATTGAACCCCTTACCCAAGTAGTGAACACAGGAGCCAACAGGTAGTTTTTCAGCCCTTGCCTCCTTCCTCCTTCCCCACTCTGGTAGTCTCCAGTGTCCCCATCTTTATGTCCATGAGTACCCAATGTTTAGTTCTCACAAGTGAGAGCATCCAGTATTTGGTTTTCTGTTTCTGTGTTACTTAGGATAACGGCCTCCGGGTGCATTTGTGTGGCTGCAAAGGACATGATTTTGTCCTTTTTTATAGTTGCATAGTATTCTATGGTGTACATGTACCACCTTTTCTTTATGCAGTCCACCATTGATGGACACCTGTGTTGATTCTCTGACTTTGCTACTGTGAATAGTGCTGCAATAAAAGTATGAGTGCAGGGTTTTTGTTTTTTGTTGTTGTTGTTTTTTGGTTGTTTTTTTTTTTTTTTTTTTTTTTTTTTGGTAGAATGATTTCTTTTCCTTTGGGTTATATCAGCATTTTCTAAACTGTTCTGTAAGGTGGTATTATGAGTCCCCAGAAAGGGACAGGGCAAGTAGGGGAGTTCAGAAGAAGATGAAAGTGGAACCAATTTGACAATTTGAGACTGATGAGAATTTGGTAAAAGAATATGATTGCTTTAGCCAGTTAAAATTTGCAAGAAGGGTATTATCATTATTATTATTGTAACCATTACTATTATTATGACTCTTCTGTTTTTTGTGGGAAAAAATTGTGAGATTGAAAATGGATGAAAAAGATTCCTGGGTGTCTTGTCTGACACCTTTTTCCAGGTTATCTCAGCCTTTCATCCTATTACATAATCTGTAAGTGGCAGAAAACCACTAGGAATGCAAGGAAATCTTGTCCATAGACATGCAGATTAGTAGCATCTGGTGGAATGCAATCATTGTCTAGGACAGATGATCCAAGACAGGTGCAGGTCTGTAGCCTGTTAGGAACCGGGCCACACAGCAGGAGGTGAAGGAACATTACCTCCTGAGCTCCGCCTTCTGTAAGATCAGTGGTGACATTAGATTCTCATAGGAGCATAAGCCACATGCAAGGGATCTAGGTTGCGTGCTCCTTATGAGAATCCAATGCCTAATGATCCGAGGTGGAATAGTTTTATCCCAAAACCATTCCCGCCCCAAGTCCATGGAAAAATTATCTTCCACGAAACTGGTCCCTGCTGCCAAAAAAAGTTTGGGGACTGCTGGTCTAGGTGATAGACCCATTTTGCACCCACTTGTAAATCGATTTCAGCATTCGCTGTTTTCAGGGATACGTGTGGTTCTCGGACTTTTCCTTGGAACAAGTCATATCACCTTACTGGCTCTCTCAGTGAATGCCTTCTATAAAATGTGTGATATATGTTCATCCTATATCTGTATGGGAGTCACAATTTTTCATGTTCAAAAATTTATCCTGCATGAATTGCAAATCAAAACCACAATGCAATACCCCCTTACTCCCTCAAGAATGGCCATTATCAAAAACCCAAAAAATAATAGATGTTGGTGAGGATGCGGTGAAAAGGGAACACTTCTGCACCGCTGGTGGAAATGTAAACTAGTACGGCCACTATGGAAAACAGTGTGGAGATTTCTTAAAGAACTCAAAGTAGAACTATCATTTGATCCAGCAGTCTCACTACTGGGTATCTACCCAGAGGAAAGAAGTCATTATACAAAAGGATACTGGTACACACATGTTTATAGCAGCACGATTTGCAATTACAAAAATGTGGAACCAGCCCAAATGCCCATCAATCAATGAGTGGGTAAAGAAACTGACATATGATGGACTACTACTCAGCCATAAAAAGGAATGAATTAATAGCATTTGCAGCAACATGGATGGAACTGGAGACTACTAGTCTAAGTGAAGTAACTCAGGAATGGGAAACCAAACGTCGTATGTTCTCACTCATAAGCGGGAGCTAAGCTATGAGGATGCAAAGGCATAAGAATGATACAGTAAACTCTGGGGACTTGGGGGAAAAGGTGGGAGGGGGGTGAGGAATAAAAGATTACAAAGTGGGTTCGGTGTACACGTCTCAGGTGATGGGTGCACCAAAATCCCACAGATCACCACTAAAGAACTTCCTCATGTACCAAATACCATCCATTCCCCAAAAATGTATGGAAATAGAACATTTAAAAATAATAATCATATAAATTAAAAAAGCAAAAAAAACAAAAAACAAAAAACCCCATCCTGCAATATTGTATTAGGATAGAGCTGTTGTGTAGCTAATACAGCCTGAAGGTGTGTGTGTCGGTCCTTCTCCCATCTTCTCAGGAGCTGACTCAGGTACCACAGTGACGCAGCAAGACCAGGTATCCCCAGAGTTATCTCCAGGCCCCCACTCCCTACCACCACCACACACACACACAAAGCTCTCCCCATCTTGGTCTACGAGGAACAACTAAGCTTTCCTCCTACCAGGACTCTCCCTGCCTTCAGAACTGTGGCCCCTCCAGTGAGGAAAAAGAAAAGAGAGAAGCAGAAAGAACTAACCTTTAGATGCTGCTACCCAAAATCAGAGCCAAAATGAAGAGAATCTTAAACCCCCGATATTGTCCAGGTTAAAGGCATACACGAGCTTCAGAAAGGGTGAACATCGCTGAGAACCGTCGTGGATTATCATGATGGAAATTGACATGCTTATGGGTGTTCTGTCCTTTGGGGTTGATGTCAGGGAGCCACGTGGTTGTACTATTTCTGCTGTGTGTCAGAATTTCTAAAGTAATATTCGTGTATTGATGGGAGAGTGAACTTTTTTTGCTTCACTCCTACTTTTACAGAAAAGGATTTTGTTTCTGAAGCAACAAAACATTCGGTCTCTGGTGTCAAAGAGGACTTTATTATATTAGAATTATAAAGCTTAATTGGGAATAAGTGTTGGACATTATTAAATCAAGTTACTACAGGCCGGGCATGGTGGCTCATGCTTGTAATCCCAGAACTTTGGGAGGCCAAGGCGGGTGGATCTTTTGAGGCCATGAGTTCAAGACCGGTCTGGCCATTGTGGTGAAACCCCATCTCTACTAAAGATATAAAAATTAGTATGGTGGCCCGCACCTATAATCCCAGCTACTCTGGAGGCTGAAGCAGGAGAATCCCTTGAACCTGGAAGGCAGAGGTCGCAGCGAGCCAAGATCCTGCCACTGCACTCCACTCTGGGTGACAGCGCCAGACTTTGTCTCCAAAAAAAAAAAAATTACTATGTATGGAGATGATTTTTCATCTTTTCCTTAAACTAGTCATACGATGTACCATGGTAATGAATTCCTTCCCTAGCTTCTCTACTGGGGCGTGGGATACAATACTTTGAATGCATATAGCTGAATTCTGTCTGCTAGTAGATTATTTTAGACTTTTGTGCCTATATCAGCATTTTTTACTGTCCAGCAAGATGTTAGTATATACCGATTTTTTAAAAAAGGGCTTATTCTCCAACTTGAAAAGTAAATAGTGGGTAAACAAACAAACAAAACAAAACAAAAAATGGCTGGGTGCCATGGCTCACGCCTATAATCCCAGCACTTTGGGAGGCCGAGGTGGGCAGATCACCTGAGGTCAGGAGTTAAGAGATCAGCCTGGCCAACATGGCAAAACCCTGTCTCTACTAAAAACACAAAAATTAGCTGGGCACGGTGGCACATCCAGCTATTCAGGAGGCTGAGCCAGGAGAATCGCTTGAACCCAGGAGGCACAGGTTGCAGTGAGCTGAGCCGAGATTGCGCCACTGCACTCCAGCCTGGGTGACAGAGCAAGACTCTGTCTCAAAAGACAACAAAAACGAAAACACTTCAGCAGGCCTCTGCTACATGAACACTGAGAAGCTGTAACCAGCTGGTGTGCATTGTAAATCTCAAGATGAGGGAAGTGACAGCAGCATTTCCCACACTTATTTGACTACAGGCCTTTCCCCCCGGCACATCTAGTCACATTTTCCAGCGTACCATTCTGCAAATCACCAGTTTCCAAATGCTAGTTAATGAAAAAGTGAGTCTTGTTTATTTCTGAAATACCTTGATTGAGGTTTGAGTTCAAGATCATGATTGCCTGGTAGAACAAATTTAATACATTACTGTGTCCATGTTTCAGAACAATTATTTTTTTAATGCAAGAGTTCTTTGTACCTAGAATATTTGAAAGACGTAGCTGTCATTTTATCAGATGCCTCCTGGGAGAGGTTAGCATCGGATACATTTTGTAAATTCTTTCTCAGTCCCAACTTGCTCTGCCCTACTCAAGTGCCTACATCTGTACATTGATTTATTTTTTTCTTTCAGTTAAAAAATGTGTTTCTTTGTTTAAAGCTCAAAACCTGATTAGCATTCAATGGTATGTTTTCATGTTTACATTTCCTTCATGGCTATTATCAAATACACATTCCCATTTCTAATTCTGTTACCTCTTTGGCATTCATTCATTGACCAAGAAACTCAAAGCGACTATTGTACAGCAGGAACCAGGAATGAAACATGGCCAAGACATAGTTACTGCTTTTGTGCAAGTCATGGTCTAGCGTGAGAGACAGATGCATCAACAAATAATTGCAATCTGCTGTAATGAAGGATGGGATAAAGTCACGCAAGCAGGCTGGGAAGACAAGAAGAATGTGATTGACAGCCTAGAGGAACTGGCAACTTCAAAGCCTTTGGATCCTACAAGATGAATAGAGAACCATATAGCAATTTAGGTGGAAGCTACAGACTGTGCAAGAGGAAAGAGAAATGAAGAATGGCAGAGGAGGCCAGGCACGGTGGCTTACGCCTGTAATTGCCGCACTTTGGGAGGCCGAGGCAGGTAGATCACTTGAGGTCAGGAGTGCGAGACCAGCCTGGCCAACACAGTGAAAGCCAGTCTCTAGTAAAAATACAAAAGTTAGCTGGGTGTGGTGGCGCATGCCTATAATCTCAACTACACGGGAGGCTGACGCAGGAGAATCGCGGGTATCCGGGAGGCAGAGGTGAGACTCTGCCTCAAAAAACAAAACAAAACAAAACAAAAAACGGCAGAGGAGGAAAGCAGAAAGACTATGCAGCGAGAACACGGAACGGAGGAAAGCAGGACGTGAGGCTGGTCAAATCAGGTTGAACCACAGGTTTGAGTCTGTGTGAAGTTCCCAGGGCTGCCATCACAAATTCCTGCAGACCTAGTGGCTTAAAACAACACAAGTTCATTATCCGACCGTTTTAGAAGTCAAAGTCTGAAATGGGTTTCATTATCTGGCCGTTCTAGAAGTTGAAGTCGGAAGTGGGTTTCACTGGATGAAATCAAGATGTCAGCACAGCCGCACGCTCTCTGCTAGGCAAGCACCTGTTTCCTTGCCTTTTCTATTAAGTTGATGCAAAAGTAACTGCATTTTTTTGCCATTACCTTTAATGGCAAAAACCACAGTTACTTTTGCACCAATCTGAGAGCTTCCAGAGTGCACCTGAATTCCTCGGTGTATGGCCCCTTCCTCCACATTCAAAGCCAGTCGTGTTGCATCTTCTCTTTCCTCTGACCTCTGCAGAAGCTCGAACATCATAGAGTGTATTTACATAAACCTAGATGGTCTAGCCCACTACACGTCTAGGCTAGAGAGTATATGCTATTGCTCCTAGGGTACAAACCTATACAACATGTTACTGACTGAATACTGTAGGCAACTGTAACACAATGGTAAGCGTCTGTGTATTTCTGCTTCCATCATCACGTTTCCTTCTCTCACTCTGACCCTCCTGCCTCGGTCTTAGAAGACTTGTCAAAACAGAGTAATATATTCACAGGTTCTGTTCTGAGAATTAGGACGTGGGAATCTGTGGATAGGAGTGGGCATTGTTCTGTCAATCTGCCTAGAGTCTGGGTTTTATACCGCAGGCAATAAGGAACAGTGAAAGATGTTTACGCAGGAAAGTTATCACAATAGATGGTGATAGGGAACTCTGACAGGAATGCAGAGAACAGCCTGGAGCAAGGGCAGACTGGTGGTTTTAGGACCTGCTAAAATACCCTGGGCAACATGGGGAGACCCCATTTCTACCAAAAACTTTTTTAAAAATTTCGCCAGGGCCAGGAACAGTGACTCACACCTGTAATCCCAGCACTCTGGGATGCTGAAGCAGGCAGATCACTTGAGGTCAGGAGTTCGAGACCAGTCTGGCCAACATGGTGAAATCCCATCTCTGCTGAAAATACAAAAATTAGCCGGGAGTGGTTAGCACATGCCTGTAGTCCCAGCTACTTGGGAGGCTGAAGCAGGAGAATCACTTGAACACAGGAAGCAGAGGTTGCAGTGAGTCAGGATTGTGCCACTGTATTCCAGCCTGGGCGACAGAGTAAAACTCTATCTCAAAAAAAAAAAAAAAAAAATAGCCAGGTGCGGTGGTACATAACTATGGTCCCAGCTACTTGGGAGGTTAAGGTGGGAGGATTGTTTAAGCCTGGGAGATTGAGGCTGCAGTGAGCCATGATTGTACCACTGCACTCCAGCTTGGGCAACAGAGAGGGGTAGAAGAAAACTCAGACATTTCTGTAGAAAAATAAGCCATTATCCAAGCTTGAAAATAATAAAGAATTCACTAGGGAACCCATCAGGTCCAGATGCCATTGTAGGAAGACACAGACATGCATCACTTAACAATGGGGACACGTCCTGAGAAACGTGTCATTAGGGGATTTTGTGGTCATGCAAATATCATAGTCTACTTACAGAAACCTAGATGGCTTAGCCTACTACGCATCTACGCTAGATGGTATGTGCTATTGCTCCTAGGTTACAAACCTGTTCAACATGCTACTGTACTGAATACAGTAGGCAATTGCAGCACAGTGGTAAGCATCTATGTATCTCAATACATCTAAATAGACAAAAGGTTCAGTACAAATATTCTATCAATCAATGAGTGGACAAAGAAATTGTCTATACTATTCAGCCATAAAAAGGAACAAAATAATGGCATTCGCAGCAACCTGGATGGAACTGGAGACCATTATTCTAAGTGAAGTGACTCAGAGATGGAAAATGATACATTGTATGTTCTCTCTCATAAGTTAAAGCTAAGCTATGAGGATGCAAAGGCATAAGAATAATACAATAGACTGAGGACTTGGGGGAAAGGGTGGGAGGGGGTGAGAGATGAAAGACCACACATTGGGTACAGTGTACACTGCTCAGGTGATGGGTGCACCAAAATCTCAGAAATCACCACTAAAGAACTTACTCATCTAACCAAAACCCACCTGGTCCCCGAAAACCTATTGAAATAAATAAAAAGTATTATAATCTTGCCGAACCACTATTGTTTATGCAGTCTATCCCTAACTAAAATGTCATTATGCAGTGTATGATGGCATCTCTTTGACTAGGTAGATGGCCATGCCATTAACCAAGGCTAAAACTCAGTGGGGCGTGGTAGCTCACGCCTACAATCCCAGCACTTCGGGAGGCGGAGGCGGTGGATGATCTGAGGCCAGGAGGTCGAGGTCAGTCTGGCCAACATGGTGAAACCTTGTCTCTACTAAAAATGCGAAAATTAGGCAGGTGTGGTGGTGTGTGCCTGTAATCCCAGCTACTCAGGAGGCTGAGGCAGGAGACTCGCTTGAGCCTGGGACGGGGAGGTTGCAGTGAGCCAGGATTTCACCACTGCACTCCAGCCTGGGCGACAGAGTAAGACTCCATCTCAAACAAACAAACAAAAAAAAACAAAACAGGTTGGGGCAGGAGGGGATCTCCTAACTGGCCTCTTGCCTCTTTTTTTATTTTTTATTTTTTGACAGTCTTGCTCTGTCGCCAGGCTGCAGTGCAGTGGCACAATCTTGGCTCACTGCAACCTCCGCCTCCTGGGTTCAAGTGATTCTCCTGCCTCAGCCTCCCAAGTAGCTGGGATTACAGGTGCCAGCCACCACGCCCAGCTAATTTTTGTATTTTTAGTAGAGACAGGATTTGACCATGTTGGCTAGGATGGTCTCAATCTCCTGACCTCGTGATACACCCACCTCGGCCTCGCAAAGTGCGGGCATTACAGGCGTAAGCCTCTTGCCTTTTATTCCTCCCCTCTATTGTGTCCTCCACAATTCTCCCTCACTCTACCATGGTCCCATATGGTTTAGGTTAAGGTCAACTCCTCATTGTAACTTACAAGACACTTTATGGTCTGACCCCTCCCCCTGTCTCCAGCTATATTCCTTGCCACTCATCCCATCCGCAATCCTCAACATCAGGCAGGTCGAGTCACTTTACAGTTCCTGTTATGTGAAGCAGCACATTGCCAAGGGCCTTCATGCCTCAGCTCAGACTGACACCACTGCCTGTGTAATATCTGTGCATACACACTCATCTTTTGAGCCCTTACTCCTCTGTGCATTCTTTGATGTCCCTACCAGACAGAATAACCACTGTCTTCTCCTCCCAGTGAACAGGTATGGGCTTCCATTATTTAAATTCAGGCACATATTTCAGTCCATAACTTTCCCACAGCTGGAAAATAAGTATTCTGAAGTTAAGAACAATCTCTCTCTCTTTTTTTTGTTTTAAGAGACTAGATCTTGCTGTGCCACCCTGGCTGGAGTGCATGATGCAGTAATAGTTCACTGTAGCCTCGACTTCCTTTGCTCAAGCTATCCTCCTGCCTCAGCCTCCGGAGTAGCTGGGACTACAGGCAAGTGCTACCATTCCTGGCTAATTTTAAAAAATTTTTGTAGGTATGGGGTCTCGCTATGTTGTCCACACTGCTCTCTAACTCCTGACCTCAGGCGATCTTCCCAACTTAGCCTCCCAAAGCACTGGGATTACAGGCATGAGCCATTGTGCCCAGTTAAGAACAATTCTTTATTCATCAACCCATTCTTGGTGGCTAACACAGCACTTAACATTTTCTAGCTTCTAAATAAATGTTTGGTGAAGGAATTAATCAATCAGTGGAGAAAGATGAAAAATAAAACAAAGTCATTAGAAGTTACAAGGTGTCATATTTAGTTTAAGAATTGAAAAATGGATAAACAAAATATTGGTATATCTATTCAACGGAATATGATTCAGTCATAAAAAGAAATGAAGTACTGATACATGCTACAACATGAAGGAAACTTGAAAACATTACACTCAATGAAAGAATATTTGATATTATTCCATTTATATGAAATTGTCCAAAATAAGCAAACAGAGAGAGACAGAAAGTAGATTTGTGGCTGCCTAGGGTTGGAGATATGGGGAGATTGGAGGAGTGAATGCTACAGGGTATTAAGTTTCTTTCTCTTTTCTTTTCTTTTTGTTTTAGACAGGGTCTTGCTTTGTCAGCCAGGCTGCAGTGGAGTGCAGTGGCGAGATCTCGGCTCACCGTGACCTCTGCCTCCTGGGCTCAAGCGGTTCTCCTGTCTTAGCCCCCCCAGGTAGCTGAGACTACAGGTGCACACCGCCATGCCTGGGTAGTAATTATTTTGTATTTTTGATAGAGATGCGGTTTCGCCATGTTGCCCGGGCTGGTCTCAAACTCCTGAGCTCAAGCAACCCACCCTCTTCCCCTCCCAAAGTAAACTAGAATTACAGGCATGAGCCACCGCTCCTGCCCTTGAGTTTCCTTATGGAGCAACAAAAATGTTCTGAAAGTGATTACACTGATTACACTGACAGACACACAGCTACGCGACTGTACAAAAAGTCATGGGATTGCACACATTAAGTGGGTGAACTGTACAGTATGTGAACAGCTCAATCAAGCTGTTACCCAAAAAGAAAAAGACGTCATATTTAGATTCAAATATAATTCTCTAACGAAGAAAAAGAAAGAACTAGAGGAGCACACTGGGAGACAGGCCCAACTCACGGTGGACATTCATCCAAGGCAACACGAAGAAATCGGAATGCAAATATGTGTTCACATATATTAAATTCTTCCTGTGTGCTCGCCACTATATCAAACACCTTACCTATGTAATTATTTCATCCCCATGAGTTACGTATTCTTATTCCTATTTACCGAGGAGAAAACGGAGTCATTTGCTCAGCAGCACACAGTTAGTACCATGAAACCAGGACATGAACCCAAGATAACTAGCTCCAAATCTACACTCTTGACCTCTTGGTTTTGCTTATGAAATTGGAGGGTACGTTAAGATTTTTCCTTTCTTGTTTCTTTAAATGAGGGACAGTCTTTGAAAAGCTCTCTAGAGGAATGAGTTTATTTTCTTTAAGAACGGATGCACTTAAAACTATGAAATTCTACCTCTGGGTAATTTTGAGTAAATTTCGCCAGAAGTCATTTGGATTGACCTAATTTTTTATTACTTAAATAATTTGTTCTCCTATATTTAATTTCCTGTTGTTTGGTTTTCTTTTCTTTTTTTTTTTTTTTTTTTTGGAGACTGGAGACGAAGTCTCATTGTCGCCCAGACTGGAGTGCAGTGGCACAATCTCTGGCTCACTGCAACCTCTGCCTCCCAAATTCAAGCGATTCTCCTGCCTCAGCCTCCTGAGTAGCTGGGATTACGGGGGAGCACCATCACACATGGCTAATTTTTGTATTTCTAGCAGAGACGGGGTTTTGCCATGTTTATCAGGCTGGTCTCGAACTCCTGACCTTGTGACCCACCCGCCTTGGCCTCCCAAAGTGCTGGGATTACAGTTGTGAGCCACTGCACCTGGCCGGTTTGCTTCTTTAGACTTGTGTTACATTATGGCCAAAGAATGTGGCCTGACTGGACATAGTGGCTCATGCCTGTAATCGAGCACTTTGGGAGGCTGAGCTGGGAGGATCACTTGAAGCCAGGAGTTCGAGACCAGCCTGGTCAACAATGCGAGACCTTGTCTCTGCAAAAAAAAAGTAAACAAATAAAGATAGAAAATTAGCCTGGCAAGATGGTGCACACCTGTAGTTTTGGCTGCCCGGGAGGCTGAGGCAGGAGGATCACTTGAGTCCAGGACTTCAGCACTGCAGTGAGGTATGATCATGCCACTGCACTCCAGCCTGGACAATACAGGAAGACCCTGTCTTCGAAAAACAGATAAATAAAAATTAAAAATAAATAAAAATAAATGTAAAAAAGAACGTGGCCTGCAGAGTTTCTTCATTGAGGGATTTAAGACACTTTTCTTCGTGGTCTAATGTATAATCAGGTTTTGTAAAACTTCAGAACTCCTGAAAAAAAGGTTCATTCCCTCTTTGGAGGGGAAGTGCCTAGTGCTCCCTGATATATTAAATATAAGACTTTCATAAAAGGAAATTCCAGTCTCTTCTTAAATGATTTTAAAAATAGAATGGCCTTCTCAATAGAGAAGGTAGAGAAGGAAGAATACATCTGAGTAATTCAAAAGGCCAGAAGGAGCTCAGTCATTTGTAATCAGATATTTCAATACTTGCAAGGCTTTTACTTTGGCATGATGAATGGCCATAAAAAAAAAATAAACCTTCATGTAAAAAAGTTGGCTTCTTCTGCTTTTTACATAATCAATTTGACATTTGAATTTTGGCAAAGGATTGCAGGTACCTTGCTTTATTTATTACCTGAGATTAGATAAAAACATCACTGTTATCAAGCCATACCAGGTTTCTTCCTAAAATAACGTGCAGTTTTTCAAGTAAGGATCACTTTGTCCTGACATCAAAGTCTTCCAAACAGGATTTCCAAGTATATTACACACAGAAGCCATTCTCCTCCCTCCCTTCCCTTTCCCCTCTGCTATAACCACTCGCCACCCTTTAAAATAACCCACTCCCAGCAATTCTACCTTCTACCGACTGTGATATCTATAGCATGGGACCAACCTCGAAAAGAAAAAGGGATTACTAAAGGATTCATCATCAAAACTGGGCCAGAAAAGAGAAGCGCTCTCAGGCACCAACTCTGTCACTTTGCACTCTAGAGGATCAATACTGAAAGGCAGACGGGTACTCTAGGACCACAGGCTTGCTTTCATTTGGGATGGGAAGATTTTTAACACTGGGGAAAGGCTAAGAGGGCTACAGCTGGAGAAAGGCACTGAGGAGGTCATCAAGCTCTCACTAATCCCTACAGTTATCTCTGTGCTCTCAAAGGCACCCCCTGAAAGGATCTGTCCAGAACCATCTGAAGAATGAGTAGAAGTTTAAAATGGTAAATTGTGGCTGGGCGCAGTGGCTCATGCCTGCAATCCCAGCACTTTGGGAGGCAGAGGCGGGCAGATCACTTGAGGTCAGGAGTTCGAGATTAGCTTGGCCAACATGGTGAAAGCCCATCTCTACTAAAAATACAAAAACTAGCTAGCTGGGCATGGTGGTGGGTGCCTGTAATCCAAGCTACTCGGGAGGCTGAGGCAGGAGAATTGTTTGAACCTGAGAGGCGAAGGTTGCAGTGAGCTAAGATTGCGCCACCACACTCCAGCCTGGACGATAGAGCAAGACCCTGTCTCAAACAACACAACAATAAATAAATAAAAAACAAACAAACAAACAAATTCTAATGCCCACTCTCCCAGTTTCCCATGAAAGGCTAAAATCCAAAAATACAGAAACTCAGCTCTCTCTCCAAAACTAAGCCAATGGTCAAACCACAGCCTAAATCTAGAAGGAATTGGCCAAGCACAGCGGCTCACATCTATAATCCCAGTGCTTTGGCAGGCTGAGCTGGGGCGCATTGCTTGAGACCAGGAGTTCAAGACCAGCTTGAGCAACATAGTGAGACCCCATCTCTACAAACAATTAAAAAGTTAGCACAGTGGTACCTGCCTATAATCCCAGCTATTCAGGAGGCTGAGGCAGAAGGATCACTTGAGCCCAGGAGTTCGAGCCTGGGCAACATAGCAAGATGCTGTCTCTATAAAATATTTTAAAAAGTAGCCAGGCGCAGTGGCACAAAACCTGTAGTCCTAGCTACTTGGGAGGATCTCTTGAGCCCAGGAGGTCAAGATCACAGCCACAGTGAGCTGTGATTGCGCCACTGCACTCCAGCCTGGGAGACAGAGCCCCAACAAACAAAACAACAACAACAACAAAATCCACAACTGAGCCAATGGTCAAACTACAGCCTAACTCTAGATGGAATCCCTATACCGCAGCCCAAACTATAAGGCTTGTCCTGGTTCTACCTCATGAAACAATGACAGGCAGCCTGCAAGGTTAGCCGAATTCTCAGGCGACCTCTACTATGTCCCCCTAAGTCTTCATATAATAAGAAATGAACTTTGCATCTTATATGGCACTTTGCAATTCCCCTTATCCTACCCCCTCTCCACTATATCTCACTTTTCTTCATAAATGTTGATGTCCCGACAAATCAACTCAAAAAAAGCCAAATTAATATGAAATTGGGAGGAGCGGAGGGTGACAGTGACACATTTTTGAGACAGCATGTATGGTGACATGATGGTTAAGAGCCCAGTCTCTGAAGTCAGACAGCCAGGGGCGAATCCCAGCATTACCACCTACTAGCTGTGCAACGATGGGCAAATACCTTAACCTCTCCAAGCCTTCTTCCTCTCTGTGAACTAGAAATGTTAATAGTGCCTACCTCATATTTTAAGACACGTTAAGTCCTTGGAAGAATGCTTAACCACAGTGAGCACTCAGTTTATTATTTCTAGGTTTCAAGCACCTTACAAATAGTGTCTCGTATTATCTCATTTAATCATCCCAAAGATGCTTTGAGCTCCACTGTATGGATGAACAAACTGAGACTTAGAGTAGCTCCATAAGTAGCTCAAGGAAACGGAGCTGGTGGGGTGGAGCCGGGGTTTGAGCTGAGATCTGCCATCAAAGCCCAGGTTCTACCAGCGTACCATGCTATGCCCCTGAGGGATGCAGTCTCCATGAGTAAAAAACTACACACGGAGACAAAGAAAACACCAACGCTGGCGGCAGCAAACACTGATGATGGCTGTTTTTCAAGTGCTCTGTTGGTTTAAAGCAAGGAAGAACCAGACAGTGGGAAAAGAACAGGATGTCACATGGCAAAGCTGTAGCTATATTATACACTGGGCTTGTGAATTTGTTTCTCCCTGAGGAAAGCAATTTGGAGATTTCTCAAAGAGCTAAAATTACAATTACCATTCCATCCAGCAATCCCATTACTGAGATATACCCAAAGGAAAATAAATCATTCTACCAAAAAGACACCTGTTACTCACATGTTTATTGCAGTACGATTCACAATAGCAAAGACACGGAATCAACCTAGGTGCCCATCAACAGCGGACTGGATAATATGGTATATACACACCATGAAATACTATGCAGCTGTAAAGAAGAATGAAATCATGTCCTTTGCAGCAACATGAGAGCAGCTGGAGGCCATTATCCTAAGTGAATGGACTCAGGAGCAAAAAATCAAATGCCGCATATTCTCACTTACAAGTGAGAAGTAAACATTAGGTACTCACAGACACAAAGATGGGAACAAGAGATACTAGAGACTACTGGAGGAGTTGGGGGAAGGGTTGAAAAGCTATCTATTGTGCCGGGCACGGCGGCTCACGTCTGCAATCCCAGCACTTTGAGAGGCTGAGGCGGGTGGATCACTTGGGGTCAGACATTCAAGACCAGCCTGGCCAACATGGTGAAACCCCGTCTCTACTTAAAATACAAAACTTAGCCAGGTGTGGTGGTGCGCACCCATAATCTCCAGCTACTCGGGATGCTGAGGCAGGAGAATCGCTTGAACCTAGGAGGTGAAGGCTGCAGTGAGCCAAGATTGTGCCACTGCACTCCAGCCTGGGTGACAGAGTGAGACTCCATTTCAAAAAAAGAAAAAAGAGAAAAAGAAAAAAAAAAAAGAAAAACTATTTATTGGGGACTATGCTCACTACTTGGATGACAGATCAATCGTACCCCAAACCACAGCATCATTTAATATATTCATATAACAAACATACCCACGTATCCCCTTGAATCTGATTTTAAAAAAAAAAAAAAAAAAAAAAGGCAGTAACTGTAGTAAGTGAAAGCCAGCTAGAACCTGGAACCTAAATTTGAAACATCATCCATCAAACTTCCCTCCAGCCTTAGAAGTGGAACTCACCATACATCACCCAAGAGGACAGAAGACGCAGCCTGGAGCAACCCACATCCCTATCTGTTGGCAAGAACTACGTCCGGACAGACCTTGCTTTGAAATAAAGCGGGAAACTGACATGGAGATGCGTAAAACCCTTTCAGAACCATATCCCAAAGTCTCAAGGGGAGGAGCAGGCCTCAAAACAATTCAAGGACACGTGGGCTTCATGAAATGGGAGTAAAAATCTGTAGTGAGAGAACCTCCTAAAGGGAAAATGAAATGGAAAGAGATGAAAAGGGATATATGTAACATAAGCTTTGCAAGAAATCAAAAAGCACTTAAATATCCACATGGAGATATTTATCAGCAAGACCGATACCACAGGAAAATCAAATCAGTGATATTAAGAATACACCTGAGAAGTTCTCCAAGAATGTAGAGGAAAAGGATAAAGGAATGAAAGTAATGAGAATGATAGCTCTGTGAAACCCAATTTTAAAACTCCAATATAAATATAATAAATTTTTCAGAATAGAGTAGAACAAAAACAACAAACTAATGAAAAAAAAGAAATAGAAAACATCTTTTCTTGACCTTTAGAAAAATCATGTTCTATAAAAAGAGATCCTCACATAGACATATCCTGGCAGAATATATATTGAAATGCTGGAAAACTTTAAACCATTTCAGGATCTGAGAAAAGTACTTAGAACTGAATGAAAATCAGACTGACTCTGGCTTTTCCCTGTGATAGAAAGTTCAGGAAAACACCAGAATACTATCTACACAGTTAAGGGGAAGGGTTAGAAACCCAAGGAGTAACCAGAGATTTTGGAAACACACTTGTGTAGTCGGACATCTGTGAAAATAACATGCTTGGCTGTTTTTGCTTTGAGAGTACATACACCAGTAAGCAGCTTAAGAAAAATATCACCTTAGTTCAACCATTATGGAAGACAGGGTGGCGATTCCTCAAGGATCTAGAACCAAAAATACTATTTGACCCAGCTATCCCATTACTAAGTATATACCTGAAGGATTATAAATCATTTTACTATAAAGACACATGCACACACACATATGTTTATTGCAGCACTATTTACAATAACAAAGACTTGGAGTCAACCCAAATGCCCATCGATGACAGACTTTTGGATAAAGAAAATGTGGCACATATACACCATGGAATACTATGCAGCCATAAAAAAGAATAAGTTCATGTCCTTTGCAGGGACATGGATAAAGCTGGAAATCATCATTCCCAGTATACTAACACAGGAACAGAAAACCAAACACCACACGTGCTCACTCATAAGTGGGAGCTGAACAATGAGAACACATGGACATAGGAAGGGGAACATCACACACCCTGTTGCGGGGTGGGGAGTAAGGGGAGGGAGAGCATTAGGACAAACACCTAATACACGCGGGGCTTAAAACCTAGATGATGGGTTGATGGGTGCAGCAAACCACCATGGCACATGTATACCTATGTAACAAACCTGTACGTTCTGCACATGTATCCCAGAACTTAAAGTACAATTAACAAAAAAAACCTTACATTTATGCCAAACAATGAGTAGGTCACAGGTCATGCTATTTGTGGGTTTTCCTTAAAAAATTTAGTCCCCAAACTCCGGTGGATTTAGGGTGGGTTAAAGACTGTGAGGATGTTTCTGGGAACCTGCAATACTTCCCTTGATAACTCCCCTTCTCCCTGGTTTCTGCCAACTTCCGGAAACGAGGAACTGTGCTCCCTGGATCACATCCTGACTACTACAGTCCACACCAAGTTTTCCAACCAGTTAAAACAATCTCTGGCGCTTCTCTGTTTCACAAAAGTTAGCAAGTGCTAAATTAGGTACACTGCTGGATGCTGTATGAAAATTAATACAAAGAACCTCCTTCCCAAACAGGGCAACATCATTTAAAAGGTGCCTTTGTTGCCAAGTAATTTGAGGTCTGACTTTTCTGTTTCTTTATTATTTAATAACTTTTTTTTTCTAAGTCAAAAGTAATACTAACTCGATGCAGAAGATATAGAAAAGCACCAAAGGGTAAAATACACCCATTATCCTAAAAAAAAACCTTGTTAACTTTCGTTATGTTCTTGCAGCATTTCCCATGCATAGCCTTCATATAAGAGGCCTCTTTTTTGCGGGGGGTGGGGGAAGGGGACGGAGTCTCACTCTGTCGCTCAGGCTGGAGTGCAGTGGCACGATCTCGGCTCACTGCAAGCTCTGCCTCCTGGGTCCACACCATTCTCCTGCCTCAGCCTTCCGAGTAGCTGGGACTACAGGCGCCCGCCACCACACCTAGCTAATTTTTTTTTTTTTTTTTTTTTTTTTTTTTTGTATTTTTATTAGAGACAAGATTTCACCGTGTTAGCAAGGATGGCCTCCATCTCCTGACCTCGGGATCCGCCCGCCTTGGCCTCCCAAAGTGCTGGGATTACAGGCGTGAACCACCACACCACTGCGCCCGGCCAAGGCCAAGAGGACTCTTTTTAAATGTTAATTGTATTCAACTACACGGTTTGTTGTTGCCTTTGTTCATAATGTAACACATTCCCATGTGAAAAAAAAAATCTCCAACAATATTATTTTCAATGGCTATACTGCATTCCATTCCATGAATAATTGACTCATAATTAACACAACCAACCCCCGATCATTGGATAATTATTTTTAACATTATAGAAATCATACTACACATTATACAATATACTAGGTAATGTGGCAATTAAAAACTTAGTTCACGAGGTAAAATTTCCTGAGATCAAATCGCTTTTCCACCATTTTATTAGTCATGCAGTGTTGGGTAAATTAAACCATCTGTGCCTGTTTCCTCATGAGCATAATGGGAATTACAACAGTAGTTAACTCACAGAGCTGTGTGGATTAAATGAATTATACGTGTAAAGGCTTTAGAACGCTCCTTTAGAACATTCCCTAATACTATATGTGACTTGCAATTGCATGATTTGCTGCTTCTACTCTTTGAAATTTTGCCAAATTCATTTTCATCTTAGTCAGTGCCTTATCCTATAAGCTTATCTTTTTTTGTATTTTGCTCTTTTGTTTTAGAGTCTGTTTCTCTTTATCGTGTTTATTCTTTTATGGTAAACAGCATATATTTAGCTTGTTTCCAGTTCTTTGCTACAGTGTGGAATGAGCATCTTTCTACACGTGGTTTTTTAAACTAATACAATTATTTTAAATATAAAATTCTTAAAAATGAAAGCGACTCCCAAGGCAATTCACTTTTTTCAACTGCTATACATATTGCCTAAATTCCATACCAGAAAATTCTACAATTTTATAATCCCAACAATAAAAAATGAAAATGCCCATTTTCACACAGCATTGCCAACACTGGATATCTACTTTTTCTGCCCAACTCTGCTAAGATAGTGGATAGAAATTGACATTTTGTTACTTTATTTTCAATTTCTATTACTAAAAGTTGGCAATTCTTCTCTATAGGCTTATTGATCAATCTGATTTTTTTTTCCTTTTGTGCAAAACCTGTTCACATTCTTTCCCCAGTTTTTCTTTTTGTTTTTCTTTTTGTTTTTGTTTTGTTTTGTTTTTGAGACAGAGTCTTGCTCCGTCACCCAGGCTGGAGTGCAGTGGTGTGATCTCAGCTCACTGCAACCTCCGCCTCCCCGGCTCAAGCATCTTCTGCCTCAGCCTCCCTAGTAGCTGGGATTACAGGCATGTACCACCACACATGGCTAATTTTTTGTATTTTTAGTAGAGACAGGGTTTCACCATGTTAACCAGGCTGGTCTCTAACTCCTGACCTCAAGTTGATCCACCCACCTCGGCCTTTCAAACTGCTGGGATTACAGGCATGAGCCACCACATCCAGGCTTTCCCCAGTTTCTGTCAGAAGTATTTTTCTCCTGACTGAAAAAACAAAACAAAACAAAACAAAACTTAATATATTCAGGATAAACATTTATAATATATAGGAAATATTTTATCTCAATTTGTCAGACTTGTTTATTTTTTTTTAATACTTTAAATTTTATAACATCAAATTTACCAATTTTTCCTTTATACCTTATGACTTTGGGGTTAAACTTGAAAAAGAATTCCCAAATTCAAGTTTATGTGTATTTAACCTACAGTGCAATCTCTAACAGTTATTTGTGATTTCATATTATGTATTTAACTCCTTAATTCAAATCAAATTAATTTTATGCTTTAGCATAAGGAAAGAACCCAACAATTTTCCTTCCAAATATTAATAAATTTTCCCAACATGTTTACTGAATCTTCTCCTCGCTGATTTTGGATTTTTGCCACATACTAGCCAAATAAACTCAAATACCTCACCAGCTTCTCTACTATCCTTTACTGGTCTCCCTGCTTTAATAGCAGCACCACTTTTCATTATTAGAGTTTTTAAAGTGAATCCTCATATCTGGAAGATCAAGGGCTCACTCACCATTTTGTTTTTGTTTTTTGAATAACTTAATTGGCTCTTCACGGTCATTTATTCTTCAGATGAATTTTAGAATCATTTTGTCACATTCCCCAAAAAATGTCTGGTAGGAATTTTGTTATTGTTATATTTGAAATGCAGCATCTGTCATTGGATTTGTTTTGGCCTCATCTTCGAAAATACAAATGATCCCTCTGTTGGATCTTTGCTATCTGTTCTCTGTACTTATGATGTCTCAAATAACTTTTAGTTTCTTGTCCTCATCCTATACATTCTAGAGTTTCTCTCAAACTCCTCTTCCTTATGACTGCATAGATTCACTGTAATACTACTTCTGCCTCTTACTGCTGCTAATACTACATGTGACTTGCAATTGCATGATTTGCTTCTTCTACTCTGAAATTTTGCCAAATTCATTTCATCTTAGTGCCCCTTATCCTATAAGCCTATCTTTTTCTGTATTTTGCTCTTTTGTTTTAGAGTCTGTTTCCCTTTATTGTGTTTATTCTTTTATTTATTTCTTTTCTTGTTTCATTTCCTAAAATCCCTTAAGACTAGAACAGAGGCAGGCTAAAATTTGTTCCTGTTTTCAAAGAAAAAAATATTTTTTTAACTATGCCCTTTCTTTACTTCTTGAGGAATATGTTTATCTCCTTTCACACTGCAGATTTGTTTGTATATCCCATATTGAAGATTTGGTTTTTCCTGCTTATTCAGCCTTTAATAAGAATGGATTTATCCCTTGATGAGATTTGTCCCACCTGGCCACCTGGAAGCTGGGACAGCTGCAACATGGGAATCTCGTTGAATGAGCTAGGTCCCTGTATTTTTATAAGAACCAAAGACTAGTAATCTTCCCAAATACAGACATTATCTGTCACTGAGCTCCTCTTTCTATCTTTGCTGTAAAGCCGTTGAAACAGTCTCTATATCATCTCTATCTAACATCAATATAAATGATAAAATATCAACTATTACAATTTGCCAAAAAGAAAAAGATGCTAATGAACTACTCAAAATACTGGTAAAATCTGCATTTCATGCCATGACTAGCAAGGGCTCATTTGAGCTGGTCTTTCTACATTTATGCATCTTCCCACTCTCTCCCCGATTCACTAATCTCCAACCACTATAGCCCTCTGTCTCTTTGTCGGGGGGAGGGAAAAACTTATTCTTACCTTGAGCTTTGGGTTGAAGGGAATGCTCTGCCTCTGGATGTTCCAATGGCAAACAACTTTTTGTTTTTCAAGTATCCCTTCAAATGTCCCTCCCTTGAACACCCTCATTGGCCAACTCCTATGTGGTTCCCAACCTGCCAGCCTGTTTTATTTGCTTGAGAGCACTTACAAGTAGGTAAATTCAGCTAGTTTGTTTATTTAGTAGTAGTAGTAGTAGTAGTAGTAGTATTTGAGACGGAGTTTCACTCTGTCGCCCAGGCTGTAGTGCAGTAGCGCAATCTCAGCTCACTGCAAGCTCCGCCTCCTTGTACTGCTGGGATTACAGGCATAAGCCACCACACCTGTCCTGTTTACTTTCTTATATGAGTATCTGCCCCTACCAAAAATATAAGCCTTGTAAGAAGGACATTCTCTGTCTTTACATTGCTATAACCCCATAATTTAGAACAGTTTCGTATAATTAACAGACACACAATGCGTGTCTGCTCCGTGGATAATGGTTATATACGACAGGTGGAACTCTGAGCGACTTTTATTTCCTCTCATTATTTTTCTTTATTCTTTATACTTTACAATGCATATATATTACTTTTATAGTAAAAAAAGCACATTTTAAGACAAAAAAATCTATACAATTTTATCTATAGCATTGGTTTTCAAAGTTTTTAGCAGCTAATCTTCTTTACAAAATCTTTGTGAAACTCCAGTATAGCAGACATAAAGGCAGTATTTTCTTATCAATGTATCGTTAAACTCAGGTTATGACAGTTGCCTCTTATACAATCAACCCATAAAACAAAGAGGCTTTTTAAATGAAAAATTTAAATTTTAAATTGAGAAATAGGGAGGAAAATTGTTATTTCATAAAAGCCTCAGATGGCATTCACTTATTTTAATTTAGCTGTTTAATACTGAGGAAGATCCTGATTCATATAGACGGGTAGGTGCAAAGGTAGCAGTTTTAATAAGTCACCTGGTTTTACAATATTCTTACATTGAATGGGATTTATAAGAGAACAGTTATTTTTAAGTTTACACAGTCGCAAGTTAACCAAGCTACACAAATTTTCACACTGGTGGTTTCTAATAAGTTTGGTTTCTAACACATTTGGGTGTCATTTTTATCATAGCTCTAAATAGAACAGAATGTATTTAAAATACTAAATATAAATAAAACACTTGCACGACCACTCAGGCACGTCCACGGGAAACTGAAGTTCCACGGATGATATTTTGAAAACCACAGGGACATGCCTGCAACTGCAACAGTTTAACACTTCAGAGGCAGAGGAAAAAAGCGTCAAAAAATACACCACGGGAGGCTGAGGCAGGAGAATGGCGGGAACCCGGGAGGCGGAGCTTGCAGTGAGCCGAGATGGTGCCACTGCACTCCAGCCTGGGCGGCAGAGCGAGACTCCGTCTCAAAAAAAAAAAAAAAAAAAAATACACCAATATGTTAACGGTGGTTCCACCTGGGTGGCAGAATGCCTGGAGACTTTTATTCCTTCTTTTTGCTTTTCTGTATTTTCCAGGGATTTTTTTAAATGGGTGTATATTAATTTGTAATGGGAAAACAACTATTTTTTTAAAAGCCAGAAGCCATGTTTGATACACAGGAATGTCACAAACGATGTTGAGCTAAAGAGGTCAGACACAATAGACCATTTTGTTCCTTTTACCTAAAATGCAAAAGCAGGAGAAGGGAATACACAGTGTTAGAAGTAAAGGTAGTGGCTGCTCTTCAGGAAGGCTGAGATTTGAAAGACATCACCACTTCCAGGGCTCAGAAATTCTGGTCATGTTCTGTTTCTTTCTTCCTCCCTCCCTCCCTTTCCTTCCTTTCCCTACTTCTTTCCTTCCTTCTGTCCTTCCCTCTTTCCTTCCCTCCCTCTTTCCTTTCTTTTCTCCTTCCCTCCTTCCTTCCATCCTGTCCTCTCTCCTTCCATCCTGTCCTCTCTCCTTCCTTCCCTCCTTTCTTGTGTCATTTCTCTCTTCCTTTTTTATTCCTTCCTTCTCTCCCTCTTTCACTCCTTCTCCCTTTCTCCCTTGACTTCTTCCTTCCCTCCTTCCCTCTTTCCTTCCCTCCTTCTCTCCTTCCTTCCATCCTTTCTTCCTTCCTTCCTCCCTTCCCTTCTCCCTTCCTTTCTTCTCTGCTTCCTTGCTTTTTTCCCTTCCCTTTCTTCCTTCCCTCCCTCTCTCTGTCCTCCCTTCCTCCCTCTCTCACTCCCTTTCTCTTTGCAATCAATCAATCAATGGTTTTCAGTATGTTCACAGACATATGCATCACTACAGTCAATACTAGAACATTTTCACCACCTCAAAAAAAAGAAAACAAAAAATCCTCTACACTTTGGCTATCAGGCTCTTTATTCCCCAGCCCTAAGCAGCCATTACTCTACCAGCCGTCTGTATAGACTTGTCTATTCTGGGCAATTCATAGAAATGGAATCCTACAAGGCCTTTTGTCTCTGGATTCTCTCTCAAGCAAGCACGTTTTCAAGGCTCAGGTTCTGTTTCTTGACCTAGGGGCTGGTCACCCCACTTGGTGAAAATTCTCTGAGCTGTACACTATCCTTGATATACTTTTCTGTACCTATGGGATACTTCAATCAAAAGTTCTAGAGAATAAAAATTAAAACAAAGTCAAAAGAAGGTGTTCCAGCAGCGTCCCCCGAAGCCCTCTTTCTGAAGGTAGTCTCCCTTCTCTACCCTTCCAGGTTCTTCCCAGGCTTCCCACCACCTATCCCCTTTCGTCCTACTGAGAAGGACAACTGCAGGGACACATAGTTTGCTTTTCTCGTCTTCTTCTCTCTCCCTCTTCCAACCCTCCGCCTCCCATCTCCTACCAGGCTGCTAGGGCTTCTCCAGAACAGCCTCCCCTTGGGGCGTGCCTGCAGTTCCATTTTTCCTGTTCTTCCCCACCCCAGCCTAATCAAGCTTCTCTTTGGTGTACTCCATTCCTTGGGAGTGCTGGTGAATATGAAGAATAAATTATTTTATGCTAAGATTTTGTGCTGTCAGAGTAATCTTTCTGAAGTGAAAATTTACGCTGGGTGTGGTGGTTCACACCTGTAATCCCAGCACTTTGGGAGGCTGTATTGCCTTGTTTTCCTACTGCTATAAAGAACTGCCCAAGACTGGTAATTTATAAAGGAAAGAGGTTTCATTGCCTCACAGTTCAGCATGACTGGGGAGGCCTCAGGAAACTTACAATCATAGGAGAAGGCAAAGGGGGAGCAGGCACCTTATTCACAAGGAGGCAGGAAGGAGAGTGAACACAGAAGGAACTACCAGACACTTACAAAACCAGCAGATCTCATAAGAACTCACTATCACAAGAAAGGTATGGAGGAAACCACTCTCATGATTCATTATTTAATACCTCCACCTGGTCTCTCCCTTCGCACGTGGGGATTATGGGGATTACAATTCAAGATGAGATTTTGGGTAGGGACACAGCTAAACCATATCAGATGCTGAGGTGGGAGGATCCCTTGAGCCCAGGAGGTCAAGACCAGCCTGGGCAAGATGATGAGCCCTTGTCTCTACAAAAAAAAAAATAATAATTGTTTTAATTAGCTGGGCATAGTGGTGCATGCTTGTGGTCCCAGCTACTTGGGAGGCTGAGGCAGTAGGATACCTTAGCCCAGGAGTTCAAGGCTATAGCGAGCTGGGATTGCACCATTGCATTCTAGCCTGGGTGACAAAGCAAGACCCTGTCTCTAAAAAAATAAATAAAATGAAGTGAAATTAAGATTTTATTGTGACACCCCTAATGAAATCATTCAAAGGGTTCGTATTGCCAACAAAATTAACTTAGGCTCCCTGTAGCCTAATTCTCCAGGCTGGCCCCAACCTGACCCTTTCCCACCTCTCCAGACCTCCGTCTCTGCATCTCTTTTCCCTTCCTCTCCAGGCTCTAGAGAAGCTGGGCCAGGTAGAGTTGCTCAAACCCATTACTCTGTTGCACACACCATTGCTTTTGCTGTAACTCTTCCTTCTGCCTAAAACACCTTTCCCGCCCATTCCCTTCCTATTAACTATGTGTGACTCCGCTAAAACACATACTGCTGACTCTCAGATGGAGCCCCATTTTGCCTTTGATTTCAGCAAGAAAGGAGAGACCACATGCAAAGCATCTCTCCTGTGTCTCCTGACTTTGGGCCAATGAACTGACTCCTACCGCAGTTCAGCGTACCCATCCGTAAAACGATGACGATCCAAGAAACGAATCGATAGATCTGTAGCAAGAATTAAATTAGATCACACACCTACAGCATGAGAAACAAGGCCCGGTACACCACAAATGTTCAATGAATGTTAGCTATCACTGCAAAATATCATTGTATCTTCTTGTTTCTATTGACGGTCCCTGCTGCTAAAGTAGGAGTGCGTGAGCTCTGGCTTACTCATCTAACTTGTCGGCAGATGAGGTCACCGCCCATGATGGGGTCAGGCCAGGGTTTGAATTAACATTCTTCCACCTATTAGCTGGGCCAGTTTCTCCATCTCTCAAATGGAAATATGACAGTGTTCTGCAGAGGATTAAAGACGATGATGATAGAGAGCTTTCGGCACGTTTTCTGGCCCACATTAAACTGTTTCATATAAGACTTAAGATCTGACTCGTAATAGATGCTTGACAAATAACCTTTTTTTGTGGCTCCTGGATATCTGATTATTTTGTACTTCAAATCCATGTTTCCTTTGCTTTTAAATACCAGAGAAGGGCTGGGCACAGTGGCTCACGCCTGTAATCCCAGCACTTTGGGAGGCCGAGGCGGGCAGATCACGAGGTCAGGAGATGGAGACTATCCTAGCTAACACGGTGAAACCCCATCTCTACTAAAAACACAAAAAATTAGCCAGGCGTGATGGCAGGCGCCTGTAATCCCAGCTACATGGGAGGCTGAGGCAGGGGAATCACCTGAACCCGGGAGGTGGAGGTTGCAGTGAGCCGATATCGCGCCACTGCACTCCAGCCTGGGCAATAAAGCAAGACTCCATCTCAAGAAAAAAAAAAAAAAATACCAGAGAGGGAACGAATCTACCCAATAGATATGACATGGGAGAACTGAAGGGCTATGACTAAGGAGTGCCCCAGCCCCCATTGAAACTATTCCAAAATATCTTCATCTTCAGTCATGCATGGGGGATACCATAGAAAAAGACCTATCGTATTATTCAGATATTTCTAGGCCTGGCATAGTAGCTCTTGCCTGCAATCCCAGTGCTTTAGGAGGCTGACAGGAGGAGTGCTTGAGGCCAGGAACTCAAGACCAGTTGGGACAGCAAAGTGAGATTCCATCATTACAAAGAATGAAAAATGAGCCAGGCCTGGTGGTACACACCTGTAGTCCCAGCTACTCAGGCAGCTGAGGCTGGAGGATCACTTGAGCCCAAGAGTTGGCGGCCACTGTGAGTTACAATTGTACCACTGCACTCCAGCCTGGGCAACACAGCAAGACTCTCACTCCTAAGAAAAATAAAAATTTTTTTAAAAAGGTGTTTCTAAATAACCAATCTATCAATCAGTCAATAGTAATGATGCAAAATACCTTAACTGTTTGTGGGTTGCCTTCCACATGAAGAAAATCCTTGAAAGAAACTTTTGATTGCGGACTCAACAAAACAAAAAGGCTCGAGAAAGCCTCGTCCTCAGGACCCTCCTTGCTGTGGGCTCTGCCTGATTTCACAGGGCTTGTGATCAACCTGCTGATGAATTTCTGCTCAGAATGAAAATCACTCTGAAGACATGGGTCCGTTCTGATAGTTACGCTGCTACCACTAAGAGGCATTCCATCCTGCCTCTTATCATTGCTAACGCATCGTGTGTCCTAATTAAAAATAACCAAACATTTGTCCAGACGTTATCCTTGTTCTCCACTCTAGCAAGATGTCCAGGACGGTCCACTCTGGCCTCAACGTCGGAGAGAGTAAATGGCAGTTCTCGGACATCAAGGAATTTTCTGAGTTATCTGCTGTGTGTCTTAACCTGAGTTCCCTAAACAAAGAAGCCTCAGGCAAAACTTTATGGGTCAAAGAAGGCAAATCTACAGAAGCAGAAAATAGATTAGTGGTTGCCTGGGGCTGGGAGTGAGAATGGGAAATGGTTGCAAATGGGCTTAAGGAGTGTTTTGGGGTGATGGAAATCTACTCAAATTGGATTTCGGTGAGGGTTGCGCATTGCTGTAGATTTTATGGTATGTAAATTACACTTAATAAATTACACTTCAATAAAGCTGTTGGTGGGGGAAGAAAAGCATATAAGCTAATGTTTATTTGGGGAATAGCATCGCAGAAAGGCAAGAGTGATGGTAAAGGGTTGAGTTGGGGACAGGGGGGATGGCAGTTCTGAGAAGTGTTGCCACAAGGCTCTGTGACCAGCTGTGTCTACTCAACAATGCACTCCACTCCAGCGCTGTGTGCTCCAAACAGGGAGGGAGAAGGATGCACCCACCACCCACAGTTCCCCCTGCATTGTTGGGTTATGCATGAGCCCAGAGAGAGAGCCCTGTAGCTTCTTGAATTTCAGGGGCAACCTTAAAGTGAGAGACCAGGGCTACGAGGCAAAGGCGCTGTTGTGATATTTGCTCAGCAAGCTGAGGGTGAAGGAGAGGCCCCTGCAGTGAGCCCTTGGTCTAGGCAGAGGGTACTCAACACGACAGCCACAGGAGGAGCACAGGCCTCGCTAGCTCCACCCCAACAAGTGCACGAATCTGGGCAGATGACCCAGCTCAACCCCCTCCGCTATGCAATGAACGATCCACAAAGTTTTGTGCTAAGGTGTTTAGCACCATAACTATTGACTAGTTAATGTGCTACCTTCTTTATAAATATTTGGGTATTAGGCAAGGCACAGTGGCTCATGTCTGTAATCCCAGCACTTTGGGAGGCTTAGGCAGATGGATTGCCTGAGATCAGGAGTTTGAGACCAGCCTGGCCAACATGGTGAAACCCCGTCTCTACTAAAAATACAAGAATTAGCTGGGTGTAGTGGCACATGCCTGTAGTTCCAGCTACTTGGGAGGCTGAGGCAGCAGAATCACTTCAACACGAGAGGCGGAGGTTGCAGTGAGCCAAGATCACGCCACTGCACTCCAGCCTGGGCGACAGAGCAAGACAAGAAAGAAAGAAAAGAAAGAAAGAAGGAAGAAAGGAAAGGAAAAGAAAAAGAAAAGAAAGAAAGAGAGAGAGCAAGAGAGAAAGAAAGAAAGAGAGAAGGAAGGAAGGAAGGAAGGAAGGAAGGAAGGAAGGAAGGAAGGAAGGAAGGAAGGAAGGAAGGGAAAGAAAGAGAGAGAGAAAGAAAGAAAGAGAGAGAGAAAGAAAGAAAGAGAGAGAAAGAAAAATATTTGCATATTAAGATAGGTCTTTTGAGGACTTTGAGGCTGCAGTGAGCTATGATTGCACCACTGCACTCCAGCCTGGGTGACAGAGCGAGATCTTGTCTCAAGAAAAAGAAAAAAAAATAGGTCTTCTACATCAGGGGTCCCCAACCACTAGGCAGTGGCCTATTAGGAGCCGGGTCGCACAGCAGGAGGTGAGTGACGGGTGCACATGTGAAGCTTCATCTGTATTTACAGTCACTCCCCGTTGTTCGCATTCCCACTGAGCTCCACCTCCTGTCAGATCAGCAGCAGCATTAGATTCTCACAGAAGCACAAACCCTATGGTGAACTGTGAATAGGAGGGATCTAGGTTGTGTGCTCCTTATTACAATCCAATGCCTGATGGTCTGTCACTGTCTCCCATCACCCCCAGATGGGACCGTCTAGTTGCAGGAAAACAAGCTCAGGACTCCCACTCATTCTACATTATGGTGAGTTATACAATTATTTCATTATCTACTACAATGTAATAATAATAGAAATAAAGTGCTAAATAAATGGAATGCACATGAATCATCCCAAAACCATCCCGCGTCCCCTACTGCTCCGTGGGAAAAAGTGTCTTCCATGAAAGCAGTCCCTGGTGCCAAAAAGGCTAGGGACCACTGGTCTACATGCTAACATCAATGCATGATTGAAGATGAGGATTGCGGATGTGGCTACATCAACACACCATGTCACCTCTCCAGAAGCCTGACCCAGGCAGAGATGCAAACTTGCCTCACCACCTCTGTTGAATATTAAAGACAAAGGAGAGGCCAGGCGCAGTGGCTCACGCCTGTAATCCCAGAACTTTGGGAGGCTGAGGCGGGTGGATCACCTGAGGTCAGGAGTTCGAGACCAGCCTGGCCAACATGGTGAAACCCCGTCTCTACCAAAAATACAAAAATTAGCCAGGTGTGGTGGCACACACCTTTAATCCCAGCTACTCGGGAGGCTGAGGCAGGAGAATGGCTTGAATCCAGGAGGCGGAGGTTGCAGTGAGCCGAGATCATGCCACTGCACTCCAGCCTGGGTGACAAAAGTGAAACTGAGACTCAAAAAAAAAAAAGAACACAATTTTAATCATTTCTATTCCATAATACTGCAAAAGACCTGAAATCAAGACAGCTCCACACGGAGCTACTGCCTTCGTACAGCAGCTGTGGATGGACCCAGCCAGGATCTCCCTGCAAAAAAGAATTCCCTGCTACACGAGGCCTTCCGGATTCACTCAGTGTTGAGCCACAGCCACGCCCTCCCCGGGCAGCCCCCAGCCAGTGACTGGGCTGGCCATGGGACTTGGTCCTGGCCATTTCTACACAACACAGGTTTCCTCCAATGGGCAGTCTTTGCTGCAGAGGTGAGCACGGGTCGGACCAAGACTTTGTCAGATCTACATGGGAGTCTGAGACTCTTCCTGTTCAGTTCTACTTCCAGGCCTTTCAATTTCACAGCCATTATTATAATACTTCCTCCCTCCCCACCAATAAACCTTACACACTTGATCTCAACATCTGCCTCTAGAAAGACCCAAATAACAAACTTGTTGACCTTAAATATCACTGGGGCTGGGTGGGGTAGCCCACAGCTATAATCTTAATACATTAGGAGGCTGAGAGGGGAGGATTGCTTGAGGCCAGGAGTTCAAGACCAGCTTGGGCAATACAGTGAGACTCTGACTCTACCAAAAAAAAAAAAAAATTTTACCATAACTGGGAGTGGTGGTGTGCACCTGTAGTCCCAGCTACTCGGGAGGCCTAAGCAGGAGGATCACTGGAGCCCAGGAGTTTGAGCTATGATTGCCCCACTGCACTCCAGCCTGGATGACACAAGACCCTATGTCTAAAAATAAACACTAAAGATAAATAAATACATATAATTTTCACAGGTCTGGGGATTAGGAGGTGGCATATTTGGAGAAGTCATAATTCTGCGTATCATCGGGCGCATCCGAAGCAGAAAGTACCCTGACCCTAGGGAGGGGGAGAAGAGTCGGCATGGGGCCAGTGGCCCTCTAAGCTCTTGTCACTTTCTGTCCCCTTCACCTGCCTTCTCGCTCCTGAGGTCTAGACGTAAAGATCAGTTATTGGACCAGACACGCCTCTGATCCCAAAATAAAGCAGGGGACAGTGCAGTTGACTGGTACCCTGAGCTCTTTCTCCAAAAGAGGCAACTTCACAGCATTGTTTTTTGGTGGGGGACACAGGGTCTTGCTCTGTCACCCAGGCTGGAGTGCAGTAGCACAATCACGGCTTACAGCAGACTCAACTTCTCCACCTGAAGTGATCCTCCTGCCTCAGCCTCCTGAGTAGTTGGGAGTACAGGCACATGCCACCATACCCACTGACGTATTTTTTTTTTTTTAAAGAGACAGGGTCTTGCTATGTTGCCCAGACAAGTCTCAAACTCCTGGGCTCAGATGATCCTCCCACCTCCCAAAGTGCTGGGATTACAGGTGTAAGCCATTACATCCGGCCTTCACCATTTTTAAGCCCATGGGTGAATGTGACAGGATGTTAGAGGCAATAGAGAGAATGTAAGAAAAGATTAAGGAAAGGGCCTTTTTGGGGGTTTGCTTCCCCACGGACCAAGGTGCAGGCGCTGTCCCACCCCCAAACTCCCCCTAAAGGGCTCTACTCTCTGTTGGGGGACGTAGCTAAATGGACAAGAGAGTTCCTGAAGACAGAGCATACCCCAGCCACTCCCCTGTCCCAGGCAGCACAGCCCTGTGACCCAGTGAGTAACAGGACTCAGGAGTCTCGGGTGGAGGCAGGTCTGGGCCTGGGCATCTTGCCTCTTGGAGTATGACTAACACCAGCCCCAAACATTATTGTAAAGAACAACTCTATAAAGTGCTGGTCCACACCAATAAACCTCTCTCCCTGGCCCTGACATCACTGCTTCTATAGCAACCAGTTCCTCTTCAAAGAGCAACATGTGGGAGACTGAAAAACACAGTCAACACTGAAGACACTAAGTCGTGCCAGATGAAGAAATGGGCCAGAAAGCTACATCGGAGTTCAGAGGTCGTCATCAGAGAAGGTCTAGGGGAAGAAGGAGGATTTCACAGGCATCTGTAGGGTCCAAACCAGAAAGACCCAACTGACAAACTTGGTGACCTTAAATATCACTGGGGCTGGGCATGGTGGCTCACACTTATAATCCTAATGCTATGGGAGGCTGAGGCAGGAGGACTGCTTGAGGCCAGGAGTTCGAGATCAGCTTGGGCGATATAGTGAGACCGCCTACCTCTACGAAAAAAAATTTTTTTAAATAACTGTGCAAGCCAGGCGCAGTGGCTCATGCTTGTAATCCCAGCACTTTGAGAGCACAAGGCGGGTGGATCACAAGGTCAGGAGATCAAGACCATCCTGGCTAACATGGTGAAACCCCATCTCTACTAAAAATACAAAAAATTAGCCGGGCATGATGGCAGGCGCCTGTAGTCCCAGCTACTCAGGAAGCTAAGGCAGGAGAATCACTTGAACCCAGCAGGAGGAGGTTGCAGTGAGCTGAGATCACGCCACTGCACTCCAGCCTGGGCAACAAAGCAAGACTCCGTCTCAAAAAATAAAATAAAATGACTGTGCATTGTTGCTTTGGTATCCCAAAGAAACAATGAAGAGCCCAGCTCAGTAGCCTGTTGTTATTGTGATTTGCTGGTTTTTCTGTTGTGTGGGGTGAGGAATTGAGTGAGAATCCCTAACCTGACCACATAAAGGACACCATACTTGAAGAAGTTTCCAAAAGCAAAACATCACTTTGCTTTAGTGTACAATGTCTAAGTAAACATAATTGTCCTTCAAAGAAGAGAAAACCATTAATCCACTCAAGGGGAACCCTGGGAGAGTAGGGACTGGGTGGTCATTAAGTCCCTCTTATGGACATTAATGAATATGACCCTATAAAACAATGACTGGTAAAGCACTATGTCCAACATCGATTTTCCTCTGCAGGAGAAGTGTCTCATTATCCATTCTATAGCACTTGGGCTACCTTCATCTAATCTGATCTGGCCCACAGGTAAAAAGTCATGGAGTTCAGGAAGGGGATGGGTAGGGGAGATGCAAATTGTGTAGTCCCAAGAGCAACAGAGTGCAGGGAACTGCAGATGCCGTGAGAAGCACACCCCTGAAACAGTAAACTGCAACCTATCTGAATTACCCCACTCGACTCTGACAACTAACGACATGCGTTTTTGGGGAATACGTATTCATTAAATAAGCACTCAGCCATTCTATTTCTCAATTACCTCTAGTGACCCTAAGATCTGACCATGAGCACAAAAGAGGAAAAATTCCTCCCTAGCGACAGCCAGCTGTAACTGAGTCAAATACCCTTCATTTTGTCTTCATTTTCTTAAGAGACAGGGTCTTGCTCTGTCGCCCAAGGCTGGAGTGCAGTGGCGTGATCATAACTCACTGTAACCTTGAAATCCTGGGCTAAAGTGATCCTCCAACTTCAGCCTAAGGAGCAGCTAGGACTACAGGTGCATTCCACCACAACTGGCCAATTTTTCTTTTTCTTTTTTGTAGAGATGGGATCTTGCTCTATTGCCCAGGCTGATCTCAAACTCCTGGCCTCAAGTGATCCTCCTGCCTCAGCCTCCCAAAGTGCTGGGATTACAGGCATGAGCCACTGCACCTGGTGAGATGCTCTTCATTTAAGAGTCAACTGAACTTCAGAATCCGAGGTGCAACACGTAGTACTCCCTGGTACAATTTCCCACTAAAATCCATGAAGATACATATGCGTGCACGTGCACACACACACACATGCACACACACATGCACAAGCGCACACACACACGCACCCACACATGCACAAGTACACACACATGCACACACACATGCACAAGCACACACAGGCACACATACAAGCACACACACACGCACACATGCAGTGCACACATGCACACACATGCACGCACGCACACACGCATGCACACACATGCACACATGCACACTCACACACAGAGGCAGTAGAATAGGAAACTGCATATAATAGAATTTCCTATGCAAATGGGAGGCATTTCAGTGGCTGAACTGTCAATAGGCTCAGTTCGAGGGAGAAAATCCTAGAATGAACAAGAGCTACCTTCTAAACCAGAACTGCATCAGTGATATCAAAGGATGCAGAAAAACGCATTGATTAGCCTCCTCATTAAAAAAAAATTCCACCTCACTAGTAGTTAAAGTAAAACAAAACTCCAGTCTTATTTGAAGCCACTAAATTGGCAACAATTTCTTTTTTTTTTTTTTTTTTTTTTTTTTTTTTGAGACGGAGTCTCGCTCTGTCGCCCAGGCTGGAGTGCAGTGGCGCAATCTCGGCTCACTGCAAGCTCCGCCTCCCGGGATCATGCCATTCTCCTGCCTCAGCCTCCCGAGTAGCTGGGACTACAGGCGCCCGCCACTGCGCCCGGCTAATTTTTTCTATTTTTAGTAGAGACGGGGTTTCACCATGATCTCGATCTCCTGACCTTGTGATCCGCCCGCCTCGGCCTCCCAAAGTGCTGGGATTACAGGCGTGAGCCACCGCGCCCGGCCCAATTTCTAAAACTATAAACACGATGTTGGCGAAAGGGTGGTGAAGGGGGAGTTGTTTGTTTGTTTTTTTTTTTTTCCACACACGGTTAGTAGGAGTGGAAACAGAACTGACCTATCAGGGAAGCAACTGGACAATCTGTAATAAGAGCCCCGAAAACGCAGAGACACAATGCCCCAGTGTTTTCACTTGCACAAGTCCTGGCTTTTTTTTTTTTTTTTTTTTTTTTGAGACAAAGTATCTCTCTATTGCCCAGGCTGGAGTGCAGTGTCCTGATCTCGGCTCTCTGCAACCTCCCTCTCCCGTCTCCTGGGTTCAAGCAACTCTCCTGCCTCAGCCTCCCTAGTAGTTGGGATTACAGGCACCCGCCATCATGCCTGGCTAATTTTTTGTGTGTTAGGTCGCAGCTTTAAAAAACAATCACAAAGACAAGCAAAGATTTGTTTTTCCATAGTTCACTACAGCACTACTTAGGACCGGGAAAAACTGGAAATAAAGCTGAGTGGCTGAGGCTGGGCACAGTGGCTCATGCCTGTAATCGCAGTACTTTGGAAGGCGAGGAGGGTGGATCAGCTGAGGTCAGGAGTTCGAGACCAGCCTGGCCAACATGGTGAAACCCCATCTCTACTAAAAATACAAAAAAATTAGCCTAGTGTGGTGGCGTGTCTCTGTAATCCCAGCTACTCGGGAGGCTGAGGCAGGAGAATCGCTTGAACCCGGGAGGCGGAGGTTGCAGTGAGTTAAGATCGCACCAGTGTACTCCAGCCTGGGGAACAGAGCAAGACACTATCTACAAAAAAAGAAAAAAAAAAAAAAAAGCTGAGTGACTGACAACAGGAGAAAGACTAAGTAAATGAAGGGGAAGATGTTTCTCCAGGAGCTGGTATTTTCAGAGTGAGTTCTCCTTCACTTAGACCTGCCATTAACCTGTGCCTGCCCCACTAAGCAGAACCTGACCCAAATCATCTTCCTGCATCTTGTGCTCAGTCCTGCAGTGAGTCCAGCCAGGACAAGGAGTTTATTTTCTGAACATAATAGGAATTATGTAACCTGGAGCGAAATATCCAAGGAGAAATGAAGATAGGAGAGAACATAAGGAAGTAGGCTATTGAGTTGGCCAATACATTTTATTTATTTAAGATTTCTACCTTTATGTCCTTCCCAAAGCCTAGATTTCCCCCCTGCAAGATAAACCCACAAAAAAGGAGAACAGAAAATCACAATGGAAGTGGGGAAGGGAGAAAAGGAAAAGAAAAACAATTGCCACCGGCTGCCAGACAGGAATTTAATTATTATAACCGAGGATTGAATTCAGCAATACAATTCATGACAGCTTCAGCAACACAGGAAATGCTTGGGTTATAAGGTCCTTATTGTCTAATTGTTAAAAAACAAAAGAATAGTTCTGTTGGAGAGATTGATTATTATCCAGTATGGAAATAAAACAGTGATTTCATGCTTCTGTCATACATGGTTTTATTTTTTGTTTTGTTGAGACAGGGTCTTGCTCTGTTGCCCAGGCTGGAGTGCAGTGGCACGATCATAGCTCACTGCAGCCTCAGATTCCTAGACTCAAGCAGCCTTCTGCCTCAGCCTCCTGAGTAGATGGGAATACAGGTGCACACCACTATGCCCTGCTAATTTTTTAAAACTTTTTGTTGAGATGTGGTTTAGCTATGTTACCCATGCTAATTTCAAACTCCTGGCCTCAGGTGATCCTTCCACCTCAGAGACAGAAATGTAATGAGCCAAGCACTGTCTGAGCCTCCTCTGACATGAGGACTCACGCCTTGTACCTTCTTAGTGTTCATGTATCTCTTCTATTAAACAGAAAGTACTCAGAGGGTAGGAACTATCTGAGTGCCCTTCTCATCCCTGTGCTCTCTCTCTCTCTCTCTTTTTTTTGGTGGGGGGATGCAGTCTCGCTCTGTCACCCAGGCTGGAGCGCAGTGGTGTGATCTCGGCTCACTGCAACCTCCGCCTCCTGGGTTCAAGTGATTTTCCTGCCTCAGCCTCCCAAGTAGCTGGGACTACAGCCACACACCACCACACCCGGCTAATTTTTGTATTTTTGTTGTTGTTGTTGTTGTTGTTGTTATACTTTAAGTTCTAGGGTACATGTGCACAACATGCGGGTTTGTTACATATGTATACATGTGCCATGTTGGTGTGCTGCACCCATTAACTCGTCATTTACATTAGGTATATCTCCTAATGCTATCCCTCCCCCTGCGACAATAGGACCCGGTGTGTGATGATCCCCTTCCTGTGTCCAAGTGATCTTTGTATTTTTAGTACAGACGGGGTTTCACCATGTTGGCCAGGCTGGTCTCGAACTCCTGACCTCAAGTGATCTTCCCACCTTGGCCTCCCAAGGTACTGGGATTACAGGCATGAGCCACCGCGTCCAGCTCCCTGTGCCTTCTCAATCCCACCCTACACCTCCTGCCTAAAAGCACAGTTGAGGAACTCCAGGCACATACTGGTCCTCAATGCAAGTTTGTTCCAAGTTAAAATGGAACCTCGTTACTGCTCCTGAGACAACATCTCTCTACTTCCCACGAGGTGCTAATAGAGAAACAATCAAAGACCAAGGTTCCCAGCTGGGTGTGGCGGCTCACGCCTATAATCCCAGCACTTTGGGAGGCGAAGGCAGGCAGACCACCTGAGGTCAGGAGTTTGAGACCAGCCTGGCCAACATGGTAAAACCTCGCCTCAACTAAAAATACAAAAATTAGCCAGGTGTGGTGGCAGGTGCCTGTAATCCCAGCTACTTGGGAGGCTGAGGCATGAGAATCACTTGAACCAGGGAGATGGAGGTTGCAGTGAACTGAGATCGTGCCACTGCACTCCAGCCTGAGCAACAGAGCAAAACTCCACCTCAAAAAACAACAACAACAACAAAAAACAAAGACCAAGGCTCCTAGGAAACAGGAATTTCTGCTTCCTTCATGTCAGGTAGACACAGATTGAAAGACAGAGCTGGGGCACAATGGTGCCAGAATGACAAACAGGGCCTCCATTAAGATCACTTCCACCAAACTCTCCCTAATGACACCTTCATCTCCACCCCTCCCCACATTTCCCACAGTGAGGAACCATTACCACCTGATATGGTTTGGCTCTGTGCCCACCCAAATCTCATCTTGAATTGCACTTCCCACAATTCCCATATGTAGTGGGAGGGACCCAGTGGGAGGTAACTGAATCATGGGGGAGGGTCTTTCCCATGCTGTTCTCATGAAAGTGCATAAGTCTCAGGAGATCTGATGGTTTTATAAATGTGAGTTCCCCTGCACAAGCTCTTTTTTCTTTGCCTGCCACCATGTAAGATGTGCCTTTCACCTTCTGCTATGATTGTGAGGCCTCCCCAGCCATATGGAACTGGGAGTCTATTAACCCTTTTTCTTTATAAATGACCCAGTCCCATATATGTCTTTATCAGCAGCGTGAGAGCAGATTGATACACCACCATACCCAAAAAACTGCCAAGCAGGCCTTTCTGAAGAATAATGCTTCATTACCAAAGTGCAAAGGAAACTTTTTGTTTGGCTGGTTATCTGTCTGTGTGTGGACTTTATGCCCATTCCTACGCTTCTGCTTCATCAGAGACTCTGAATCAAGATGTTAGACATGCAGCCAGGCCCTCAGATTAGGAAATGCTCCCCCAGGTAAGGCTGTAGTGCCCTTCACTTAAGAAGCTATGCTGTAGCACAGGGGTGCTGTATTAGTCCATTCCAGTATTGCTATAAAGACACAACCTGACACTTTGGGAGGCTGAGGTGGGTGGATCATGAGGTCAGGAGCTCAAGACCAGCCTGGTCAACATGGTGAAACCCCATCTCTACTAAAACTGCAAAAATTAGCTGGGCATGGTGGCATGTGCCTGTAATCCTAGCAACTCAGAAGGCTGAGGCAGAGAATTGCTTAAAACCGGGAGGTGAAGGTTGCAGTGAGCCGAGATTGTGCCACTGCACTCCAGCCTGAGTGACAGAGCAAAACTTCATCTCAAAAAAAAAAAAAAAAAAGAAAAAGAAAAGAAAAAAAAACAGAAAGAAATACCTGGGGCTGGACAATCTATAAAGAAATGAGGAAAGTTTAGGCCAAGTACGGTGGCTCATGCCTGTAATCCCAGCACTTTGGGAAGCTAAGACAGGCAGATCATTTGGGCTCAGGTGTTTGAGACCAGCCTGGCCAACATGGTGAAACTCCATCTCTACTAAAAATGCAAAAATCAGCCAGGTGTGGTGGCACAAGCCTGTAGTCCCAGCTACTTGGGAGGCTGAGGCAGGAGAATCGTTTAAACCTGGGAGGCAGAAATTGCAGTGAGCCGAGACCATACCCCTGCACTCCAATCTGGGTAACAGAGCAAGACTCCATCTCAAAAACAAGAAAAAAAAAAAAAAAAGAAAGAAAGAAAAGAGAAAGGAAAGCAGGTTTAATTGGCTGGCAATACAGGAAGCGCGATGTTGGCATCTGCTTGGCTTCTGGGCTGGCCTCAGGAAACTTGCAATCATGGCAGAAGGTAAAGGGGAAAGCTGTTATGTCACATGGCAAAAACAGGAGCAAGAGAAAGGGGAGGTACCACACCCTTTTAAACTACCAGATCTCACGAGGACTTACTCACTGTCATAAGGACAGTACCAAGGAGGATGATGCTAAACCATTCACAAGAAGTTTGCCCCAATGATCCAATCGTGTCCCACCACGGCCCCCTCCAACACTGGGGATTATAACTGAACATGAGATTTGGGTGGGGGACACAGATCCAAACCCTATCAGGTGCCTCATTTGGAGGAGTCAGTGCTGGTTTCTCACCCACCTCTCAGGATCCTGCTTGACACAAGAGACCCCCATGGCCAGAAATCACAGGCTAAAAAGAAAAGGAGAAGGCCAGGTGTGGTGGTTCATACCTGTAATCCCAGTGCTTTAGGAGGCCAAAGTGCAAGGACTGCTTAAGCCCAGGAGTTCAAGACCAGCCTGAGCAACATAGTGATGGGATTGTTTGATCCCATCACGATCAAAAAATATGCAAATTAATCAGACATGGTGGCATGCACCTGTAGTCCCAGCTACTCAAGAGGTTGAGGCAGCAGGATCGCTTGAGGAGTTAGAGGCTGCAGTGAGCTATGATTGCATCACTGCAATCCAGTCTGGGCGACAAAGCAAGACCTTGTCTCTAAGAAACAATGGAAAAAGAAAATGAGAGGGTAACCCCTGCTTAGGGTGAGCTACAGGCTCCCGGTAAAGCAGTTGGCTCACTGTTCAAAATACAATTAGAACGATGGGCTTTCCTTGCTGCTATTTATTTCATGGGCTGCAGTCAGGCAGAGGAGAAGAGGAGTTCCCATTCTCCTGACAACAGAGCTGAGCTTAATCTGAAATTGAGGCTGGAGCTGGGCACACTGGAGAAATAAAATCTCCCAGGAGAATTAAAATCTGAAGGAATGACTTCTAAGTCACTGGAGGAGGGAAAACACAAAGGAAACATCATCTCTAAACCAAAAACAGGGCCAAACCAGCATGAGGAAACCGCGCTCCTTCAGCTTCTGACTAGTATGGAAGGTGATTCGTTTTTTGATGGATATTGCTTACGGGTAAAAAAGGAACCAAGTGACTTCTCTCAATGCTAGCGAACTGCAGGAAGACCCAGCAGCCACTGCTTAAAAAGAGCAAGACATTCCCTGCACTTTCCCTGAACTTGGTCTCTCATAGGCCTGATGTGGTCCCTCAAAGGCCCCCACAAAAGGAAGTCATTACCAGGTAAAGCAGAACTACCATTTGACCCAGCAAAAAAAATAAATAAATTGTGCTACCCAATTATTCTACTGAAAAGCCACGTGCACTCGCGTGTTTGTTGCAGCACTATTCACGGTAGCAAGGACATGAAATCCACACAGATGCCTATCAACAGTGGATTGGATGAAGAAAATGTGGTGCATAGACACCACGGAATACTATGCAGCCATAAAAAAGACGGAAGTCGTGTCCTCTGCAGCAACATGAAGCAGCTGGAGGCTATCAACCTAAGCAAGTTAATGCAGAAACAGAAAACCAAATGCTGCATGTTCTGACGTCTACATGGAGCTTCAGTACCGGGTACACACAGACATAAAGATGGAAACAAAAGATACTGAGGACTACTAGAGGGAGGGTGTAGGGAGAAGGGCAAGGACTGAAAAACTACCTACTGGGTGCTATGCTCATTAGCTGGGTGACAGATCAATTGTACCCCAATATCACACAATACACCCTTGTAATATATACTCATCATCACACAATATACCCTAGTAACAAACCGGCACATGGACCCCCTTGAATCTAAAATAAAAGTTGAAATTATTTTTTAAATTAAAAAATAAAATCTTCTAGGGAATTAAAATTGGAAGAAGTGATTTTTTCAATCACTAAAGGAGGTAAAACGCAAAGGAAACATCATCTGTATACCAAAGACGGTGCAAAGCCAGCACAAGGAAATAGCGTTCCTTCAGTTCCTAAGTCATATGGAAAACAAATTTTTGGGGGGATGGATATCACAGTGTCAAAAAAGAAACCAGTGACTTCTTTTAATGCTGTTACTCATGTTCAGAATTAAAACCCAATGAACTAAATAAGACCCAGCTTTGCTGTTTAAAAAGAGCAGGATATGGCCGGGCATGGTGGCTCACCTGTAATCTCAGCACTTTGGGGGGCCAAGGCAGGTGGATCACTTTAGATCAGGAGTTCGAGACCAGCCTCGCCAACAAGGTGTAACCTGTCTTTACTAAAAATACAAAATTAGCCGGGCATGGTGGCTGGCACCTGTACTCCCAGCTACTCGGGAGGCTGAGACACGAGAATCACTTGAACCCAGGAGGCGGAGGTTGCAGTGAGCCGAGATTGCACCACTGCACTCCAGCCTGGGCAACACAGCCAGACCCTGTCAAAAAGCAAACAAGCAAAAAGAGCAGGATAAGTCCGGGCGCGGTGGCTCACGCCTGTAATCCCAGTACTTTTGGAGGCCGAGGCGGGTGGATCACGAGGTCAAGAGATCCAGGCCATCCTGGCTAACACGGTGAAACCCCATCTCTACTAAATACACAAATAATAATAATAATAATAATTAGCCGGGCGCGGTGGCAGGGGCCTGAAGTCCCAGCTACTAGGGAGGCTGAGGCAGGAGAATGGCGTGAACCTGGGAGGTGGAGCTTGCCGCGAGCAGAGATCACACCACTGCCCTCCAGCCTGGACGACACATCCAGACTCCGTCTCAAAAACAAAAAAAGAGCAGGATATTCCGGCATTTTCTCTGCACTCGGTGTCTCATAGGCCCAATGTGGTGCCTCACAGGGCCCCGGGAACGAAGTCGTTTTACCAAAAGAGGCCGGGCCGGGCTTTCACGTCTGTTTCTCCGGGAAGCTTCCTTCACCGAGCACCAGGTTCCCGTCTGAGACAGCAGGACAGACCTTAGCAGGGTGTCTTCCTGTGTGTCCCCAATTCTGTAAGCACCCTGCTTCGGTTCTTTTTCCAACTGACTCGATCCTTAGGTGCCAATTACCATTCCCCGGCATGGGGGTGGGGCAACGACACCCCAAAAAGGGCCATTTCCAAAGAAGTGAGCAGGGCTTTCCGCCGTGTTGGCCAAGCTTCAAAAGGAGCGGCCAGTCGGGAAAAGAGGTCATTTTCAGTTTTCTGTGCCAAAGACAACCGGCTGGATGGGAAGATCAGACAGAGCTCGGTCTCTGAAGATTGATAATTCCACGTGTATTCTATTTTAAAGCGAAGCCCTCCGCGCTACCTTGATGATTTTGTAGAATTTACACTGAAAGGGCATAAAATGTCACACCATCTTGTGTGTTCCTCACTTCCATGTGCTCTTTGGGAGAAAATCAAACTCGGCTGTTTCTGAGCTCCTAGCGAGTACCCACAGTGTCTGAGGCTTGCAATTTCAACTGTGCATATCTTCTGCAAGGCAAAAGGGTGCAGGGAAAGAAATAGCAGTGGATCAGGCCTGTAATCCCGGCAGTTTGGGAGGCCGAGGCGGGTGGATCATGAGGTCAAGAGATCAATACCATCCTGGCCAACATGGTGAAACTCCATCTCTACTAAAAATACAAAAAGTAGTCGGGTGTGCTGGCGCACGTCTGTAGTCCCAGCTACTAGGGAGGATGAGGCGGGAGAATCACTTGAACCCGGGAGGCAGGGGTTGCAGTGAGCCGAGATTGCACCACTGCACTCCAGCCTGGCGGCAGAGCAAGACTCTATCCAAAAAAAAAAATTAGCCGGGCATGGTGGTGCACGCTATTAAGAAGGCTGAGGCAGGAGAATCACTTAAACCCGGGAGATGGAGGTTGCAGCGAGCTAAGATCACACCATTGCACTCCAACCTGGGTGACAAGAGTGAAACTCCGTCTCAAAATAATTTACAAAGGAAAGAAAGAAATAGCAATGGAAAACTGCTCATGCCACCGAGATGCTTCTCTGAACCATGATTTCCCCAACTGTAAAATGAGGCTAACTCTGCCTACCTGGCAGGGGTGACATCATGACCCAATGCATAGTCTAGCCCATAGGAGTCCTTTCTCTTCGCCTCTTTGGGCCTCAGTTTCCTCACCTATAAAGCTGCAAGGAAGGGTCAAGAAAGTAGGCAACTTCATAAGATGACCCAGCTTTAATACCTTATATTGTTAGGACTTCCTCTAAGACATATCACTGAAGGTCAGCTTTCACTATCCCAGTGCTTTCGAGGGTTACATGGACAGGATGAAAGTTATGATCCCCAAACACATCTTCCTACACTGTAGAGATAAGAAAGAAGACTGACATCATCCTAGGCAAACTAATGCAGAAACAAAATCAAATACCGCACGTTCTCATTTACAGATGGGAGCACTGGGTTCACATGGACAGGAAAATGGGAACCATAAGGCCAGCCACGGTGGCTCACACTTGTAATTCCAGCACTTTGGGAGGCCAAGGCGGGCAGATTCCTTGAGGTCAGGAGTTCAAGACCAGCCTGGCCAACATGGTGACACCCATCTCTACTGAAAAAAAAACCTTAGCCAGGCCTGATGGCGCATGTCTGTAGTTCCAGCTACCTGGGAGGTGAGGCAGAAGAATCACTTGAACCCAGAAGACAGAGACTGCAGTGAGCTGAGATTGCACCACTGCACTCCAGCCTAGGCCACAGAGCGAGACTCCATCTCAAAAAAAAAAAAAAAAAAAAAAAAAAAAGACATTGGGGAACCAGGGATGGAGGGCAAGGGTTGAAAACCTACCTGTTGGGTACTGTGCTTGCTACCTGAGTGACAGGTTCAATCATATCCCAAACTTCAGCATCAGGCAGTATACCTTTGTAACAAATCTGCCCAGGTACGCTCTGAATCTAAAATTAAAAGCTTAAAAAAAAAAAAAAAAAAAAAGAGGGCAGCCAGGAGTGGTGGCCCACATCTATAATCTCAGCACTTTGAGAGGCCAAGGTAGGCAGATCACTAGAGGTCAGGAGTTTGAGACCAGCCTGGCCAACATGGCAAAACCCTGTCTCTACTAAAAATACAAAAATTAGCTGAGAATGGTGATGGGCACCTGTAATCCCAACTACTCAGGAGGCTGAGGCAGGAGAATTGCTTGAACCTGGGAGGTACAGACTGCAGTGAGCCAAGACGGCACCAGTGCACTCAGGCCTGGGTGACAGAGAAAGACTCTGACTCAAAAAAAAAAAAAAAAAAAAACAAAGATGGGAACAGCAGACATTGGGTTGTGGGGGGCGGGCAAAGGTTGAAAAACTACCCATTGGGTACTATGCTCACTACTATGCTCACTACCTGAGTGACAGGTTCAATCGCATCCCAAACCTCAACATCATGCAATACACCTTTGCAACAAATCTGCACAAGTACTCTCTGAACCTAAAATAAAAAGTAAAAAAAAAAAAAAGCGGGAATCACTTGAACCCAGGCGGCAGGGGTTGCAGTGAGCCGAGATTGCGCCACTGCACACTGAATCGTTGTGAAGATGAGAAGTAGAGGCACCAGAAACCCGGGAGAGCTTTCCCCAGCCAGGCTGCACTGTGGACACCATCCCGAAAGTCTTCCGCCAGCTAGTAAGTACTCTGTCCCAGGACCCTCACCTTCTCCGAGCAACTTCCAGCTCCACCATCCCTACTCTCATTTCTGCTAAGCTCCTCCAATGTCAGATTTCAGGTTCACGGCAAAGCAGAAGGGTTCTGAACAGGTATGGAAATATCGAACCAAGCCCTGCTGTCTGTGCCTATCGACGCGGCTCTTCTTTCTTTGTCATGGGAACTTCCATCCACACAGCTGCTTAACGGGGACCGGGCTTGTCAGTGAGATGCCTGTGATCCCAATGTCTGTTTCTCTCATCTAATTAGTTTGGTCAAAGACAGAACGCAGTGTTTCCAGGGACTAGCAGGCTTACCTTAATCTTCCCTTCACCCAACATTGTGTCTTCTGCCTGCCTAGAATGCGTGTAACTCCACTCCTGAGCTTAGCATATCACATAACAATTAGTTTAAATGTCTGGCTTCCCCACTGGGTTGAGAACTTCTCGCCGGGTCTCTCTGGGGTGATAAAATGTGTTCTAAAACTGAATTATGGCGATGTGCACACAGTTCCATAAGATTATGAAACATCATTGAACTGCACGCTTAATGCAGGTAATTTGATGGTATACAAATAATACTTCGATAAAAGTTATTTTTAAAAATACTCCAGCATTCACTGGTGCATGGCTGTGGGCAAATTACTCTCTGAGCCTCAGTTTCCTCATCTGTAAACTGGGACAATAATAACTGATGTTCAGTTGTCACGAGGTTTAAATAAAGGTGACGATGGAGAGAAGGTGCTTAATGCAGGGCCTGGAATATAGCAAGCACTCCACAAGTGTTGGCTGTCTTATTTCTTTTCTTTCTTTTCTTTCTTTTTCTTCTTCCTTTCCTTTCCTTTCCTTTTCTATTTCTTTCTTTCCTCCTTTTTTGAGACAGGGTCTTGCTCTGTAGTCCAGGCTGCAGTGCACTGGTGCGATCATAGCTCACTACAGCCTCAACCTCCTGGGTTTACATGATCCTCCCACCTCAGTCTCCTGAGGAGCTGGGACTACAGGCACATGCCACCATGCCTGGCAATTTTTTTTATTTGTAGAGATGTTGTGGGGGATCTTGCGATGTTGTCCAGGCTGGTCTTGAACTCCTGAGCTCAAGTGATCCTCCTGAAGAGCCCATTTATTATTATTATTATTTGTCCAGCACTAAAGATACAATCAGGGAAAAAGGAAAAACTAATATGGAAGAAAGGCTGGGTGCTGTGGGAGGCAGAAAATAGCCTTTCCAAAGATGACCATGTCCTGGTCCCCAGAACCTGTGAATCTGTTACCTCGGATGACAAAGGGACTTTGCATATATGATTAAAAAGAGATCTTGAGTTGGGGGTATTATCCTCTTTTATCTGGGTGAACCCAATGTAATCACAAAGGTTCTTAAAAAGATGAAAGGGGAAGGCCAGGCACAGTGGCTCACGCCTATAATCCCAGCACTTGGGAGGCTGAGGCCAGAGGATCACTTACCATTTGACCCAGTAATCCTATTACTGGGTGTGTACCCAAAGGATTAAAAATCATTCTACTATGAAGACATACGCACATGTATGTTTAGTTCAGCACTATTTACAATGCGAAAGACTTGGAACCAACCCAAATGCTCATCAATGATAAACTGGATAAAGAAAATATGGCGCATATACACCGTGGAATACTACGCAGCCATAAAGAAGAATGCATTTATGTCCTTTGCAGGGACGCAGATGAAGCTGGAAACCATTATTCTCAGCAAACTACCACAGGAACAGAAAACCAAACACCACATCTTCTCACTCATAAGTGGGAGTTGAACAAGGAGAACACATGGACACAGGGAGGGGAACATCACACACTGGGGCCTGTCGGGGGTTTAGGGGGCAAGGGGAAGAAGAGCATTAGGACAAATACCTAATGCATGTGGGGCTTAAAACCTAGATGACAGGTTGATAGGTGCCGCAAACCACCATGGCACACGTATACCTGTGTTACAAACCTGCATGTTTTGCACATGTATATTTTAAGTAAAATTTTTAAAATATTTTTAAAAAAGATCAGCCTGGGCAACATGGCAAAACTCTAAAATAGATACCAAAAAAAAAAAATTATCTGGGTGTGGTAGCACACACCTGTAGTTCCACCTACTTAGGAGGCTGAAGTGGGAGGATCACCTGAGCCCAGGTAGGTCAAGGCTGCAGTGAGCCATGATCACACCACTGCACCCCAGACTGGGCAAAAGAATGAGGCCCTGTCTTGAGAAAGAAAAAAAAAATGGTGGAAGAGGACAGTAGGAGAGTCAGAGACAGAGACCTGAAGATGCTCCACTGCTGCCTTTGAAGATGGAAGAGGGGATATGAGCTAAGGAATGTAGGCAGCCTCTATAGAAGATGGACAAAGCAAGGAAACAGATTCTCCCCCAGCATCTCCAAAGGAACGTAGCCCTGATAATATCCCAATTTTATCCCAGTAAGACGCATTTCAGACTCCGACCTCCAGAACTGAAAGATAATAAATTCGTATTCTGTTAAGCGCTAAGTTAGCGATAATTGGTTACAGCAACTATAGAAAGCGAACATAGGCACAGTCGTTTCCCATCACCCACAGCGTCGCTTTCTGCAGTTTCAGTTACCTGAGTTCAACTACATTCCAAAAATATCAGATGGAAAATTCCAGAAATAAAAAAATTCATCAGTTTTCATGTGCATGCCATTCCAAGGAGCGTGATGAAACCTTATACCATCCCAAACTACCCCGCCTGGGGACATGAATCGTGCCTTTGTGTAGCCTAGCCACACTGTCTACACTGCCAGACTGTCAGTCACTCAGTAGCTGACTCAGCTATCAGATCGACTGTTGCAGCACCTGCTATTTTTTTTTTTTTAATTTTAGGTTCTGGGGTACATGTGCAGGATGTGCAGGTTTGTTACACAAGTAAACATGTGCCATGGTGGTTTGCTGCATCCATCAACCCATCACTTAGATATTAAGCCCAACAGGCATTAGCTATTTTTCCTAATGCTCTCCCTCCCCCAACGCCCCTGTCCAACAGGCTCCAGTGTGTGTTGTTCCCCTTCCTGTGTCCATGTGTTCTCATTGTTCAGCTTCCACTTATAAGTGAGAGCATGCAGTGTTTGGTTTTCTGTTCCTGTGTTAGATTGCTGAGGATAACGGCTTCCAGCTCCATCCATGTCCCTGCAAAGGACATGATCTCATTTCTTTTTTATGGCTGCATAGTATTCCATGGTATATGAACCACATTTGCTTTATCTAGTCTATTATGGATGGGCATTTGGGTTGATTCTGTGTCTTTGCTATTGTGAAGAGTGCTGCAATGAACATACACGTGCATGTATCTTTGTAACAGAATGATATTTTATTATTAGTTATTGTTGTTAGTCTCTTACTGTGCCTAATTTATAAATGAAATGACTTTCTCATAGGCAGGTACCTAGAGGAAAAGATGTACTATGTACAGAGTTCAGTGCTATCTGCGATTTCAGGCATCTACTGAGGGTCTTGGAACCCCTACCTTGCTGATAATCCCTCCCTTACTGTACCACGGTGTAGAACGCCTGGACTGTCAGGGTAAGAGTAGACTTTAAGGAAAAGAGTGATTAACTACAGCTATATTTTTATAAAATTAATTTGTTTAGTAGCATCTAAATTGCACTGGGGGGGCAGGAGGGAGGCAGCAAGTATCAGAAAAGACACCGTTGTCTTGGACAAGACAGCACATTGATAACGAGCCTGACAGGTGTGAAATGTGTGTTGGGATATTGGATGCATAAAACATACACGACTTGGAGATCTCCCGCAGGCTGGGGTCAAAGGAGTAGGGTCAGAGAAGACAAAAGGCTGGCTCGTGGGAATCCCAGGGACATCATTCTAGTGGTCAGAAGAAACTGCTTCAGCAAGGGGAGCAGAGAGGAGGTAGGAGCACGCATCAGCTCCAGCAAGGGGTTTAGATTTGGGGCCAAGAGCTTAGAATTGCAGTTAGAACTAAAGATACTATTGTAGAACCCTGAGGGGAGAGGCAAAAGCCAAAAGTAACCAAGGTCCAGGAAGAAGACAACTAATCGAATGACTGCATTGTACATGATAGTACTGTTTACAATAGCCAAGCGTTAGAGAAAAACAAAAATCCAAAAAATAGGAGATGGTTAAATAAGTCATGGTAACTTCATGCAATGGACTTGTAGAAAGCTTTCAAAAAAACAGATTTTTTTAATTTATTTTTTGAGACATAGTCTCACTCTGTCGCCCAGGTTGGAGTGCAGTGGCGCAATCTTGGCTCACTGCAACTCCCGCTTCCTGGGTTCAAGCGATTGTCCTGCCTCACCCTCCCAAGTAGCTGAGATTACAGGCAAGCGCCACCGTGCCCGGCTAATTTTGTATTTTTAGTAGAGACGGGGTTTCATCATGTTGGCCAGGCTGGTCTCGAACCCCTGGCCTCAGGCAATTCGCCCACCTCGGCCTCCCAAAGTGCTGGGATTACAGGCACGAGCCACCACATCTGACTTAAAGAATATTTTTTAAAGAACAGTTAATGGTTTAGGAAACACATGATATATTGAAAATTTTTAATACAACACAAAAAGCCAAATTTCTTTAAAAGACTGGAAGGAAACAACAGACTTTAACACTATCTATATTGGATATAGTGATGATAGTGACACTTTCTTCTTCATAATTTGCTATTTTTTTAATTTAGCATAAATTAGCATGCTTAGTATGTAACATGTTTAGCATGTTTCCATAACATGGAAACACAGTTTTCAATACTGCCTATGCATAGAATTTTATTGTACCTGTTTAAAAGCTTTGGCTTTATTAAGTTCTTTCTCTGATTGTTGATGAAAAAGTTTAGTTCATTTATTTTGGACACAAGCGACTGTTTTTCATCACTGCTTTTACTGCTTGACTTCTTGATACAATAAAAATCATTCTGTAAAAAGGAAAAAAAAGAAGGCACTGTGGAGAAAGGCATGGAGGAGATCATTTGAGTAACGGACCCATTGCGGGGCTGGAAGAAGGGAAAAAAAGCAAGCCCAAGAACAGAATAAGAGCCAATGAAGAAGACAGTCTCGAGGAGTCGCCTGTGACCCTCACTAGGATGGAGAGTTAAGGGGCTAGGAGGAGAAGAGAAGGCAGTGTTCACAAAGAGAGGAGATGTTTCCTTTCAAGAGCTAGAAAAGGCTGGGTACAATGGCTCATGCCTGGAATCCCAATAACTCAGGAGGCCAAGGCAGGAGGGTCGCTTGAAGCCAGGAGTTTGAGACCAGCATGGGCAACACAGTGAGACCCCACTTCTAAAAAGAAAACAGAAACAATAGCCAGGAGTGGTGGTGAGCACTTACAGTGTCAGCTACTCGGGGGGCTGAGGCAGGAGGATTGTTTGAGCCCAGGAGTTGGAGGCTGTGGTGAGCTATGGTCACACCAGTGGGCAATAGAGCAAGGCCCTTTCTTTTAAAAACTAAATGAGGCCGGGCATGGTGGCTCACACCTGTAATCTCAGCACTTTGAAAGGTCGAGGCAGGCAGATCACCTGAGGTCAGGAGTTCGAGACCAGCCTGGGCAACATGGCAAAACCCCATTTCCACTAAAAATACAAAAATTAGCCGGGCACAGTGGCGCACAACTGTAGCGCCAGCTATTCGGGAGGCTGAGACAGGAGAATCGCTTGAGCCTGGGAGGCAGAGGTTGCAGGGAGTCGAGATCACGCCATTGCACTCCAGCTTGGGCAACAGAGCAAGATGTTGTCTCAAACATAAATAAATAAATAAACTAAGTTAAGTTAGAAAGAGATAGAAAGAAAGAGGGAACATAATAATAGAAAGAGACACTGATATTTACAAGGAAACAGTAAGGTTGAGAAGAGTTTGCCATGGACAGTTTCAATCTTTTACCACAAAGACAGGCAGTTTGCAGGGAATTACAAGGTAAAGCAGGATTAGAACCTTACAGACCTTACAGAGCACAGAGAAAAGCTGCAATCTCTGCTTTGGATATCAACAAGAGAAGACAAGAAACTTCCCCGGGAGCCCAGCCAAGATTAGACTCTGCCTAGATTCCTCCAGCCAGCAAACTACCTCCCACAGTCTAGTACATATGAGGCCATTAGTCAGGGTGGCCTCTGACATCTCCTGAATGTTGATGGCTTTGTTATTTGAAGTCCACTTGTCTTTTTATGTTTTTTTTTTTTTTTTTTTTTTTGAGACAGAGTCTCGCTCTGTCACCCAGGCTGGAATGGCACAATCTCGGCTCACGGCAACCTCTGCCTCCCAGGTTCAAGTGATTCTCCTACCTCAGCCTGTAGCTGGGATTACAGGTGTGCACCACCACACCAGCTAATTTTTGTATTTTAGTAGAGATGGGGTTTTACTATGTTGGCCAGGCTAGTCTCGAACTCCAGACCGCAAGTGATTCACCTGCCTCGGCCTCCCAAAGTGGTGGGATTACAGGCGCGAGCCACCATGTCTGGGCATGAAATCCACTTGTCTTATCTTCCTAACTTCTGGAGAACAGAGGCCATTTCTAATTTAATTTTGTATATGCTCCAGATGCTGGATCTCAGTAGATACCCCCTAAGTACTTAATTATGGGTAGAAAGCAACGGAAGAGAAGCAGTAATAGCAAATGCTTCTGGTTGTTATTGCTAAAATTTCCCAACATATTGGTTAAAACTTGCTTTAAAGAAACACAACAGATAAAAACTTATAAAAACAGGCCTGGTGCAGTGGCTCATGCCTGTAATCCCAGCACTCTGGGAGGCCAAGGTGAGAGAATCACTTCTGGAAGTTCAAAAGTTTGAGACCACCCTAGGCAATATAGCAAGACCTTGTCTCTGAAAAATAAAAATAAAAATTAGCCACACATGGTAGCGTGCTCCTGTAGTCCCTACTACCAGGGAGGCTGAGGTGGGAGGATCACTTGAGCCCAGGAGTTGGAGGCCATGGTGAGCTATGATCACATCACCGCACTCCAACCGGGGTGGCACAGTGAAACTCTGTCTCAAAAATAAATAAATACATAAATAAATAAATAAGAAAAGTAAATTAATAATTTTTCAAAAAGTTCAAGCAGATCAATTAGAGTGTGTCCACATCTTATAGAATTCCTTTAAATGCTGCGTTAGCATTGTCCCAGGTGCATTTTAAAAAGAATTTGCTACAGGGAAATCTACATTGAAGGCAACTCCTAAAGCAATAGCTCCACAGTGTAAAAATCATTTAACACTAGCACAGACAGGCTTGCAAATGAAATCCTTCACAGCCGCAGCAGCAAGAGTCCCACACACTGTGCTGTGAAGCAGAGAAGGATGTCAAAGCAGCCCTTGTTGATTAGACTGTAAAGGGCTCAGAATTCCACTCCGGGAACCTGGCACATTTCTAAACGTGTGGGAAAACTCTCCAGCATCCCCCACCCCCGCTCCCCTAACCTTGGACTCCATGACATCTCTCCCTCTGCTGTCTTACGTTGTTATTAAGCCTGTCAATCAAATCTCTGCCCCATCACCCCTTGGCCATGTAACCCTGGAAGGCCAAGTTACAATCACTATCCCTCTGATTCTCGCCTACCCGGTACCCCATCCTTATACACCTCTACTTGCACCCTCTGCAAAGCAAATACCCCAAGCTCCAAGGTAGCATAGAACTGCTACCTGACCAAGAACCAGCCCTGGAGTCCAAATAACCTGATTTCACATCCTGGGTCAGGCACCGTGGCTCACACCTGGAATCCCAGCTCTTAGGGAGGCAGAGGCGGGAGGATAGTTTGAGCCCAGGAGTTCAAGACCTGCCTGGGCAATATAACGAGACCCCATTCTCCACAAAAAGAAAGCAAGAAGGAAAAAGAACCTGATTGCACATTCCAGCCCCATTTCTTACAAGCTTCAAACCCTCAGAAAAATCACCTAATCATTGGGATAGTGGACATCCCAACCTTGAAAGGTTGTTATGTACACAGTGTCTCTCACTTACGTCAAGGCTCACTGAGGTTGGGCATTATCATTAAGTGCTTAAGGAAGAATTGATTTGGCTTATGAGGCTGAAAGAGAACATATAAAATACTCAAAGTCAAAATTCTCAGTGTTCAGAGCCATTCATCAAGCCCACCCGCCCTCCGAATTAACTGCAGAAGAAACCAATGAAATGGAATAGTTCTACTGACAACACTCAATATGGAGGCTCAAAGATGTTGATTAAACCAGGAAATCAGTGAGAAAAACCTGCCCATAGAGATAGTCGCAAAGCCACAAGGAGAAACTCAAGTCCTGCCATTCATCGGCATGCATGAAAAAGTTCAGGGTTGCAGAATTGTTTTCCTTTTGCATCGTGGTGGAAAACGCCAGTCTCATCGCAAAAATCAAATTATCCCTAAAATATGTGATAATTAATGGTTGGATTACCTGAACCAAATGATGTCCCAGAGCAAACTGTGCTAACTGTTGGGAGGAGGAAATAAAGGTGTCATTGGTTTTCAGCTTTAATGACATGGTACAGGTACTTGTAACTATCTGTCACATGGAAAAGACTCAAGACATGTTCGTTATTATTATTTCAAAAGCAATGTTCACGGTTTTTGTCCAAGAGATAGATTTGTGTCCTAGGACACCTCCCCATACTGGGAGTCTGCAGAATTTAATTGATGTGTTGAAGGAGCCTGCAGTGGGAGGTGAAGTCTGACCTAGCTGGGGAATTTTTTTTTTTTTTCTGAGATGGAGTTTCCTTCTTGTTGCCCAGGTTGGAATGCAATGGTGCAATCTCGGCTCACTGCAACCTCCACCTCCCGTGTTCAAGCGATTCTCCTGCCTCAGCCTCCCGAGTAGCTGAGATTACAGGCGTGCACCACCATGCCCCGCTAATTTTGTATTTTTAGTAGAGACGGGGTTTCACCATGTTGGCCAGGCTGGTCTCAAACTCCTGACCTCAGGTGATCTGCCCACCTCGGCCTCCCAAAGTGCTAGGATTACAGGCGTGAGCCACTGCACCCGGCCCTGGGGAATTCTTCTTACGCTGGTAAGAGAAGATCAAATGGATTTAAGGCATCACTAAAATGTAACATCACAAACATCTGCTGCTCTGAATCCCACCTCCCTGGCCAGAAGCTGAAATTGGGAGGTCTTTATTCCAGATAAGGGAGACAGGGAGAAAGGACAGGGCCAAAGAAGCAGACTGCACCTGTCACTGAGCAGAGGACTAGAGAGAGCAGCAGACCAGGAGAGGCAGAAACAGGCATAGAAGCCACAGCGAGGACCAGGCGACAGAAGCAGAAAAATGCATTAGACCAAGGAGAGTCTTCGCTGCCTGTTAGAGCATTTTAGATGGGCTTTGTTAGGTTCTTGGGGCTGAGTCCTAGGAGGGCTGGTTTCACTCAAGAACCACCAGCCCTTAACTGGGTCCTCCCTCTCTTAGGAGTTCCCCAAAACGACCGACACGAAAGCAAGACAGAGAGGAACCCTTCCTTCTTCTAGATCCTTCACAAATCGAGTTTCTCTGGCTACTCACGAGGAAATCTATAAGGTGAGATTGCAGACATCAAGAGAATGAGGAATGTTTAACAAGGAGTGCCCCAGAAATGTTACCATGAAAAATGGAAGTGCTTGCAACATCAGGGCTCTTTCGGCCTGGCATTGTTGGCAGCAAACGCATGAAGGCCAAGGCTTTTGCCAAGCTGATGTATGTGTGAATCTGGCATCTTAAAGGACTCCAAGAACAGAGGTGGCGTTCAGCAGCTTGCGAAGGGAGCGACCCACAAAAGAAGGAAGCCCTACAGAAGACAGCTGGTTCACCAAAGCTCCAGGTGAGAGCTAATTGTTTACGGTCTGCAGGTGTTGACCTTGGGAGACTGAAATTGTTGCTCAGGAATAATACTCTTAAATGAAAAATTCACAAAAGGAAATCAGTATTTTATGATAGTTATAAGAGCACATCAAAGTTGAGTTTTAATATTTCCATTTCTTTTAAATTTTAACTGGAGTCTGCTCCATCCAGAGAAACAAATGTCTGTGAGAATAAGTTGCAAAGAGACTGAGCTGCTGGCTTTATTCCCTAGAAATGTATTCCCTAGAAATTCATGGTATAATGAATTTATTTCCTAGAAATGTATTGAATGAATTATTTATTTAATAAGTATAATTTATTATTTAATGAATGTTTTATTTAATGAATTTATTCCCTAGCAACACTGAATTCCCTGGAAATTCATGGTATAATGAGTGTCTGATACGGTTTGGTTGTGTCCCCACCCAAATCTCATCTTGAACTGTAGTTCTTGTAATCCCTACGTGTCATGGGAGGGACCCAGTGGGAGGTAATTGAATCATGGGGGAGGTTAGCTCCATGTTATTCTCACGATAGTCAGTGAGTTCTCACAAGTTCTGATGTTTTTTTAAGGGGCTTTTCCCGTCTTTGCTCTGCACCTCTATTTGCTGCCGCCATGTGAAGAAGGACATGTTTGCTTCCCCTTCCACCATGATTGTAAATTTCCTGAGACCTCCCCAGCCCTGTAGAACTGTAAGTCAATTAAACCTCTTTCCTTTGTAAATTACATAGTCTCCAGTATGTCTTTATTAGCAGCATGAAAACAGGCTAATACAGTGTCATAGAAAAAAAAAAAAGATACCCAGACCCCTCATGATCAGACATCCCCCACTAATGTGGACAAGGCTAGGAAGCAGGAGACAGGGCCCTCAGACTCTTGCCCCACACTGAACAGCCTAAGTCTTCACACTTATCTGTACCTTTACAGCCAGTAAGATGTTGCACTCCGTGATTTCTAAAATACCTCCTGGTGCTTTCTATTCAAAGACTCTGTGATGGCTGGGAACAGTGGCCTGTAATCCCAACAATTTGGGAGGCCAAGACAGGAGGACACTAGGGGCCAGGAACTTGAGACAAGCCTGGGATGCACACCAAGACCCCACCTTTCCAAAAAAAATAGCCAGGAGTGGTGACATGTCCTTGTATTCTCAGCTACTCGGGAGGTTGAAGCAGGAGGATCACTTGAGCTCAGGAGTGAGGCTATAATCAGCTATGATTGCACCACTGCACTCCAGCCTGGACAACAGAACAAGACCTTGTCCCTAAAAAAAGTGAATAAATAAACCAAAGATTCTGTGACGTTCTGCTCTCTTAGCTTCCAAACCCTCTTGACGTGCAGGGATTTTTGTTTGTTTGTTTCTATTGTATTCTGCACACCTGACACAGCAGAAATATCAGCATATAATAAAAGTTTAGTATACTCCTGTATTTAAATGTAAACAGCAAAATCTTTCTAAATTCTCTGGGTATAACTTTTCTAAGGTGTTAATTTCCTAAATCCCCAAGGTGCATCTGGGTTTGTAGATCAAGTTAACTCAATAGAATAACATGGATGCTAAAGAAAAAAAAATGTGGCTTTTCTAATGACACAGAATGCCCAGTCTTGGCCAGGTAGCTCCTACAGGTGGCCTCGATCCCAATAGGGTTCAGAAGAGAGAACGTGCACCACTTAGTACACATTGCACAGCTTCAAGTGTGCATTGCCCTTATTAAAACCAATGGAACCACTGTCAAAGTGCCTCTCCTTCTGAAGGTAGGATAGTCTTGTACATTGCAGGTCAGCAGAGACACAGAAGTGCAAACTCAAGCCAAAGGTGGAAGGGCTTGAGGATTTCCATTCGACCATGCTGAAACCAAGCTTTAAGTTTAAATATGAGTGACATTCTTACAACCAGCTCATTTTGCTGTGTAAATAACTAAACAATCCTGGAGTGAATCCTAGCCTCAAGTTCTAGCTGTAATGACTTGAGACTAATGTTTTTAGCAGAGACTCCAGGAGTGCGGGGGTTACTTCGAGAAGTTTCATAGGATCCGCTAGTCCTACAGTTCTCGAAACACTTGGGGAAATTTCTTTTTTTTTTTTTTTTTTTAAATAAAGATGGGGCCTTGCTTTTTTAGCCCAAGCTGGAGCATAGTAGAGCGATCACAGCTCACTACACCCTTGAATTCCTGGGCTCAAGCTATCCTCCCACCTCAGCCTTCTGAGTATCTGGGATTATAAGGACATGCCACTGTGCCAGGCTAGTGTTTTAACTTTTTGTAGACTTGGAGTCTTGCTCTGTTGTCCAGGCTGATCTTGAACTCCGGACCTCAAGCAATCCTCCAGCCTTGGCCTCCCAAAGGTTACAGGTATGAGCTGTTGCGCCTGGGGAACATTTGCTGAATAGCTTCCAAAGCCAGTGTCTAAGGAACACAGATCAACTTGTTACTGCGTGTTCATACAAACATTATTGCCAGCTTGATCAATCAACTGCTCCACATCATTTGACTCTAAACTGCCATTCTCTGTTGCTAAAACTACCCTCATCTTCAGAAGAGAGAGATCCGTTGCTGGTGAGTTTATTCCTGAGGATGTCTTAAGGGCCTATAGTCAGCTAGCAAAGAAATCCAGTCATTCACTGAGTGTGGGCAGCTTTCTTGGAGAAAGAATCACTAATGTGTAGGGTCCATCACTTCCACTGGTCTGAACTGTTTCCGAGTGACCTGTACAAACCAGAGTGTATCATGCTTTCCTGCTGTTCTCTCTACCTGGAAGGCCAGTCCCATGCCTGCTTACACTGGACAAATATTTGGTCTCTTAAAAGCATTATTGGGCCTTCTGGAACCTTCCTTGAGTGCTCCCGGCCACCTCCTCTAAAAAGCATTACTTACTCCCCACATTATCCGAGTCTACATCTGCCCCTCTCAACAGACTGGAGTGGAATCAAACTATCTTTGAACCATTTTGATTCCAACCTAGCATTTACTACGTTCTCCGGCACACGGTAGATTCTTAGTTAATATTTGCTGAATTTGAATAGTTTAGTTCAAGTAAGCTGGCTTGAGAATCACTCATGCTAGAGTCTGCTTTGCACAATGAAAGTATTCACCATTCAACAGGCATTCATTGGGCACTAAACTTATGCCAGCCATGGACTAGGGGAAGGGAGAGTCATTTCTTGGTGTCTTTTCTCAGACTTGTGCATTGCATTTTTGGGGTGTCTTTATTTTGTTCTATTTTTAATAATTTTCAAAAGTCAAGAACGGTATGAGCACATCCTGTTTTCCCCCCACACATTTATTTAAACAAAAAAGGTTCAGGCCGGGCGCAGTGGCTCACGCCTGTAATCCCAACACTTTGGGAGGCCAAGGCGGGCAGATCACCTGAGGTCAGGAGTTCAAGACCAGCCTGATGCACATAGAGAAACCCCGTCTCTACTAAAAATACAAAATTAGCTGGCACGGTGGCGCATGCCTGTCATCCCAGCTACTCGGGAGGCTGAGACAGGAGAATCACTTGAATCCAGGAGGCAGAGGTTGCGGTGAGCCGAGATCACGCCATTGTGCTCCAGCCTGGGCAACAGGAGTGAAACTTCGTCTCAAAAAAAAAAAAGAAAAAAAGGTTCAAATATATCTGACACAACACACTCATGTCTAAAACAACAGATACCATAACTCAGCCCTCAGCCGTGCCTCTTTAGTTTGTCTCCAAACAAAAGCCACCCATGCTATCCAAAAAGTATAGGCCACTGGGATGAAAGTTTATACATTTAAAATCTCTCTCTCTCTCTCTCTTTTTAACCATTTAAGCTTTTGAGTATACAGTTCAGTGGCATTAAGTGCATTCTCATTATTGGGTAACCACCACCATCCATCCTCAGGACTTTTTCATTATCCCAAAGTGAAACTCTACCTATTAAATAACTCTGTACTTGTTAAACAACCCTATTCCTCCTCCTCTGAGTCCCTGGCGACCACCCTTCTACTTTCTATGAATTTAGCTATTCTAGGGACCTCAAAGAAATGGAGTCATGCAGTATTTGTCCTTTTGTGTCTGGCTTATTTCACCTACCATGCTATCTTCAAGGTGCACCCACACTGTATTGTGTATCAGAATTTCCTTCCTTTTTAAGGCTGAATAATATTCCATTCCATGGATATACCACATTCTTTCCACCTTTTGGCTATTATGAATAATGCTGCTATGGACATAGATGTGCATATATCTTTTTGAGTCCCTGCTTTCCAACCTTTGAAGCATAGGCATGAAATTGATGCATAATATGGTAACTTTATGTTTGGGTTTTAAAATCTTAAATTATTTTTAACCTTTGGGAGAAAGAACAACTCATTATTTTTTGTACACAGTTGGGAAAATAAAATCCACTCTAGTGGAAGATTTGGAAATGTCAGATTTTTACCTATTCATGAACAATTCAAAAATAGTAAATGATCATACCATTAGGGACTTCTAAAAGCATTGGCTAAATATGGTTGAAATATTAAAATTAAGGCCAAGTGTAGTGGCTCACACCTGTAATCCTAACACTTTAGAAGGCTGAGGTGGGCAGATCACTTGAGGTCAGGAGTTAGAGACCAGCCTGTCCAACATGGTAAAACCCCATGTCTGCTAAAAATACAAAAATTATATGAGCATGGTGGCATGCGCCTGTAATCCCAGCTACTCAGGAGGCTGAGGCAGAAGAATTGCTTCAACCTGGGAGGCAGAGGTTGCAGTAAGCCAATATCACACCACTGCACTTCGGCCTGGGTGACAGCGCAAGACTCCAACTCAAAAATAAAATTAAAATTAAAAAATAAAAATTAACTGGCTTTCAATTATTTCCAGAAAAATGATACTAAAGTTAGCAAAGACATTTGATATTAATAGATATGAAGGTAGATATTCCCACAACCCAATTTCACTCAATGATCTGAGCCTAACCAGTAATCCAGATAAAGGAAAGTAATGTGGACTGAATGTGTGAAGCCCTAATTCCCAATGTGATGATATTTGGAAGCAGACCTTTGAGAGGTAATTAGGTTTAGATGAGGTCATGAGGGAGGAGCCCCCATGATGGTACCAGTGCCCTTATTAGGAGAAGAAAGGACTGAGTTCTCTCTCTTTCCACATGAGTACACAGCAAGAAGGTGGCCATCTGCAAACCAGGAAGAGAGCCCTCAAGAAGAACTGAATCAGCCGCCATCTTTATTCCAGACTTCCTAGCCCTTCAGAACTACGAGAAACAAACTTTTGTTATTTAAGTCAACCAATTGATGGCATTTCTATAACAGCCCAAACTGACTATGATAAGAAGTAATCTTGATTTCATTTTCCTACTCCCAACTGTCTAACGTCTGTTCGTTTTTTAAATCGGTGAGCTTCTTTCAGTGCTAAGTGCTGACCCTAGCAAACCTTAGCTGCATCCGGGGATGCAGGGTTGGGGACTCTGAGAAACAGCCCCAGGCACAGGAAGGCAGAAAGAGCACATGAATCAGCGCTTACCCCTCCTCCGCCCCTGCCCCCAGCACTCACTGTCAGGACTTAGTGGTTCTCCTGGCTGGCGTGAGTAACCTCAGACAAAACCCCTGGCCCTTCTGAGCCAATCAAGCTGCTAGACGGATCTAATGAGATTCTGTATGTGGACAACAAAGTGGGCCATAGAACTGTGAGTCCTCACTGGCCCGAAGGAAAGAACTCATTCTACTTAAGTGAATTTCTCTGCCTAACTGAAGTCCGGAGACAAAGTCCAGTTTGAATGGAAATATTGCTGAGACATATGGCATACTTCTATTCCTTCTTTTTAGTCTTTATTTGCTAGCTCAAGGTCACCATGAATGCCGACTGTTCTACCTCTATCTACTGTACAATAGTCTTTCCAAGAGCTACTGTCAAGTCTGTATATTGAGTTCTCCCATCCTGTTGAATGGAATGAGGACTTTTCTGAAGGCTAAATCTCCTTGTTCAAGACCATGCACATAGAAGGTGCAGTGCATGGCCTGGCCCTGCAAGGAACTCCAGAAAAGAACCTAAAGTTATGTTTTTGAAGAAATCTCTGATTTTAGGAACACAGACCTCGACTTTTCCATGACTGCATTCACAGTGCCTGGCATATAGTAGATGTTCAGTAAACCTTTACTAGATTCCAATAAAATGATAAGGTAGAGATCCCTCAAACTCTGATTATTTCAGAATTCTAGGTATTTGATTTCAATTATTTCAATGCAAAGCTATTCAACAAGTCCATAAATGCCATATTAAGTCCCTATAATGTATAAGACTGTTGTAAACAGGATTCATAAAGAAGCGTGTTCCCGCTCTCTAGGATATAATCTAGTAGAGGAACTAAAATACAAAAAAAAAAAAAAGCAAAGCTCTACAATTTATTATTGGGATATAAATGAGGAATAAGCCAAGTTAAAGCATAGAGAATGAATTCCTCTTTTTTAAAAAATCAGCTTTCTCAGGTTGAAAAGAATGAATTTCATCTAGCTGTAGGGTGATTTTAGAAGGTTCCATAAAGGATGTGGCAATTAAAATGGGGGTTGAGTAGGAACTCAGCAGGTGAAGAACAAGCAGAAAGGGCTTCCCAGACAGAGAAAATATATTTATAAGTAGCTTGCAGGCAGAAAAATTTGGTTTTATGGCACTATCAATGGATAGAAAGAATGACTATTCCCTTTCTCAACGCCATAGTTAGCAATAACTTACATAACTTGGTGCTTAACTTCAGAGAGAGAGGAAAAGCAAATTCCAATTACCTAAATTGTACCAAATGCTAAGACGTCGCTACCCTCTGACTCCCTCTGACTTTTATTCCAGCTCCTCTAGTCGTGGTGTGGAGAGATGGGTGACATCACCCGGCATCCTACATTTCACACGAGGAAAACAGAACAGGACATTATTCAGCATCCTCATCACCTTGTTCCATCCCAAAACATCATCGGTGATGAGTTCTCTTGGAGGAAAATACTCAAGTGAGGTGATGTAGACAGAGCAATCCCTGCTTGAGGTGCTATGTGGGGTTTTCCCTCCTCCCTCTGAACTGTTCAAGCTTTCACGCATCCTCTGTGCAGGCAGCCCAGCCCACCCCTGGTAAGGACAATATCATCTTAGCCACCAATTCCTAGGCACCAGCAACATGCTGACTTCTCCTGCAGCCCTATGTGCAGTACTGTATTGTGACTCATTTTAAAGCTGTGTAAAGTAGGGCCAGGCACAGTGGCTCATGCCTATAATCCCAGCACTTTGGGAGGCTGAGGCGGGCAGAGCACCTGAGGTCAGAAGTTCGAGACCAGCCTGAACAATATGGTGAAATCCCCGTCTCTACTAAAAATACAAAATGAGCCAGGTGTGCTGGTGGGCACCTGTAATCCCAGCTACTCAGGAGGTTAAAGCATGAGGATCACTTGACCTGGGAGGCAGAGGTTGCACTGAGCCAAGACTGCAGCACCGCACCTTAGCCTGGGCAACAAGAATGAAACTCCGTCTCTAAATAAACAAATAAATAAATAAAGTTGAGTAAAGCAAGATCAGAGACAGAATTCACTTCCCAGACATCACACCAATGGCTAGAGTCCAAGCTGGGATTTTCATCTAGGTGTCTGTGACTCCAAAGCCCGTGGTCTTTCTTTGCTAGGCTGACGCCTCAGCAAAACCCAAAAGACCAGTTCTTCTTTCAACAGCGACTGTGCACCAGTGTTCTAGCCACCATTTCTAGATGTGTTTCTGTCCCACCAGCAAAGAAATGTAGCTGGCCACAAGGTCTCACTGCCCTGGCAGCAATGCTTATACTGAAAGGCGTTCTCCACATTTTTCAATTAAAAAAGGGTCACTATGAAACAAAACTCAGACCTAAGATGTACCCAGCCTCCTTTCTTTTCTCCCTATGGGATTCCCTCTCTCTTCTCTAGTTCCAGAGTACCCTCTTATCTAACAAAAGTAATTTCCAGACACTTTATTATGGTAACATCTTTCCAGTTCCATTTCCTGTCTGGGTCTTGGGATGAAGGAATCAACTCCTTATGCAATGGGACCTCTGGACCGTCAAACCCTTACCTCAGAAACACTCCCTTTCCTCTCTCAGAGAGACCTGAGGTTTCTTTCTTTGGCAGAGGATAAAAGCTCTCATTTCAAATTTAGGGACTGGCCTTAAAACGCTGACACCATTGTGAGGGGTGAGGGCTCCTGCAGACAGCTCTGGACTGACTCCAAGTCAGAAGACTCGGGCTCTGCGGTCAAAGTGACACACCATGGCTTGGCAGTGTCCCTTGAAGAGTGGTGTCCTCCCTGGGAAGCCCCAGAAGCTGCCCTGTCCTGCCCCCAATGTCATTTGCCAGGCTAACTTTCAGTGACTCTGTAATTCCACGATCAAAACTCATCCAAGGTATAAATTACTACTACCAGATTCTCTTTTGAGAGAATGTTTTGATAAGAAAGTGATGAAAAAAAGGAGAATAATACTAAATGCCTCAAAGTGGACAGAAGAGAAAAAGACAGAAAAAAAGACATAGAATAAGGACACGGTCCTTTGACCAACTTCTTGTTTTGCCCAGGACCATCTGATGCCCCATCCTCAGAGTTAGGCCAATGATCCTCATTCCTACCAGAACAATTTTTTTTTTTTTTTTTTTTTTTTTTTTTTGAAACAGAGTTTTGGTCTTGTTGCCCAGGCTGGAGTACAATGGCACAATCTTGGCTCACCACAACCTCCGCCTCCCAGGTTCAACCAGTTCTCATGCCTCAGCCTCCCAAGTAGCTGGAATTACAGGCGTGCACCACCACGCCCAGCTAATTTTATATTTTTAGTAGAGACAGGGTATATTTTAGTAGAGACAGGATTTCTCCATGTTGGTCAGGCTAGTCTCAACTCCCGATCTCAGGTGATCTGCCCGCCTCGGCCTCCCAAAGTGCTGGGATTACAGGTATGAGCCACTGCACCCGACCAGCCCTACCAGAACAATTTCTATATAATCATAGACAGCCCAGTGTATGCCCTGTGGCCATCTTCCTCTACTCACCCTATCCCCACCCAGATAGTCACGGAGAAAGCCACAATGTATTTCATGAACTTTGTAGGTCCTTGGGCTGGCAAGGGTTTTCAACAGGCCATTTCTTTTATTTTCTTTTTTTTCCTTTTGAGATGGAGTCTTGCTCTGTCACCCAGGCTGGAGTGCAGTAGCACGATCTCGGCTTACTGCAAGCTCCGCCTCCGGGTTCACACCATTCTCCTGCCTCAGCCTCCGGAGTAACTGGAACTACAGGTGCCCGCCACCATGCCCGACTTAATTTTTTGTATTTTTAGTACAGACAAGGTTTCACCATGTTAGCCAGGATGGTCTCGATCTCCTGACCTCGTGATCCACCCGGCTCGGCCTCCCAAAGTGCTGGGATTACAGGCGTGAGCCACTGTGCCCGGCCTCAATAGACCATTTTCTTATTAAAGATAAATTATGATTATCATGCCCACTTTACAGAAGTGGTAACATAGTCAGTCCCCTGGCAGACAACTGTATTTGTTTCCTGTGGTTGCTGCAACCAATGATCACAAAGTTAGTGGCTTAGAACTATACAAATTTGGCCAGGCCACATGGTGGCTCATGCCTGGATTCCCAACACTTTGAGAAGCCAAGGCAGCAGGATCGCTAGAGGCCTGGAGTTGGAGATGACCAGCCTGGGCAATATAGCCAAGACCGCATCTCTACAAAAAATTTAGAAATTAGCCAGGCATGGTAGGTAATGCATACCTGTAGTCCCAGCTACTTGGGAGGCTGAGACAGGAGGATGGCTTGAGCCGGGAGTTCCAGGTTGCAGTGAGCTACAATCACACTACTGCACTCCAGCCTGAGCAAGAGAGTGAGGCTTTGTCTTTAAACGACAACAAAGAAAAACACAAATCTTACAGTTCTGGAAGTCAGAAGTCCTGAAGTCAAGATACTGTGAAGGCTGTATTCCTTCTGCAGGCTCTAGTGGATAATTTATTTGCTTTTTTTTTTGAGATGGAGTTTTGCTCTTGTCACCCAGACTGGAGTGCAATGGCACGATCTTGGCTCACTGCAACTTCCACCTCCGAGGTTCAAGCAATTCTCCTGCCTCAGCCTCCCAAGTAGCTGGGAATACAGGTGCCTGCCACCACACCCAGTTAATTTTTGTATTTTTAGTAGCAATGGGGTTTCACCATGTTGGCCCAGCTGGTCTAGAACTCCACCCACCTTGGCCTCCCAAAGTGCTGGGATTACAGTCATGAACCACCACGACCGGCCTCTTTGCCTTTTCTCACTTCCAGAGGTTGCCTGCATTCCTTGGCTCATGGCCCCTTCCACCATCTTCAAAGTCAGCAATGCAGCAACTTCCAGCTAATCGCTCTCTCTCTCTCTCCCCTTCTTTCTCTCTTCCTTTCTCTCTCTTCTTCCATCATCACATGGCTTTCTGACTCTGACCCTCCAGCCTCCCTCTAACAAGGACATTTATCGTTACATTATTATTCCCACCCAGATAACCCCAAATAATCTATCTCAGCCTCCTAATGTAGTCACATCCGCATTTACTTTTTGCCATACAAAGTAACATATTCACAAGTGTCAGGAATTAGGACATGCACATCTTTAGGAGGATATCTTTGGGGGCACATCTTTCAGGGGACATTGTTCAGCCAACCACAGCATCTATTAAATCTCTATCTAAATTTTTTTTTTTCAAAAATATAATCTCAATCCCATTTTGAGAATCAGGATAGTCTATAATCGATCATGTTTTGTTGCTATGGAAAACATTTCAGAAGGACATTTTAAGTTTTAGAACGTTCCAAAATATAAGAGAAAGGCTTAAAAGAAGTTTACTTTTAATCAAGAAGACAAAAGGAAAGCGAGGCAAATTCATTTTAAAAATCACCTAAGCAGTGATGGATCATGAATTCCTTCATTAAAGAAACACTGAAAAACCACATGGGTTGTGCTAAAAAGCAACTAGACATCACAGAGTTCCGACTGACCTGATTAGACACAGACATGCAGATTCATCATTCTGCCCTGAGTGAGGACAAGCTCAGGCCACCCCTGCCTGACGCAGTATCACTGATGAAAAAAATTACACAGATTCACCAGCCCCTCCACTCCAGCCGTGAGCAACAGAGGTGTCATCTTCCTGTACAAAGCACCAGACAGTTGCCCATACACAGCTCATGAAACCATCATCGCAAGACCACCAGGAAGCCAGGCAAGCATTTCCACCCTCCTGTGTCGGGTCAAGAAATCAAGGCTCAAGGAAGTCAAGAGACTTGCCCAAGATCACATGTTTAATGGCTGGTGGAGGCAGGACTAGCCCAGGCAAGAAGGCACACTTTTCCCCCAGATCTATCCACAGGATCTTCAACAAGAAATAGACCTTCAGCAGGGCACCGTAGCTCATGCCTGTAATCCCAGCACTTTGGGAGACTGAGGCAGATCACTTGAGGTCAGGAGTTTGAGACCAGCCTTGCCAACATGGCAAAAACCTATCTCTACAAAAAAAATACAAAAATTAGCTGGGCGTGGTGATGGGCGCCTGTAATTCCAGTTACTTGGGAGACTGAGGCAGGCAGATCGCTTGAGGTCAGGAGTTTGAGACCAGCCTTGCCAACATGGCTAAACCCTGTCTCTACAAAAAATACAAAAATTAGCTGGGTGGAGTGGCAGGTAACTGTAATCCCAGCTACTCATGAGGCTGAGGCAGGCAGATCACTCGAGGTCAGGAGATCGAGACCAGCCTTGCTAACATGGCAAAACGCTGTCTCTACAAAAAATACAAAAATTAGCTGGGTGTGGTGGCAGGCACCTGTAATCCCAGCTACTTGGGAGGCTGAGGCAGGAGAATCACTTGAACCTGGGAGGTGGAGGTTGCAGTGAGCTGAGATCACACCACTGCACTCCTGCCTGGGTGACAGAGTGAGACCCTGTCTTAAAACAAATTTTAAAAAAAGAGAGAGAAATAGACCCTCAGTGAACCATGCTGATCCTGCTATAACCTCTCCTTAAACTCAAATGGGCTTTTCCATAATTCCACAATTCCCTTCAGTCTTCATTCCAAATCTTTACTATCCTTCTTCACCCAACACCACTCTTTCTCAGATCGTCTCTCTCCAAAGTTATCTGAAAAATTCTACCTTAATCATCTTTTCTAGCCACTGGCTCTTCCCCTTAAAAAATAAACTTGGCATCTAAATAAGATGATTAGGAGAGACTGAACTGTGAGAGGTTCAAACAAGGAGCCTGGAAATCAGACAGCCTGGGTGGGCCACCTGGCTTTGCCTTGCCAGCTGTGTGACCTTGAGGCAGTAACTTAACCTCTCTGTGCCTCAACATTCTCATCTGGAAATCAGAATAATGACAGCATAGGACCTGGCAGAGCAGTTGTGAATACTGAACGAGAGTGATGTCAGGCACATGAATAGCCTGGCTCCTGTACCCGTAACGTACTCTTAACCACTCGCATGTGGTACAGACTCATTTTGGGGGCCATCTGACATAGGGTTCAGATGTTTGTCCCCTCCAAATCTCATGTTGAAATGTGATCCCCCTGGATTAAGAAAATGTGGCACATATACACCATGGAATACTATGCAGCCATAAAAAAGGATGAGGTTCGTGTCCTTTGTGGGGACATGGATGCAGCCGGAAACCATCATTCTCAGCAAACTATCGCAAGAACAGAAAACCAAACACCACATGTTCTCACTCATAGGTGGGAATTGAACAATGAGATCACTTGGACACAGGAAGGGGAACATCACACACCGGGATCTATTGTGGGGAGGGGGGAGGGAGAGGGATAACATTAGGAGATATACCTAATGTAAATGATGAGTTAATGGGTGCAGGACACCAACATGGCACGTGTACATATATGTAACAAACCTGCACGTTGTACACATGTACCCTAGAACTTAAAGTTTAATAAAAAAAAAAAAAAAAAAAGAAAGGTGATCCCTGGTGTTGGAGGGTGGGTCTGGTGGGAAGTGTTTGGGTCATGGGGCAGATCCCTCATGAATGGTTTGGTGCCCTCTCAGCGGTAATGAGTGAGTTCTTGCTCTATTAGTTCACGTGGGAGCTGGTTGTTTAAAAGAGGCTGGCATCTCGCTTACTCCCCCTCTTGCGACGTGATGCCCACTCCCCTTTCTCTTCCCACCATGAGTAAAAGCTCCCTGAGGCCTCACCAGAAGTCAAGCAGATGCAGGTACCACGCTAGTACAGCCTGCAGAACCGTGAGCTACATAAACCTCTTTTCTTTGTAAATTACCCAGTCTCAGGTATCCCTATATAGCAATGCAAAACGATCTCATACACTATCCTTTTCCATCCTCTATGAGGTTAAGGGCCTGGCTTTCCTTTATCCTTGGCTGTTGGACAGGGTCTCTCTGGTCACCCCAGTGTTCCCCCTGCTCCATCCTACTAAAGACATAGAGACCAGACCAATCCTCTTGGAGCTGAGGCTGCATCATTTCAAGCTCAGAAATCTTCCAAGATCTCCCGGCTACCTCCCTACTACAGTCCCACCTTTTGACCTGGTCCCCTAAGCCCCCAGACCTAACCAGCCCTTCAATCCTGCTTCTGATGTGCCCACCACTCACCTTCCACTCTGGTCAAAGCCCGACAGCCTCCACGGCCCAGCACACACCAAATTTCCACATCACAGGATTTTTTTCATTCTGCCCTTTATTATACTATCTGTCCCAATTGTTCTCTTCCTTCAGGGCCCATCTCAAGTGCCTCCCTCTGCTGGAAGCCTTGTCTGAGCAGTTACACCAGGACATTCTTTCTCTTTCCTCTGAACTACTTTTTTTCCCCCTTTTTTCTAGAAACAGAGTGTTGCTCTGTTGCCCAGATCAGAGTGCAGTGGTGTGATCACAGCTCACTGCAGCCTCAACCTCCCTGGGCTTAAGCGATCCTCCCACCTCAGCCTTCCAAGTAGCTAAGACTATAGGTACACATCACCATGCCCAGCTCATTTTGTTTATTTTTTGTAGAGACAAGGCCTCACTCTGTTGTCCACGCTAGTCTCAAACTTCTGAACTCAAGCAATCCTCCTGCCTCAGCCTCCCAAAGTGCAAGGATTACAGGCCACCACGCCATAGCTTACTTTCTGTAGTGTTTATGGCATCTAATAGATTACGTGAATATGGGTGAGTTGTGGTGATGGAAAGGTTCTGTATATTAACTGTATCAATGTCAATATCCTAGTTGTAATATAGTACCATAGATTTGCAAGACATTACCACTGGGGGACACTGGACAAAGGGTATAGGCACCTTCCTGCATTATTTCTTACAATTGCATGTGATTCTACACACATCTCACGATTGGAAGTTTAATTTTAAAAATATAGATTAAAATTATTCATAATTAATTGATTCATTGATCAATAATTAAGGTTATTCAGCACCCAATTTTGTCACACAACCCACAAGATATTTTAGTTATGTAAATCTTAATGCTTCCCCAAAGTCCAGACTCAGTTTTGGCCTATTCGGAATCTCCACCTGGATAGCTAACAAGTATTAGACTCAACACGTTCAATACTGAGTTCCTGGACTTTCTTTCTCCCCTCTCAGTAAATCTCACCTCTATTCTTCTAGTTGATTGAGCCAGCAATCTTGCTAGTCATCCCTCACTTCTCTCTTCCTCTTGTACTCCACTAACCCATTAGCAAATCTTGGTAAGTCCACCTTTGAAATAGATCCAGAATCTGTCCAGGCATATTGACTCAGGCCTGTATTTCCAGCACTTAGGGAGGCCAAGGCAGGTGGATCACCTGAGCTCAGGAGTTTGAGACCAACCTGGGCAACATGGCGAGACCTCTTCTCTACTAAAAGTACAATAAAAAATTAGTCATGTGTGGTGGTGCATGCCTGTGGTCCAAGCTACTACTCAAGAGGCTGAGGTGGGAGGTTGAGCCTAGGGTGGGTGGAGGTTGCAGTGAGCTGTGATCACACCACTGTGCTCCAGCCTGGATGACAGAGCGAGACCCTGGCTCTAAAAAAAAAAAAGAAAGAGAGAAAGAGGAAGGAAGAGAAGGAGGGAGGAAGAGAGGGAGGGAGATCCAGAATCCCACTGATCCTTCCAACCTCCAGGGCCACCACCCTAGTCCCAGCCACCACTATATCTCATCTGGATTATTATAAACCTCCACGCTACTCCTACTCCTGTTCCTACTTATTTTATTTTCTGTAATTCTTACAATATAATATACTATGCCTCCTGCCACAAGAGCAGAAGCTCTATGGGAGTTCTATTTTGCTTATTGCTACACCCTGGAGCTTAAAACAGTGCCTGAAACACTGTAGGCACTCAATCAACATTGAGCAAATCAATGAATATTATGCCTTCGGTATTTAAAAAACTTCACAAAGTTACTTATTATTATTGTCCCATTTTTACAAGTGGGGAAACTGAGGTTCAGAGAAGGTCAAGGCTCTGGAATGGATGAGAGCTGAAGTTCCCCTATTCTGAGACTGACATTCCATCCACCCTGTTCTACCTGGACTTAGTCTCTTGGCTGGGTCCTCACAGGCTGGACCTGTGTCTGATTGATCATTTTGGTTTTCAGCATCTGGAGATACTGCTTAGATATTGCAGAGATGCAATTAAAAACTTGAAGAATGAATGCAAATTTTTGATCATTTTATGAAAATGTACCAAATTCAGTTATGAGTTTATTTCTCATTTATTTATGACCTCTATGGAACTGGTGCCTTCATCCTTACAACTTTCTTCTGTGAGTCAAGGTGTGATTCTAAGATAACAATTCCCGTTTGTGTTAGTTTGTTTTAAGGACTGCTATAAAGACATACCTGAGACTGGGTAATTTGTAAAGGTGCTTTGACTCACAGTTCTGCATGGCTGAGGAGTCCTCAGGAAACTTACAATCATGGCTGAAGTTGAAAGGGAAACAAGTACATCTTACCATGGCGAAGCAGGAGAAGCAGAGCATGTGCAGGAGAAACTGCCATTTACAAAACCATCAGATCTCGTGAGAACTCACTATCATAAGAACAGCATGGCAGAACCACCCCCATGATCCAATTATCTCCCACCAAGTCTCTCCCTGGACATGCGGGGATTACAATTCACGATGAGATTTGGGTGGAGATACAAAGCCAAACCATATCCCCTCTTTTTTTTTTAGACAAAGCCTCACTCTGTTGCCCAGGCTGGAGTGCAGTAGCGCGATCTCAGTTCACTGCAACCTCCGCCTCCCAGGTTGAAGCGATTCTCCTGCCTTAGCCTCCAGAGTAGCTGGGACTACAGCGGTCCACCACCACGCCTGGCTAATTTTTATATTTTTAATAGAGATGGGGTTTCACCATGTTGGCTAGGCTGGCCTCGAACTCCTGGCCTCAAGTGATCTGCCCGCCTCAGCCTTCCAAAGTGCTGAGATTACAGGCGTGAGCAACTGTGCCCAGCCTCATATCCCCATTTTACCGGGAGGCAAACGGAGGCTCCATTTCTGCTCTTCTTGGTGGCTCTGACCGTTAGGTAGCACTGCCCATCAGCAAACTAGACCAACTACTGTACAGAATACACACGAACTTTTCTCAGTGCTGTGCTGTCTTTCTTGTGCAGTGCCCTATAGAATCGTGTGATGAAGTCTGTCCCGTTGGATTTCCTTAGGCTGGCAAGGAACAATTTTATAGCTGCCTTCTCTACAGATGCCCTGGTTTTGTTGCACAGAATTTGCTCAGGACTGCATCAAATTTGGGGAGAATGCAGAGAACATGATCGTTTGAGTGTACTTGATTTGTCTCTGCCTGGTAATTTGTTAAGGCCATGAAGGAACAACGTGATGCATGAGTCCCCTGCCTGGATCCATCGTCGGCTGTCCCCACTCATCGGCCTCCCAAGTGACTTGTAGCTGTCTCGAGCACACACACAGAGCCACTGTCTCTACGAAGACAAATGTGTTTTACTGTGAGAGGGCAATGCTTTAGGGCAAAAAAACACATTATAATCAAAAACAGTGATCAGAGGCTCAGAGGGTACTTCCTCGCCCTGTTTTGTTTGTTTTGTTTTTTTGCTGAGGGGACAGAATCTGTTTATGAGCTCTCAGTCATAACACGCAGCACAAGTGAACCTGAAGCCATTAGCACATACCTTGACGTCTTAGCTCACTTAAATAAATATTCTTTTTTTTTTTTTCCCCTAACACAAAGTCTTTCTTGCCCTGTCGCCCAGATTGGAGTGCAGTGGTGCCACCTTGGCTCACTGCAACCTCTGCCTCCCAGATTCAAGCAATTCGCCTGCCTCAGCCTCCCAAGTAGCTGGGATTATGGGCTTGCATCACCATGCCTGGCCAATTATTTATTTGTTTGTTTGTTTGTTTGTTTATTGTATTTTTAGTAGAGATGGGGTTTCACCATGTTGGCCAGGCTGGTCTTGAACTCTTGACCTCATGATCCACCCGCTTTGGCCTCCCAAAGTGCTGGAATTACAGGCATAAGCCACCATGCCTGGCCTTTCTTTACTTTTCTTTTCTTTTTTTGAGAAGGAATCTCGCTCTGTCACCCAGGCTGGAGTGCAGTGGCATGATCTCAGCTCACTGCAACCTCTGCCTCCTGGGTTCGAGCGATTCTCCTGCTTCAACTTCCCCAGTAGCTGGAATTATGGGTGTCCACCACCACACCCTGCTAATTCTGTTTGTTTGTTTATATTTTTGGTAGAGACAGGGTTTCACCATGTTAGCAAGGCTGGTCTCGAACTCCTGATCTCGTGATTCGCCTCAGCCTCCCAAAGTGCTGGGATTATAGGGGTAATCTACCACACCCAGACTTTTTTTCCTTTTTTTTTTTTTGAGCCTGTCACCCAGGCTTGGGTGCAGTGGCATGATCTCGGCTCACTGCAACCTCTGCTTCCTGGGTTCAAACGATTCTCATGCTTCAGCTTCCCGAGTAGCTGGGACTCCAGGTGCCCCTACCACACTTGGCTAATATTTTTATATTTTTAATAGAAACAGGGTTTTGCCATGTAGGCCAGGCTGGTCTCAAACTCCTGACCTCAAGTGACCCACTGGCCTCAGCCTCCCAAAGTGCTGGGATTACAGGTGCGAGCTGCCACGCCCAGCCTAGTACACTTAAATAATTTTTTTTTTTTTTTTTTTTTTTTGAGACAAAGTCTCACCCTGTTACCCAGGCTAGAGTGCAGTCATGCGATCTCGGCTCACTGAAACCTCCATCTCCCGGGTTCAAGCCACTCTCCTGCCTCGCCTCCTGAGTAGCTGCGATTACAGATGCATGCCACCATGCCTGGCCAATTTTTGTATTTTTAGTAGAGCCAGGGTTTCACCATGTTGGTCAGGCTGGTCTCAAACTCCTGACCTCATGATCCACCTGCCTTGGCCTCCCAAGGTGCTGGGATTACAGGCATGAGCCACCGCGCCTGGCCTAAATAAATATTCTTTAAGGAGAGAGATACTGAAGTGATGGGCACTTTTTAAGATTTCACAACTTGTGGGGACATTATTAGTGTCCTGTTAGATGGCGGACTTTATTGCTCTTATACTTCAAGAAATTCCATCTCGAAGAATTCTTGCCTGGCATGACACAGTGGCTCACACCTATAATCCCAGCTCTTTAAGAGGCCTACGTGGGAGGGTCGCTTGAGGTCAGGAGTCTGAGATAAGCCTGAGCAATAGAGTTAGACCTCATCTCTACAAAAAGTTTTAAAAATTAGCCGGGCGTGGTGGTGGGCGCCTATGGTCCCAGCTATTGGGGAGTCTGAGGCAGGAGAATGGTGTGAACCTGGGAGGCGGAGGTTACAGTGAGCTGGGATCGTGCCACTGCACTCCAGCCTGGGCAACAGAGTGAGACTCCGTCTCAAAAAAAAAAAAAAAAAAACTTATCCATGTAACCAAAACCCACCTGTACCTCAAAAACTAATGAAATGAAAATTTTTTAAAGAAACTTGCCCAAGAGCGCAGAGATCATAAACAATACATCCAGTATTTGACCCAAGTTCAGTCTGATTTCACAATCCGTGGAATTTGCTCCTTCACCGGCAAGAAGTCAAGCTCCCTATCCACGGGGCGGCCCAAATTATATGCAGGCAATCTTTGATTTCCTGCAGTCTCTTTATGATTCCTTAACAGAGGAAACTGCAGCATATTTCTATGATACCCTGAAAAAGAGATTTGTGTGGCCAGGAGCCAGAGTGAACTTCCTTTAAAATCAGAGACAGCTACTGGGTTTAGACCAGTTTCTTTTTTTTTTTTTTCTTTTTTGAGACGGAGTCTTGCTCTGTCGCCCAGGCTGTAATGCAGTGGCCGGATCTCAGCTCACTGCAAGCTCCGCCTCCCGGGTTCACGCCATTCTCCTGCCTCAGCCTCCCGAATAGCTGGGACTACAGGCGCCCGCCAACTCACCCGGCTAGTTTTTTGTATTTTTTAGTAGAGACGGGGTTTCACCGCGTTAGCCAGGATGGTCTCGATCTCCTGACCTCGTGATCCGCCCGTCTCGGCCTCCCAAAGTGCTGGGATTATAGACCAGTTTCTTAGTCAAGTAGTTTGAAAGAGGGGAACTCCATTAATCAATAACCCAAGGCCACTGTCAATCAATAAACCAGAATAATTGAGCACAAATAGGTGACTTTTTGAACTCAACGTGTTCATCTTTCTGATAGGGGATTTTGGCTTTGAGAATACTATGGAAAACTAGGGGACTAAGCATGGCATGTTAAACACAGCCAAAAGATATGAAGAAGCCAGCCAGGTGCGGTGGCTCATGCCTGTAATCGCAGCACTTTGAGAGGCTGAGGTTGGCAGATCACCCAAGGTCAGGAGTTCAAGACCAGCCTGGGCAATATGGTGAAACCCCGTCTCTACTAAAAATTAAAAAAAAAAAAAAAAAATTAGCCAGGCACGGTGGCACATACCTATAATTCCAGTTACTAGGGAGGCTGAGGCAGGAGAATTGCTTGAACCTGAGAGACGGAGGTCGCAGTGAGCTGAGATGGCATTACTGCACTCCAGACTGGGCAACAGAGCGAAACTCCATTTCAATTTAAAATATATATACATCAAAAATAGATATGAAGAAGCTTAGCTGGAGAAGCAGTGACTCCCAGTTCTCCAGCCACCATTGACCAGCTTGTGATCAAGCATGATTAAGACTGCTGGGCCTTGGGGATGGGTCTTTGGCTGTCTTCCCATTATCATCACTTCAGTATAATGAAGACCCCAAAATCTGTATATCTGGGATAAAGACTTTGAGTCCCAGAAATCAATATGCAAGAACCCACCGGACATCTCCAGTAAGATGACCTTCAGTTCTCATCACCATCCCACCCTCTCCAGACTCCCTGTCCCTGGTCTCAGTGGCTGTCACCACCTGCACCTCATTACCTAGTTAAATGGCCACACACCTCACCCCCACATCCATATCTCATCAAGATGCATTACAGTAGAGACAATTTAACATGGTAGTTAGTTAAGAGCATGGGCTTTGGAGTCCGATTAAGCTGAGCGGAAATCTCACTCCCGTGAGTTGCATGAGTCAGTACGTGTGACTCGGGCAACTGACTTAATCCCTTTCACATTAATTTCCCTCATCTGTGTAATGGGGACGCCAATGTCTCCCAGTTATTGCAAACATCAAATGGAATAACATAAACACAGCAAGGGTCTGTATTGTTAAATTCCCATGACAACTTCTCCCCAACTCATTGTTCCTTCCTCAGTCTAAGCCCTTTCCTTTCTCCTATAACTATGCAACAGGGCTTCTGGTTGTTGCCCCAGCCTCGAGGCCCACTTCTCTCAAATCCATTCTGCAAACCACAACCAACGCAACCTTTTAAAATGCAAAAAGGATCTCATCTGCAAGCATCAATATACCTTGTCCAGTCTTCCCACCAAAAGCAAAACAGTTCAGTGCTTTGGGAGGCCAAGGTGAGAGGACAGCTTGAAGCCTTGGGTTTGAGACCAGCCTGGACAACATAGTGAGATCCCATCTCTACAGAAAATGTGAAAATTAGCCGAGTGTGATGGCACACACCTATAGTTCTAGAGGCCAGGAGTTTGAGGCTGCAGTGAACTATGATTGCACCACTGCACTCCAGCCTGGGAGACAGAGCAAAACCCTGTCTCTGGAAAAAATAAAATATATACAAAGCAAAACAAAGCAAAAGCCCTGTGCGGTGATAAGAATAAGAGAAGTCGAGTTCATGAAGTGTGGATTAGCAATTGATGTTACCCTTTTTGTTGAACTCCTTTCACAAACTCCTTTTGTTGAACTCCATATGACAAAACTTACAGATCTGTCTTCTCTCCAGAAAAAAAAAAAAATCATCACTACTTATAAACACACACAATATTAAGCTCCACAGGGGCACAGACCCCAGGTTAAAAACTTCAGACTTACACTGCTGGGCTGATCAACCACAGTCACGGAAGATTCAAAATTTGAAACAACATTTTTCTTAACTTGCATACTGGGGATCTTCAAAATCTGGCAAGAGACTTCAGCAGCAGCTCAGGGCACTTTTCCCAGAAACACTGGCACCTCTGAAGGGATCTTAAAGGGGGTAGCATCAAACCATGATCAATCATGCACCGGAAACTCTCAGAAGTTTTACACCCCCAATAGGTGCTGGCTAAGCCATTGCACTTGAGTATCTGAGGAGCCCCCAACACAGGTGTAAAGAACACTTAAGTTCTCAGGTGTGTCTCCATGGCACCCTTTTCCCCACTTCCCCCCTACCACAGCACCAGATGGCAGAGAAACCAAGCTCTCCAAAGTCCCCTACAAATTACACAGGGGTACCAGACCAAAAATTGTATGATCTATCATCCCTACGGTGCTTCTAGGCTCCGAGAGGTTAAATCGTCCCCCAGATAGTTGGGGTCTGCAACATACCCCGAGGCTCATTTCACTGGATACGAGCAGAGTAACAGCAGCAAAGCCCACACCAGCTGGCACCAGCTTAAAAATGATCAGTAGGCTGGGCGCAGTGGCTCACGCCTGTAATCCCAGCACTTTGAGAGGCCGAGGTGGGTAGATCACCTGAGGTCAGGAGTTCGAGACGAGCCTGGCCAACATGGTGAAATCCGTCTCTACTAAAAATACAAAAATTCACTGGGCGTGGTGCCATGCACCTGTAATCTCAGCTACTCTGGAGGCTGAGGCAGGAGAATTGCTTGAACCTGGGAGGCAGATGTTGCAGCGAGCCGAGATCACGCGACTACACTCCAGACTGGGCAACAGAGCGAGACTCTGTTTCAAAAAACCAAAAACAAGAACAAAAACACAAAAAAACTAGCCGTACATGTGAGCATGTAAATGGTGGCACACTGCTGAGGCCAGCATCACCTGCAGTCCTAAACCCATTTATTTTAGCAGCTTTTTTTTTCTTAGGGTATCACTCTGTTGCCAAGGCTGGAGTACAGTGGCTGGAGCGTGATCATAGCTCGCTACAGCCTCAACGTCCTGGGCTTAAGCGATCCTTCTGCCTCAGCATCCCAAATAGCTGGGACTACAGGTGTGCACATCACGCTTGGATAATTTTTTCAATAATTTTTTGTAGAGATGGGATCTTCCTATGTTGCCCAGCAAGTCTCAAATTCCTGGGCTCAAGCAATCCTCCTGCCTCGGCCTCCAGAACTGCTGGGATAAAGGCATCAGTCACCGCACCCAGGCTATTTTAGCAGCTTTACAGGAAACAACAATAACACAATACTTTTTTCACCATCACCATAAATCTTTAGTGTAACAAACAAACTCTTTCTTCTTTTTTTTTTTTTTTTTTTTTTTTTTGAGACGGAGTCTCACTCTGTCGCCCAGGCTGGAGTGCAGTGGCGCAATCTCGGCTCACTGCAAGCTCCGCCTCCCGGGTTCACGCCATTCTCCTGCCTCAGCCTCCCGAGTAGCTGGGACTACAGGCGCCTGCCACCACGCCCGGCTAATTTTTTGTATTTTTAGTAGAGATGGGGTTTCACCGTGTTACCCAGGATGGTCTCGATCTCCTGACCTCGTGATCCGCCCATCTCGGCCTCCCAAAGTGCTGAGATTACAGGCGTGAGCCACCGCGCCCGGCCACAAACTCTTAATATTGAAGTTGATGAGTAGAGTTTGGAAGCACCATTGAAACAAAAATGGCCTTGTGTTTTAACCAGATGAGGTTAGAGAAACCGCAAGAGGAGTGAGACTAGTCAGGGAAAAGGAACACTCCTGAATATAGGGATGCTAACATCCACCACCAGCAAGATGGATGGTTGGGCTCTTCCATTTTCAGAAAGCTTCGCTCTTCAAACACCACCTCCTGCTTTAGAGAGGAAGGCAGATAAATATTTCCAGTGTGTTGAACTCAAAGAGCCTCCAGTGTCCCCTTCCATAGGGGAGTGAGTGCTGGTCAACCAGCCTTGATTTCAGCCTCCCCATCTCCCATCACCACCGCAGCTCCAACCCAGGGAATAAGTATCGCGGGACACATCCGTTAACTTTAAAAGGAGATCTATGGACACATTCCCTCCTGATCCTTGAAAGCCTCACAGGGAGGATTTGGAAGGCCTGGATTTGCAGCCATTTGCAGTATTTTCCACGTCAAAACCCAGGTCTTAGAGGATCCTTGGCCTTTTTTGTTTCTTTTTTCTTTTTAGTTTCAGGGGGTAACCTGTGCAGGTTAGTTACATGGATATATTGCATGATGCTGAGGTTTGGGCTTTGATGGAACCCATCACCCAAATAGTTAACATAGTACTATTCAAATAGGTAGTTTTTCAATGTGCCCTTTTCCTCTCTCCTCTGTTTTGAAGTCCCCCGTGTCTACTGTTTCCATTATTATGTCCACGTGTACCCAATGTTTATGTCTCACTTACAAGTGAAAACACGGAGTATTGGTTTTCTGTTTCTGCGTTCATTCGCTTAGGATGATGGCCTCCAGCAGCATCCATGTTGCTGCAAAGGACATGATTCTACTCTTTTTCATGGCTGCATAGTATTCCATGTTGTATATGTACTACATTTTCTTTAAGAGGATCCTGGTTCTATCCCTCAGGACAATTCAAGGTTTGGAAACTATTATTGGTTCCTCTTCCCTCTCCTCTCACTGGCAATTTAGGCTTTCACCTCCAAACCAGTGAGGACAGCCATTGCAATATCAAGTGCTGAAGTTGAGATAGGGGAGTAGGAAAGGTATCCTTGTGCGCTTAGAGCTAAGACACAAAGAATCGTAATGGGTTGTCCAGATTCTTCCATTTCTTGACAGGCCTCTCCAGTTAGAGGCATTCACATTGTGAAGTGGGCCTGTCCTGGCAGAACAATTGGCCCTGGACCCTGTCCAGTGTTTTGCTTCTCCTCTAAAGAGCTACTACTTGTCCCAGCGTTGGGGTGGTGGTCCTTTGTCTGGGTTTGTTCCGTCAAAATAATAAGCATCATCATAACAATAACAACAATTTACTATTCCTGCTATTGTTCCCATACTGTGTGTATTTGGCATGCAGTACGTGCCCAACAGATAGGAACAATAGTAGGAATAGTAATTCCTCACTTTGCATGTATTACCTCTTATTATCCCTAGAAAGTATATACTATTATCCACATGATACAGGTGAGAAAATCAAAACTTGTAGGGTAGTGAGGTAGGTTAAATGCCATGCATCTTCAACCATGCTTTTAATTTATTTTTATTTTATTTTTATTTTTTTATTTTTTTTTTATTTTTTTTTTTTTAATTTTTTTTTTTTGAGACGGAGTCTCGCTCCGTCGCCCAGGCTGGAGCGCAGTGACCGGATCTCGGCTCACTGCAAGCTCCGCCTCCCGGGTTCACGCCATTCTCCTGCCTCAGCCTCTGGAGTAGCTGGGACTACAGGCGCCCGCCACATTTTTTAGTAGAGACGGGGTTTCACCGTGTTAGCCAGGATGGTCTCGATCTCCTGACCTCGTGATCCGCCCGTCTTGGCCTCCCAAAGTGCTGGGATTACAGGCTTCAGCCACCGCGCCCGGCCTATTTTTATTTTTTTTAAGCAGGGACTCACTCTTCCATCCAGGCTAGAGTTCAATGACATGATCAGGGCTCTCTGCAGCCTCAAATTCCTGGGCTCTCACAATCCTTCTCCCTCAGCTTCCTGAGTAACTGGGACTATAGGTACCCACCACCATACCTGGCTAACTTTTTAACTTTTTATACAGGCTGGTTGCCCAGCCTGTGCTATGTTGCCCACTGTATTGCCCAGGCTGGTCTTGAACTCCCAGCCTCAAACAATCCTCCCTCCTCCACCTCCCACAGTGTTGGGATTACAGGCACGAGCCACCACGCCCAGCCTAATGAGCTCATTTTTTGACAAAGTTCTCTTATCAGAGGAACTAGTGTTCATGTATTTAACAAGTATTTTTGAGCAGTCACTACATCCCTACCATTTCACTGTGTTTGTTCCCAGGGATGAACGTAATATATTTAGGCACTGCCTTAAGGATGAAACAAATTCCCCCCAAATTAATGTCGTCCTGCAGGCTTCAAGGGTCTAGGCCATCCAGCCTTCCCTGTTCACTCCCCTTTTACCTTGCTGAACTGCTTTGCATAAATGTTAAGTGAAATTGACGGATGGCCATTGGTTTGGACTGAGCTACTGCACGTGGCCCAATAAACCAAACCAAAATGGAGTCCCTCTTGCTAAAAGTTCCACACGACCAAGCCAAAACTAAGTGGTTTATATGACCTTCTGAGAAGTCAGGAGACTGAGCTGGTAGCCGAATCCCTAAGCAAGCCCGTTTTAGCCAGCATCAGAAGGACGTCCCTCTGCTCTAACCTTTACAAGGAAAGTCACTCTGAAACAATCAATCTGCTTTTTTTGTTTTCTGGTTCTGCTTTCCTCAGCCCTTTTCTGTCTATAAAACCAAACTTCTCTGCTCAGCTCATAAGAACACTCACTTTATAGAATGAAGTGTTGCCCAATTCCAGAATTGCATATAAAAACCAGTTAAGATCTTTGAACAAAATATATCTTCAAAAAAGGAAAAACCTCCAACGCTTTAAAATTATAGATCTCTCTGTAGATCCTAATCTGCTACAACACTTCCTCCTCAAAAAGAATAAGCAGGATATTCTTCATTTTTTTTGGGGGGGGGGGGGTTTGTTTTTTTGTTTTGTTTTTTTTTTGAGACAGGGTCTCACTCTGTTGCCCTGGCTGGAGTGCAGTGGCGCGATCATAGCTCGCTGCAGTCTGGAACCTGGAACTCTTGGGCTCAAGCAATTCTCCGGCCTCAGCCTCCTGAGTATCCAGGACCATAGGCATGCACCACCACACCTGGCTAATTTGTTGTTGTTGTTATTAACAGCTTTTAAGTTTAGGGGTACACATGCAGGTTTGTTCCACAGGTAAATTTGTGTCATAGGGGTTTGCTGTACAGATTATTTTGTCACCCAGGTATTAAGCCTACTACTCATTAGTTACTTTTTCCTGCCCTACACCATCTGACAGGCCCCAGTGTCTGTCGTTCCCCTCTATGTGACTATGTGTTCTCATCATTTAGCTCCGGATTACAAGTGAGAACATGCAGCATTTGGTTTCCTGTTCCTGCGTTAGTTTGCTAAGGATAACAGCCTTCAGCTCCATCCATGTAACTGCTGGCTAATTTTTGTGGTATTTGTAGAGACAAGGTTTTGTCATGTTGCCCGGGTTAGTCTCGAACTCCTGGCCTCAAGTTATCCTCCTGCCTCACCTCCCAAAGTGCTAGGATTACAGGCATGAGCCACCATGCCCAAGCTAAACCAGGAAGTGTTTGAGTCATTTGTTACACAGTAATATGGCAATACAGACCTGGATGTAAATTCCACACTCTTCCTGCTTAAGAAGTAAATATTAATGACCACATTGATAGAGCAAATTTGTATTTTAAATGGGTGTGTCCTAACTCATCACCTGCAATGAGTGGAGCAAAATTTAGATGCCCTGGATGCCACTGTGAAGAGAGAAGACCAGTGAGTCACTGCTGCTAGGACATGTTGCTAATATCACATTCTTGAGTAGTCACAGGGAACAGCTGAACCTGCTGCCGGCCAATTACTGCAAGGAGAAACAGCTCAGTGTCAGTGAAGCCAACATCGGAAAGATGGGTTTTGGCAAACTCCCTTCAGCATCCAGATGGATAATGTTGAACAACTCTACTCAACAGGTTAACTCATTTAGTTATCGGGGGAAGCATGATGGGACTTAACTACCTTACTAGATCTATTATGATGCATTTCTGTTGAGAGTGAAAGATTCCTCAGGAACAAGATAAAGGTGATTTTATGATTGAGATAAACACTTGGTTACTCCTGTTCCTCAACTAGCTCAAGTCAAGGTTAAGCTTTAAGATGCAGGAGGTTCTTTTGCATAACAAGATACCACCCTCTGCTTGCTATCTCATGCAGGGTTCCTAGAAATAAGAACCCAGGAAACATTTTCTAAAGCCAGTATTTAGATCACCTGTTGGGAAGGCTTTCTAAACTACAATGACTGGGCGCAGTGGTTCATACCTGTAATCCCAGAGTTTTGGGAGGCCAAAGAGGGAGGATCATTTGATCCTAGGAGTTCCAGACCAGCCTGGGAAACACAGTGAGACCCTATCTCTCCAAAAATAAAAAACAAAACAGAATTAGCCAGGTGTAGTGGCACGCACCTCTGCTCCCAGCTACTTGAGAGGCTGAGGTGGGAGGATCGCTTGAAACTGAGAGGTTAAAGCTGCAGTGAGCAGCGATGGCACCAGTGCAGTCCAGCCTGGACAACAGACTTAAGATCCTATCTCAGAAGAAAAAAAAAAAAAAAAAAACACAAAACTAAACTACAACGTACCCCTATTTCCTTGCATCTAGAAAGTCTAGTATGAGCACCTCTTTCCTCATTGAGAATCGCCACCATGATAGGTTACTATCATTAGAAGAAATATGTATTGAAAAAGTCCACAGAAATTTGATAGTGAGATAAGGTTGAAAGCCACCAATGTGTCTGAAATAATACAAAATACCTGTATATTAGATAATCTGAATATGCAGCAAAGACTTCCTGTTTAAAACATAGTTGAGAAAACCATTCTTCCAATAGACACTTTAAGGCCATCATTGGAATCAGGTAACTGGTGTTTAACTTTTTGCCTGAACCAATTGGAAGTTTGCAGCTAATGTCATGCACATTCCGAGCCAATGTGTTCCTTTAAGGGGCTGCCATATTTTTTTTTCTTTCTCCTTGTGTGTGGATTTCTATTTTCTATTTCTATTCTGACAGCCTTTGCAGTTGTGTTTTTTCTTTTATCTTATGATGTCTCCATCGCTTTTGGAAACCGGCAGAATATAAATTACAAATTAACAGCACGAAGCTGGCGGGGAAGGTAGGTACTCGGGTTTCTTTCTTGGCCACAGCTATCAAAATGCATTTTCAGAACAACATGCGGGAAACTACTAGAAGACTTAGCAAGTGTCCCTTTAAGGAATGGGCCCTTGGAAGCAGCTACCCTCAGAGAAATCCCTGCTCTGCCCTGCTAACAAAGCCTCACAACTCTCCACAAAAGATTTCTCTCTCAAGACTCAAAGGCAGGTCAAGCCTCCAGGAGGAAGGTACCCAGGTAGATAAAAGATGTAAGTTGTAAAGCTAATTCCCAGTTCAGGGCAGAGCTGTGTATCTGACACTCCCCCTCTTATTGGGATGATGGTGTGGTTCATGCATTGCGTAGGTTTTAGGCTTCCTCTGGAGGAGAGAACTTTAAGCCATCAGATAAGAGTTGCGAGCTTCTCTTCTTGTAACAGGAATGTTTCTGCCTCCTTCAAACCCCCTCTTAGAAAGCCTGTAGAGAGAAGTGTCTCCAAAAAAGGCAAGTTGAGTTTGCCTCTGGGATCCTGAAATCAACCGGCAAAAGCAGGGGAGAAAACAGTAGGGGATGGGGGGACCTTCATTACAAGAAAACGTAGGATGGACCAGATGGGTGGCGGGTGGAGAGGGCCCTCCAGAGCTTACTGCACAGAAACCAGCCCCGCTCCTGGCATAAAATCATGGTCATGGCCACCCTTTCCTGGGCTGCAGGGCACCTCTCCTCTCAGTAAGGAGCACTCTGGGCTCACACAGAACTTTAAAAATATCTCTCCACCCACTGAAATTTGATTAATCAGCCAAGTGCTCACCCATGTGTCACAGTGGTGGCAGAGATGCATGTGATGGTGATGTGACGGGTACAAGGGAAGCACACAGGGTCTCATCTCACAGGGAGCAGGATTCAGTACATAAAAGTGAATGGCTCTCAGGTCCAACAGATGCTGGTTATGTGACCTTGGACAAGGTTATTTAACTTCTGGATGTTTCACATTTGCAAAAATGTAGTTAATAACAGTACCTGGGCCGGGTGTGTTGGCTCACATCTGTAATCCTAGCACTTTGGCAGGCTGAGGAAGGAGGACTGGTCGAGGCCAGGAGTTTGAGATCAGCCTGGGCAACATAGCAAGACCTCGTCTTTGCTAAAAATTTAAAAATTAGCTAGGCATGGTGTTGTGCACCTGTAGTCTCAGCTACTCAGGAAGCTGAGATGGGAGGCTTGCTTGAGCCCAGAAGTTTGAGGCTGCAGTGAGCTATGATCATGCCACTGCACTCCAACCTGGGCAACAGAATGACAGCCTGTCTTTAAAATTTTAAAAATAAATAAATACAAATTACAGTAATAGTACATGCATAATAGGATGATTGAAAGGGTTAAATGAGTTAATGCACATAAAGCACTTTGAACAATGCCTAGCACATAGCAAGCACTCAATAAGCTTTAAATGTGATGATTATGATGATGACAACAGTGACAATATTGAAACTAAAAAGTTGAATGAATAGGTAGGGATTTCCCAGGCAGACAAAGAATATGTCTGGCCCAAGCAGCTTAAACAAAAGCAGAGAAAGAGGAGGGAGCCCAGGGTAGCAGGGGACCATGTAGGGGGTAAGCAGGGAGTTGAAGCAGACCAAAAAAAGAAGGGATTCAGCCACACAGGACTTCATGTGCTTTGTCACCAAGTCTAGATACCGGAAACATGGCTGTAGGCTGTAGAGAGCTATTTAGGAATGATAAGCAGAAGCAAAATGTTAAAAGGTAAAGTGCTATAATGGTTGACAATTTTAACTAATTCAGTTGAACAAAATAAAATTAAATTAATTGTAACAGGCTGAGCATGGTGGCTCATGCCTATAATCCCAACACTTTGGGAGGATGAGGCAGGCAGATCCCTTGAGCCCAGGAGTTCAAGGAGTTTGGCAACATGGCAAACCCTGTCTCTACAGAAAACACAAAAATTATTCAGGCATGGTGATGTGCACCTGTAGTCCCAGCTACTCGGGAGGCTGAGGCAGGAGAATCACTTGAGCCCAGAAGGTGGAGGATAAAGTAAGCTGGAGCTGTACTCCAGCCTGGGCAACAGAGGGAGACCCTGCCTCACACACACACACGCACAGAATTGTAACAGACTTCTGGGTATGACAAAGAAACATGCGCAATAACCCTCCCACCATGTGCCATAAGCCAGGCACAATAAAACTGAACCAAATATATGAGGCAACTGTTTTCAGGCAAATGACAACAGGCAGCACAAGATTACAATTGCAAGGAGAAGGGAAATTCACATGGCGAGCCCTATGCTCACCCTGGCTCTCTGCCTGGGGACAATTTCCCAACCGTAATTCATGTAGTAGCTGCAGGAAATAGAATCTGCAGGGTAGGACAGCAGAGAGAAGAACACTATGCAAAGAGGGAACATCAGAAGCCCCCGTGTGGGTTCCCTATGAACATTTGGTTGAAGCCTATGTTATCCAGATGCAAGGTGAGATTAAATAAGACTTAGCAGGAAGCAGCTGCTATGAGGTGGAGAACAGAAAACAAACACTATAACTGAAGCAGCAGATAGTGGAAAAACCTCATTAGTACTGCAGGCATCCAGCTAAGACACTAGAAAGACCACCTCTTAAGAGATGGTCAGTTTCCACTGATTTGCCCTAACAGAGCATAAAAATAAACCTACACAAGTTCAAGGTGGTCAGCCATTAATTGAATTACCTACTACAACAAAAATTAGTACTCTTCAGAGAAAGATAACAGAACACGTAGTCACTCTAATATAGGATTCACAGTGTTCAGTTTATAGTCAAATATTCACAGGCATGCAAAGAAACAAGAAAATCTGACCACAGTATTTTTAAAAAGTCCATAAAAACCAATCCCAGGATGGCCTAGAGCCTTGATGTTGGATTTAGCACATAGAACTTTAAAGAGCTACTATAAACATAGGAAAGTATATTCGAAGAATTAAAGAAAACTATTGTTTTAATGATTAAACAGACAGGGTATCTCACCAAAGAAATGGAAACTGTAAAAAAGAACCAAATAAAAATTCCAGATTTGAAAAAGAATTGTGTGTGTTTCCGTGTGTGTGTGTGTGTCTGTGTGTGTGTTGTGAGAAAAAAAAAAAACCCTAAATGCTGAAAAATGTTAAAAAGTAAGCCAGGCACAATGCTTCATGCCTATAATCCCAACTACTTGGGAGGCTGAGGCAGGAGGATCACTTGAGCCCAGGAGATCAAGACTGCAGTGAGCTTTGATGGCACCACTGAACTCACCAGGGTGACAATGCAAGACCCTGCCTGAAAAACCTAAATAAATAAATTCTAAAAAATAATAAGTAAGTGAAAGATATACAAATATTCACTGTACTTTCCAAAAACCTCTGTGGATTTGAATTTTTTTAAACTAAAGAGATATTAAATATATATATATATGTATATATATACAAAAAAAGAAGATAAAAGTTATAAGCCAAGGCTGGGTGTGGTGGCTCATGCCTGTAATCCCAGCACTTTGGGAGAATGAAGTGGGAAGATTACATTAGCCCTGGAGTTCAAGACCAGCCTGGGCAACATAGTGAGACCCTATCTCTAAAAAAAATTTTTTTTTAATGTAGCAGATGTGGTGACCCACACCTATAGTCCCATCTATTTGGGAGGCTGAGGCAGGAGGATTGCTTGAGATCAGGAGGTCGATGCTATGGTGAGCCATGTTTGTGCTTCTGCACTCCAGCCTGGGCAACAGAGCAAGACACTGTCTTAAAAACAAACAAAACAAGAAGTTCTAAGCCAAGGAATAACCTAACTAGGTGTGCATTTGAGTAGCATCCCTCCAATGATATCGAACTGAACTGACATGTGGGTGGATCACAGATGAAACTCAACAAGATCAGTTCTAGTGAATGCTGTTGTCTAGGAAGTGGAAAACTGACCCGAGGCAATACCAGTGTGATCAGAGAGGAAGGAAGAGTTATAGAACACGTAGAGAGGTCAAGATATGTGGGGCTCACAATTGTATGTAAGGACCAAGAGATAACAAGGATGATTCCCAGATGGCTGCTGTGGCTGACTGGCAATATAATTTCCTGGGAAAAATCCCAGAGGAGGGGCAGTTTTCAAGAATAAAGAAAATCCATTTTGGCTTTAGATATTTGGAGTTTAAGGGACTTGTGAGGCACCTCCACAGGACTACAGGTACTAGGTCTAAAATCCAAGAGGGAGGCAGGACTGGAGATACAGATCTTGAGGTCATCAGCATGTAGATGCCCAGGCAGACGGCAACAAAAACCAACCCCAGGAGACAAGAGTGTGCCTCATATTTCTTTAATCTTTTTTAAACATTTCAAATCTATAGAGGTTTAGGAATGCGTGGCAAATATCTATCTTCCATTCTTTTTTTAAAAAATTCTTTTTGTTTTCTTTTTTCTGAGGGAGTGCAGTGGCACGATCATAGCTCACTACAGCCTTACTTCCTTGGCTTAAGCAATCCTCCCTCCTCAACCTCATGAGTAGTTAGGATTATAAGCATGAGCCACTGTGCCTGCCTTTTTTAAAAAAAAAAAAAAACATTTTTCAGCAGGCAGGGGATGAGGGGTACACAATGAATGCAGAGATGACAAATACGTAGAAAAGAGGAAGGAGGGGATCTAGGTAATGACATGGGTACCAAGGCAGTGATGGACCGCAAAAACAAAGGTGTGAACAACAGTGCCAGATGCTGAAGAAAGTCCTGAATAAACATTAAAAGTCATCTAGGCCAGTCATGGTGGTTCACGCCTATAATCCCAGCACTTTGGAGGCTGAAGTAGGCAGATAACCTGAGGTCAGGAATTCAAAACTAGCCTGGCCAACATGGTGAAACCCCATTTCTACTAAAAATACAAAATTTAGCTGGGAGTGATGGCAGGCGCCTGTAACCCCAGCTACTTGGGAGGCTGAGGCAGAAGAATTGCTTGAACCCAGGAGGCAGAGGTTGCAGTGAGCTGAGATCGTGCCACTGCACTCCACCCTGGGACACGGCGAGATTCTGTCAAAAATTAAAAATAAAAAAAACAGTCATCTAGAGGAGGCAAATAGGGGCTCCTAGAGAAAACTGGGCTGCAGGAGAGCAATGACTCTGGAATAGTCAAAGTGATACTGGTCAAATACTAAAATGGAACCCCAGGTTCAAAGGATGGCAGTCTGGTATGTCTGTTCCCATACTCAAATGAAAATACCCCCTACAATATACAGAAGAGTGTATCAGTATAAATATTAACTTTGAGGCCAGCTGTGTTGGCTCATGCCTGTAATTTCAGCACTTTGGGAGGCCGAGGCAAGTGGACCACCTGAGGTCAGAAGTTCGAGACCAGCCTGGCCAACATGGCAAAACCCCATCTCTACTAAAAATACAATAATTAGCTGGGTGTGGGGGTACACGCCTGTAGTCCCAGCTACTTGGGAGGCTAAAGTCAGAGAATCACTTGAACCCTAGAGGTGGAGGCTGCAGTGAGCTGAGATCACACCACTGCACTCCAACCTGGGCGACAGAGCCAGACTCTGTTCCAAGATAAAGAAAAAAAAAGAAAAAAAGAAAAAAAGAAGGAAGGAAGGAAGGAAGGAAGGAAGGAAGGAAGGAGGGAGGGAGGGAGGGAGGGAGGGAGGGAGGGAAGGAAGGAAGGAAGGAAGGGAGGAAGGAAGGGAGGAAAGGGAGAAAGAAAGAAAGAGAAAGGAAGGAAGGAAGGAAGGAAGGAAGGAAGGAAGGAAGGAAGGAAGGAAGGAAGGAAGGAAGGAAGGAAGGAAGGAAGGAAGGAAGGAGGGAGGGAGAGAGAAAGAAAGAAAAGAGAGGAAGAAAGAGAAATATTAATTTTGAGACATGCACACATGTGAGAGGCTGAGAATTTTTGCTAATTGCCCCACCAATGAAATTGGAGAGACACCATTTCCACCCACACTTGGAACTACAGTGGCACATAAGGAAGGAAGACTGACTCACCACAATACATTGACAGCAAATCATGCAGTCACTCCCTACTTCACAGCAACTGTTTTCCATGGGAATCTATTCCTCAACCCAAGCCCACTTCAGCAGCACCCTTTTTTAAGCTCATTTGGAGAACACAACTTAACTGCGGCCATAGGTTGGTATGTCCCATCCTGGGTTATCTATACAGCACAGGTGAAAGCCAAAATATTCCTAGGATGACTGAATGTACACGAGTAGTTTGGGAATGGGAAGGAGAGAAGGAGAGGGGAAGAACAAACAACAGAGATGGAGAATTCTGTGGCATAGGGAGCAAAGACGGCAGGAAAGACCATCGAGACCCCCCGCCTCTGCCCAGAGCCATGGGCTACATGAATGTCTTCTGGAAACTGGAGACGGCATGCATATCAATCTCTCACCAGACTAAAGATAAAAAGGGGAGGCCAGGCGCAGTGGCTCACACCTGTAATCCCAGCACTTTGGGAGGCCAAGGCAGGTGGATCACGAGGTCAGGAGTTCGAGACCAGCCTGACTAACATGGTGAAACCCCGTCTCTACTAAAAAATACAAAAATTAGCTGGGTGTGGTGGCACGCACCTGTAATCCCAGCTACTCAGGAGGCTAAGGCAGGAGAATCGCTTGAACCCAGGAGGCGGAGGTTGCAGTGAACCAAGATTGCACCATCGCACTCCAGCCTGGGCGACAGAGCAAGACTCCGTTTCAAAAAAAAAAAAAAAAAAAAAAGGCGGGGTGGGGGTGGGGAATATTATCTCAGGTTTGGGATAAAGTGAAGAAGGCAAGATTCTTTTTTTTTTTTTTTCCCTAGAGACCGGGTCTTTCTTTGTCACCAAGGCTCAAGTGCAAGTGCAGTGGTACAATCATAGCCCACAGTAGCCTCAAACTCCTGGGCTCAGGCAATCCTCAGCCTCCCAAGTGGCAGGGACTACAGGCATGCATCACCACATCCAGCTAATTTTTTGTAGAGACAGGGTCTCCCTATGTTGCCCAGGCTGGTCTCCAACTCCTGGCCTCACGTGATCTTCCTGCCTCAGCCTCCCGAAGTGCTGGGATTACAGGCATGAGCCACTGTGCCTGGCCAAAGCTAGACACCTTGTTTACTGACAAATACTGAGCCTACAAAAAAAGTCATAGTGTTGAGTTACAAAACACAATAGAAAAAAGCAATATAAATTATACACAAAAAAATTTCATGCAAAAGAAAGGTACTGTCATCTGGAAGACTTGGAGAAAAAGACTTTTATTATGAATATATATATAAATAATTTATGACCAGAAACAGAAGAGATTTTCACAAACTGGAAGATGGCTAATAGCTATTTCCTAATACAAACTGGAAACAACCCAAATGTCCATTGAGAATAAAATAGGAAAATAAATTAAGATATATTTATATACAATGGAAATTATATATTAAAGGAAACAGGTAAACTTCATATGGAGGTGAATTTAGTTTAAGATTAAGATAGCATTACAAGGTCAAGCACAGAGGCTCCCAACTGTAATTCCAGCACTTTGGGAGGCCAAGGTGGGTGGATCACTTGAGGCCAGGAGTTCAGTACCAGCCTGGCCAACGTGGTGAAACCCTGTCTCTACTAAAAATACAAAAATTAGTCAGGTGTGGCGGTACACGCCTGTAATCCCAGCTACTTGGGGGGCTGAGGCAGGAGAATAGCTTGAACCTGGGAGATGGAGGTTGCAGTGAGCAAAGATCGTGCCACTGCACTCCAGCTTGGGTGACAGAGTGAGACTCTGTTGTCTCAAAAAAAAAAAAAAAAAAAACATCATGAGATTATTCAATAAATATCATTAAGAAAACTATTCAACAATCACACTGCATATATCTAATAGAATTCCTTATAATGCACTCTAAAAGTATAAGATGTTGCTAATAAATCTGGTATATGCATAAACTTTCTCGATAGATGTAAGCTCCTTGGAAAGAGGCAATGAATATTATGCTTATTTGATTTTCCTCTAGTACCTAGAAGGCATTTCCTCCTCCACCTACTAAACATCCTTTTAACGAATGAATAAAAATGGATGAATGAATGAATGACTCTCCATCAATCCACCTTCACTGAGTTTGGTTGGGTGATTCCCAACTTTGATCATTTTGATTCAGCTTTGCATGTTTCCCTCCTGAGCTTTGTTTAAAGAGAAGAAATAGAAACTTTCCAGAAGGGAACTGCAGTTGAAAATGACCTGCATGGCAAGTGGTCCTTTTCATGCCTGTTTTCAGAGGATAACCATGAAGTGCACGCCTTTGGCCCTTACACTGGAGGAAAGGGATTTTCCATCATTGGTGATAAACACGAACAGGTGGGGAAAGTGTAGCCATTCACAAGCAGAAGGCTGCAGTGGCTACAGGGTGGAGAGGTAGAGAGCAAATAAGGATAGCACCCGACTAATGCCTATGCTCAAGGCAGCCAGACCACAAAGGATGCTGCAATGTTCATCAGTGTCCAACACATCAACCTCCCAGCGCAGCACCACCTGTCCTCTGAGGGTAAATGAGTGCCCCCAACCAGCAGAACTCTAGGGTCACCATGCCATGAAGCAGCCCGAGAGAACAGCAAGCAAACTGCCCTGGATACTGGCTTCCCCAAGACCAATCTATAGTCATCTGAATTGATTCAAGCCAGTTGGTTTCCAGACCCTGCGTGCCTGCTCTAAACTCCAAACACATCTGCACTGTACTGCCCGGAGCCCCAAGATACTTGTAATAAACCAGGAGCAGTCATAACTCAGTGTTCACCTTGGCAAAAACTAAATAAATAAGTGGAATGAATCTTCCGTCAGAAAATAAATGGCCCTTCCCCAAGTTGAGAGCCTGGATTACCCTCCTGAAGGACAAACACAGCATCTTCACCCAGCCAATCTCGGGCCTTTACAAAGCCCCCACTTCACTCAATAAAATACCCCAAGGTTGCCAATGCTCAGGCTGCCAACCTGGGCTTGGAGGGCTCTTAGAATTACTCCTACTAATCTACATACTGAAAAAGTGCATTTCAGTCCTTCTCAAGCTGCCTTTGCCTGATTAAAATAGCAAGTTTATATGCTTTTCTGTTTGGCCAAGAAAGTGGAGGGCAATTTCAGCAGGGCACCCAAGTAGGGAGACGAGGATTGAAATCCAGCCAGCAGCCCTCTTGAAAAGCCATGCACCTCCACAGTGGCCCTGAACAGTTGCCTTAGCAGAGATTGAATTTAACAGTGAAAAAAAGTCATTGCGCTGAGAAGTCACAGAGAAATCATCTCCTAATCATTGATGGCAAAGTTGGGAAGCAGGAAGTGGGGAGAATATAGGAAGCCATGGATGATTTCCAAACTCCATTTGGTTAGTGATTTTTAACCTCTTAAAGAATTCTGCAAAACATATAGTGTTACCCAGTTCTCAGCCAGGGCCACTCAGTGGGTCCTGCATGCATGGGGGACTCCCAGTCCCTCCTGCTAACTGATGACTGAGCCTCAGGGATCTACTCAAATAAACACAAGCAAACATCCACCCCACATTAATGCACCACCTGCCCTAATATCCATTCACATTGAAGACTCCCATAGGTAGGAAAAGCCAGGGCCTCACTTCACCTCCCAAACACCCCTCCTATGAGCTGAATGTTTGGGTCCCCCCAAATGCATATGTGGAAACCTAATCAACAACGTGATGTCATTAAGAAGTGAGGTCTTTCAGGAGGTGATTAGGAGGGAAAAGCCCTCATGAATGGGATTAGTGCCTGCTATGGTTTGAATGTCCCTTCCAAATCTCACATTGACATTTAATTGGCATTGACAGTGCTAAGAGGTGAGATGGTTAAGATGTGATTAGACTATGAATGATCTGCCCTCATGAATGGATTAATGTCATTATCTCAGGGGGAAGTTCATTATCCAGAGCATGGATTATTATAAAAGTGAGTTTAGTCCTCTCTGGCTTTCTTGTTCTTACCCTCTCTCATCTTTCCACCTTCTGTCACGGGATGAAACAGCATGAAGGCCCTCACCAGAGACTGGTGCTATGCACTTGGACTTCCCAGTCTTCAGAACCATCAGCCAAATATACTTCTTTTCTGTATAAATTACCCAGAACGTACTATGTTGTTATAGCAACACAAAGCAGACTAAGACAGTGCCCTTATATACTCAAGGCCCAAAAGAACTTATTCACTCTCTCCACCACCTGAGGACATAGCAAGAAGGTGACATCTATGAATCAGAAAGTGGCCCTCCCCAGACATCAAATCTACTGGCGCCTTGATCTTAGACTTCCAAGCCTCCCAAACTGTGAAAAATAAATTTCTGTTCTTTATGAGCCACCTAGTCTATGGTGTCTTGTTAAAGCAGCCTGAACAGACCAAGATACCACCCAAGGGCAACCTCAGCCTGATCTGTGGTCGCCTTTATGGGCTCACTCTGGAGGAGGTCAGAGCTCAATTTCCCACTTCTGTGTCCTATGTCAGCATACCTTTTGCTCAACTGAAGACCAGAAAATGTAAGCGTCCCCGATCTCCTCTCAGACCACCAGTCTTTGTCCAGACCACACTAAGCAGCTGCTATCCCTAGGAATCTTGACTCTGCCCCCATCACTACACTTCTTCAAACATCCCCCAGACTCTCCTTGGACCCAGCCTACCAGGGCCACATCCTCTGCTGCCTCCCTCCTCATTCATGTAAATAAGCAAGCATTTAAATAAGCACACAAGCAAAATGATGACAGAAAGAGAAGCTATTCAATGGCCTCTCCCCTTCACCTCCCTCACCTCCTGCCTTTATTGTGAAGCAAGTTTGGCTTCACTGTCTCAGAGTCAAATGTCCTCCACCTTCCTTCTGGGAGAAATGAGGTTCCCTAATGTGCACATACAAAGCACATTGATTTGAACCATTACACTTAAAAGCAAATATGTGGGCCATCTGGGGTAATTTTTACTTCTCTACTTGAGAAAGTAAATATAAACCTTGTGCTTTAAAATGGTATTATTACAAGCAACAAAGTATTCAAAAACACTGGGGAAAACTGATTCTGGTTTGACCTCAGCAGATGCAGTACCTAGGTAAAAACATCAGGCTAAATCAACCTAATTCTCTATTTCAGGAAGAAAAAAAAAAAAAAAAAAAAACTTGTTTTTCTTATTTTTAATTTTTTTTAATTAGAGAATTGGTTTATCCAAGATACACTGAGACACAGTCCTAGGATGAATTTAGTCATCACGTTCCCAGGTTTATGTCCATCCCTAACTCCTGCCTTGAGCACTTAGGGCTGTACTGTGTTACAAAGAAACAGAGGCAATTAAAATAATTGCTATCCATTGCCACCTAGACAGAGCTTCCAGATGATTCCGATTCGGGCAGGAGTCAAAGCACCATGGCCAGAAGTCAAGAGACAGCCATTAACAGGGCTTAAACCTCCCCTGCAGATGGACTCTTTTGTTGGTGACAATATAGAAACAAGACAATTCCATTGGTGATAAAGACTCTGGAAACTGGAAAACACATTTTAAGAGAGGTGAAGGCTATCCCCCTAGTCAATATCCAAGAAAACCGAAATATCCACCATAGATTGTTCAGGCTATCAGATCTGTCCCACACACACACACACAAAAGTCACTTGGGTAAAATTTTGTCTCTGAACTCTTTCCCATCACGCCATGGTTACACTTGGCCACAACTGCCAAAGAGTAGCCAAAGTCCAGGGCATTCAATTGAGCTTCAGAATAGCCACAAACACCTCCCTGGGAAGGGGGACAACCCCCCAAACAGGGTAGGCTCCTTACCATCGAGCTCCTCCACGGAGATATTAGCCAGCTGTTCGCTGTCACTGCCAGCAGAGAGTGATCGGTTGAGGTAATTCCCCTTGTACAACAAGCCGGCGGTCACATGGTGGAACGGCATCTTTTCCCTGCCCAAAAGAGAACAGGGGAGGGGAAAAGAAAGACATCATCATTCATTCTTCCTTTCCTTTCTTAAAGGATCATCTGATTTTCAGATGGCCGGTGTCATTGTGAAAATAACAATATTTCTAGTGGGAAAGTCAGGATATTTCCAGGGTCCCAATGACCTGAGCAATTTCCAAAGGAACTCAGGTTCTTCCCATTTCTTCACGTGTGCATCTTACTTCATTTTCCCCATTTAATTATGAATTTGAACCATGTTGTCCTTGTTAATCATGGCACACCACATTACCATGAAACTATCTCTTTATGCAAATGGCAACACCCTTGACTCCTTTCCTTGGCCTGATAAATTCTCATTTGATGCTTGTAAGAAAGGACTGAGAATCCCAGAAGTGTTGGCATGCCCAGGGACGACATGTCTTGGCTGTGATCAAGCAGAGATCCAAGCGTCTCCTTTCTCCCAGATAATACAGACGTTGCACTCACACAGCACTCAAAACAGGTAGGAAATTCCCAAGCTCTAAGTAAGTACATGCAATGGTCTGCATCTCAAGAAGCAGCTGCCAAGCCTGGTTAAGATGCAGATGCTGCTTACATGAGTGGTGCGTGAGCACACACATTCTAAAATGCTAATCACACACGTTCTGAAATGCTAATCACACCTGCCCTGCTGCAAAGGGGCGTGGCAGCCTTCAGGTGTCCCACAATGAAGCTGCTTCCAGCACTCTCACACAAATTTAAAGCATCCTTTTAGACCAATAGAAAAAAGCTCCTGCACCCAGATGGTCATCAGTGGGGCTTAGAAGTTTCCACTCATGCAAGACTGACTGGAGGGACAAGGCTATGAAAAAAGAGATGTGAGATAAAAGGACAGCAAAGACAATGGAAGAGAATGGAAGAACAAGCAAAGACAAGAAAGAGGAAAGGCAGCTGGGAAGATGATCATCTCTAAAGCAGAAAGAGCACAGCTCCTGGCCCAACTTGTCCAATGATGCTCTCCGTGACTTTGAACAAGACGCCAAGTGCTTCATATTCTGCTTCCCCATCTAGCAAGGGGGATTAAGAGTATGGATAAACTTCTGAGCAGAATTAGGGCCAACAGGCAGGAAGCACAGGGAGTCAATCACAAGGAGTGGGTAGAGAACACCTTTGTATCAGAGCTTCTGGAAGGTAAACTGGGCAGCACTCAACCTGTGAAACCCCTGAAAATTAAAAGGTTTAACCAGGAGCACAAAGCCAGTTAGTGACAGAAGTTGTTCTAGAACTCCAGCATCCTACATGCTATTTCCATTAAGCAGCCCCAGCTAAGTGCCAGACATTTCCACCCGGATGTCAAACCCTCATTTCAAACTCAAAACGTCTAAAAATGAATTAATTATCTTCCTACAAAGTAGGCTACACTTCCTGGTTTCTTTATTTCTATCAAAGGTGCTTTTTGCTCATCACAACAACTGGGACAACTCTCCCAAATGCTCGGGGCCCCAAAAAGTAAAACAGACATATGGCTGAGGCAAGAATCAACTGTCAGCTTGCAACCCATCCCCTCACCCTTAACTCTTTCCATGGCTAACAACATGTACATCCACAGGACAATCGCAAATGGCATGATACTGATTACAAAGGGCACATGCATTTGCCAGTTATAAGGGGTACATCTTCAGCTAGTTGCAAGTCAGATGTTCCCAAATCTATCCTTATATTTAAACAGAATACAAGAATCTTTCTCTGGAAGAACACTTTGATGACCACCTCCTTTCTTCTTCTCCAAGTTAATTTTCAGACGAAAAAGCTTTAAAAGGGAGAATCGCATATATGAATTAAGACTACTCTATCTTTTCCTTAAGGCCAATCCTGATTTCTTGGGACTGTGTGTCATGGTCATTTGAGTATGGACTGATACCCACTGCCATAATGTGAATGTCTCCCCCAAATTTTGTGTCAGAAACTTAATCCCCAATGCTACAGTGTCGAGAAGTGGGACCTCTGAGAGGTGAGTAGGTCATGAGGGCAGAATGAATGCTGTTATTGCAGGTGTAGGTTACCTATCACAGGAGTGAGTTCCTGATAAAGGGATGAGTTCAGTTGGCTGCAGTGGCTCATGCCTGTAATCCCAGCACTTTGGGAGAGAGACCTAGGCAGGTAGATCACCTGAGGTCAGAAGTTCGAGACCAGCCTAGCCAACATGGTGAAACCCCATCTCTACTAAAAATACAAAAAATTAGCTGGGCGTGGTAGTGTACATCTGTAATCCCAGCTACTTGGGAGGCTGAGGCAGAAGAACTGCTTGAACCCAGGAAGCAGAGGTTGCAGTGAGCTGAAACCGCACCATTGCTCTCCAGCCTGGGCAACAAGAGTGTCTCAAAAAAAAAAAAAAATGAATTCAGCCTCTTTCCCTTCTCTGTCTCTTTCATTCTCTAATAACACTCATGCTCTCTTCCTCTTGTGCTACAGGACAACACAGCAAGAAGGCCCCTGAAAGATGGAGGACTCTTGCCCTTGGACTTCCCAGCCTGCAGAGCTGTAAGAAACAAATCTTTGCTCTTTGTAAACAACCCAGTCTCAGGTACTCTGTTATAGCAGCACAAAACAGACTGAGACATCCATGGTCCAGAAAATGAGATGTCAACCCTGGCTGACACTTCTTGTGTGACTTCAACTTCACCCTCAGCACCAGTCCTACACGCAGTGAGCCTCACCAGCTGTTATCTTAACATGTTTAAGTCTTCATAAACATGGGAAGACACCTGCTCTGATATTATGTAATTTGTTAGCTAAGCCTCACTAGATGAGCCTCACCAGCTGCTATCTTAACCAATGTTTAAGTCTTCAGAAGCATGGAAAGACACCTGCTGTGTTCTTATCTAATTTGCTACCTGGAACAAGACCCACTAAGGTCGGTACAAAAAGCAATTCCTTCCATTCCACTATGCATCACTCTAGTTTCTCAGCATTTTATAAATATCTTCCTATTGTCACCTTTTACCTGGTTGTCTGCAGCTCTGGATTCGTTACACAAAATTTTACAGTCATAATAAGGATGTTATATTCAAGCAAACATATCCAACCCACGCCCCAGTTCAGCCACAGAATAAATGTTGAGTACTTCGCAAAGAAAACTGGTCACAACTGAATCCCACTTGATATACCAACATAATTTGCTTCTGAAAAAAAAAAAGGCAGCTTACAAAATTAGGTACACATTCAGTTCATTTAGTCTCTGAATTCAAAAAGCTCAAATCTAGTGGGAAAGAAAACGTGCAATTGAACCATCCATATAGATATATAAAGTCATGTTCAAGAAAGGGAAGAACATTATCCTAAATAAGCTAAAAACAGCTGCTGCAATTAAGGACTAAATTTCACTCCAAGCTGCCTAGGGAAACCCAAGCTTTAAGATTCTCTCCTTGGCTAAGGGAAGAGAAATATATAAGTTCAAGCAAAGACAAATCTTGTCCTGAAGCTAAAACTTGAAGATGGATCCTTCTATACAGGGCAACAAACAAAAATAAATAAATACTTGCAACAGCAGTTTCACTCATTGTGAAATATTTAAGCAACTGTCATGAAAACAATCTTTCTGTATTTTATGTAAGCCAGTGATATGGTCTGAATGAATGTGGCCCCCAATAATTCATACACTGGAACCTAATACTCTAATGTGATAGTATTAAGAGATGGAGCCTTTAGAAGCTGATTAGGTCCATGAGCGTTCCTCCCCTCATGGATGGGATTAATACCGTTATAAAAGGACTGGAAGGAACTAGCAAGGCCCTTTTGTCTTTCTGCCTTCCACCATGTGAAAATGCAGCAACAAAGCAGCATATTGGAACCCAAGAGCAGCCCTCGCCAGAGGCAAAATCTATGGGTGTCTTGATCTTGGACTTCCCAACTTCTAGAACTGTAGGAAATGAATTTCTATTGTTTATAAATTAGCTAATCTAAGGTATTTGTTACCACAGTAGAAACTAAGACAGGCAGAGTGGTTTCATGGTTAAGAACTGGTTGGGTGCAGTGGCTCATGCCTGTAATCCCAGCACTTTGGGAGGTGAAGGCAGCAGTTGGAAACCAGCCTAGACAACATGGTAAAACCCCATCTCTACTAAAAATACAAATATTAGCCAGGCGTAGTGGCAGGTGCCTGTAATCCCAGCTACTTGGGAGGCTGAGGCACGAGGATCACTTGAACCCGGGAGTGGAGGTTGCAATGAGCTGAGATAGTGTCACTGCACTCCAGCCTGGGTCATAGAGGGAGACTCCATCTCCAAAAAAAAAAAAAAAAAACCAGCACTTTCTAGTCAAAAACAGTGTTAGATTTTAATCCTACTTCTGCCCTTATTAGCCAAGTAAATAAGTTGCTTGACCTCTGTCAGCCTGTCACCTCTTCTGTAAAACTAGGGTTTTAATACATACTGAAGAGAATAGTACTGTTGTAAATATTAAATAAGATAAACAGCCAGGCATGGTGGCTCACATCTGTAATCCCAGCACTTTGGGAGGCCAAGGTGGGAGGATCACTTGATGTCAAGATTTCCAGACCAGCCTGGGCAACAGAGCAAGACCCTGTCTCTACACAGACAAAAAAAAAAAAAAAAAAATTTAATTAATTAGCTGGGCACGGTGGTACACACATGCAGTCATAGCTACTCGCGAGGCTGAAGTGGGAGGATCATTTGAGCACAGTAATTTGAGACTTCAGGGAGCTATGATCACACCACTGTACTCCAGCCTGAGTGACAGAGCAAGACTCTGACTCTAAAAAGATACGAAACGGAAAGCACTGTACTTAGTACCAGGCATCTGCTCAGTGAGTATCACCAGTAAGTATTTGCTAAGGATTATATGAAGCAGGATGCAGGGGCAACAAGAAGTCATGGACGAATTAGATTGATGCCTGGATTACATGCTGGATTACAAAGGAGGGTCAGTGAGACCTGACAAAGGGCAAGCTTCAGGGAGAGGCTGGCTTGTAAACCACTGTGCTGAGGGATCAGGTGTGAGCAGCAAAGCACCAGCGGGTTCCAGTGCTGAATGGTGTCAGCAAGCTCTGGCAGTATCATGCAGAAGGGGCTACTTGAATGGAAACTGCCAGAGCCAAAGAAGAGTCCATTTTCTGGGTGCCAGGAAGGCTGGCTAAATGGTCATATCAAAGAAAAGATATTGAGAGGTTAAAACCAAAAGGGATGGTTCCTGTTAATGGGGTCAAGGAACTGGTACATTTCTTGACAGAGTAATATACTAAAGAGGCCATGTATGGTGGCTAACACTTGTAATCTCAGCATTTTGGGAGGCTGATGCTGGAAGATCACTTGAGGCTAGGAGTTCAAGACCAGTCTGGGCAATATGGTAAGACTGTATCTCTAGAAAAAAAATTTAAAAATTAGCCGGGCGCGGTGGCTCAAACCTGTAATCCTAGCACTTTGGGAGGCCGAGACGGGCGGATCACAAGGTCAGGAGATCGAGACCATCCTGGCTAACACGGTGAAACCCCATCTCTACTAAAAATACAAAAAACTAGCCGGGCAAGGTGGCAGGTGCCTGTAGTCCCAGCTACTCGGGAGGCTGAGGCAGGAGAATGGCATAAACCCGGGAGGCGGAGCTTGCAGTGAGCTGAGATCCGGCCACTGCATTCCAGCCTGGGCTACAGAGCGAGACTCCATCTCAAAAAAAAAAAAAATTAGTCAGGCATGGTGGTGCATGCCTGTAGTCCCTGCTACTCAGGAGGCTGAGGTAGGAAGATCACTTGAGCCCAGAAGTTTGAGGCTGCAGTGAACTATGACCTTGCCACTGCCCCCCAGCCTGGGCAACAGAGGGAGACCTTGTCTATAAAAAAATTAATTAAATAACTAAAGAGCCTCATTCACATTAACTTGAAATGATGCCCTTTTGTGATGGTCAATTTTATGTGTCAACTTGACTGGGCCATGGGTTGCCCAGATATTTGGTTGAACATTATTCTGGATGTGTCTGTGAGGGTGTTGCTGGATTAGGTTAACTTTTGAACTGGTAGCCTGAGTAAAGCAGATTCTCCTCTCCAGTGTGGGTGGGTCTCATCCAGTAATGAATAGAATGAATAGGCTTACATGGAATGAACACACTGAGTAAGAAAGAATTTGTTCTTCAAACTGTCTTCAAGCTGGGACATCCGTCTTATTCTGCCCTTGAACTCAGACTTGGACTGGAGCTTTTCACTATCTGATTCTCAGGTCTTCAAACCAGACTGGAACTATACCGTCAGCTCTCTTGGGTCTTCAGCTTGCTGACAGCTGACTGTAGAATTTTCAGAGTCTGTAACTGCATGAGCTAATTCCTTACGATAAATCTCTTTAAAGTTATACAGATAGATAGATAGATAGATAGATAGATAGATAGATAGATAGATAGATAGACAGATAGATAGATAGATAGATAGATAGATAGATAGATAGATAGACAGAAAAATAGAGATATGTGATAGATGATTGATGGATGATAGACAGATAGATAGATTCTGTATCTTTGGAGAACCCATGTTAATATACCTTCTTTTTTTTTTCCCCCTCTACAATACCAAAGACCCAGGCACATTGCAGGAGGGTAGTATATTATTCTGAGCAAAGCCCTGAGTGTTCTGCAGGGCTTCTAAAGCAGTACTACTCAAAGTGTGGTCTATAGACTACTGCCAGTTGCACACCATTTGTTGCTGGTCTGCAGTGAGATAAGTACAACAATTGAGAGAAAGCATTGAAAGAGCAATTTAGAGCATTGCCCCAACTTCTAAGCACATGACCAGTGGACTTGATTTTTGTATATTTTTGCTTCTTTTATTTTTCCTGGTAATTCTTTCTTACTGTATTTTTTTAAAGTATCAGTCTACACAAGACTGAAACTAAAAAAAAAAAAAAAAAAAAAAAAAATTAAAACTGGTCCTTCCTCACAAATAGTTTGAGAAGCACAGCTCTAAAGTATTTAAAATTTATGTTGTATAGATTTGTGATAGTGAACCACAGAGAGAGGAAGAAAACCATTTGGAGAAATGCATCTTAACTTGTCCCTGAAACTTTTTCAAAGAGCTTAAGACTTCTTAAAAGTCTTAAGATGAACTTCTGAAAGAAATTGAAAGACTTCAGTTGATTCCTGAGCTCTCTATAGGGTGCTGGAGAAGTACATGGCATCTCTTGCAGACTTGACGGCAATCCATGTCCTACAATTACCAGACGTACGAGGGGCAATATTGATCTTGCATGCTAAAAGTTAAAGAGCCTAACCAGCCCTGATAGAGCCTTTGCCAAATTCCTGTAAAAACAACCACGAAAGCACACCAAAATAGTGATATTCTCAACGACACTAGTGCCAGGGTATGGAAGAAGCTTCCATAAAATCAGTACAGTTAGGATTAGAATGACGAATAATCAGTGGTGCAGCCTTGAAGTCAGAAAGGGAATAATAGAGTCAGATAGTACAGGGATAAGAAGAGATTTTTATCTACCCAAATTCTCTTCTATTTCAGGGACTTAGGGATGACCAACGAGAACAGCAGGCAATCACGCTTCTGACTGTGTTGGAATTGCTTTATTCAAGCAGCCAAGGTCAAATCCCACCACTGACCTTTCCGCCACTGTGAAGGAACAACCTTTTTCCTCTAGCTACTCATGGATCATAACTCCCAGTATGCAAGGTGGCTAGAAATGGAAGGTCTGAGACATGAACCCTGTACATGAAGATGAGAAATTGGCTGCAAGGCACAGGTGTTGGTGAGAAGGATCCCAGGAGTAACGACCTGTGGGGATCATGATTTTTCAAGCATTGCTTCAGAAAGGAAAAAAACTGCAGAAGGCCTCGAATAACCCAGAAATATATATCTCCTCCTCTCAGTTCAAGAGCTATGTGGTGGGGACAAGAAGATCTCATCTTACTCCAGCAAAGATGCTCTCGACAAAGGCCAGCTAGACCCTGGACATTTGGCTAAGCGCTTATAAAACAGTTTTATTCCCTTGCTAAAATCCTGCAGGGGCATGCCAGTTGGCAAACACTGGGTTTGGACAGATCTCAAATCAGACAAGAATGAGTAAGCAAAAACACTAACGTAGTGATCTGTGTAAAAATTCTGCATCATTAGAGAAGGAAGAACTTTCAAGAAGAAGTAGAGCAAAAGCCTATTGCCAACAATGATATAATACAAGAAAGGACAATTTTACAAACTTTCTGTTTTATGCCCTAAACTTTTCAGCAAGGTGTCTATGACATAGGGATGCAAATTCATAAAGAAATATCAGAGTGAGAAGAAGAGATGTCAAGACAAAAAGAAAAGGCAATAAGCTGAGAGGTAAGCCAGTTTGGAAAAGGTGAAGACATTTGCAAACAAAGGAGAAATCCAAAAACAGTAACAGAATGAAAATCTGCATTAATGGCAATGAAGAATATTTCAAAGAAACAGAAATTTTAGCACATACCATAATGCACCCATGTACCCACCACCCAGATTTAATGATATTTTGCCTTCTTTGCTTAGATTTTTTTTAAAGAAATAACATACTACACTGAAACCCTTACCACCTACTCCATTCCTTCACTTCCCTCCCTCTACAGTGACAACTCTATTCTGGAGGTGGAATATATCCTTCCTGTCCATGCTTTTAAATTTGTCCACATTTTGATGTAACTATATAGAATATATTGTATTATTGCTGTGTCTATCTTTAAATTTACGTAAATGATATTACACCTTCCATATGCTTTTGCAACCTGCATGGTTCACTCTATATTGGCTTTCCGGGATCTATCTAAATCCATACACATACACCTAGTTAATTAATTTTTAACTGCTCAACAGTTTCCCATTGTACAAATACCCAATTGTATAAATTACACAATTGATGGAAAAGTGTGCTGCAATGAATATCCCCACGTGTGTCTCTTCGTAGTTCTCTGAACTGCATACCTAAATAAAATACTACCTGCTTGTTGAGTATGCAAATCTTTACCTTTATTGGATTTAGTGAAATTGCACTCCAAAGTGATTGGGTTATTTATTAGTATATAATAGTTATTTATTGATATATAATAAATTACCCCTGAACTTTGTGGCTTAACATAAATATTTATTATCTCAGGTTCTGTGGGTCAGAATCAGGAGCTTCTTAGCTGGGTGGTTCTAGCTCAAGGAGTCTTCTCTAATTGCAGTCAAGACACTGACTGGGGCCACCATCATCGGAAGGCCTGACCAGGGCTGGAGGATCCATTTCCAAGATGGCGCACTCACATAGCTCTTTGTTCATGTGAGTTGGGAGCACTCACATGGTTGCCAACATGATGCCACTAAACATAGATTTGGAAAGAGACGTTCACAAAAGGTCTCACTTTCTTGTGGGTCTCTCCATAGGGGAGCTGGATCACCCCAAGCAAGTGATCAAAGAGACAGGGTCAGGGACTCTTATGACTTGGTCTTGGAAATCACCCGCCATCACTTCTGCCACATTATTTTCATTAGAACTGTGTCACTGAATACAGCCAACACTTAGGGGGAAAGGAATTAGACTCCACCTTTTGAAAAATGGAGTATCAGAGAATGTTTAGATGTGTTTTAAAACCACCTTAGTGATTGTGACAATTTACAGATCCACCATTAGTTTAGGAGTGTGTCAGTTTCCCCGATAGCCTTGCCAAAACTTGGTATTAGCAGACTGTTTCATTTTTAATTGGATTTCCTTGACTGCTAGCTTAAGCATCTTTTTGTATGGCTTTTGCCCATTCAATTTCTTCTGCTACAAGTGTGCTTTTCATCTTTATGTATTGGATTGTTTATAATTTTTGCACTGCTTTATCCTTCTATGTTATTGTCCAGTGTCTAATTTCAATCTTATTTTTAACCCCTTTTCCCCCAAAATTAGTCAATATTATTGTTTCTTACAACCGATGCTTATCTAAACTTTTCCACAAGTTTGCCAATTTTCTGCTCATCACTGGTTCTTGCAGGCTACTCTTTTGTTCCAGATTCAATTTCTTTTTCAACGACATGTAAATGTAAATAAGGGGCTATAAATGGCAAGCTTTCTAAGTCTTTGTCTTAAAAAGTCTTTATTTCAACTTCATTTGAATTACAAAGGTTAACCTAGTAGAGAATTATAAATTAATGATTTCCTTAGCACTTAGAAAATGTTTTGTTTCTGATGAGAAATCTATAGGTATACTTGCTGTTCACCTATTCATACTCATTCTAGACAATTCTAAGTCATTATGTTTTCAGATATAGGCACTCTCCAAATCTCTTCATTCTCTTTTTGGTAAGCTCTTATTAGATGTACGTTGGACCTCTCTGTTCAAGCTGGATTCTTTTGACTGGTTCACCCAAAAGCTATTCATAGTTCATCTGACCAAGGAAGTTGGGAAGCCAATAACTATTTTCCAGACTCTCTTGCTACTAAGGTTCTGGATGAAAGTTAGTTCTAATATTCAAAAGCTGTTACACAAAATTTGCAATATAGACATGAGGTGAAGGCAGTGGTATACTAGTAAATGTTTAGCACTCGCTCTCAAAAAGAAGCACTCTTGATGTGTAGCGTTTTCCATTTTCATGGTGTAAATATTCCCACAAGGGCCAATTCCAAGCTCCCAACATGTGCCACTAAACATGGATTTGGAAAGAGATGTACAGCAGTATACCAGCATACCGCCACACAGCATCTCCGCCACACACACACACACACACACACACACACACACGAGACTACATTAACCACAAAATCACAAATAATAGTAAAATGTAGCAAAACGATTAGGAAGTGATGAATTTTAAATATTTATTACCTTGATTTTTTAAATTTATTTCATGGTAAGTTTATATTCCATTGTTAATAAGAATGAACGCATAGGCTGAGTGTGGTGGCTCACACCTGAAATCCCAGCACTTTGGAATGCCAAGGTGGGAGCCAGGAGTTCAAGACCAGACTGGGCAACATAGCAAGACCTCATCTCTACAAAAAATAAAACAATTAGCCGGGCATGGTGGTATGTGCCTGTAGTCCTAGCTACTCGGGAGGCTGAGGTGGGAGGATTGCTTGAGCCCAGAAGTTCAAGGCTGCAGTGAGCTAAGATTAAACCCCTGTACTCCAACCTGGGTAACAGAGAATGAGACCCTGTCTCAAAAAAAAAAAAAAAAAAAGATGCATTTAAAACACCTCACAAAATCCTTCAGAATGTAAAAGTGGGTTCTCACAAGCCAGTATGAGCTGGCTCCAGCATGTCACTGACTATTTCCTTGCCATGTTGTGACTTTCTACAGAAAAGAAGACATGAAAACATGACATTTTCCTGCAGCAACATTCCATTGTTCACACTCCAGTTTCTTGGCTGTGACAAAGCAGCTATGGGGGTGGCAGCAATGGCTTCTGAATCCCCAGATCACAGCTCTAGGGTACCATTCTCCAAATGTTGGGAAGTCAAGAGAATGTTGCAGGGACAACATACTGCAGTGGCAGCCTCAGTGGTAGTAACTCTCCTGGAGCGTTGGCTTTGAATTATTCTGGAAGCCATGCCAGACAGCCACCTAAAATCCATTCCTTCAACCCTTGAACAATTACGCAAGCATCAAATCCCTCATATTAAATCCCTGCCTGCTTAAAATACCCAGAGTGGTTACTGGTTCTTGAACTAAGTCTTGACTGATATACCTCATAGTATTGTCCATGTTCCTCAAACTCTTTTAATTGTTCACATTTTTACCTCTCTGTGTATCTCAGAAGTAATCTCCTCAAATTATTTGCAAATTGACAATTTCTCTTTTCAGTTTTTACTGAATTGTGGTTGAACCTGTCTACTGAATTTTTTATTTAAATGACTATATTTTCCATTTCCAAACGTTTACTTTGGTTCTTTTATAAACACACCTCTTATTTTTCACTGAGTATGAATCTTTCATTAGGATGCTTATACTTTCTTTCACCTTTTAACCATTTTTTTAAATTTTTTTTTGAGACAGAGTTTAGCTCTGTTACCCAGGCTGGAGTGCAGTGGTGCAATGTGAGCTCACTGCAAGCTCCGCCTCCCACATTCAAGCTATTCTCCTGCTTCAGCATCCCAAGTAGCTGAGATTACAGATGTGCACCACCATGCCTGGCTAATTTTTGTATTTTTAGTAGAGACAGGATTTCACCATGTTGTCCAGGCTGGTCTCAAACTCCTGCCTCAAGTGATCTGCCCACCTTAGCATCCCAAAGTGCTGGGATTACAGGTGTGAGCCACCGCACCTGGCCCTTTTAACTATTTCTAACTGACTTATTTCATATTTTTCTTCAGAATGTCATTCTATAATTTCCATTTCTGAAGGCACTAATCCTCTTTTTGTACTACCCTGATTTTCCTAGGTGACAAACTGTTTCCCAGTGCGGCCTGTCATTTGTTGAGGGGAGGAAACCCAGTAGCCTTTACAACAGGTGACGCTTTCCCATTGGAGTTCCAAGTTCACAGAGATCCCCGTCCATCACACAGGGCGTCTCACCAGTTTGGGAGCAGTAATTAGATAAATTCCCTAACTTAGAAGCCTGCACCACACAGGCAGTGTACGTTTGGACAGCGCATCCCCTGGAACACTGGCTTAGAGTTTTATCACTGTAGCATCTGTCTTTGGCAGCCATTGCTCTGGGAAGAAATAAGCATCACTGCTACTTTGCTGGGCCAGTGGGGAGACTGAATCTAGCCCCCACTTGTAAGTGAAAACTGTAACCTCCACCTCCCAGGTTCAAGTGATTCTCCTGCTTCAGCCTCCCAAGTAGCTGGGATGACAGGCATGCACCATCATGCCCAGCTAATTTTTGTATTTTTAGTAGAGACAGCATTTCACCATGTTGGCCAGGCTGGTCTCGAACTCCTGACCTCAAGTGACCCACCTGCCTTGGCCTCCCAAAGGGCTGGGATTACAGGCATGAGCCACCGCGCCCAACCACGTGTTGAAATTCTTATTGCCAATGTGACAGTATTAGCAGATAGGGCCACTGCACTCCAGCCTGGGCAACAGAGCAATACTCCGTCTCAAAAAGAATTTCAACATATGACTTTTGGGGAAACACAAACATTTCATCCATGAATAGTAAGCTGCTATTAAGTTGTGCGAGAGTAATAGCAGTCACTGCCATTACTCTTGCACCAACCATTACTCTTTGCCATTACTTTTATTTTTTTTATTTTTTATTTATTTTTTTTTTTTGAGACGGAGTCTCGCTCTGTCGCCCAGGCTGGAGTGCAGTGGCCGGATCTCAGCTGCAAGCTCCGCCTCCCGGGTTTACGCCATTCTCCTGCCTCAGCCTCCCGAGTAGCTGAGACTACAGGCGCCCGCCACCTCGCCCAGCTAGTTTTTTGTATTTTTCAGTAGAGACGGGGTTCACCGTGTAGGCCAGGATGGTCTCGATCTCCTGACCTCGTGATCCGCCCGTCTCGGCCTCCCAAAGTGCTGGGATTACAGGCTTGAGCCACCGCGCCCGGCCGCCATTACTTTTAATGGCAAAAACGGCAATTACTCTTGCACCAACCTAATAAAACAGAATATGTGGCTTAAACAACAAACATTTGTTTCTGATGGTTCTCAAGCCTGGAAGGCCAAAATCAGGGTGCCAGCTTGATCAAATTCTTGATGAAGACCCTCTTCCTGGTCTACAGGTGGCCCTCTTCTGATTGTGTCCCCATGAGGTGGACGGCAAAGAGAGCTGTGGTCTCTTTGTCCCCTTATAAGGGGACATTCATGAGGATTCCACCTCATTAGCGAAAGAGGCCTCCACCTCCCGCTTATTAGCAGATAGGGCCTTTGAGAGATGAGTGGCTCACTATATCATGATCTAATCCCTCTCAAAGGCCCTATCTGCTAATCCCATCACATTGGCAATAAGAATTTCAACATATGGTCGGGTGTGGTGGCTCGTGCCTGTAATCCCAGCACTTTGGGAGGCCAAGGCAGGTGGATCACTTGTGGTCAGGAGTTCGAGACCAGCCTGGCCAACATGGTGAAATGCTGTCTCTACTAAAAATACAAAAATTAGCCGGGCATGATGGTGCATGCCTGTCATCCCAGCTACTTGGGAGGCTGAGGCAGGAGAATCACTTGAACCCGGGCGGTGGAGGTTACAGTGAACCACAATCGCGTCCCTGCACTCCAGCTTGGGCAACAGAGCAATACACCATCTCAAAAAAAGAAAAAAAAATTTCAACGTATGACTTTTGGGGAAACATAAATATTTAGTCCATGAATTCCAGGGGGCTGGGAAACCGGAGCCTCATTTCCTGTTTCCTGCCTGTGCCATTCCAAGACCACATCTTTTGTCTCTGCATGAACATTAAAACCCCATCACCAGAGCTTTCTGGGGGGCAGGGAGGTTCCTGCTGTTGAGTGGTAGCCACTCCTATGCTTATCTCCCTGGGCTCTGAGTTTCCCCTTCCTTCCTTTCTTTCCAAACTAACTGATTTTATTCATCAGAGCGTAGCCAGGAAAACAGAGCCTATATCAGGCCGTTCAACAGGAGGATTTAAAACAGCCATCTACTAAGTTGTTGGAAGGGTGGAAAAGCCAAACAGAGATACTTAGCAGAGATTAGAGATGGCAGCAAAGTATTCCAACTCCCAACCTGGAAGGACGTAGGGAGAGGGTGGTACTATCAGAGCCTCAAAGTTGAGTTTCCCAAAAGGATCTAGCACCGTAGTAGGGGCTGCCCAATAGGAACTAAAAGGAGAGATGGAAAGGCTTTGCTCTGCCAAGATTCAAAGCAAGAACCACTGAAAAGACATAGCCACTGCTGGAGACATTCGTCAAAAGCAGATCGAGATGGGGAAAATACCCCAGCCTATCTCTTTTTCCCGCCTTTTCATTTCCTGCTGGTGCCTCCCTTTGGCCAAATCAGTCAGCAGCCTATTGCCAGGGAATCTGGAAATGTAGTTTGCAAACATCAAGCCCTACCATGCCGAGTAGGAGAAAAAGGCAGATAAATCCATAAGAAAGCAGGCAGATGACCAGCACAGTGACACGTTTAATATTTTCTATTTTGTTCTGCATTTCTATGTTGATAGCAGAAAAAGCACCCATGTTAGCTTAAGACACTGACAGAGGTAGATCTCCAAGTGACAATTTCGAACTTCAAGGATAAGGAGAAATGCTCCGAGCATTCAGGTAGAAAATACAGGTTACCGGTCAGGCGCGGTGGCTCACACCTGTAATCCCAGCACTTTGGGAGGCCAAGGCAGGCAGATCCCTTGAGATCTGGAGTTTGAGACTAGCCTGGCCACCATGGCAAAACCCCATCTCTACTTAAAAATACAAAAATTAGCCAGGCATCATGGTGTGCACCTGTAATGCCAGCTACTCGGGAGGCTGAGGCAGGAGGATCACTTGAACCTGGGAGGCGGAGGCTGCAGTGAGCCGAGACCACACCACTGCACTCCAGCCTGGGCAACAGAGCACCTCACAGAAAAACAAAATGAGATTCAGTTTCCTTCGGTGTAATAATGGCTTCTGAAGATTCCTCTAGAAGCAGCCACAAAAACAACACCATCTCCACCTCCTGCCACCTTGAAAGGGTCACTTAAAATAAGTAGAGAAGTTTACAAAGTAAATCATGAGGCAATATTTTAAATCAAATGGAACAGAAAATAAAGTTCTCACTTCAAACAATTTATACTAAAAAACACTGAAGTACAGTGAAGTACACGTGAAGGATGATGGTCATTTTATGTGTGAGGGTAAAATTCAAAATGATAGCATATGAGTCATAAACTTCTATGTACCGTATCATAGCACTATAAAGTAAAAATAATTTAAATAGAAAGAAAAACTGGCTGGCACAGTGGCTCACACCCATAATCCCCACACTTTGGGAGGTTGAGGCAGGAGGATAACTTGAGGCCAGGAGTTCCAGACCAGCCTGGGCAACACGGCAAAATCTCATCTCTATGAAACATTTAGAAATAGCCTGGCATGGTGGTGCGCACCTGTAGCCTCAGCTACTTGGGAGACTGAGGTGGGAGGATCGTTTGAGCCCAGGAAGTCAAGGCTGCAGTAAGTGTGATGTTGCCACTGCACTCCATCCGGGACGACAAAGCAAGACTCTGTCTCTAAAATAGTAATACATACATACATACATACATACATACATACATACATAATTTTTAAAAATTGTTGAAGTCGGCCGGGTGCGGTGGCTTAAGCCTGTAATCCCAGCACTTTGGGAGGCCGAGACGGGCGGATCACGAGGTCAGGAGATCGAGACCATCCTGGCTAACACGGTGAAGCCCCGTCTCTACTAAAAAATACAAAAAACTAGCCGGGCGAGGTGGTGGGCGCCTGTAGTCCCAGCTACTCGGGAGGCTGAGGCAGGAGAATGGCGTAAACCCGGGAGGTGGAGCTTGCAGTGAGCTGAGATCCGGCCACTGCATTACAGCCTGGGCGACAGAGCAAGACTCCGTCTCAAAAAAAAAAAAAAAAAAAATTGTTGAAGTCTTTAAAGACACCCTCTAAGCCTCTGATAAATTACCTGGATAAAAAATAGAAACAAAAAGGATATGAAGAAAAGTGGGTATTATGCTATGAAGGCTAATTTAATGTGTGCATTTGTGTGTGTGTGTGTGTGTGTGTGTCCCCCAGAGATCCATCAAATTATCAGATATAAGACCACAGAGCAAACTTCAGCATAGGTATTTCAAAAGTTGGTCTACCACAGTTGAATATAAGTAGAGACAATAATAAAAGTCAATACTTTCAGTGTATACTGCTCGGGTGATGCGTGCACCCAGATCTCACAAATCACCACTAAAGAATTTATGTAACCAAACACCACCTCTTCCCTAAAAACCTATGGAAATAAAAAAAAAATTTAAAAATAAAATAGAAGCTAAAATTGAAAATTTTATTACATTCCCCAAAATATCTCCTAGGTCAATGTTTAAATTAAAGTTATAATTACAGGCTATCTTTAAAGTAAAGAAAATGGCAACAACACTTATTATTTAAAATAACAAAAATAATACTTATTTTTAAAAATCAGAATGTAGCAAAGGAGCATTCAGAAAGAAAATTTTGTTATTTAAACGTTCTCTTTATCTTAAAGAGGAAAAAAACTAAGTCCTCAATGCTAACTTCTTAGTTAAAAAATAACAACAAAATAAATTAAGAAAATGGAAAAAAACAGGAAATAATGAAAGCAGTGAATTAGAAAACAGATAACTTGAAAGAGCTAGTTCTCCAAAACAAAAGCAATAAACAACAAATCTCTGACAAGTTTATTAAAACAAATATAGAAAGCATAAATAGATAACATCCTGAAATATAGGAATTCTACATGCAACTCCAGACTAATAAATTTTAAAACACTAGTTAAATGAATAACTTTGCTCTCAAGATACAGAAATTGGATTTTTTCTTTTTTCGCAAAAACAAGATGATTTAATATTATTCACAGTTATTGAAAACCTTGACATAACACTTTGTTATACAGTGATCTGAAGATCTGGTTTTGGGTTGAGCTTATTTCCAGACTTTACTTTCATGTCTGCCATAACCAAAAATACACCTCCGTAAGAGACACAGATTCGAATGGAAGAAAAATGTCATTGGCAGTATTTACGAAGTCATAATATTCATTCTTCAATTCCATCTGACAAGCATGCCAAGGTTTTTGCTGACATTTGGCTGGTAAAGTTTCATCTTCCCTAACGTCAACGGATGATTTTGCAAACTGAAAGCAGTTGCATTTTCATATTTTTAACAAATGAGTCTGAAACTCCCTTGATCTCTTCATTTGGAAGTTTCTCACACAGCTGACAAAGTTCAGTTTCCAGATTTTTGAACTTTACGGAGTCGAGTTTGTAGATAATGCACTCACCATCATTTTTTTTTTTTTTAAGCTACAAAATCACATAATAGTTGAAACATTTCCAAAAACATCTATTTTAAAAAATGTTCTTTCCATAGCATAAGGTTCCTCTGAGAAGCAGTGATTTCCTCAATCTTTGTTAAAATGTCATCTTTAACTGTGTATGGCCAACAACATCCTGCCATCTCAGGAAAGACCAGAAAATGTGGATCATTTGACTGTTTATGACAAAAAGCATGCCACTCTTATTTGTGTTTGACAATTCATTGGAGATCTTTGCCCCAAAATAAGACTCACACTTTACTGTGGCACAAAAGCCACCTGCAGCCGTCTTCCATCTCATTTCAAAGATGTAGGCCAGTGAGAGTCAATAGAGATTTCCATTTTAAATTGTCTTTTGGAAGTTTGTTCATCGTTTTGACCAACTTCTGTCCAATCTGATGAACTCCTCAGTGTTCTAACTCATAGAGTAACTAATGAAGGGCTCCTTTTGCAAGCAAAGGAAATGTCAACTTGATCACTGTCCGGGGGTCTACTTGGGCCTGCTAGATCAGCATGATCAAAAGCTGAGGTTTCTTGGTAGGTGTTTTATAAAGCCTCTTGCCCATTATCTATTAGTCTGGTTGAAGCAAATTAATATAATCTGTCAATCCCTGATACGGTTTGGCTGCATCCCCACCCAAATCTCATCTTGAATTCCCACATGTTGTGGGAGGGATCTGGTGGGAGGTGACTGAATTATGTGGGCGAGTCCTTCCTGCACCGTTCTTGTGATAGTGAATGAGTCTCAAGAGATCTGATGGTTTAAAAAAAAAAAAAAAAAAAAAAAGGACAGGGTGGGGGGAGTTTCCCTGCACAAACCCTCTTTCTGCCTGCCGCCATCCACGTAAGACGTGACTTGCGCCTCCTTGCTTTCCTCCATGATTGTGAGTCCTCCCCAGCCATGTGGAACTGTAAGTCCAATTAAACCTCTTTCTTTTGCACACTGCCCAGTCTCAGGTATGTCTTTATCAGCAGCTTGAAAACGGACTAATACAATCCCCCTAACCAGGCACTTGTGTCACGAGTCACTGGAAAGTACCACTGTCAATACCTCCCAGTGTGAGATGCTCTCCTTTTCCTAAACACTTCACACCAGACCAGAGGGCACACGGGCAATTGAAGGCGCCAGTGTCATTCTCTACTGCAGATAATCAGTAAAGTATAATTTCCTCCTTTCATTCTTACACCCCAAAAAAACACCTTACATGCCCTCCCCTTTGAAAATCAGGCAGAGACATTACCATGAAACAAGGAAAAAGACAAGAAGCCCATTATATCTACTATTAAATAACACTATCCCCGAAATTCTACTTAATGCAGTGAGACATGAACAAAATAAGAGACTATTTAAGAGGAGAAAACTAAAAAATAAAAATGAAAAGCCTAGAGTGAAATACATGTAAATACTTAACTCATCTTTCATAGTTAAGAGACACTCAGAGTTTAAGTAAAACAAAAGAAATTACAAAGGAAAAGATGAATAGCCTTGCCAGTATAAAAATATAAACTTCTAAACATTATAAACAGCATAAATAAAGGTAATAGGAAAACAGGGAACTCAAAGACTCTATGATCAGATAATTCACAAAACTGGAAAGACAAAGAATAAAGTATGCAAAAACAATAGTTGATCTCACAAGTAACCAAAGAAATACAATTTTTTAAAAGATGCTCTTTTCTGCTTATTTTTTACAAAAAAAAGGGGGGGGGGGAGTGAGACTGAGGTTGTGCTGTGTTGCCCAGACTGGTTTCAAACTCCTGGGTTCAAGGGATCCTCCTGCCTCGACCTCCCAAAGTGCTAGAATTACAGGCCTGAGCCACCATGCCTGACCATGTTATCTGCTTTTTCAATGGGGGAGGGTTTTTGTTTCAAGTTTTTGTTTTGTTTTGTTTTTTTGTTTGCTGTTTTTTTTCTGAGACAGAGTCTTGCTCTGTCGCCCAGTCTGGAGTGCAATGGCATGATCTCGGCTCACTGCAATCTCCGCCTCCCAGGTTCACGCCATTCTCCTGTCTCAGCCTCTGAAGTAGCTGGGATTACAGGCGCACGCCACCATGCCCAGCTGATTTTTTGTATTTTCAGTAGAGACAGGGTTTCACCATGTTGGCCAGGCTGATCTTGAACTTCTGACCTCATGATCTGCCCACCTCGGCCTCCCAAAGTGCTGGAATGACTGGCGTGAGCCACTGCGCCCAGCCCTGTTTCAAGTTG